>NC_090930.1:585858134-586483134 GCF_040938575.1 Ambystoma mexicanum | reverse complement strand
CGCATCTCGCGGGTCCGGCGTGGCTGAAAAAGGGAATGAAGCCCTGGATCTGGACAAAAGACAGGTGCTTTGGCTACGGCACGTCTAGGTACTGCTCCAGCAGCACAGGTGGGGAATTATTGCCAAGTAGGGTGGCGGCGAGGCTATTGAGGATGGGGTGCTGGTGCGCATGGCTAAGGAAGAGCGTAGCTTACCTCTCCTTCATTGGAGACGGTTCGGATGGTGCTGCTCCTGCAACACATGCGGCTTAAGAGCTCCTGCTCTGACGGGTGGTGGGGGGTATGACCATGAATAAGAGGCAGCCAAAGGTCTGTTGAAACTTACTCTAAGGCAGCTTTGCAAGCGAGTTCTAGTAGTATTCCAACTCACATGAAGACAGTACTAACTCCTTCAGGTTGAAATTAAATGTATAACGGTTAATAAAAAAAAGAAAGGCCGATAGCAATAGGGATTTGAATGCTTTCTGGCATATCATTACTGAAAGAAATGGTGATCTGTCATGTAAAAATAGTGCATCATTTACTCCAGGGGAGGTTTAGTTTGAGAAGTTACAAATGTTCCATATTAGCCCAGGGCAGCTACTTGATCCCATGGCATGCACAAATAGAGATTGTGATGTTAAATCCGATGAGTTGAATAACCCATTGTGCACATCACTAATGTGTGTAGAATCAGAAGTTTGTAATGCCTAAACGTCTATGATACCTGATAAAGTATCCGGTAATGACATGCTTGTTAACATGATGCCTGGATATGGATGACTTTTTTAATAATATCTTTTAAGAGATTAATAAATCAGGAATGCCACGCAACAGATATGTGTGTGCATACATTGGTCCATGTTTTGAAAAGGGGGACAGAGCCCTCCTGGAAAATTATCATCCAATCTCCTTAATAGATTGTGAAGCTAAACTCTTTGGTAAACTAATTGTATCATGTTTAGAAGCCTGCATTTAAGAACATAGACTAATTTCCGATTTCCAGGGAGGATTTAGAAAAAAAAACAAAGTTCAATTTACACTGTTTTCTTTTAAATGCTCTTGTACATAAATATTGTGCCCCGAAAAATAACTTTTTATATTTAATTTGTATTTGTTTTTGAACCGCCTTTGACAAGGTTATGAGGAGGTAACTTAGGCATGTCTCAATGACATTTAAATTCCCCATCTGTTGTTTGGATTGCTGTCATGCCCCTATACACCAACAACCTGGAAAGGTGTAGGTACAGCCAAAGTGGAGCCTATACAGAATTGGGTATGGTTGATAGAGGGGTGCAGCAAGGTTGTGTTCTCACCTCTTTTTTGTTCCTTTTATATATTCACTTTTTAGCTAACGCTAATTGTGATGGCTCGAGAATAGAATGCAAGAAAGTTGGACTCCCCCTTTATGTGGATGATGTTGTGTTCATATCTAAACCCCTATTGGTGTCAGACAAGGACCAATGGTGCTTGAAGAATATTTTGAACAGTGGGCACTAGAGGGGAATATGACATAGGCTGTCTCTATTGTATGCCCTGAAATGAAGAAAAAAAAACAGGATGCCATTCAGGTGTCAGAATGTTGAAATGATGCAGGTTTAGCAATTTGACTATTTAGATCTTAGATGTACAATTAATGTAAACTAGGTTGAAATACGTGTGCTTTGAGGCAGAGAACAGGACCAACATTGCCCTTTATGAAGAAATCAGGAGTCGACGTAGTGTGGCAGATGAGAAGGAGGATGCAGACACTGAGGACCTTTTGAAGTCATATTCATTAAAGAATAAGGCCTATCTTTCCCTCTTGATACTGGGTGTTCCCTACCTACATGAAATACTCAGCTCCTTAGTCGTTCGTTGGTGAATGTCAGGAAAAAATAAGCCCACTGTCCAAAACTAGCACTAATCTGACCCTACGACTTGCACCTTCACTTGCACGTTCTGAACACTCACAAGGCATAGTAGGTTCGTCTTCCCCTTCCCATTGCCTCTTGTTATTTTGTTGTACTTTATTTTTTTACATTCTTGTCATTACATTGTCTATAATCCCCTGTCCCCTCCCTGTTGCCGCTTTGAAACAGTATTGCTTCCTGTATAAGCGTCTAACAACTGAACAGTCAATAAATAAAGTAAGGTGAGTCTCTGCCCTTGGGGAGAAGGGACACATTCCCTTGATTCCTCACAGTAGTTACAGAAGCTCTAGTGGTGTATAGGGCACAGGTGTCTTCCGCAGTTCTTTATGGTGTGAGCTCTGCGGCCACACTAAGATCAATGTCATGGAATTAGCAGAAAGATTGTTTATTAAAAAATATATATTGTGCAAACAAATGTATTGTGCATCCCCAAAATTGCACCTAGATCCCTACGTGCGCGCAAGTAACCATTCAACCAATACAATACATTGTGTGGCTAAAAATAATCTTTTTTCTGGGTGCGGATTCAAGATTTCATAAAGGGGTTTTATGGGAGCTTATACAGCAGACAGAGAGCCCTTACTGGAAATTGATAACATTTCTAAAACTATTGTTTTTAATCGCAACCTGTTGTATCAGTGGGATAAGGACTATAATTGTATTAATATTTCAAATGATACAATCACGCGTCTTTTTGAAGATTGGGCCTTGCATTAATAGTCCATTGGCAGCGCCACAAGCTTTGCATTATTTCTGGTATTATTTCACCTCTTTCAGGGTGTGAGGCCTCCCTAAAACGGAAACATGAGTCATACATTACACATGGGCTCCATTTACTTCCGCTGGCCACTGTGAGGTTGAAGTGGCAGTAGATAAGGGCTGCTATATGCCAGTTATGCTCTAGTGAGACAATGTATCTTTTTTTTTCTCTGCCGTATTTATTAACCTCTAAGGCGAGTTCTGTATGCCGTTCATTGTTAATGCGAATCTAAACACAGTGGAAGTCATTGCTTTAAACTTCGACCCACTATGATGTGCTTATTTATGTTTGAATTCGGGTTGTCATCTGCACATGAAACAGATTAATTCATTTGTATAATTTGCTATAGATGTGGCCACCAGGTCTCTTCTCATATGTTTATATGATGCTTTTTTTTCATATGTAATGTTTAAAAACAAAAAAAAAAGGTAGTATGGCTGACTATTTCTATCCAAATAAAGCTTCTTTTGACCTCTTTAAATCCACAGCAGGGACGGCCATTTTAGAGTGTCCTTGTGGATGGAGAGTTTTGCAAACATGCATTCCCCCCTTGTGCAGTGCTGGGGCTGCCCTCCAGAGAGGATTATTTTAAGTGTGCACAGGCAGACTGACTCTCTAGCAGTGGCACTGTGATGCCATCTTTAATAAAGTCTTTGGTACGAAGTTATGTCTGAGTACGTTCTAAGTGTTTGCTTGATTAACTTTTAAATATATGCATAGTTAATGGAGAAACTTGTTTTCCGAATTGTGGCATTTTGGCTTTTTGATAGATTGCTACTTTATACATAATGAATTGTCGGATCGTTCAGGGGATTAGTCTGGCAGCCTTGTTAAGCTCATGTCCACAACCTTTTCTTCACTGTAAACATGCAAACGCCTCCCTGTTAGGGGAAAAAAAAGGGAATAGCCTTGTGAACCTCCATGCTTTGCTGATATGAGCCAAAGATGCTTCACAAAGCAACGAGGAAAAGGTGTGGAGCAATTATACCCCCAGCTCACACACAGCAACTCAGTATGGATAACACAAACGCAACAACTGTGCAAATAGATAATTGATAATACAAAAATGAAACTCATCTCCATCAGTGAATATACATCCCACGCTCTAGTGGATTTCTTGATGAGAAATATTCATCTTAATTCATTTTCCCACGCTCTCTTCATCACAGGCATGCTATCTGATCTTCCGTGCAACTTGTCAGTCAGAGAACACCACATCAGAGAAAGTGTGTGCGGTTAACAAAGAAGGGAAACGGGGTGCATGACTTGTCATTGGCCGACGACATTCTGATCAGATAGAACAATAAGCATTTTCCAGCGATTGCGATTCCTGGTTGAACTGTGTGCGGTGTTAATGAAATCATGGTTGGATAGTGGACTCAGGGTTTTCAAGATTGTGCCCTTGATGCTTGGAGGGTACATTGGCTAGTAAGGTTTTTTAGGTACTCGCTGCATACCCCAAATGAATTGTCTAGGTAAGACAAGCCAACTGCCAGAAGGGACAGAGCCAGGAATTAACTGTGCAATAGGGGATTGCTGGGACCACAAACAGCTAGAATGAATCCTGAAGATGATGTGAAGTCTACCTTTCAAGAGTCATTCATATATGGCCTCTTATTGATGGCAAGTTCACTAATGCATGCAGCAAGTGGGATGCTATGTGGCCTGTCTGTGTGAGAGTCTCAGAGATGTGAGGAGGAACTGTATATTTGAAAGCACCAAGTCTGTGAGATCCCCAGTCATGATTTGTGACATGGTTTCCTGCCTGACTTTTTTGGGAGGATGGTGGGCTCACCAAGAGGTCCTTGTGCTGCCACTAGGCTTGTGATGGGGTGTCCGGGGGCAGCATGGTAAGTATCCCTTTACTTTGCCACCAAGCCAACCCTAGAGGGCAGGAGATCACCCCAATGGAGCAACAGAGGCCACCATCCACAACTGGTGTCAGCTCAAGCTGCTTTCCATGAAGTAAAGGAGTTCCTGGAGAAAATGGCCGGCCAGAAGAGGCTTGAACAGGGACCTCTATTTACACCTAGTCATATTAGTTCACCACTTAGAGAGTGCTAAACTGACACATTTCTTGAAATCAAATGGTAATTTACATCTACATATCTCCGCATGGAGAGATTCTCTTGTAGTGCATAATTCATGAGTGAGGAGAGTACTGGAACATTTTGCAGTACTCAGCGCCTGGGTGGCAATGCTCACTCATGAAAGCTTTGCCTATCAAAGGTGTTGGGATCAGCTAAAGATTGCTAGGTCCGTGGAGTAAAAGGGGACACTGCTCTCCACATTCAAACAGCAAGCGGACGAGCTATGTAGCAGGATTAACACACCCAAGTCACGGACCTCAACCAAATAAACCTAAAACCAGTCCCAGACAGTAGGATCCAATGAGTTAATTGCAGGTGATATAGTTAACCAATCACCTCACGCAAACAAACCACAGCTTCCTGCTTCCTGTCCGCTCCCTCATACTGCCCCTCACTATGCAAATGGTCAGCTTTCCTAAACCATCTCCATGCTCTGTCCCCCCATGAGATGCGATAAACAACACAACATGCATACAAAACCTTTTAAGCCATGTTATGTAATGATATTATAGCGCCTGCCTGCAGAGTTATGATAAGGCTACTGTTTTTTTAAGCACCTACTGAATGCTCACAACTGTTAGTTGTGCAATCATGTGATAGACTGCAGAGCACATACACCTGGCAAGTTTGCTTGCTAAGGGCTAATTGCTTTCGGGGTCCTGCATGGAAAACCTGCAGGTTTAGCTTTCAGCTTCCACAGCAACACTTTATGTAAACAGACCAACAAGATGGTATGGGAAGTTCAGCCTGACCCTAGCTATTGATAAGACAGCATTCTAGTGATGCTCCCAAGTGCCAAGCGCCATCTTTTGGAAGGAAGCGGTAGGAGTGACTTGGACTGGTGCAAAGCCGTACTTTCCCACCAAAACATGTTTTGCCGTGAAGGTTTTGGAAGAGTTGTGTATCATTTGTTGGGGGCACTCAATAAGAGAGGACACTTCTTTGAGAACGGGGTATTCTCAAACAGATGAACATGCAAGTGCCCTGGGTTGATAGCTCCTAGTGGTTCCTGTTTTGCTACGTCTCATTTGAGTGCTGACGAGAGAGAGAGAGAGTGGGCAGGGAGTGCTGCCCAGACCAAAGAGGCCAGTCTGCTGGCTGACCAGAGAGCGAGAGGGGGTGGGCCAGGGTGTCCAGTGCTTAAACAAAACGGGTCCCTGGCATTGGCAGCTGATATCTGAGGAATGTAAGATTGTGTTCTTTGTAACTTGTTTCTTGCATTTGCTCCCATTACTGACTAATCTGAGATTCATGTGGAGTTTGTAGTGCTTATCCGTCATGTTAACCACTCATTGTTATCAACTGATTACAAAAAAAATAAATATAAAACGTGCGCCTCCCTTTCCAGAGTGCGTTCATTGCTTCTGCAAAGTCAAACCTGTAGAAAAGCGTGTCATTATTTTGGGCTGGTTCCAAGGGCAAGCACACATAGGCATAGTAGAGGTCACAGCCCTTTTTCTTGAGCAGAGACACCATGGTGTGTTAATGCTGGTTTATACAGTTAAATGTCCAAGCCCTTGTCATGGTCTGATTCGCCTGCCACCTTATTGGTAACTCCAGTACTTCTTGGGACTTTAAATGTTTGATTTCCATGGTGGTCTAGCAGGCTCCCTTTCCCTTGCAATGGCTTCTCCTTCACGGATTCGATGCCAAATAGCTGCAGTGTTGAGCAGCCCTCCATCTCTCTCTCTGTGCTCTTCTCTGCTGCCGTCCTTCTGCTTCCTGTGGCATCGGAAAGGTTGATTCCCGTTTCAAGGGTCCCAGACATTCTATGGCTTGTGCATGGCACCAGTGGCATCGTGGAGCTCTCCCAGTGCTCTGGCTGCGCTTTCTTGTAATTTAAGGCAGGCAAAATGTCCAACCGCGAAGGGCAAAGAGAGAAATTTGCATTGAAATCAACTTACGTCCGTTCCTTGAAATCAGCATTACGGTTTCCGCCGCCAGTGAAATTTTGTTTGGAACTGGTGTTTTGTTCCCATGTTGGTATTGTGTAGCGAGATCAATGTGTGCTAGTTTCACGCAATGCTAGGACAAACTATGCGTGGCTCTTTTCGATTCATACTAGGTTTGCGCAGCAGCACAAACAACTTGGCGCACTGCTCTTTTCGTCGATACAAAGGCATCACGGAATTGCGGATCGGGGAGAAGTGGATAGAAAGTTGACAGATTTTGCTCTTGCTGCTGGTGAAACAGAATCTAACAATTTGCCATCCCTACCTGTAATACATAGAAAGATTCTGTTGAGCAACATTGTTGGCCGGAATGGTGAGGGACCAAGGTATACTGCTAGTTCTGAAACACCAGCACGGTTATACGTTGTAGGTGTACGTAGTTGTCTGCAACCTTGAGAAATGCATCAATACATGCTTTATTCCAGAAGACAAACTCAGATCCCATCTCAGGTCTTTGTGGCGTCTCTGTAGGCTATTCAAATGGTAATTTACATCTACATATCTCCGCATGGAGAGATTCTCTTGTAGTGCATAATTCATGAGTGAGGAGAGTACTGGAACATTTTGCAGTACTCAGCGCCTGGGTGGCAATGCTCACTCATGAAAGCTTTGCCTATCAAAGGTGTTGGGATCAGCTAAAGATTGCTAGGTCCGTGGAGTAAAAGGGGACACTGCTCTCCACATTCAAACAGCAAGCGGACGAGCTATGTAGCAGGATTAACACACCCAAGTCACGGACCTCAACCAAATAAACCTAAAACCAGTCCCAGACAGTAGGATCCAATGAGTTAATTGCAGGTGATATAGTTAACCAATCACCTCACGCAAACAAACCACAGCTTCCTGCTTCCTGTCCGCTCCCTCATACTGCCCCTCACTATGCAAATGGTCAGCTTTCCTAAACCATCTCCATGCTCTGTCCCCCCATGAGATGCGATAAACAACACAACATGCATACAAAACCTTTTAAGCCATGTTATGTAATGATATTATAGCGCCTGCCTGCAGAGTTATGATAAGGCTACTGTTTTTTTAAGCACCTACTGAATGCTCACAACTGTTAGTTGTGCAATCATGTGATAGACTGCAGAGCACATACACCTGGCAAGTTTGCTTGCTAAGGGCTAATTGCTTTCGGGGTCCTGCATGGAAAACCTGCAGGTTTAGCTTTCAGCTTCCACAGCAACACTTTATGTAAACAGACCAACAAGATGGTATGGGAAGTTCAGCCTGACCCTAGCTATTGATAAGACAGCATTCTAGTGATGCTCCCAAGTGCCAAGCGCCATCTTTTGGAAGGAAGCGGTAGGAGTGACTTGGACTGGTGCAAAGCCGTACTTTCCCACCAAAACATGTTTTGCCGTGAAGGTTTTGGAAGAGTTGTGTATCATTTGTTGGGGGCACTCAATAAGAGAGGACACTTCTTTGAGAACGGGGTATTCTCAAACAGATGAACATGCAAGTGCCCTGGGTTGATAGCTCCTAGTGGTTCCTGTTTTGCTACGTCTCATTTGAGTGCTGACCAGAGAGAGAGAGAGTGGGCAGGGAGTGCTGCCCAGACCAAAGAGGCCAGTCTGCTGGCTGACCAGAGAGCGAGAGGGGGTGGGCCAGGGTGTCCAGTGCTTAAACAAAACGGGTCCCTGGCATTGGCAGCTGATATCTGAGGAATGTAAGATTGTGTTCTTTGTAACTTGTTTCTTGCATTTGCTCCCATTACTGACTAATCTGAGATTCATGTGGAGTTTGTAGTGCTTATCCGTCATGTTAACCACTCATTGTTATCAACTGATTACAAAAAAAATAAATATAAAACGTGCGCCTCCCTTTCCAGAGTGCGTTCATTGCTTCTGCAAAGTCAAACCTGTAGAAAAGCGTGTCATTATTTTGGGCTGGTTCCAAGGGCAAGCACACATAGGCATAGTAGAGGTCACAGCCCTTTTTCTTGAGCAGAGACACCATGGTGTGTTAATGCTGGTTTATACAGTTAAATGTCCAAGCCCTTGTCATGGTCTGATTCGCCTGCCACCTTATTGGTAACTCCAGTACTTCTTGGGACTTTAAATGTTTGATTTCCATGGTGGTCTAGCAGGCTCCCTTTCCCTTGCAATGGCTTCTCCTTCACGGATTCGATGCCAAATAGCTGCAGTGTTGAGCAGCCCTCCATCTCTCTCTCTCTGTGCTCTTCTCTGCTGCCGTCCTTCTGCTTCCTGTGGCATCGGAAAGGTTGATTCCCGTTTCAAGGGTCCCAGACATTCTATGGCTTGTGCATGGCACCAGTGGCATCGTGGAGCTCTCCCAGTGCTCTGGCTGCGCTTTCTTGTAATTTAAGGCAGGCAAAATGTCCAACCGCGAAGGGCAAAGAGAGAAATTTGCATTGAAATCAACTTACGTCCGTTCCTTGAAATCAGCATTACGGTTTCCGCCGCCAGTGAAATTTTGTTTGGAACTGGTGTTTTGTTCCCATGTTGGTATTGTGTAGCGAGATCAATGTGTGCTAGTTTCACGCAATGCTAGGACAAACTATGCGTGGCTCTTTTCGATTCATACTAGGTTTGCGCAGCAGCACAAACAACTTGGCGCACTGCTCTTTTCGTCGATACAAAGGCATCACGGAATTGCGGATCGGGGAGAAGTGGATAGAAAGTTGACAGATTTTGCTCTTGCTGCTGGTGAAACAGAATCTAACAATTTGCCATCCCTACCTGTAATACATAGAAAGATTCTGTTGAGCAACATTGTTGGCCGGAATGGTGAGGGACCAAGGTATACTGCTAGTTCTGAAACACCAGCACGGTTATACGTTGTAGGTGTACGTAGTTGTCTGCAACCTTGAGAAATGCATCAATACATGCTTTATTCCAGAAGACAAACTCAGATCCCATCTCAGGTCTTTGTGGCGTCTCTGTAGGCTATTCAAATAAAGAAAAGCAGTCCATCAGCAGAGAGGCTGCTGAGGTAGATGTGGCCCAAGAGTGTTACCAGCAGTGCCCAGGTTCGAATCCATTGTAGGGGAGAAAGACAAAACAAGGCTGTCCTGGAATGGTGCCCCGGGCACATAAAGTATTGGAACGATGGCAGATTTTGCCAAAAAAGTAGGGGAATTTCATACCCTTTAGTTCCCCTCATTCCGACCTCTGCTGATTTCCAGCAATAAGCTGTTTCAAAGTATGGGGAGACACACAATTAAATTGGGTAGAAGCCCTTTTTAGTCTATCAAAATACTCAGGCCTGTTCCTAGATATGATTTTAAGAAAACAAAAGCAATTGTACAGGATAAACACGAGGTGGCAGGCAGACCTATCACAGCAAATAATAGCATGTGACATCATTAGCCAAATACAGAAAGTGGAAGGGGGAATCTGCATGTGCCCCCCACCACCAAAAGGTCAAGGGCCTGTTAATAAATGTGAGTCCTGCATGTATTAGTGCATAGCCAATATAGACACAAACATCAAGTTTAACTGCACACTTAGGGGTTAATTAATCAAAAATTCGAGTTGAGAGGTTTTGCTTTTTTACTGTATTTGTGAACTTCCTGAAAGTAGGTTCTGTTCTGATGTCCATATTCAAGTATTTAGCTTCAAATGCAAAAGACCCCTCGCACCCTTTCACCATCTGCCTGTAGTAAAACACGTGTAAGCTTTATGGACAGCGCCATCGTGGTCTTGTGGACCTTATTTTGATGCAATTTTCGATTTGATTATCTTCCAATATGAAGTTTCATGCTTTCAATATCATGGGTTTGTGATCAATCAGCTTCTCACAGTGCTGGTGAGAATTCGGCAAACACCTCCAGAGGAGTAAGAACGGTTTAGAACATCGTGGCTTGTAGCAAAGCTTGTCTTCTTAACGGTGAAATAGGTTTAGCAACGTTAACATAGAGAAATCATCATAAACCCTTTATGATGTCCATATGTGCAGCTAGAGCTGGTTCGCCTCCTTTTCATGGTCACCTTCCGGGATTTGATTACTATGGGCACAGTATCCTTTTCTCAGCTGAGTAGCCTTAGTGACGCGTTAGACCTTGTGTGCCCTTACTGGGGAGCAGGGCACGGTCATTCCCTAACCTTGATCCCGCGTGTGGAGCCACCAAGCTGGCAGCATTTGATGATGGATATTTTTTTTTAAATTATTTTCTTAGGCTATTGCAACTGTTCATTTTCACATAAATCCAAGATATTCTTACAGTTGTGCTCTAGGTTAGCACATTCATGTTGAATTAATGGTTACTGTGCAATATCTTAATGCGCCCTGCTTACGATCCTTCTTCTAATCAGACGCTGTCGTAGAAAACAGAGGGGACACATGCTTAGAATTGAAGCTGCAGGCCACTATACCAATAGTACATTGCTTTATGTTCTCCATGCTCTTGTAAATATTGTTTTGGATGTGGCATGCTAACGTTTTAAAATAGTTGGGTCTATATTGTGATGTGCTTGGGTTGTTAGGTTTAATTAACAGTGTTCCTGTGTGTTGATGAAGATGGTAGAGGTTCCAAACTCTAGCAGAAGGATTAACCATGACCATTGCGATAGGGTATCGTCCGATCTTATTGCAAAACATTCCACACACAAGTTGTGAAATGTATTTCCATTAGTGGTAAGGCTGGACACAAAGCCCTGCCGCTACTAAAGATTTCTAAGAACCTGCAAGACGATGCGAGGGACATCCCTAATCACTAATTCCTCCCATGACTCCTTCCAACTACAACTCAGTGCTCTCCGTACTGAATGCTCCCCAGTTAACTATATTCCAAGAATGCTAGAATGCCTGCTGTGGTCTCTATTTTGCATGTGGACCATGGTAGGTTGTCATTTTGTATGGTTTCGTTTTTGTGTGCATACCTTCCTTATTTGAGCTAACTAATCTCTTATGGGGCAAACTAATGCTATGAAATCCAAAATCATGTCGTCTAAATGAGAGCGGCAGTCTTGGTTGGCAGCTATTCACAGGATCTGTGGCTATTGTCTAGATTATTGATACCAAGGAAGATTCAGTGATTGGCCCATTGCAGCAAGTATTACTTCCAGTTCTCTTTGGTGCAATATCCAAAGACCCAATGGCCAACACTGTCAGTTGTTGATGACAAAATGTTTTTTGCAAGACTTTTTACTCGGTAGCAGAACACATCCTGTCTCCTACACAGGGCCTTTAAAAACATCACTCGGCCTCCCTCCACTCAGAATTTGGATAGTGTCACAGATGATACACAAAATACTTGAGGATGGTTCAAGAGTATTTATTAATAATGTGTGGGGCCTAGGGCCATTACTCTCATTCCAGAGCCTTGGAATTCCTATCTAAAGCATACATAATCCCTGGTAAGTGCTACTGAATGGTCCCCCTTATAGCCCAATGTCTAATTTAGACTATGGATGGATTCCCTAAAATGATGTCTCTCTAGGAACTTCCCATCTTTACCTACTGTATCTACTAGTTAGTGTTCTAAGGGGGTACAGAAGTGCTTAGCACTTACTCTGTAGACTTCAAACAATTTCACTCATGCGCACCTATTTCTCTCCATCTCTACTCTCGCCCCTCCTCTTACTTCACCTGTTAGTCCTCTATCCCTGCGATGTTTCACTCCTCCAAGTTCTCATCTCACACTCTTTGATGTTATCCCTCATCCCTCTCCAATACTTCTCCTCCTCCCACCACTACTACACTCTGCCCCCGCCACTACTAGTCTCTGCCTCCCACCACTACTCTCCTCCTCCCACCACTACTACTCTCCTCCTCTCACCACTACTACATTCCTCCTCCCACTTCCACTACACTCCCCCTCTCACTAGTACACTCATCTTCCCACTACCACAACACTCATCGCACTACTACACTCCTCCCTCCAAACTACTCAACCACCCTCCTTACTGTAAGGGTGTGAAGTAGGAGACTGGCACACAGCTGGCATGCCTTTGGCTATAGACTTTTATTGCATCAAAATTAATAAGACAAACCCTGCCTATCCCTATTTCTAAGAGGGCTTTCTCTGCCTCAAACAAACGGAACTTCTGATGGATTCTGTCAGAAGGTCCGTCAAAACCAAATAGTCCACCGTTGTTTCAAAACCTATTTCCCTCCCTTACATTCTAAAATAACTAAGGACAAAGGGGCGATTTTGTTGGTCCAGAAAAATGACAGCCCAATGTTCACTTCTAGAGGGAGTAAATGAAATGTTCTTCTCAGAAAGGTTCAAATCAAACAGTCTCAACACTGTTCCTCGTATTGGGGCTCCAATAAGACACACACAAAGAAAGTCTCATGTCTTCACTGTGTTAGGGGGATGGCTCCATCCACCTTAACTTTCCTCAGGTTTCACAATGACTTTCCCAAAACCGGGGTATGTGGCTTCCCTTCCTTGGCCTCTTGGTGCAATTCGCACAGCCAAGAGAATGACTCCCTTATCCTGGCCTTCTTTCACAATGTTCACCAATACCAGGTGGAATGTCTCCCTTCCACTGGTTTACCACAAGCACTTTACATGTCCAAGAACATGTCTGTTATCTTGCTTCTCTCACGAGGTTCACAACTCCTGGGGATAATGTCCCCAGGTCTCATACAGCTTCTCACACTGCCAAGAGAATGATTCCCTTCTCTTGGCCTTTCACAGTGTCCACAAACACAAGGGGGAATGACTCCCTTCGCATTCTTCTTTGCTTGGTGTCACCACCAACCTGGCTTACCACTTGGCCAGATACTGTGATTATGAAGATCAATGTCCACAACACTCTGTCAGCAGTAATGCTTTCCTTCTACTTGATTATTCTTGGGTTCAGAGCCAAACTGGTTCAATTCTCTGCAGGTACTGTGACTATGAAGATCAATGTCCACAGTACTGTGTTAAGCGTAATGCTTTCTTTCACTTTGCTCTTCCTTGGATTCACAGCCAACCTGGTTTGCCCCCTACAAGGTACTGTGAATATGAAGTTTGAAGGACTGACCTGCAATCTTTTCTTCTTAGGGTTGTGTGTCCAAGACTCACCTTTCTAAGATAGCTCTCCTTCCTGCTAAACTTGGTTCACCCTCCTGCGAAGTACAGCTATATATTTCAATGGGTGTGAAGGTCACTTCATGACTGTGTTTCAAGTCCCATACCCTGAATTCAGAGCTGCTCTCAGCACCTTTCTGCCAACTCGCATACCTTTTTTCATTGTGCTTGAGGGCTCCGGCTCCTTTCTAGCACCTGCAAGTCATTTGCGGGGCTCGGGGGGCTCTCATAAGCTTCATTTGGTCTGCGGTGTCTTCACAGCACAAATCTTCCTCCTGATAGCCAGGCCTCAAGACTTCTTGGAGCCTTTGTTCACCAGCCCACCATCCCTTCATCTTTCTGGGGACTGGCTCTGGACCTGCTGGCTTCTTCCCCAGTGTCCCAGTATTCTCTCCTTCTCTCCTTCTCTCATGCACACACAACCGATTCTTGCAGTTCCTCCAATCCAGGGAGGACTATTTCTCGTACAAAGTCCTTCTTCCTTTTCTATTTCATAGTTGGAGTTATCTGTCCCAGATTGTCTTGTCGGCTCACTTTTGTTCCACAGGGTGCTCCTCAGTACTGCTCACCTATTCTTTGTCACAGTACTGAATTGACTACTCTCCGAGGGGTTGGCAGAGCTTTTCTTCATATTATTATTTTGGAAGGCGTCTCTACTTGTTGACTCCCTACTATTACCCATCCCAGTACTTCCTATATTGGTAGTATGGAAAAACATATAGGAACAATAGGAATGGTATTGGAGGGGGTTGGTGAGCAAAGTGAACCAGGGTAAGGTGGGCTATGGGACTGCCATGTACTTCCAGGTCGTCACTAATCACATAGAGTGCTTCCCTCCCCATGGGATCCACATGCTGAGTATCACCTCAAGGGGTCTTTTGATTAGTGGCCTCACATGCCTGGCCACATGGGAAGGGGCTCCCCCAAGGGGAGAATTGACGGGATCTAGGGATTTTTCAAATTACACTCTGTTTCAGCTGCTTCATAGTCACTCCTTACACAATAGCCTTTCTACATACTTTACACATAAAGCATGAACACTCACACTGCAGGGACCCATTTCACGCTGAGGCCTATACCCCACCTGTTGCACAAATCTCTTCCACAAACCACTCCTCTGTCCTTCCTCATGCTGGTCTCTTTGTCCACCACCCCACTGACCTCACCCAGATAACCCGTACCCTTCTTATACCTGTCTGCTTCTTTAATACCCTTTTCTGTTCAGGGTTGGCCTGCTGCCCCTACCCAATCTTGTTCCTCCTTTTTAAATATGTGTCAGATGAAGGAGAGATATGCTGCACCCCTATTTCTAGTCCAGTACCATCAAGTTTGACAGATCCTGGTGAAAAGATATCAGAGATCCAGGAGGGGTTTGGTTGCTCAGAAAGAAGCCCAGGGAATGGTTGGTGCACCTTCCCCCAATATCCCTGTTTTCTGGGAGTCTTTAGCATCATATGAGTACTTGCTTCAGGTTTGTCCCCAATGCATGGTGCAAGCCATAACAAGATAGCCCCTTGCCACATCGGAAGGTGTGTTCCTTCTCTACAAGTCAGAACCGCATTGTATCTGCATCAACAATGTGATGTTTGTGGGACAGGAAGCATACCCTTCCTTACATTTCTGGGCTTCTCATGCTATCCCAGCTGTGTCTGGTGTAGACTGAGGAAATGAACATGGTTTGGTTACAAGAGGTAAGGTGCCGGCAAAGGTTTGCACACATACATACATGCTCATTGGAATGGGGTATCAGCTATGCTCCCTCCCATTATCTTCATCTAAGGCTAAAGAATTGGTCTTGTCGCAATAATACAGTTTACCCAGAGCAATAAATGCTGCACACTCTTTAAGTAATTTCATACATATTATGTCCTGGGCGTGTGACATGGCAATCCCCCATTGGCCAATTTACTGGCCATATGAGCCGGTATGGCTCAGAACTTCCATGTGGCCCAGAAATTGTCCAATAAGTGGAAACCACGCCTTTCCCCATTGCACTCGGCCCTTTAACTCGGCATTCAGGTCCCATAACTCCCCCATTCAGCCTTCGGGCTAGTTCTGTAAAGCTTAAATACCTAGCCTTCAAATGGCCTTGAAGACTAGGTATATTGGCCTTGCTCCTCTCTATCTCGCTTCACTCATCTCATCTTATACTCCCTCACAGTCTCTTAGTTCTCAAGACCTTCATCTTCTCACTACCCCTATCCTGCCTGTGCCTCCTCATATTTTCGTTTGTTCTCTCTTCTTGCCCGTAAATCTTAGAATACTCTCCCCCGGATATCCGTGCATACCCCTCCCTTAACATATTTTGTTCCTATTTAAAAGAACATATTCTATCTTTACTGCCCCCTTCTTAATTATTTTGCTTTCAATTTGCATGATTTATTGTTCCACAATTGACCTCTATGTACAGCGCCATTGGGGTAGGTGCTCTAGAAATTAAAATTAAATACAAATACAAATAAATGTCATGGTCTGAGACCGTTCCAATTAGATTTCCATTTCCTTCTCTATATGCTTAATGTACAATGAAATAAACAACTACAAATGCCAAAACTATTGGCTTCGCTGATGCTTGTTTTTAAACAGGTATAGGCAATGGACAAGCTGGTTGTGTCTCTCTCCAATGGACAGCACACTATGGATTATCTTTCATGATCACCCTTACCCAACACTCAACACAAATACCTGCATCCATGACTTCCCAAAACGATTCTTGAATCACTCTTACCACTTCTGTGGACCCCATTGAGCCACATCATCGTAGAATGACCTCACATCATCAAGTGGACACACGGCACTCTGTCAACAATGCCAACCTCCAAAACCACCATGAACAAAACAACACCTGATTTAACAATTTCCCTCAGGTCCGTCAAAACAAAAACTCACTGACTCCATCAGCCTGGTAAACGAAAACAACCTCATCCAACTTTGTGCAATACAAATTCAACTCGACAGGATACAACAAAGCAATTTTAGCTCCATTAAATAATGTTCTGTCTGAAGTCTCACAAATGTCAACATTTGTAAATTAATGAACATCATCTCTAATGTGATCATTCCCTCTCTTAATTGATAAACTTTGAATGAATCCCAAAATAGCTGAGAACAAATACATCACATTTCGTGTACATGACCATACACATCAATGACAATAGCCAAAAGAATGGAAGACCACCAAAACACTGAGAACAATGAGCAACTGTTCCACAATCTCTCAGGATATAATGTGGAATGACATCAGAGGGAGGAGGAAATGACAGCATCTGTTCATGAAGGGAAGCAATGGGTGGGAGAATTATAAATTAAATGACGACACAAGGAAAAAATCCCATAGATGAAATCTAGACCACCAACAGTACACAGATGTATTTTACAACATTTAATGGGAGGAGTGGCAGTACAAATGGGGGAAGCAGTGACAAGGCTAAGGGGGGTGAGCAACAGCACAGGGGGTTGTTTGACAGGGCAAAGTGGGCAGAACGACCGGCCTGGAGGAGGAATGAGCAGGAGCACAAGGGGGCGGAGCAACAGGGCAAGGTAAAAGGAGCGCTGGTGCAAGGGGGAAGGAGCAACAGCAAAAAATGAAGAGTGACTTCTGGTTTTTGTATGTATATTTGCAACCTTTGGACGTAGATGCCCCATATTATAGTTTTGATCTATATGTGATTTCGTACAAGGACACCTATATGTTGTCAGTGGAACTGTACCTATCCAATGAACTACAACTTGAAGATATCCTCTCAACTTATTTTATTGGAGAGGTGCAGTACCACTGACAGCATACAGATGTCCTCATAAGAAATCACATTGAGATTTATTATGAGGACAAAAGCATATTGTCAGTGGTACTGTACCTCTTCAAAAATAAAATAAAGAAGAACAAGAGAACAAGGAAATAGAAATCAAAACAGGTTGTGAGCAGGAGAAAACATTTGTCAGTGGCAATGCACCTCTCCAATGAACTACAACTTACATATGTCCTCACAATGTATTTTATTGGAGAGGTGCAGTACCACTAACAACATACAGGTGTCGACATATTGGTTTGCATTTATCATAGAGGGAAGAAATGAGGAATAACAGTGCACGTAGGAAGAAATGACAGCATGGGGGAATGGAGGGCAGCCACGGTGGTCAGGGATGCACCGTTAGGGAAGACATAATAAATTCATGGCAATATGAGGGAGAATAAATAAATCCAATAGATGAAAAAGTGGCCAGCAACAGTACACAGGAGCATTGTACAACATTTGAAGGAAGAGGTGGCTGTGCAAATGGGGGGCCTGATTGATGGTGCAAAGTTGGGCGGAGCAACAGCACTACAGGGGAAGGAGTGGCAGTGACAGGGACAGAAATGCCAGTGCAAGGGGGTGGAGCAACAGTGCAAGAGGGAAGAGTGACAAAGCAAAGCGGGAAGGAGTGAGAGAGCAAGGGGAGAAGCAAGAACAGTACAAATGGGAAGGGAAAGCACAACAGAGAAAACACAGGGGGCAGGAGGGCCAGTGCAAAGGAATGACAAGCATTTACCCTTAGCACTCTTAACACTTACCCTTAGCAAGTCACCATGAGCTTGTAAGAACTTTATCCCTCCCCCCTCTGCACTTGCACATTCTGAACACTCCCAAGTTATAGTAGGTTCATCTCCCTTTCCCTTTATTATAATTATTTGGTGTACTATTAATGCAATTATGTATCCTTGCTGTATTACCTTCCCCTCTTCCCACCCTGTTTGCCCTCCGAGCACTTTGAAACAGTTTTGCTAATTGTATAAGCACCTAATAAGTGAACAATAACATAAAATAAATAAATACACACAAGGGAAGGATGGGGAACAGCTCAAGGGGAGAAGAAGGGACAGCAAAAAGGGGAGGAGGGACAGCATCAGGGGAAAGGAGAAGTGGTGGAAGGGGGAGGACCGACACAGGGAGGAAGGCACAACAGCGGAAGGCGGGCGGGCCAACAGTGCTAAGGGTGAAGGTGTGAAAGAGGAAGGGGAAAGTAGCGACACCACAAGGGTGGGGAAGGGACAGTGCCAAGGAGGAGGAGGGACAGTGCAAGTGTGGTAGAGGTACAGCACAAGGGTGAAGGAGGGGAAGGAGCCACAGAACAAGTGGGGAGTGACATCTGTTGGATGTATTTATAATTGCAGCCTTTGGTTGTGGTTGTGCTATACTGTAGTTTTGATCTGAAAGTGTTGTCTTACAAGGAGACCGGCATCTTATCAGCAGGACTGTACTTAACCAATGAACTACAACCTGAAGATGTTATCACAACTTATTTTATTGGAGAGGTGCGGTACCACTGACAACATACAGATGTCATCATAAGAAATCACTTTGAGATAGCAGAAGTGCAGAACGTCTGACAACCTCCATATGTCCTGATGTTTCTTGTGAGGACATCTGTATGTTGTCAGTGGCGCTGCACCATCTACAAACATTATGGCATCCTGACCCAATGCCCACACTGCTCTTCTCAGTTGCAATGGTGCTGCTGATCTTTTGATGACTGCAACAACAAAATGTGCCAAAACCAATGAGGCTTAAAGTGTGAACACAAGAGTGAGTGGGTTTGTTTCCCGACTGACTTAGACACACCCTTTCCTGATTCTTTGCTGCAGTATGAATCGTTGTTGTGTTGAAGGGGAGGTGACCAGAATTTCAATTCAAATTTGTGAGCTACAGAAAAGAGCAGTTTTTTGCTGTGACAATGTGAAATCAACAGATTGCAGCAACATGTTTTGGTTTGGCGTATTTGTCTGAAGCAGATAGGTGTGTGTGTATCTGAACTACCATGGCCAAGGATTCCACGAAGGGTAGTTTGGCTTGTTCTGAGGATTTGCAATGGATGTGGTGTTGATCATCTTAAACATTTGCCAATGTTACCGCTTATTGCAGAGGCTGTCCTCTGTTCGGGTTTACCTTATGACAAACAGTGTTGTAGCATGTGCTGCATTTCAGGGGTGCCTAATGAGATTTGCATTTAGTATTGAGGAAAAGTCATGCTCACCCAAGGATTCTACTTTTATCTATCTCAGCCTTGTCAGCTAGCTCAGTCAACTTGACACTTTCTGAAATGCAGTCTGAAAAAAAAAGTTGTTTGTGGTGGCACTGACTCCGGTTTAACGCGGAGGGGTAGAAGGGATCCCAACATATCACTTCCTGTAATGGAACTGGCGAGAAATGTCATATTCTAGCATTTTGTGAGTTGCTCTTCTGACTTAATGTGGGCATGTCCATGCCATGTGATGTGCGCTGTATTGAATGGCATGTAATGCCACTTGTATGTTTTTGTGACTTGACATCCCCGTAATTCCAGGCCTGCCGAGATGAGTATGGGCAGATTTCAGGCACCACTGTTTAATTGTTTGTGTTCACTAACGTGTCCTCTTAGTGCTGTATTTCGAATGAATAAGAACATATTATGGTAGATGCATATTATAAGTAAATGTTAAGATGTTTCCTACAAATAATTTGTAATTGTTGAGATTTATGTCGAAAATAGTTTGAGGTTGAAATTAAGACTAGGCCCCCATTCCCTTACCAGTCATAGTGGTATGGTATTGTTTATTTATATAGCGCCTATACACAGGCAAGTGTTTCAAAGCGCTATTGGTTTGTTTCTTTGCACTATATTTGTATGTGTTTGATTTTTATAGCGCCTCCACCAAAGCGTTGCAAACAAATTACAGAGGGTACATAGTTATTGCAGTGATGAATAAAATGAACACATGTTAGGATAATGAGAGTGGCTGATGTTTCAAAACAATAACAAATCGATAAAAAGAGGTTGCAGAACAGTTAGGAAGTGGAAGGGAGTTGCAGAATTTGGGGGTGTGGGGGCAATAATCAAAAGGAGCAAAAGTGTAATGAGCCACGTAGGGGTTCAGGTACAAAATTATGAGAGGTGGTGAGACGTGTAAGCATTGATAGACTATACAAGGGGCCTCATTACAACCCCGGCGTTAAGGGCTTTACGGCGCCGTAAACGGCGCCGACCCTTAACGCCGGATTCCGAGGTCCCTTAGCGCCATGGAGATCTTAACGGCTGCTTTTTGCAGCCGTTAAGATCCATGGCGCTAAGGGACCTTGTCGTTAATTACGCCACCGTAATTTACGGTGGCGTAATTAACGCCTTCCCCACTCCCATTATGCCCTATGGGGCAAAAATGGGAATGGGGAAGGGTAAATGGGGATTGGGGACTTACCGCCCCGCCAAACTCGGAATGGGGCGGTAAGTCCGCCAACCACCATGGCGTAAACGTAGTTTACGCCATGGTGGTAAAGGTACGACCCAGGCGGTAACTTACCGCCTGGGTCGTAATGAGGCCCAAGGAAAATTAAATAAAAGACGATTCTCAAAGGAGGGAAGAGAAGCAGTGAGTAAATGAGTCGAAATAGAGGCACAAAGAGGAAGAGAGCACATAAGATGAATTGAGAAGTTGAAGACAGAATGAAGGGGGTAAGATGGGAGGCCAGGGGGCCAACCGAGAGAGATGAGTAGTCTGGAAAAACAAGGGAAATAATAGGTTTAGTGTGATATTGAATAGGCGGAAGCGACGGGTGCCGGCAATAGAAGAAATTTGAGTAGTAGAGAAGGACAGAGAAGAGTAAAAATGACTCCAAGGTAACATACTGTAGAAGAAAAAGGAAGAAAAGCAGTTGAGAAGGAAATACCCAAACGGTAGGCAGATGATGCTAGAAAGGGGCAGGAAAGAAGTCAGTTCGGTTTTTTCTGGGTTTAGACTCAAGAGGTCGGCGCGCATCCAGTGTTGCGTCCAGTATTGCATAGCAGAAAGGCAAGCCGAGACATTGGCTTGAAGGGAAGCAGAGAAGGATGAGTACTGCACTTAGTATGGTTACTTTTCTACAGTTGTACCTATTTTGCAATTTCTGGACTTTTGATTGGTAATATTTGAAGTAACATAAAAACTGAAAATATAATTTGATGGTGATTTGATTTGCAATTTACTTTGTACTGAAAATATCTGAATTTTGAATGGACAAAGGGGCAGCAAAGGGCTCACAAAATGTTCATATTTAAGATGAGATATATAGATTTCCCTCACATTAACAATGTGGCATTTATAAAGCTGAGGAGGTAGCTCAATTAGGTACGCAATTACTGCTGACATATGAGTGAAGACTGCAGGTTACAAAACAGAATCCTTCAAGAACAATATCTGGAATGACATTACATTGTGTAGAAGTCACAACCCTTACTTTTGCAGTGGAAAATCCAAATAAAGGACAAAAACAGCATTAACACTGTCACTAATTGACTTCATCCCTGCAAGAGTACAAGGACGTCTAAAGGTTAAAAAGTCCACACAGCCCTCACACTTCTACATACCAAGAGTCAATACAATCATACATGTAACAGAGGCACAGTCAACAGACATACCTCCTTCACCTTTTGGGCTAATGTGGGCCGAGGGAATGCTACACTCTTAAGAGGGATGTGAATGTGGCTCAAAAACAACCCAAAAGAAAGTATAAAGTCCAAAATAAAGGCATGACCAATCAAGGTCCTATTCATGTATATATGCACTTTATATAAACACATCATGTCCAATAATAACTAACTAGAAAAACACTACACTAAACCCACCCCTGAGGAAATAAAACACAGAATGAGCAGTGATGGGAGATGCAGCACTCTGGGTAATGAAGCATGTTGATGAAGCAACAAGGTTCTTGAAAAATGATACATACTTGATAGGAAAAAGGGTTCAATGTGATCTAACATGTCTCCAGGCCCCAAAAACTGACCAAGTGGGCAGTTAACAGCCAATAGTAAATTATGTGCATTCTTGGTGGTTCAGCAGCACTGAAACAGACTTCTATCAATGTGTGAAGATTAGCAGAAACAGAGGATGATGTTGTTTAAAATGTCTTGTACATTTCATGAAACACTATCCAAACAGTTCAATGGCATCTAACTTGGCTCTTAGGGTGCTTTGAGTCCCAATTCAGGGGCCAGGGGATAAGATGAGTCCTTTTTTCAAGCTCCCAAGCACAGGGGAGGCTGGCACACAACTGCAGGGGTCCTCCAACAAGGTGAGGTCCTGGGTACTGCTGTCAATGGCAAAGAGGCAGGCCATATTCTAGCCCAGGTCACCCGCATTAGTCCCTGTGGATTGTTAAGGGACAGAGTTTGTCTCTATCTTGGAACACCCACCTTTACCTACCTTAGAAAGGATGCTCTCTCAGAAGGGTCCATTGAAATCTTCTCTCAAGTGGGGATCCAAAGAAACATCAAGATGATTCCCAAGATTATTCAGAGAAGTCCTGTGAGACCCCTTATTTCATAGGTACAAGTTGCCAGGTGTTTGAATGAAAGCTATCCTGATGTAGGGGTCGAATCCCTGCTCTGGAAATGTGTGGACTTTGCCCTTATGATGTCACACCAAAAGTGTTTTGCTTCAGGGGTGGTGGAGGGAAGAGGAACGAGAAGGAGAGGCATAGAGAATCAAGATGGCAGAACCTTCTCAAAACTGGACAGATCCCTCTCTGGCTACACTAAATGAACCACCGTTCCTTCTCAATAGGATGAAAGGCCTTTAGAATTGCAGCCCCTGGTGTGAGGCCTGGCTCTCTGTGAATGGGTGTGCTTCTTGGTTTCTGTCCCCACGCCAGCATACTGTGGAGTGGCTGTCCTGGGGGATAGGGTGTTACCTGCCATTACAAAGGAACAAAGAGAAGCAATTCCCCAAGTCTTCAGTCCTGTGGGTGGACAGGGATAGGCCTTGTCAGGGAGGGATAAACATAATCCTTCCACAGCTGAACTGGTCCCACAAGACTGACACTTGTGTAAAATCAAATTGGATGTGGCTGTAATAATTAGGAGAATACTATCCATCATACTCTAACTCAGGTATGGATTATGTTTAAAGATTATTCTGCCACCAGGCGGTACACCCATAACTATAGGGTTTTTGGAAAAGGAGTGCACATTTTAAAGTAGTTGCTGCACTGCAGAGACTGGAATGTCACAGTAGCTGTCAAGAGGGCATCTGTGACCTCTGAACCTGTTCTGTGTCACTGGTAGAGCAGGTGCTGAAAATCAGGATACTGATATAGCAGGGTACAAGCACACACTATGCTTTTGGTTTGGAGCTTATGAGAGTGAAATACGATTAGCAGATTTCCCTTTCAGAGATAGAGTTGCCAGCATCATTTTATTACTTAAAATAAATGTAAAAGGTGTGACAAATTGCAGGATTCCGTCACTTCTCCCAAAGGGGGAAGCCTTTCCTTGTGAGGCTAAGGAGGTAAGCCTATTACACAAAACCCTCCCTAGGAGTAGAGGTAAGCAGGACCTCACCGACAGAGACTCCGCTTTGGTGACAAGGACTCTAAACTCCCTAAACCTAAGATCATCATACCTTTTTTTTTCCTTTTTTATTTGTTTTACATTGTTCTTGGTTCACTTTGAACCTTCAACAAATACATTTTCAAATTATATAAATACATATCAATTTCATCGAAATATCAATATCAAAACAATTCATGAACATAAAAACAAACATCATGCACTTATGAGGATACAAATACAATAAATCTTGAAGAGATAAAAATACCTAATAACCCATAAAATCCTAAAGAAATATTTCCCAACTATTGGTCAGAGGTAATTATTCCAAAGACAGAGCACCCAGAAAACCAAACAGTGCCACCACACCAGACGTAACCGAGTCCCTAAGACATTGCTCCCAAAAACAATCAATGTCAATAAAAGCTGATGAGTTAAAAAACTGATTAAAATGTCTAAGATGCAGAGATCTTAAGAAAGTGCATTCAATTATTAAATTGAACAGTGTTTCAGTATCTGTCTTGCAAAATCTGCACATAGTTTCTATTCTTATATGTTTATGAGATTATTTTGGTCAAAATGCAATTCCACCTGAATCTCATAAATAGTCCATGTGCTTTTTTTCCAGGATAGATTGAAACAAACAGGACCAACACACCCAATTTGTTATAATCTCTGGCTAGATGGGACAAAGAATCATAGCTATCCATTGTTTACACAATCAATGTCCAATCCCAATGTTCAATCAATCTTTAGGGCAATCAGGCTTATTCATCACCTCTTCCTGAGTGGAACCAATGTCAGACAACAGAGTATCACAAGACATAAAAAACTGCATTATCGATAAACTCTCTCGTGAATGAATATCTACAGTGTCCTTCAGGTCATCATACAATATTCTTGCTATCAGTTCCAGGACATACCGTATTGCCACTGCAGGTAAAGTGTACAGTAATTTAAATATTTGCCTTAATAACATAGCATCAATACCTGGGACCATGTTAAGACAACTAAAATCAGAATGTTCAACTCCATAAATGAGCTTCGGCATGATCTTATCCTTATAAAATTTCACCACAGGCTATATCGAAAACCGGACATATATTCTGTCTATCTTTACCAATTGATTAAGCTACCCCTTAGCCTTTTCTTTAAGAGATCCTCAAATAGAAATATGTTTGATGTATATTCGGAAGAAGTTATACCTAATTCTGTGTTAGCTTATTATGGTGGTAAATAGTGGTATTTATTGTAGCGTAGCATCTTTTGTGATAATCTCGTTTTATAATGTTGGCACTCTCCTTAGAATATACTCTAACAAATGTCTTCTTTTATCTCTTTTTTTTGTAATATCAGATGCTGGACTTAATACACTTGGTTTGGGTGGTAAATTTACCGTTCAGCAACTTATCTATGATGCTGAGCTATGCTCAAGCTGCCAAAATGCAAAACATATTACATGATAAAAAGGTGATTGGACACACATTGATTGGACACACATTGGACACATCACACATCATAAACTTCTAAACTCACTTACTAGGAAAACCAACAGCTCACTTTCAGATTTTACCACCTGTGGTAAAATGAATGACCGCCTATAGTAAAATAGGTCTAGTCCCTGTGATCTAATGAGCGCGGTCGTGTAATAAAACCCAACTCAGTATGTTCATTTTCTGATGTTTATATGCAATGATAGTTGGAGTTACTCAGGTAAAAATACTTCATGCGCTATAAACCATGTGTACAAAAGAAAACATAGAAAATTATGTTTTACACTACAGAGTTTCACCCATCAAAAGATCCCAAGTATTATCTTAAATGTCCTGGCATATCGAGAAATTGGCAGGAAATGCAGTTTGAGAGAGAGAAAAAAAATCACAGCAGCCATACAACTTTCTTTTTCATGAACAATTGAAGAGATATTGTTTTAGACATTAGCAATTACATGCAGAGTCTGCTCACCCTGCCTGGCTATCTGACATGCAGCAAATCCTCACTTAAGAACCATATTTACCTAGATATTGTTGAGATTCCTGACACAGCTGGCCGTGGAAAACCTGTCTTTGCTCGCCACTGATAAGTAATGTCACGACCCACCACCAGTCAGTCCTAGCTCAGCCTAGTGCCTGGATACGACCTGGATGTCAGAGGATCCCTGTTCCCCAAGTTACTCCTGCACGTCTGCCTGCCGGTCTAACTCTAACGAAACCACATGCATTTGAAATCTGGATTCAGAACATTTATTTCCATGTAAACTTATTTGCACACCAGGTAAAGGATATGGGACTCAGTTTGTTAAATAGGACCCCATTAAGTTAGTAAGTTATTGTATATTAGTTATTCAATTTGGGGCACATTCAGTCAAATGGCATCTTATCCAGAAATGAAGTAATTTTAACATGTGCTTTTCTTGTTTTGTTCCTGGAATCTATGCATTTCCATCTGGTGCACATGCTGGCTGCATTTATGATGTTTGTATTTCGACATTAACCCTCTACCTCACAGCCCCCAATTATCCCTACAAAGCTTAGTGGTTTTCCTATAAATCGGGAAACCCAAATACACAAAGCATGATACCAAATCAAGTCCCCCCTCCACCACTTAAACTTTAATTCGTACATGATCTCTTTAGTATACAATGCATTACATTGGTTTTCCGCGTATTGATTTGCAGAAAGTTTTGGGAAGCATAGGCATCAAAAGCCCTAATTAACCGTTGAAGCCAAACAGTGGTTAGATCAAATAAAAAAAATAATCTGCATAGGATAACTATATCAGCTTCTGATTGTTCAATTTTGTAGAAGCCAATGAGATCGTATTCAAGGAGTCCCCTATAACTCAGACATATAGGTTAAAAAGACAGGGAGCTAACATGCATCCCTGCCCAACCCCTGTGAGAGTTGACATCTCCTGAGCTAGTGCAACCTGGTTATTCAGTCTGACCTTGACATTTGAATTTGAATAAAGTGCGATACTTGGACAAAGTAGTCCCCAAGGTAATCCCCATTTATCTATTTTTTTCCAAAGGATGTTCCTATCTACCTTGTCAACGGCTTATGTAAAATCAAATGAGACGACAAACAAAGAGTCAATTATTTTGGTCTTATCCAAATTCTGGGCCAATCTCACTAAAATAAACATGAATAGTTGTGCACTGCCTTTTATGTTTGTGACTAAAAACATTGAGAATAAAAGAAACATGGGCTGCTAAAAAACATACTTATTTAATCAGCTGACTAACCATTGTAGAGGAGGTCCCAAATAAAATCTGCACTCCAGTTGTCCAAGGTATGTGACGTATAATGAGCAAATAAATCAGCAGAGAACCGCAGTAGGGCTCTGCCTAGTTCCTATCCAAAGAACAGCCCCCATTGAAGTATCAATAGCCAGAAAACCATGGAAAGTAAGGTATTCATTAAGAAAACCCTATCAACAAATGAAACTAAATGAAGATTGCCTAAGTAGAGTCCCGGAAGAAACCAAAAGGTCTTAATGGAAGACGAATGGTGATGTCACAAGGACCCGGAAAGACTCACAGATAGAAGAAATGACGACCCAAGAATGACGGAAGGAGACGAAACGCAATGAGTAAATATATTGTGAACTTAAAGTAAAAGAACGATGTCCAAATGTTAGAAAATAAAGCTGTAAGCAAAATTAAGATAGTCGACCGGTTTACACCTGTAAATATGCTTGGAACCGCAAGAAAGCTATAAAAAAAAGTGCGGCTTGCTATGCTTAGTAGAAGAGTAGTGCGACAAGCGCCATTATACATAATCTACCTCAAACGAAGCACAGTATAATTAGTATATTTCCACTTTGCACAAGAAGCAGTTTACTAAAGGCCAAACGAGAAAAGATTCATATTTTAAAAACGAGAAGAGACGGCAGAAACGAAACTCAGCAGACGTAACTTGTGCCAGGAAAGTCAAGGACATACCAATAGAAGAGGCAAACAGTAGCTACATCTAATTGAAACTAAGAACAGAATATCCTGCCTCTGAAAGGTCGAGATAAGAAGACGAGGGCAGGTGGCGGGTGAAATGAGAATCAAATACACAAATTGAGGGAAAAGAGACAAATTCACGGTGTAGGAATCACGTGACCAGCCAAGCAAGAAGAAGCGAAGGCTCACACCTACGCTTGGCACCTGACCAGGCAGAGATATCAGAACTTTTCCAGACAGAAGATGCAGTCTCGAGGCCAACCACAGTGAAATAATTGACACATGGCTACTAAAGTGATGATTGATTGTAACCATAATCGGAGGAAGGCCAGGTAACTAAGGGGCACCCGGCGGACCATTCTGCGTGCTGCTAAGCGAAGTGGAACAGTATGCATGGGGTTGGTGCCAACCCAATGAAAATGGACCAAATAATCTAGGGTCCTATAGTTAGTAGAACCAATGAGACGTTGTACTTTTAGTGATGTCTACAGTAGTCATTTTTGAAGGAAGGGCTTAGACGCCCACCTGACAGTGTTCACCCAATCCCCTAAATCCGTTACCATACACAGATATAGTATCTATAGTAAAGTAACCTTTTCCTAACCAATAGAATTGCATTTTAACTTTTGAGTGTTAGACGTCAATGATGACGAGTTTTGAGTATAAATGTTACAACTTGTATGAAGTTCATTGGAGTTGAAGCGTGAAGGATGATCGCATCACTGCTGATATCCATAACTCCCCGTTTTGTGTACTTGTCATTAAACGGACTCCCTTTGCCAAACAATTGAGTTGTCCTTATTGATTGGTGTTTGAGTAATAAATCTGCATCCCCATCCATCTCAAGAGTGCAGCTAACGTGTCTTAAAGTGCTTCTGAGCAAACCTCGTCTCTATGGGCCGGCCGGGGGTCTCAGAGTATACTATAATATCTTCTGTCGATCTAATGGCAGTACACAATCCCCCTCCTGGCTGCGAGGGTCCTCAGTGGACTCCTGGGTGAACATAGAAAAACCATCCATAACTGGGCACTCCACTAACCATCATATCCTCCTTTACAAGATCTTTTGAAGGAAGACATGAAGAACAAGCCAAAGTTTGTTATTGTCAACCACATATACCTTTAAGATATATTAGAGAAACTGGGACGAAGAAGATAATTCGAGCCATAAGTGAATGAACAATTGACATAGAAGAAGGACTTGGGCAAATGCTAAGCGAAACCCCAAGAGCATGTCATCAAACTGGAAGGCAGAGCCCTGACAGAGAGAGAAAAAGACTGCAGCGTTCAAATCAGCTGGTGCTACCCAGCTGATGGAGTCCTGGGCGTGCAGCTTCCGTCACAGTGAAGAGAACCAGGAGAGAATACCAAAGTAACGCTCTGAAAATGCAAAGTCATTCCACAACCCGAAGTGGGGACAGAGTGTGCAGGAAGACAGAGAGAACCAAAGCAAATTTCCGATGTGTTGCATTGAGAAAGGGGAGAAGATGAGAATGCTGCAAGAAGGCATACAGTGAGACTTCATGATCCTGAAAGGGAGGGTGGTGACATGACCACAGGAGAGATGCGGTGGACCCTTGTCCATAAACAGTGGCTAGACCACAGAAGCAAAACAGACAAAGAATTACACGAAGGAGGGTGCAACGAGTGTGTCTGTTATCAGCAGGAGAAGCGATCCCACCATGAAGAGAAATAATCCCCAGTTCTTTCAGGACTGCAGTGACATTACCCCTGAAAACCACAGTTGAGGGGGAAATGGGCGAACTGGGAAGGGAACTAGAAAGAGCAACACTCATTACTGAGACAAGCATGCTCGTCTCAGTCCAAAGGAAGATTTAAAGATACTGAGTGGGAATAATAAGCGTTACTTGGGCACTATTGCTCATCTCAGTCCACAGGAAGATTTAAAGATACATAAAGAGAATGATAAGCATTATTAGTACCCGGAGAGAGTCAAGCAGAAATCCTTCGATTCTTGGCCGGGATTCCAGCTGCCTTATCCTCGGTGGGGAGCGTTGCAGCCCCTCAGCCAATGAGGAGGCCCGAAGCAGGGCCATCCCCGCTCCGAGCCGCCGCATGGCTGAGAGGCTGCCTTCGCCCCCTGCCGGGGACTCGGGTAAGCTTTTTTTTTTTTTTCTTCTTCCCTCCCTCCCCCCTCCCTGCCCTCCCCACCCCACTTATCTTCTTGCTCCTGTGACCCCACTGGGGGACGATGGCAGGCTTCAGCAGTGTGGAGACTTGGGGCAGGGCCATCCCCACCGCGCGCCTCCACACGGCTGGAGGCTTCCATCGTCCCTCGCCGGGGACGCGGGTACCTATTTTTTTTTTCCTTCCCCTACCTCCCTCCCTCCCGCCCTCTCAACCCCACTTACCTTCTGCTTCTTTTTCTTTTGGGAGCGGACACCCTGGGAACACTTCTGTTCCCAGCGCGTCCGCTCCCGACGGCCGCCATGGAAAGGGAAAACGGACTCAGTTTTCCCTTTCCCGGCGGCCATTTTCTTGGTCGTTTCATTTTTTTTTTTCTGTCCCAAAATGCCGCAGTGTTTCGGGACAGAAAAAAATAGCTTTTAGTGCCCGGTCACACATATATTGCAGGGCCGGGGTACTAATAGCAATATGACCCTCGCGATAGGGGCATTACTGACTCTGGTAAGGCCCCTGGGCCTTCGTTAAGGCCCCCGCTTCGCTCGGGCCTATAACTATGGGCCCTGGGGCAGTACCTGAGTCAGTAATGCCCCCGCCGCGAGGGTCATATTGCTTAAATGGAACATACATACTCGTCTCTGTAAACAAGAAGACATAAAGATAACGAGAGAAAGAATAACAAATGCTACTGGTGCAAGCCTACTCGAACCAGTCAACAACAAGTTATAAAAATACCAAGAAGGAGTAACAATCGTTGTTGGAACATTCCTACTCGTCTCAGTCAAGACAAAATAGGAAAATTGCAGAGAAAAAGTGATAAACATTCCCGGAATATTCCTACTTGTCCAATCCTGTTGTGAAAGTAAAGAGAAAGGTGTTGAAAGATCCTATGAGTGGAAAAGGATAATGGAAAGAAAAGAAGAGCAAGAGAGAAAGGAAAGAGACCAGATAGAGTACCACATTGAGAAATGTGAGAGTCCAGTAGACGAACTGTATAGACTGATGAGATTGGTGGTAAAGAGATATCTATGAGTGCGGCATTGAACTGAGCTTGGCAACGGTTCATACCACAGGAAAAGGGAGTCATTTAACTCTCCTTTAGTTGTTACTATCGTGTTAGGGCCAGAATAGAGTAGCTTTGAACAGTGGACGGAATCTGATTTGGGACTTGCTCCGTTGACTGACAAGCGCCTTTGTCAGGTAGGGCACACCCATAGTTTAGGGAAATATAGGAGTGTGCAACTTTTGTTAAAGTTAATAATCTTATAAACGGAAAGTCAGAGTATGTGTGCTCCTCCTGTCCCACCACAAAAGCCAGGGCCTTCACACCCTTCTCAGATGACAAGTCATCACAAACACATACTATTTAAAAGACACGCTTTTATTTATTAAGCATGTTAAAACATTAAGCAAACCTTGCAATGCAACTCACAAGGTATGAGGGTGTGGTGCCTTTTCAAAGCAATACAATACATCTAATATTGTTAACTGACACTCAAGCAATAAGGTTTCATTCTTAGTGAAATGGTCAGATGATGAATTGCTTGGCCTTTAACGAGGGACAAGGAAAGTGTCCATCTGGTTATTGTGCAGGTAGGGGGGCATTACTGTTAGAAGAACAGTCCACCCAATGGGGCTAGAATGTTGTGTTTAAAACAAGCAAAGACAAAGAAGATACATTAGCGTGTTGCTACAGAAGACTTATAGCAGCCATTATTGCCCTCTGTCACAACATTGGCTATAATTGAACTTCAAGAGTTTGAAATGTTCTAATAGGCGATTGCCCATCATCCCAAGGTTATGTATGGTCCGTGTAAAGGAAGGGCATTACGGGGGAGAGCAACAGACATTTACCACATTATACAGCCTTCTCCCCAAGACCATTTTGACCATTATCACCCACTGTGGTCGTGGCTACCCAAAAGGATGGAAAAATCTCCAAAATATAGAGAAAAACAAGATCAGCCATTAGAGGGCATGTTGAATATTCTGAGGCGTGCAGCGTACAGTTGGGAAGGCTTTGTGATACAGCCTTCAACCCAGTCAGTTGAGCAGAGAATGATGGATAGTATCCCACCAGAGTGGTAAAGCGGGAGGAAGGCGAGGAGCCAACGCCACTGCAGGGGACAGAAATGAACGGAGACAGGCTGAAATGTTGGCCAAATAGAATCCCAGGAACTCATGCTTTTGCAAGCATATAATTACTGTCTTCCCCATGTGGTGGTTGATTTCGGAGTATTGCAGGAGTCCTAATGTTATTTATATTTCTAATCAAATTGATCAAAACACCTCGCTACCTAGCTTCCACTAAATGCCTCTTACCTTAGCACATAGTGACTCCACAACCATGTTAACAGAACATACAGAATATGTGCGTGCAATAATATTAATATTGCATGATGTTATCAAGTGTGCAGTTTCTCGAACCAGTTTTCCAGGCAACACGATGTCACCGTTGTTTATCTAATTAAAACGGATGTAGTTAATTTGTCCCAACTACTGCAATGAAGCACAGTATGCATGTAATTTACACAATTATTGTTTTAATGTCTAAAATGACAACAGTAGCGAAACTAAAGAACGTATGGATTACCAAAGGTCATAAGAGTCGAAACAAAATAAAAACACAACAAAATGTGTGAATATAAATGCGATGGATCGGCGATTGAAAGTCATCTGTCACTCAGTGACAGTGAAGCATCGTCTCATTATGCACGGCGACCCATCATACCCACATTCAGATGAGTGCCAGCTCAGCAACGCTCCAGAAAAGCCATCGCCACCAAGAAACCGGCGTGTACAGCCAACACATTTTCCCCTTGTACAATAAACCATCAAACACGCAATATTCATGAGGCATCATTTTAAAGACTTCTCATGAATAAACATGGCATTTGAACAGCAGTTACAAGATCATTGCAAAAATGAAATTCAGCTCAAAAGTTGGTGTCAGTCACCCCATGGCACGCGACTCCGCTTGTAGTTGCAATACCGCTCTATCGTCCTGGTCGCTTTTTTAAGTGAAAGTCTTTGATCAAAGTATGATCATTTCGTTGCTACATAGGGACTTAACTTCGATATTTGCCCCGCTGTTTCTGGTCTGTTACTTGAGCGCTCACACAAATGTTTTTTTTGAGAGCAACATGGCTTACTCTGACAGATGCCTTTAATTACTGTTGGTGTTGTTCTTTTGTATGGCTCAATAAGAGCAGTCTTCAAATCGCTGTACAGTGAATGAATGAATACATGCACATACATACATGCTACAGCTCTGCAAAATGAATCAATGAACCCCAAGGGCTGTCTGGTACTAGTGAGTGCAATGTACACATTCCTCTGTTCTCTGCACTGTATTCTCTTCGTAGTGTCCTAGTAGCAGGGCACGCTCTCGGTTTGTCAAATTGATCGTCTCGGTTTAAGCCTTGAGACTGAAGTGCCGTTAATGATTCAGAACATTTGAGTTGTTAGGCTATTTTATTTGAGTGTATTTCCTTGCGTGAAAGTGGTCATGAAGTGTGTGATCCACCGCGGGTGCCCTTTGAAGTCCAAGCACCGGCCTCCTGTAGAGGTGTTGCAGGTCTCAGGACCCGACGAAAATGTTTGTCAAATGTGTGAAATGGCATCCAGTTGGGGAGAGCTGGTTATTGTCCCCGGGGTATCCAGTGGTGCAGAACTGATTATCGTCCCTGGGGCATCCAGTGGTGTAGAGCTGATTATTGCCCCTGGAGCATCCAATGGTGTAGAGCTGTTTATTGTCCCTCGGGTATCCAGTGGTGCAGAGCTGATTATCGTCCCTGGGGCATCCAGTGGTTTAGAGCTGTTAGCTGCCCCTGGGGTATCCGATGATGCAAAACTGGCTATTGTCCGAGTGGCATCCAGTGGTGTAAAGCTGATTATTGTCCCTGGGGCATCCACTGGTGTAGAGCTGTTTATTATCCCTGTGGTATCCAGTGCTGGGGAACTGGCTATTGTCCCAGAGGAATCCAGTGGTTTAGAGCGCTTTATTTACTCTGTGGCATGTAGTGGGGTAGAGCTGGTTATTGCCATAGTGGTATTTTTGTAATTTCCTGTACAATCATTTATTTGTGAGTCGAAGGCTTTAAAGTGATTTGGACGCTGATATGAAGAGGTTGCTGTCTTATCAGGAATGGCTACTGCTTCTGACCGGTCTCATTGGAGGTTTGATATTTTGGCAAGCAGAGAAAGCTTGAGATAGTAAATTCGAGTCAGGAGTTGATACAGTGCCCCAATCAATAGAAAATCCTATGATGGTGTGAGAAAAGGGAGAATGGCACACTTTTTTTGTGGTATCCCTGGTGTAGAAACTTGGTGATGGGCTAATTGGCTCACAAAGGTTGTGTGGCCCAATATGACCAGCTAGATGGCTGGTACTATGCTTCTGATTAAGAAGAATTAGTTTGCAATGCATGCAGTAGCAGTGATTTTACTTGCTGTCGAGTGCAAAAGTAAGGCGTAAAAGCAAGGTGTTAGCAATCTACTCCTTACCACTACACTTTAGGGCATTATCGTTCCATCCCAAGCTTAGGAAGGGAACAAAGCAGAGTTTGCTTCTCCACTTTGATCTCCTCCTCCATTTTGGAAGAGAATTGAGCATGAGATTGGAATGAGATTTTCATGGAGGCTTATAACCAATGGATTCCTACGGAAGCCACTTTGCATTTACACTAGCCAATGAGCAGGCAGATTCCATAAGAATCCATTATAAAACACAGTGGAATTTTCAAGCAGTATTTGTTTTACAATACACAGTGTAAAAGTTGAGTAAACATGTTTTTGCCCGGTTTTCCTCTTCACAATTACACTTCACTTTGTAAATGTTGAAAATTGCATGCATGGCACTGTGAGGAGCCAGGAATGAGACTCAGGCATGATTCATAAAATGGGCTGGGGAAATGCCTCTCGGCCCCTGCACTAAGAGGTGTTTCTCTACCTAAAATCAAAACTAATGTCTGTCAATGTCAGAATGTCCAAAGCAAAATCGTCCAGTGTCCAAAACACTATTCTGGCCCTCACATTCTAACAAACTAAACTCTAAGGTGTGATAAACCTGAAGGTATCTCACCAGCTAGTCCCCGGTGATCTGTCATCCAGGTGCCCAGGACACGGCCATAGCTATTGGGTCCAGTTCCTGGGGGTGGACCAGTGCGGGAGTATCACCCGGATGAGGGGTCTTCGGGGAGTGGAAGTGGGACATCGAAGGGTGAGACACAGTATCCCCTTCCCTGTAACACCTTTTCCCCTTCCTAGTAGGTAGGATACCTAGAAGCTCAACCCCCCAGCCCCTTTCACGACACAATCACTTTTTCACGGACAGTTAATCGTGAGCAACAACAAACTAACACCAGAGCTGTATACCTGACATGTCCCAACACAAGGGTCAGGCAGAGTCAGGCAATTACTGATAATTACACCCCACTGATTTCCATCACACTTCCCCACACAGCTAAAAGGTGGAGCACAAAAGCACACTCTAAGCAAGGCAAAACACACAAGGAAGCAGAATTCCGAGATGGAGGTTTAAATAGAGGAGAAAGGTGGCAAGACCAGATAGGGCTGCAAGGAGGGAATTACCCTTGACCTTTTCGGAGAAGAACCACGACTTTCAAGAGGCCTTGAGGAAAAGAAACATAAGACCGGGAATTCAGCTGAAGAATGGTGCAGGGTTTGTCGAGGGTACATGGGGCCCTCCCGCTTTGATAACCAACATGGGGAGAAGCAATTGCAGCCATGGTACTGTCCTTGGCTCCAACAAAAAAAGCAGTGCTAAAGAGTTCAGCACAGCCGGTGAGTCAGAGAGACTGATAGCAGACCCGACTGTGTTACGCTGAAGGTTGCATGCTGCAACGTTTTATGAGGAAAGTTGACTCATATGTGATCGAAGGTCTGTGTTTGGTATCCAACTAAGCATGTGAGAATTATTGAACTGTGAAATCAAAGTGGTCCTGCAGCGGGTCAAGCTAAATCATGTGCACATTCAAAAGTCTTCGATTAGCCTACAAACTGAATTTGGTCTGAGCCTGGCTGAGGGAGACTAATTGTATAACAGGGGATCTGAGTCCGGATGAGGGAGATCCAGGGTGAACCGTGAGTCACCCAAGAAGATATTGCTGTGGCAAACTTGAACCCGACTGAGGGATGTCTGTGAATTGAAATTGGTATGAGCCCGGATGATGGAGACTAATTGTATAAAAGGGGATCTGAGCCTGGAAGAGGGGATCTGGGGTGAACCATGGGTCTTCTAAGTGGATATTGCATGTGACAAATGTGAACCCGACTAAGGGATGTCTACAAACTAAAATTGGTCTGAGCATGGCTGAGGGAGGATCATTGTATAAACGGGGATATGTGCCCAGCTGAGGGGGATCCAGGGTGAAGAGTGACTCGCCCGACTTGAACATTTGGAGGAATTTTTTGTTGTTGTTCTTGGTACATCAGGCCCTCTGAATTAAGAGACTTTGTAGGTAAGAGATTTGGGCACAGAACACCCTGATAATGGTAAAAGGAACTGTGTCCTCATGCCGAAGAAGCCCAAGAGTGTGCTATGCTCGAGTGAACCGCCTTGTCCCGTGCTAAAAAAATGGAGAAGGGAGGCCAACAGCCTGAACATCCTCACTTATCATTTTGTGAATACTTCTTACTTTTTTGTGAACATTGCCCCACACTATTTGGCAATAGATTTTATAGTAAAAACCTTTTTTATTTGACGCGACTCCACTAGGATTGTAATATTATGATTTGATGGTCGTAGCATGCTCCCATCTTAGTTTAGATAAGCATTGTTCACACCCTTGATAAAGTTCAATAAACACCCTTGAACTGTGGCCACTTGTGTCTGTCTTACTTTGATACCATAAACAAAGAGGTAATGACTGGAAGGTTTGGAATGAATCTTAACTAATGGCATTGCTCTGGGCAACCCTCCAGACCATCGTTCATCGCCTGCCAAGCTATTACAGAAAGGGAAAGACCATATGGAAATCAGGCTTGGTCCCAACCCAAAAGGGGCAGTCCAGCCCGAACTGCTAGGTCACATCCCTTCTGCACAAGACCACAAGCATCCCCAAACATGTTTCGGCCTTGTTGGGCCTCATCAGTGAGGAGTAGCTTGGGTCTCTAGGCCCAGCAGGCATGTGACCCATGTTGGGCATACTTGTCCCACTCAGGGTGACAAAGCAAAAACAAAGAGGTGATGACTGGAAGGGATATGACCTAGCAGTTCGGGTTGGAACTGCTATGTCATTAAGAAACATTGAACCATTCTGATAACATGTGTACTGAGATGAAGATGTGCTAAAAAATGCTACATTCAAGCGGAATGAAGACTAGTACAGCTGCTATCAATTGGATTGACGTCACATTGGTGCCATCCCCGCTATTAAAACTGAATGATAAACAAGGACTCTGTTCTTTGTCATTCGCTCACCCACCAGCAATGGCCTTTGTGGTTCTGGCAAGTTGGAAGCTGTGATACAAACAGAGGGAGAACCAAGCCACCAAGAAGGCCACAATGAAGCTGAAAAAGCTGATGCAGGCCTTTGGGAGTATGCAACGAGGCTTGTCTTCAAGGACAAGAAGTGGAATAGCCGAAAGCCAGAGAGGTGAAGACACTTCTTGAGAGTCGGTTGGGAAACCAGCATGATAAACCTGCAATGAGTGGTGGTGGCACTGCCTGTAGTGGGTTGACTGGGTGGTCCAACAATGGTGCTGAGAATGTCTACCGTAGCCTACGTCAGAACCAGGTGACTATCAGGGTAAGGTGAGAGATCATTGAGGATGTGTAAAATGTCACGTTGGGATCTTGGTGCACAGAGGCGGACCACAACAACTTGAGGTGGAGAGAGGTGAGACATGGAAGACTACTAAAGGAAGAAGTTGAAGTAGGAAGAGCAAACTCACAACCACTGGTGAAACCGGTGAAGAGTTCCCAGGGAGAAGCTAACAGGAACACTTACAAGTCCGGGAGGAGGGCAGAAAGTTACGAGCCTATAAACCATAAAGAAATAGAGAAAATCATAAACCATTTTTTGATACAGTTTGCAGGCCAATTCTACAAAAGCGTGATACTGGAGAGTCAAGAAGGCCTCAAGAATGCTTCATCGTTCCAGTGAGGGGCAGAGCCAGAGATGGGCAAACCCCTGAGATTGTGAAAACTTCCTAAACGAACTATGAATCTGAAGAACTGTGTAAGGCTTTGGGGAACCAGCAAGAAGAACGGAGTCATTCTCCTAGCCCCACATGCACTTTATGTGATTATTTGATTTTCTGTTGTGTTACGGAGAACCCAGAACCTTTATGGAACTTTTGCTTTGAACTAACCGAGAGCCGTTTGGACACTTTGCATCCAGGAAAAGGGAGACAGTCTCCTGGATTACTAATCTTAGCTGGACTTTATGGTATGTTGTTGTAGCAACAGGGATAGAGTAGGTGAAGTTGTGACTGAGATGATGCCTTTTTGTTTTGACTCGCACAGACTTCAGACGAGCAACTGAGTTTATTCAGTTTAGGTAGCAAAATCCACTTTAGGGACAGATAGGTTTGGTTTTTCATTTAATAAAAGTCTATAGCAAACATTATGGCACCACTTGGTCAGTCTCTTCATTCCTTGGTGCCACAGACCTCACCATGCTGCAGGTCCCCTGAAGGTGTGTGCCTGCCTGAAAATGGACCGACATTGCCCCTCGAGAACCTGGAGTGGGACTTGTAGCACTTGGAAGCCAGAACAGCTGAGATCCCTCTTGTCAACAACAACCCGCTCTGAACCATGATTCAAGTGCACCTTGCCACCGAGCGATCAAGCATGACCCATTGATGCTGCCCTTTGGCATATTTTGTTAATCGAACCGCCGATGGCTGTTTGACGACATTCGCTGCTGCACCAGCAAAAGCATGTTGAGCCCCACCTCGAACTAGGATGTACCGCTGCCTTGGCTTGCTCGAGTGGCCATCAAAATTGCCAGCGTCTTCATTGCCATTCCTCTGAGTCATCTGACCCAACCCTGGTGGTCCCTGGACTGCGACGTCTGAGCTGTTGCATTGGACTGACTCACTTGTGCATCTTCATAACAGTTCGACCGCCATTTGTATTCGATCTCTGAACCATATCTAGTAGTAACCCGATCTGCATAGCTCAAGAAGATGCTTCAAGACCGCAGATCACCTTCCATCTCTCACCACCTCGACACCCAATTGTGGCTGGAACACCGTGACTGTCAAATCTGTGACCCAAGTGAATGCCGAGAAATCTGGTTTGATGCTGTCAAACCCCCAAGGTATTTGACTGATATCTACCCCATCTGGTCCATATTTGGGCACTGGAGACTGGCTATGTCATTGTTATCCCTTCTTGCAACTTGAATAAATATACTTTTGAACACCTTTCTCCCCTTTTCTAATTGCCCAGATAACTGTATCTATTCTATCTGTGCATATTATGTGTTTCTGTGGGTTTGTGCTGTGTTTTCTAGTTAGTTAGTATTGTACATGGTGTGTCTAATTAAAGCATATATTTTTATAAATCCTTGATTGGACATTCCTTTATTTTCCACTGTTAAACTTTTATGTTTCGGTAGCTACTGAACCACGTTCACACCCCTCTTAAGAGTATATACTTCCCTCTGCCAAAGTTACCAGCGAAGATGGTATGTCACTTGACTGTGCCTTGTTTACCCTTCTGATTGTGTTGGCTGTTGGTTTCTAGATGTGCAAAGGCTGACTGGGTGGTTAGCCTCCACTCATCCATGTACTCATGCAGGTCAAAAGTCAATTAGTCACAGTCGGATGAACATAATACCAATCATAAACAACAACATTGGACATACAGAATAGAGGGATGAAGGGGCATATATTTTAGAAAAGTCTGTGGTCTGTGTACAGTCACAGCTGATGCATAATGGCAGCTGGGGTACACCTCCTCGCATTACGCAGTGGGTATCACTTCTCTGTTATGCACACATCCCCATTTCAGGAGTGCTGGGTATGACAGCATAATAAGCTGCTACATAGTGGGACAGTGGAACTGCAGGCAGTCCTTTGGATGTTCTCCTAAATGGAAACATGGTGGGCTTCTGTCCATGCAGGGACTAGAGGGAAACATAAATTATGGCCAATAGTAGATGTCTATTTACAAACATTTTTCATGTTCTTTTGTACAACATTGTAGAGGAGCAGCCAATTGCTCCTGCCGGAAGTCCCACCCCTACTATCTGTTTGCTGTAAGCCTGAAATGGTGCCATGTTTGACACCGGCAGTTGTGACTATTCCTCATTGAGTCTTTGAGAAAAGTTCTCCACTAAGAACACCCTTTCAAATGTATCCCTGAACGAATATGAAAATGAGAGAAAGAGAAGTTGGTAACATTAAAAAAAGAGAGTGTGATGCACTGAGAAGACTGGAAGGCGAAGAGAATGTATGTACCTTATTGAAACTGATGACGAAGTAAAGAATTGAGTACGCTTTTATATGCGGAATGAATGTGTGAAGAGCACCGCAGAAAATGCAAGCCGTTTTATAACTGTACAGATGCAGCAAGGCAAGTAGACAAAGTAATCATAGAAGCTAGCTATATGTAGTGAATAGACTGCAAGTTAAGCCACCATTATATAGAAGCTGGACATCAATATCACTATTCTAGTAAGTTCAAGCCTATGAAGAAGAAGGCTGAAGGCTGTGTCGCAACAGAGAATTAGCTGAAAGCATGAAGGATCGAGAAGGGCTATCTGGACTGGTGTCAAGAATGGAAGCTGCCAAAGACTGCTAATCCTTAAAGAACATTGAACATGAGAAGCTGAATTATCCCCTGTTAAGGTGCAAAGAAGAACACCATGAGTGTCAAGTTTATTAATTGAAGACAATTTAATGCTATAAAATGGGTCCAATTACGGTCTCCTGTCCTGTGAGTCAAGGATGGAAATAGAAGCCGGGCATGCAGCCCAGAACTATGGTAAGTGTGTGCCCGTACTCCCTTATATTCACAAGGCCGAGAACACATTGCAAGGCCAAGTTCAAAGTCTATCTTCATGGCAGAAGGCATGGGTGATGAGAGATATTGGGCTAATTGGGAGGTACAGTCATGTCCACCTCCTGATACCTGTGTATGAGCTTACGTGCTGCTAGTGAATCGAATGTTCCAGAAGGGCACAAGCGTGCCAACTAATTGAAGAGGGCCATATAATGAAGGGCCTTACAGTTTGAGAGCCAATCATATGCCGTGTTTCTAATAACTGTTGAAGATGACTTGCACTAGGGGTGGGCATGAGTTGTACACCCGGCTGTAGAGACCCAATCACAGCCCAATCCCTTATAGAAAGTATTCTTAGATGTTGCCCTTGAGCCAACCACAACCACCCATAGGTTTTGCTTATTTGCTTATTTGCCACGTAGTATGACGTCACGTATGGTGAGTTTATGCTATAGAAGTGTTGTTTTTTATTAAATGCCTCGAGAGAGCTCGTGCGACCTCCGTTGATGTCTGTTGCAACTCCCTGTTTTAGACAATTGATATTAAAACAGTAAACAAACTTTGCCATCTTCCTGAGTTGGTTTGATTATTTGTTGTACAGAGTTAATCTGTTTCCCATCCACCTGCATGACACTCTACCTAACAAGGGCCATAGGTTCAACATGAAGTAGGACTCTAGGATGGAAGTGTCAATTAACTCTTTATTTCAAAACATTGTTAAAAAAAAGTCTGATGGCTCGAAACCCATTGATCCCCGTTTTCACCCTGGTTTATTCAGGCCCCCTCACTATGTTCTGTCACTCTTTCAAAAGGAGGATAAAAATGCAAAAAAAAAAATCACTTACCACCATTCTCTGTTTGGCAACTTCTTCTCAATTATTAATTAGGATTCATTCTAAGGTTGGCAGCTGATAGACAAATTGAGAAACCTCTGAAAGAAGGGGGAATATCAGTTCCTCAAATAGAAAAATAATGTTTTGCTGAATTGAGGTTACAGACTGCATCGCACGCATTTGAAGTTTGCCATCACATTTGTTCTCGGTTTTGCTAGAAATTTTTTTTTTTTTAAATGTTTATTGTGTTCCAATAGATATAATTTGAATGCAAGATTTCATCACAAGCACTTTGGTCCTGCATTTGTTCTCAAATTTAATAGCGGATATGTACTCTCTTTGTTTACTGTACACCTTTCTCTACCCCCTTTTTGCCTTTTTCTAAGTTGGAGAAAGCCCCTTTTTAGTTTGGGCTATAAAGGTGCCACTTGTTATACCTACAAGGCAAAACTATTGCATTAGCATACAGATAGGGGTACTGGCATATAAGGAGGGACATACACCCTGTAGGTGTTGGTTGGGTATTTACCCACCCATTGACTGCCCATGGCCATGCTAATCCCTTTGGCTATGGCCACCAGGTTCCTGCCAATCACCGCCTGAAACACCTCCTCCTCCTCCTCCTCCTCCTGAAGCCTTGCAATATGGTATATGTCATTTAAATAGCACCTGTACACAAGTGTTTCTAGGTGTGACAAGACAAGGGAGGAAGAATGAGGGAGGACAAGACAACATTTTTTTAGGCCTTGTGTCATTCAGACCATGCAAGTGTGATGGTACAAAAGTGCAGGGAGAAGGGAGAGGGGCGAAGTGTCAGGAAGATGGAAGGCGAAGTGCAATCAGGTTAGCAATGCTCTGAGCGAGTGGCACTGGGTAGTGCAAGGAGGCAGGGGCCTGTAGAGGTTACAGTTACAGCCCCTAAATGTGCAGTAGGGCGGTAGGTAGTGTGGGGAAGACTAATCATGGAGGAGCCTGATACCCAGTGAGACTCTGGGGGTAGCCAAGCAAGCAGTCAGTGCAGCAGGTAGGTATTTCAGCAGGATAGAGAGAAAACAGAGGAGAAAGGGAAGGTCTTGAGAAGCTATCGGAACTTCAGGTGGTCTGTCTCAGGTTTGAGAGGGACAGGGAGGCCATTCCAGAGGGAGACACCTGCAGAGGAGAGAGATCTACCCACCACTCTCTGCCCGGAGAAGCATCTGACCCTCAGAGAGTTAGAGGTAGCTGACCGAAGGGCTATAGAAGAACGTATTTTGGGAGAAAGAGTTGGATGTAATGCTGGCCCCAGCCCCAGAAAGCCTTGTGGACGATGCAGATGGTCTTGAACTTGATCCTTGCAGCCACTAGAAGCCAGTGGAGAGATTTCAGATCTGGAGAGATATGGTGCCTGGGCTTTAGGCCAATGGTAAGTCTTGCAGTCCTGTTCTGGATTAGTTGCAGAAGGCAGAGAGTAGAGGAAGACTGAGAAAGAGGCTATTGTGGTAGTCCAGCCTAGAGAGAACCAGGGCTCTGGAGACAGTGATCATCTGAGGGAAAGTAAGAACAGGAAGAATACCTCTGAGGAAGTGCAGCTGGTAGTGGGCCTTCTTGGCAAGGTCTGTTATGTGAATAGAGAATGGAATTGAATATCACACCAGGGTTTTTTGCCTCACAGGAAGGGCGGCCAGAGAGAGAGGGAAAGTGGGAGCAGGGGTCCCAATGAGAAAGATCTCCTTCCTATTGGCATTAAGGTGGAGCTCATTGGCAGTGCACCCATTCTAAATCGCTGATAGACAGTCAGGAATGATTGAGAGGGGAGAGGAGGCTGAGGGGAACCTGAAAGAGAGCCGAGTGTCATCTGCATAACACTGAAACTTAGAGGAGAAGGAAGAGATCAGGTGGGACAAAGGGGCCAGATAGACATTGAAGAGCCAGGGTGAGAGGGTAAAGCCCTGGGGAACACATGTGGAGAGAGAGGTGGTCGAGAGAAAGGACCCAAGTTCGATCTGGCAGGGTCAAACCAGGAGGAAGGAGGTCAACCACTCCAAGGAATAATCTGTGTTGTCCAAGGTTCTCGCGGAGTCGATTGATCAGGATGGAATGATTGGCCATCTCAAAAGCATAGGAAAGTTCAAGGAGGATGAGCACAGAAGGAAGGTTAGAATTAAGATAAGAGAGCAGATCTTCACTGGTGTTCAGGAGAGCGGTTTCCATGCCTCTGGATTCTCTGAAACCAGACTGATGGTTATGGAGACAATCAACAGATTCAGCACAGAGAGTAAGCTGGGAGATGGCCAGCTTTTCCCAGGAGTATGTCCAGGAAAGGAGAGATAGAAATTGGGCGATCGTTTGCTGGACAGGTAGGGTTGGCAGATGGCTTTTTAAGGAGGGAATGCACAAGGGAGTGCTTGAGGAGAGAGGGGAAGGATCCAGTTGTGCACGTATGATTGCAGAAATCGGCCAAGGGTGGAGCGAGGGTGTGAATGTTGTCCTTGATGGTTCTGGAGGAAACCATCAAACTTTGCAATCAAATTGCATGCGACTGTTTTTTCAAAGCAGTCTTCTGAGAGTTAATGACTTATTTGGAGTTGTAAACCTGCTACTGGGTTTTGTATAAAAATGTCGTACCAGATCTGCCTTTCACCCACTCAATGTATAAGCACTCTGGAGTCTGTCACTGAAGACCTGTTAATAACAAGCATTGGTAACGCCCACAATTTGGACTTGTGTATAAGTACTGGGCATTTGCATTCCACTGCTATTAGATGCCCAGGAACTCTCACCATTTTGCATCTGCTACCACCAATGTCCAGGTGATACAACTATGGCTGTGGCTGGCAAGCACCTGTCCAATGCCTACACAATAGCCCAAACAGTTGGCTTTGGTAATGCTTGTTTAGGGTTTGCATGAGAATTATTTATCTGTATGACCTAAAATGAGCAGATATTACATGATGCGGGTACATTTATCTGACATGTTACTCGTTGAGGTTTGACATTACTCCCTATGCCCCCACTGCCCCTGTGGCACACTCAGTAGAGCAATCACTGCCTCCATGTTGGATTATGCACAGTCCATCTGCGTTGGGTTGCCTCATTGTTGTAACGTGACTCTTTAATTCAGAAGAAAGCTGTCAAAATCAAGTTCAGTTACAATTCTTCCAATTGTGTCACACATTCATTGAAACCACTCATTTAGTTCCAAGTTGTATTATCCCATATCACTGTTAAGATCCTCTGCATCACCCATAGAGCTTAAAACTATGACTGCCCTAGCCACCTGGAATTCTGTTTCAGGATTCAGGATGCCCTGGCTAGGATAGGCATACGTGAATACTTTGTCAAGAATAGGAAACGTTAACCCCACATCTCTGTGCTACTCAATAACCCAAACTACACACATCAGTGCCAGGAGAATGCACTGTGCTGGCAGCAATACATTGAAACTGTCTTGTCTCCCATCCTTTCCATGACGTAGCCTACTAAATTTCCATAAGGAATATTAAGAGTCGCGCATTGCGCCTCACCGTCTCAACATACTTCAACCACACCACCATGGAAAAGATTTAACCCGCCTTCTTCGCCTCTGTTTTCCCCCTTTTCTTTCCCATTTTCTTACATGTCAACCCACATCTTTTTCATGCTCTGAAGCAGAGTTTCCATCTTATATGAGCACAGCATAAGTGAAGAATAAATATATTAAAATATTGTTAAAGTCCTTTTAAAAAAGGCACTTTTTGAAAATTGCTCTGGTGGAGACGATCAAACAACATGCATAATTGATGCTTGTAGAACAATCCCTAAAGTGTAACTCAACGTTTGTTCAGAATACTATTTCAAAAGGAAATGAAAGTTTTAACATTTTAAGTAATGCCCTTCTATGCATAATGGGAGCATAATACCTGTAAGCAAATTCACTTTGAAGGCGTCATGCTGTTTTTTTTTTGCATGGACCGATTTCCGATGGCACTAAGTGGACGCGTTCTCTGGACGGCTTGTCAAGCCGAATCACCAACCTGTTGGCTTGAACCATAAATAGGAAAGAGAATGTCTTTAAATTAAATCTAGGTGCTTTGCTCAGGGTTAGCTGATGAGATTTGACAGGGCAGTGATAAAGGAGTCCAATATTGACATTGTCAACGCTAAATCTTCGCTAAGGAGCACTTTGCACCATCACTGAGAGCAACATAATGGGCAGGGTATTTTATAACCCAGCACCATCTTTCTTCCTCTTGACAGGCACCAGAATGCTGGGCGTTTGATAAGATAGTTTTCTATTAAAGCAGAGGAAGAATGGCTTTATAAGCGTATGAGGGATTGAAACCGCGGTGCGGAAAACATGATAAATAAACAAATTCTTTATCTTCCTCCCTTTTTCAAGGCACCGCTACCTGCCGTTGCAACACATTCATCTCGGTTAATTTAGCAGTATATGGGCCATGCTGAAATAAATTGCTTTTCCAAGTTGTAGAACCCTGCTTTCCACACACACATTGTATTGGGGATGTAGCAGACCTAAGTGGTTGGTGTTCTAATACCTTATTGCTTTATATGGAGTGGAGATACGGTAATCCTTTCACCCTGTTCATGAAATAGACAATGCCAGGCGGCCAGAGTTTTTTAGATTGGTTTTAAAACCTGTTGTTCCTGCAGATAAGTGGATCAAGAATCTACATTGCACATTTCTTCTTGGTCAATTGCCAACACTTAGTTGCACACTGCAGGTAAATTGCCCTCACATGAGCACATGTTTCCTTTTGCCCCCGAGTCCTGAATACAGATGCATCTGGAGAGCCGACTCAGGAAACAGGGACTTTGATCAGATCAAATAAATTGCTCCAGTGCCGGGATATTTGGCACTGAGGTTTAACTGGAGCGGCTGGTGAAACATGTCATCTTTCTCACGCGTTAACTGATCAGCTGCCATTTTTTGCACTAGTTAATCAGTTAAAATAATGTTGCATATCTTCTCAGCATTCTTGCTAAATTGCGCGATCTGGTAGTGATCGTCACCAGGGGAGTTGCTAGCTCTGGAAAAGACCCGGGGCTAAGCTGATGTCAGAACTGTTAGGACTGGGGGCTAGCTAGTCTTTTGGCTGTAGCTCCTGAGATTCTATCCGGGGCTACAACCAAAAGATCAGGGGCTATAGCCCCCTTAGCCCCCCCTAGCAACGCCCCTGATCGTCACAGTGTGGAGGCTTGCATGATTATGGCGTGGACATTTGGGAGACATTGCTAAAGTTCTGGTGATCTTCTCTGCAAAAAAAAAAAAAATAGGTATTCTTTTGTAGTTTGGAGAGACTAACCTGTTGTTGATTAATGTAATGTGTTCTGTACAAATTAAGATGGTTTTGTTAAATTGTATTTACTTTGCTCAAGTGGCACTAAATGAAATGGCAATGTTTTAACATTCTGTTGGCAAATTGCGCCCAATTCAATTTTATATGTATTTGGCAGATTTTTTTTTTTTTTTAATGTGTAACATGTGAACAGGCATCGATTACACTTTAAAAAAAGACACATCTATGTAGTCCTTTTACTTATTTATTTAGAATGTATAGCAACGCACACAGCCCTGAGGCATCTAGGCGCTAGTTACAGTACAAGAAGGTAAAAGTTACATGGTTACAATGGCAGTGACTATAGGTTACATGGTTGCATGAGAATTAGAGGAGGGGGGATAGGGGATCAATACCAGTGTGGTACACACGTTATAGGTCTAAGGGGCAAAAGAGCTTAGGTATAGGCCACGAAACAGACTTTGTAAATGCCCAGTAGGCAAATGACAAAGCACCTAGAAGAATATTGACGCAGAGACAACAAGCGTTACAAGCAGGATGTTACTTAAGTTGCATAACAGTCAGACGGATAATCACATACCGGTATGGTGGCGGCAGGGATGCTGGTGCACCATCGGTAAAGCAGGACAAATATAGACCAAGTATGGTATTCATTTAGTTGCAGAACAGTCAGGCAGGTTATCACATACCCGTAAGGCCGCGGCATGGCTGCTGGGCCACATCATTCGACCAGGGCAATTATAGCACGAGGCTAAAAGACAGAGGGGTCGATTCATGGAATTTTGCGCCAAAATCACGCAAAGGCTGCGCGCCGAGAAAGAAACTGCATGAGCCTGTGCACAGAAGAAAAATGCACTCCCTGCATATGCATGGAATTATTAGTGCAAAATAACTGTATTCGCAAAGTCATGGCTGGAACGCCACTGACACGCTCACATGCAAAGCAAGAATCTTCCAGATCAGCTATCTTTACGCACTCCCTCGTGCATGAATACACACACCCTTCATGCAGTGCGTGAGGTCCCTGTCAGCAGGCCTGTGACTCGCGGACCTTGTGCGGGGTCCCCCGTAACTATATCCGGCAACCCGACAACATGCGTATAAAAAATCATAACTCTGCAATAACTCAGGACATCTGCATGCGAACCCATGTAAAACATTCCTGCATCCTGCTACACTGCTTACGCTCACCCCTAAATTACATCAGAACCCAGATTGAGTACATGCACCCCAAAATCCGACATGCAACCCCACATGCACACTGAAAATCTTTGGCGTGACTTTGGGCGGCGGATCAAATGAAGGATTTGCGTGGCCATTTCCTGCAGGCCGTCCCTTGGAACACCTACTTTATTTGCAAGTTCTTTCCCATTTTTGCCAAGGACCTCGACGGCTCGCACAGCTGTGCAAAGCCAGCACGAAATCCACGCAATTATAGGGAAAGTACTGCACATTCGGTTCCATGAATCGATGAAGGCGGATTTGCGTGCAGTTGCGTGCGCAAGTTCCCTACTTTTCGCAAAGATAATTCCATGAATTAGGGCCATATTTGGGAAAGTTGTTTGTAAAATATCAAGCATGACGGGTGCAATATTCCATCTGGAGCAATTTATCACCGTTATTATTGCATTTTGGAATTTAGCTTTGCTGCAAGCTAATACCACATCAGAGAAATTAAAAGATAACTAATATTAATTTTCAATACCCATATCAATTCATGTAGTCCAGTCCATGGTATTGTATGATCTAAGTGATAATATTGCTGTAATCTGAACACTGCAAATGTAGGAGATAGTGGGAAGACGTGTTTTCACAGCAGGCAAAACTAAGTATATAGGAACTGTGATCGTCTAATGTCATGGAAACTAAGGTACTTCCATGGGCCTTAGTCAGAGGGAGAAGACATAGATGTTTCAAGAGGCCAAATTTGAGTTGGTGTCTAGAGGTCAAGTGAATGGTCTGAGAGTGAACCAACTTCACATGTGTACGTCAGAAAGAGAAGCTTTGTAATCCCATAGTATTAATGTTGTGTTTACAAGACTAACAGGTGCGCATGTATTCACACGGACAGCATGGTTCCTGACACATTGTCACTGGGAACATGTGTTATCATATCATATTAAAAGGAAACATTCAAACTGCCCCCCTCATTTGCACGGGGCACATGCCAGACAGATGAGGAACCGTTCTTTTTGCAATGTATACAATCGAGATTACTGGGTGAACATTTGGTATTATAGATAATCCCTAATGTTAAAGTATGGCTCCCATAGGGGCACACGACACATGCACTTTTTGAGCACGAGCCAAGCTTGGTTTTGTGTTGCCCTTGTAAATTGTAACGTTGGGGTGAATAGGACAAGGACAAATCAGTTGTGAGAAATAGAGGGTGGAAAACAAAGCAACATCCACGTCCATCCCAATAAAATAACTAGGTTCCAGTGCAACCAGTGGTCGTGCATCTGGCTGCACTACAAGCGCTTGATGCTCGGGGGCTTCGTCTAAGTCTTAGCTTTGACATTCTTGCAAAGTACTTGTGTCAAAATTATCTGTTCTCTAGGCATGGTAGATCAAATTCTCAGGACGGGCATCCTGGCCGGTTCTCGCTCATGTGCTGGTGCATCTTTACTGCGACCGGGCTTCAAGTCAGAGCTTGTGCGTAGGACACACTGACTGGGACCACAGCATTGCCAAGGACAGCAATGAACTTTAATCCTCTTCCATCGGGATCACCAAGGCAAACATCAATGACAAAACGGACACACAACATAGACCTTGCAGCATTGGAAACTGGCCCCTGTCGAGAGGCATCCTGAGGTTGTTGAAAGTTGAATTCAGTGTCCATCTCCACCAAGCTGCTCAGAGAGGCCTGGACCTGGGAATGGAGAGAGAGAGCTGTTCCATGTGGAGACACACACCAGCAGTCACATTGAGGGAGAAGATAAACCATATTTAAGGTGGCCTCAACAGGATACATCTCTATATTACAATGGGTATTCTGAGCATTTCAAATACAGCAGTTGGTGAGCCTGAAACATGTGAGGCATTGGATGATGTGTGAATACAGATTAACGCTGGTGACTGAGGAGATCTTTTGACTTTAGAGAAGAATGCAGGCACTTTCTGAGTAGCAACATTGGCAGTAAATAATGGAGGCAGAAGGCAAGGATTTCATGCATCCACTGATAGGACCGGAAAAGGCCTGGTGGAATGTTTCCAGAAGCCAGTGCAGCAAAACGTGCACTGACAACATGATGCAGTTGTCAACGGTTTATAGTGACTTTTTCAACAGTCACTATTTCGAAATACCAAGATGTGGAACCAAAAGTGCCGAAAAAAAAGTTTTCAAATGCCTTTTTTTAATTTTATTTTTTTGGGGGGGGATTCCCCCCCAAACCTCTGTTTTTTTTAAAAAAACATCTTTTTTTTGCTAACTAAACAAAACTAAACCCTATAAAATAAAAAACAATACATTTGAAAAAAAAATATCGCCACTTTTGTTTTGACATATTGGTATGTCGAAAAAATGATGTTTTCGACATATTGACTGGATACCGTTGTCAACAACTAGAGGCTAGTGCAGCAGAATCCTGCAGAGGTGGTGGTGCCCAAATGGGAGTATCACACATCCTCTTTGAATCTTCACCAGCAGAGCTATCTCTCAACCTTCCGCATGACCCAATAGCTGGTCCAGCACAACCTGAACCTTTGGCAGCATCGACTGGAAGGGCCACTTTACCCCTATTAGCAGAGCAGCATCCTGTTGGTGGTGGTAGAATTCAGGGTGTGGTGCTATTTGGGTAGGATAAGGGAGTCACAGTTAGGAGGAATGCAGCTACATAGTGGTTGCCTTGCGAGAACTGTGTGGGTGTGTGTATGTTTGATGCCAAAATAGTGGTGAATGCCAAGGAAAACACATGCTACAGCACCACCACATCTTCCACTAGATGGCAGGGCAAAAATAAAGTAAAGGGGGCTATGGCCACTGTGAGAGTGCAGAAAAACTATCAGTCACTCCACCTGTTGTTAGAGCCAAATACCTTAAGGCAGAACTTCCAGTTGTGAGCTCTGTACTAGGTCTCGGAAAATAGCACCACTGGTTGAGACAAATAAGTAAGTCAGAACCACCACTTCATCCAATGGTGGTGTTAACCAAACTAAAGCAATTAAGAATGTAAGAACTTGTAGAGGAGGTTCTGGGGCCCTGCTAGTTGTAGATCTTAATATAAGTAGGTGGAAACTCCAATTTGTGTTCATTGTACAAGGAGGTGTTGCTATGGGGGGCATACGGGGCTATAGCCCTGGGTCTTTTGGTTATAGCCCCAGATAGAAGCTCAGGGGATACAACCAAAAGGCTAGCTAGCCAGGGTCCTGACAGTCCCGACATTAGCGTAGCCCCAGATCTTTTCCAGAACTAGCAACACTCCTGCTCAGGGTTATGCTGTGCTCGTTTTTAGAGTCAAATACATTGAGGATAAAGGAGGAACTAAAGACTTAATTTGCAATACAATCAACCGCTACGGTCAGAGTCAAAGCCACCAACGCCATTCTCCATGCTGCTCCACTCATGTGACTGTAACTGGTTTGCACACAATCATATAAGCATTGGGTGTGTGATCTTTAAAGTGGTCCTCCCACTATAGTATTCAGTGATATGATGCCTGTTAATTTTGATAAAAGTAAGCCATCTCACATGTGTGCCATTGAGGTGTCTTCCTGGGTCTGAGACAATTGCCCGAGCAGTACTGAAAATATTGTTCACCCCAAATACTATCCAGGGGGTAACTTAGACTTTAAACAATACTTCAAAAAAGTACACTGACCACTTGACATGCCAGGATTGCAGTGGGTCTCAAGCCTAGCACAGATTGCACATATCAAAAACATAGGCTAAACTATCTGGTCTATAGTGCCCTGCTGAGTTTTCATGAGGACCCTGATGCATATAGCAAGACAGACTGTGGATGAGTCTGCCCCACAGCATCCAATGTTTTTCCACTCTTCAAAGGTTCACATTGGTACTACCTGAACTAGTTTCAGGAATTGTGGTGAATTAGTGTATGTTGTCCAATAAAACATGTTGTAGTAGTGGTGGTGAAAATAGAGGAGGGTGCTTACTTTTTGTAATTACTCAATCAGCTTGTTTTGAGGCAAGGGAGAGATTTTGGTAGTTTACCGTAACTGTGTGGTGCTCCCATTGCAGTTCATGTTACTCAACGCGTGTTGGGGCTTTGTCACACTAAACGGCCATTCCAATAATTGCTTCTGATAACAAAGAGATGTGTTAAAGTATTTTCAATGTCCCACAGGGAGAAAAAGCCACATTTGCAGAGTGCAATGCTCAATAACCTGCCTATCACCGGCTTCCTCCTACTCGCAGCTCTGGCATCTTGAGAAGGGTGCAAGTTCCCCTTGAGCGAATGGCCCCGTTCTACCACAAAGGTGGCCCTTGCCTCGTGCCTGCCATTGTTTCTGCAATGAAGCATTATATAACACCATGATCCTAGCAAATGGAACTCTCTCTTTAAACACTGACTAGTAGGATCTAGTAGGATCTAGCAGGATCCATTACCGGCTGAAGAACGGTAGGTTGTGTTTCACGCTCTGTGTTATATATTCTACAAATAGCTTTGTCCTTGCGCCAAGAAAAGAGACCTGCGAGAGGCCTGCCAGCTTCCTTTGCATTTAGGCTGCATAGAACGCGGGCAGCCCCTTCGCCTTGTACCGACATGCATCGCTCGTCAGTTTCAGCTGCCAGTATGTTTACATCTAACACAAAAGAGGGACAATCAAGTCCAATCTTGGGTAGTAGGCCACCCGATATTTGAAAGGATGTTCCAGACCCCCTATTATGATGCATTGCGGATATAAAGCTGGATAAATTGAACAGCATACTAAGGCTGTCCATTTATTGACTGGCTAGCAGACACATGTCCACAGGATCACAATTAGTATGATTGCTGCATCGGTGCAGTGCGTTTCTGAGCCATGTGGCGATGCAGAGAACGTGTTCTGTTTTCAGCTTCACGCAGGGAACGAAACCAACAACCAATTGGAAACACAAGCGAAAGCATATTCTCTGAGATCCATAAAGAACGAGGAGTTAATGAAAAGACATTTTACAACAACAAAACACACACGCACATAAAAGGCAATTATAGTAGACATGTTGAGAGTGCGACTGTTATTTTTTCTCTTAGACAAATTCTAAATAATAATAAAAGTTTAAAAAAACAACAAATAAATGAGCTCACAGCTTGTGGTATCAGAAGGGTTAGGGGATCTTGGTTAAGGAGGAGCTGTTGTCATTTTAAAGCAATAGTTTGGAATTAGGTTTGACGACAAATGTGTACTAGTGTGACAGGGCGGCCCGCCACCAATAACAAAACCCTGGCTCTATAGTAAAAGTTAAAATGTGTTTATTACAATAAATCGGCAGAATGGCTCTCCTGTTTCCTTAATTCTAAGGGACTGGGGATGATTGTCTCTAGGGCCGTCCCTCTCCTATCTCGACTTCCCCAGGCCTATAATGTACCTCCTAGCCCCAGACGTCCCAACCGGGCTGTTAGTCATCAACCGATTGGTAACCCCTATCTGTCTCTCTTTTCACTACGACTACAGGTGTTTTCCCTAAGTCGATGGCTAACTGACTTCCTAGGGAACTTCTCGCTTTCCCTATCCTATCGTTGGTTAGTCTCTGGGAATAGGGAATGGTGCCTTCGTTCACCCTGTGTCAGACACACTCCTTCCACAACCTCTCACACCTCACCCTTGTTTGTACTGATTCCAATGACTGTTCTCCTCCCACCACGGCAGTGTCCCTCCGATCTATCTCTCTGTCTGCCTTCAGTCGTACATCCTTCCCACTCCTATTCTTACTATTGCTTGTAGTCCCAACTATTCCTCTACCTTCGTTGTTCATTGCCCTGCTTCTTTGACGCTACTTCCCCGCCTCCCACTGTTCATCTTGCGCTACAACCACTACCCCATTCTGACTGTTACAGATAAGCTGCTCTGTGTGCAACTCTCACTGTTATAGACCCCAGGGATATGGTGCCCTGTTCACCCTCTGCAGTAGCCCCTGTTTGATCGTCAGGGGCTCTCATGGATATGGTGACCTGCTCACCCTTCCCAAATCCAGGGATATGGTCCTCTGCTCACACTTCTACTACTAACACCCACTATACCACTAATGGGCTTTGCCACTACTCCCACTACCTACATCCTCTAATCCCAACCAGTACTACCTCCACCACTACTACTACCCCACTCTAATACTAATACTCACACCCCTCTCTCTCACACACAAACATTTCACAGACCTTCTCTTCATTAATAGCTTCTACGCTCCAATCACTCTCACCTCCTCTGGCCTCCTGAACGTCCTCCTCCGCTGCCGGTCCTCACCCAACTGCAACCCACATCAGACAACTTCCAAGCTTCCTCTTATATATCCGTCCCCCTCCCTGGATTGGCCACTCACCCTGACAATGACTTACCTTGCTCTTCAGGGGTGTGACAGGGGAGGGCTTGGGAGATTCCATAAGGGCTTCAAGCCCGCCCCCTTTTCTATGCAGCTTTGCTGTATTAGGGATTTTCTCCTGGTGGTCTGGCTCTTCTCTTTTGCTGGTCTGTGAACTTCTTGAAAGGATGTTGTGCAGCGCGACATCCGATCCTGCCATAGCGCCCTTCTGGCAGATAAGGAGCTAATGAGAGGAGTCCTGTGTACACATTCTCTGGCACCCAGGGTTATTGGGGTCGGACTTTCCCCCACCCCTGACAGGGAATGACCAGTGGCCCTGTCACATATGTTATTATGTTGCACTGCTATGGACAGCTGGGTGTCCGTGCATGTGTCAGGTTGTGTGCATGTATGTACTGGGGGTAATCCGCCACTAATGGGGTATCGCATCACATTAATGGTGCCTATGATGAGGTATGACGGATGCCCCCTAACATTTTTGTGAAGTGACTTCACTCCCCCTCACAAATGCATTTAAACACAACGTATTGTGATTGTGCACGAAGATGTGCACGAAGAAGATGGACGACTTTGCCTCATAAAGTGAGTCAGAGGGTGGGCCTCCTCTGCTTCTTGACTTCCGAAGGCCCCCTTTGCCAATCCTGTTTGCATTCTATGTGTCTTGTGTAGGCTTTTTTCAATGGCCATTCCTTTCCAGATTCACATTTCCTGGACAGGTTTGCTTCCTCCAAATGCGGAAAAAAAGTACACTGGGAATGGAGGAGGTGTTGTGTGAGCGATGGGGAATGGGACTAAGGGTGAAGGCTGACCCAGAACGCGAGCCTCCATATTCCCAACTTAATGAAAGATATCTCAGAATACCTCATAAAAACATGATTCGTCAACCAAAAAGAGAACCACGAAGTTAAGGTAGCCTGCAAGTGACAAAACACAGAAGTCATGCAAACAAAATCCTCCATTTCTTACACATGTATTTAAAAAAATAAAATGCACACAATATAACACAATATATGATACTCGCACACATTGATAGTCACTGACCCAGTCAGACATGCAGCTTTTTTTTTTTTTGTTTAGGTGAAAGATACCCCAAGTTCTACAAAAATATCAAATTGTTTTTCCATTTTATAGCTGACATCATGGAATCAATCTAGCCAGTTTTGAAAAGGATGTGGTAAATTGTTATTCACTTTTGTTGTTGTCCTGAAAGAATGTAAATGTTTTACAGCATACTGCACCCGTGGGAATGTTTTCAGATGCAGGAGCTTCCATGTCGTTTTTGCATGAAGAGCAGCAGTCATTGGAGGAATTCAGACAGACAATGGCCACACCAATGCTCCATTCCAGGCGTGTAGCAACAGTGTTTCCCAGTCCAGGACAAAGGTCACCTCACATGAATGTTACATTCTTCCATGGGTCTTCATCAGCTTGACCATCGTCAGCCACAAGTCACCTGAATGGAGGCTTGGGAGCAATGATTGTCTAAGCTTTGCGGATGTGCCCAAAGGAATGAGCAAATGCATTTAGCAAAATAAAAAATAAAAAAACATGAAGAAAACTGTTTCTATTACTGTATTTTCTGCATAACATTACAAAGGCATGTAGTAAACACATTTCTTACAATGCACTTTCCACTCTCCCGCTTCCATGCACTTTTCCCCTTTCCCATACATTTGCACGATCTCAATGTCACTGGGCCTAGTAAGATCGTTGTTTTGTTCTCCCCTGTTCCCCTGCCTTTCCTTGTCGCGCTCTGAAACACTTGTGTACGAGCGCGATACAAATAAAATATCATATCATAATGGTACATACAAAAGAGTCTGTTCATTTCTGACATTGGAGCACAACCTGTTTGCTCCATTCGGTGTTGTTTAAGCATGATGTGATATAATAATTCATTTATAACGTGCCTGTACACGTGTTTCTAGTCGTGACAAGACAAGGGAGGGTATGGAGGGAAAGACCAGACAAAAGATCTTATTAGGCCTTGTGTCATTCAGATCGTGCAAGTGCAACAGCGCTGAAGTGCAGGGGGAAGGGAGAGGCTGAAGTGCCAGGGAAAGGGAAAGTTCGATAAAGACAGTGTTGATCTGAGTAAGAGCAAACAAGGCAGCGCGGCTCTGGGGAAGTGCAAGGAGGCAGGGGACTGTAGAGGATACAGACCATAGTGCGTGATAGACCCACAGACAGTGAGGGGGAGACTGGTCATAGCGCAGCCTGATGCCCAGTGATACTCTGAAGGTATCCAAGACAAGTGGTGCTAAATACATTTGCACAATTTGTAGCACTGGTTCAAATTTTAGATTATCTGGCCCCAGAACTGCTCTTACTGTACAGGAGCTGTGGAATCCTGCCCACAAGAGAGCACTACCATGTTTTTTTAAACACATTTATTTTTCCCCTTGAGCAGTGCTCAATTCTCCCTTCCTTGTTCCTCCTGGGTCTCTGACAATCTTCTACTCAGGCGGAGACTCGGGCGGTGCAGGAAGTGGTCAAGTTCTGCATCACCAGAGAAGGTCTGGGTTGGCTAGGTTGACCAGATTAAAAAAAACTTGAGAGGCCACAGACATAGAAGTAGGACTACAATAAAACTGTAGTCCTACTCCTATGTCGCTGGCCTGTTCCGAGGGGTGCACAGGGGGGTGTGCTCACAGGCGCACTCCTCTCATTGGAGGAGAGCCCCGGGAAGGGGGAGGAAATGGGAGCATGAAAAGCATACACGCCCCCATTTACGGGAGTCGCGCCGGGACCCGATTTCGGGATTTCAAAATCGGGTCCTGGCAAAAACCGGGACTGTAGCCAGCCAGCCTTCCAATCCCCGGACGGTGTTTGGAAAATTAAAAACTCACAGGACCCCGGGTCAGAGGGTGATTTCCCCAGAATGTCCTGGGAAAACCAGGGTGTCTGGTCAGCCTAGGGTTGGCTATCTCCGCAACGGCTTGCCCACTGTGCTATTCAAGGGAGCGTAGGTCCTATTTGTGCACTGCAGAGTTGCTGTAACCGCCTGTTAAAGAGAAAATCTATAATCACAGACCCATATTGTTCCAATTGTGTGATGTTTGGATGTTCAAATGATCTTCTTAAGGCACAATTAACTTATGCGACAACAGTGGGAATGGTTACAAATTAAACAGTGTTATTGAGCATAGTATAACAAAGACATGTTTACATTGTATTTCAATATTGCCTCCCAAAGGTTTCCCTTTAATTGGGTGGTGAGTGGATTTGGGACACGATTAAAAAGGATCTTGTTGCATACTTGAGAACCCTACTGATTTAGGCAGTAGGCTACTGCTTTTTAAGCAGTCCTACCGCCTACAGATTTGGGTGTCAGATCATATTGCTTTTTACAGTGGCAGGTAATTTATGTGACTCTAAGGCAATTCATCTGTCTGTGTGGTGGGCGGGAAAGTGATACATGTGAGTGATGGGCTCAGATCAATCCGCTGACCTGAGAGCTACATGACTCTGCCATGTACTCTGGCCGGGACAGGCCTTAGGTGAACTACCAGTGAAGGCAAGTGGCAGAGCGTACCACCGTCACACAGCATCTGCCTATCAGACTGAGGGGGGTATCACTCTCCATGTTGTTCAGTGTTCAGCCTGCACTGTAGGAATACATATGTACTGCCAGGGCTGCTGCTATAGAGCAGTGGCAAATGTTACCTACCAGCTCTGTGTGATTATGTTCTGTGAAGTTAGGTAAGTGAATTTGGTAGTAATTTACCATTCACATTTTAAACATTTGACCATCTTCCCATGTTGTGCTGTTAGATGGGATGCCAGCAATGTATGTTGTGTAATTTCCTGTGATGTCATTGTTATGCTAAGTATTATTTTTAAAACTCCTACATCTTTTTGGTGACAGAATGTTGGCAAGTATGTTGGTGATGTGTACCGAAGTGCACTCGTCAGTGCCGTGTCTAAATGTTGCAACGTCAATGCTTGCTGTCTCATATGGATTCTTGTTTTCTCTTCCCGCATTCACAGAGGGGGACGAGACCGGCGTCATGGATAACCTGCTCGAGGCCCTGCAGTCAGGCGCTGCATTCAGGGATAGGCGGAAGCGGACGCCGAAAGCTCAGGGTAAGTCTGACTCCAGCAAACGTAAGGTTACGGCAAAGAGAGTCAAAGAAATTACAGCGTTAGCGAAATAACAACACATCTCGCAAAGGCTTTTAACAGCTTTCCCTGAAAGCCGGTCTTTCATCTCTGGTGTGAAATCGCAGCAGGTTGTATCTGTGTGATCACAAGTTTTAACTTGATAACTACATCTTCACATAACTGTGGACCCAGCAGAAAAAAATAGAACAAGGAACCCCACTGACTTTAATGTTACGTTACAATAAAAAAAGAAATGGTTATTTTCAGGTCACTCCAGTTTCTAAGTAGGTCATTTAAAAATGGAAGTATAATTACACGTTTCAGAATTCTGCACCCCGGGTACACCAGGATGGCGTGCCATGCCACAGGGTGGGCAGGTAGTGGGCCGCATATGGATTCACGGCGGTCGGTTTGGCCATGGCTGATTTCAAGGACGCGCGCGTGCTTCAAAGGGAGGACAGGGAGCACGAGGTGGCAGCACTTCTCTGACTGCCTCTGCAGCCCCGCGGCCCAAGCATGCTTTCTCACACGCAGTCTCCGCTTTGGATGGATGCACTCGGCATTGTCATCCATCATTTTCCAGAGAGCAGACTTATTTATGCATACATTTTGAACATATGTTTTGGTCCCATAACTACAAACAAGGCCACAGACGCAAACTATGACTTTTCATATGCATGTTTTACAAAACAATTCATTAGGCTGGATTCCAATGTTAATAACTATTGAGTGACCTGCTTTTATTTTTTTTTAAAAACATTGTCTGCTAGGACGTCTATGAGTTTCCCTGAAAAAATGAAAATATGTTCCATTTCTCACATCCAATGTACTGTGGCAAATATTTTGCATCCTATGTGGCTCCACAAGGCCTGGTCTGCTGTACTGGCTCGAGCATGAGAACAGAGGCATGCCGAGGACAGGCACCATGACTGTGTACCATGCTATGTGATTATACAGAGACGTATACTGCACTCGGCTGCCATGTGCATGCTTTCTTACAGCTCTGGGTCATCTGAAGGACAGGGGTGGAGTTAGCTTGGGTTGGGGTGGAAGCCAGGGAAGGACTGATAGATTTTCTGTTTTGATTGTGCAATTGACATTATGCATGTAGCCTATGTGAGATGTCCATTATGCAAAGCAGGAAACAAAAGTGGCCTAGGGTGCAGCGGTGAGGGGAAGGATGAGTTGGGGATCAGGGAAAGCGGTCTTGGAAGTGCAGGTGGAGGTGGGAGTGTGAAGTGGAAAGTGAAGAAGGCGTTGGGGGGTGCCCTGGATAATGGAATAGGGGGGAGGGGGGATGGAGAGGGTGTTGGCTTTGTGAGGGTCTCCCTTGGAGAGAGTCACCTTGAGGGGAAGTCGATGGAGTGTCAGAGAGCGAGTGAGATCTATTTTGGAAATCCAATACCATAAAGAACAGTACACAACAGGAGTATCACAATGGACACATTTAAGTCTTTGCACATACAATCTCAGAAATACTTTGCAAATGCGCGAGGCTCGGTCTCTCAGAGATGTATGTTGAGATCACGGATGCATGTGTGTCTACACCAGAGGATCGCATGTCCACTGTGCTAGGATTCTTCTGCTGAGAATGTGGTATGTAAATTCCTGGGCGATTCTTGCATTGAATTGATGTTTATTTTGTGGGTTATTCAGCTGTGATGTGTGAGTTGTCCAGTTGTATTGCATGTAGATATTCTCATTGAATTAGTTGAGAGTGATGGTGCAGGGAGTGATGAATGTCCATCCTCATGGGTGAATGTGAGTGTCCATCTGGTGTTGCAGTGCACCGTGTTCGCTGGGGTACCGGTGGACAACGTCGTGGTTACAGTGTCCTATGGGTGAAGTCATTGTGATGCGATGTCTTGAGGCAGCTAAGTGTAGTCAATGGGCAGTGTGCAGTGCCTGGCTCTTAATTAGAGTGGGGAAATACAGGGGAGAGAGACATTATGAGCAGGCACCCACAAGTACAATGTAAACAGTGGAATAAATGGTTTCAGGGAAGGTTTCACAGTAGTGATAACCAGAGTCAAGCCATCAATAGCAGAGTGCTGGTGCAGTCTCCAAGAACCGCTGAACATCAATGTGGTCATGATCTAATATGTCGGAGTGAGTTACAGAAATGACAGTGGAACATCTGAAACTACTAGGGTGGTGATATGGCATTGTATAAAAGCTGATTAACCTCACATTATCTTACCAGTTGGGAGTCAAATCAAAGTAGGGCATCAATAACACAGGGAAACCTAACAGCAGAATCACATTTCAGTATGAATTACATGGTGACGTCTAGGAACAAAAATACAGTAGGAACAGTACATTAGGGTACACATTACATTGGGACACCTGGCTGTAAAATCACAGTGGGATATTGTACATTGGGCACCTGGAGCAAATTGAAAGTAGGGAATACTGAGAGAGCTACGCAGTAATCCTCGATGGCCACACATTGAAGTGCACAGCTCATTTTCCTGAAACATTGGGGAAATGGGGAGCAAAAAGTAGAACATTACACAGCAAGCAGCACTGGTGCCAAATCATAAAAAGGGCATACATGTGCCCAGGCATAAGTATAGTATGGACACCAGGCTCATATCACAGTGGGCAAAATCATTTTAGGGCAATTAGTGACTGATAATGCTGGATGGGATCATAATGGGACAGCCAAGTGCAAGAAAAAGCTGAGCACCTGTGCACACTGTTGCCGGCAACAGTATTGTAGGAGCTTTTGTCCCCTGTGGGTGTACAGTTGCAGTGAGGTTGTGGGGGTGATGATGTGTATTCTGTCGCGGTTGCACATTGTGGTTACTGTGGCTGCCATTTGGCATTTGAGCTTGCATTTGCTGCACTGTGTTCGCAATGAGTAAGCCAGCTGATTTTGTGGATTTAACCTTCTCCAGTTGGTCTTGTTGGTGGCATGCAATGTGAGTGTGGATATAGAACTTAACCATGGGTTGGTCTTTTAGTTAGTTAAGGTGTGTTTAACATCTGTCTCTTTCTGATACATCACATGCTTTTTATGTGTAAATCCGTCCCACATCAGAGAGTATCCTGAAATGGAATGGGTCCTTGACAGTTTTGTGCTAAATCCTGCTCTGTCGAATGCAATACCATCATTGTGTATCTTTGATATTCATTCTAGTGACGGACAAACAGTGCCATTTGCTTATTGGCTACTATGTCCAGCTTCTCTGATTGTGCTGCCATAGTGGTGGTACATTTGTCAGTAGTCCAGAGTGTGTGGTGGGAATGTGTTGTGCATGTTTAGTCCAGAAGGTGGACAGTGCAGTTGGTGTGAGGTACCTTGATGGTGTGATGCTAAATCCATCTCCTATGGATCTACTCTTGTAAGAGCAGCAACTTGATGGGCAGTCCATGGTTGCATTATGTGCTGGCCTCATGGATGAGGATACATCATGCTGTTTGTGCTTTTAGGCAATAGGATGTTCTTCACAAAAGTTATGCCACTCCATTTTGTGCATTTTGCCTTCCCAGGTGGGACTTCTGTGTGGTATCCCGTGCAACTTAATGGTGGGCCCTGGTTGGTGAAGGTGTGTTGAAAAACCGTGATTCTTTTCTTCTCGAGATTAATCACAGGATTCGTAGGTCATGATTGGATCACTGAGTCTCCCCAAATGGTATTGGGTGATCTATTTTCTAATGAATGTGTCTCCACTGCCCTGATGAGCCGAATGGATGAGGCAGCGGTCTTTGAAATATACTATTGTCTTATCTGGTAACCAGAGAGTGATCTTCACTCTGGTGTTGCATGCTTTCTCCCGTCGATGAGTAGGCCTGCAGATGCTCTCTGGATGCATTAGAGTCTCTTCACGGTGATCCGCCACTGCCCAGGTATATGCTGTTGCCATGTTTCATTCTTGATTGAAGCAAGCACATGACTGCAAGAGTAAATGTGGCAATGTGACACTGGACATTTTGGGCCTGGCTAGTCTAGGTAGTAGAAACAGTTTGTATCTTTAGCATTGATATGCTGCTAGCGGGTTAGTCTATAATCCGTCAAAATCCCTACATTCTTGGCCACTTTCCAGGTTAGAGTCATGTATCTATCTTGTAGGCCGTGGGATGGCGCGCGGTCGCGTGGTGCAGATACACAAGGCAAGTAGGGCTATATGTGATATTGTTGATCTGCTGCTTTTTTAGCTCTACACCACCAGACTTTGCGTAGCAACACATCTCTGTCATTAGCCATAGCAAAGGTCCGTTCAGTATTTTACACAGAATGTATGGGCTGATTATGTTTTGTACGAAAAGCTTTAAAAAATATGTTTCTTGTGTTAAAGGGAGAACATGCAGGGGTGCATGTGTTAATTACTTGCTCAAGACAAACCTGAAATGTAGTGAGAATCTGTGCAGAGTATGTCATTTCGGTGAACGATATAAAGTTCATCTTAAAACACTCGTTTATATCATCGAGCAGTGGATGGTTATCGACGTTTTGCTGGTTTTGTATCTTTGAAAACGTTAGGTTTTGCAAGTTGTTTTAGACAAGTGCTCACCATTTGTTGCTAAAAGTGTAATGAATACCTTGTGCTTGGTGTGTTTGCAGTCATGGTTCTTTCAGCTGTGGGGCCCACGAGACTATTCAGCGTGACTCCTCGCTTCAGAGAGATTGTCACTTTTTAACCTCAAGCAACAGTGTGTTTAAAACTGGGCTAAATGCTGATTGGAAAATAATATGTCCACCTTTTAAAATGTATGTCTAAATCTTCAACTGTTTGTTTGTTTATTCCTTTGTTAAGCGCACCAGACTCGTAAGTAAAAGGGCGCAACGACAAGGAAATGCAAGGCTTACATAGTTACGTATACACAGGTTACAGAATTTACATATAGCAAGATGAACAATTTTTTGCATGAATACAGGATATATACAATGTGAACAATAGTACTGAAGCAGAGGTACATGCACTAAGGATATAAAGTTTATATGGTTACAGTTAAGCTTATATAGGCTGCAATATTTACAAAGGAAGGCATATAGCAAGATATACTGTTGTCTTGAATGCAGTATAGTGTCCTCAGGGAGAGGGTGATGGGAGGCTAAGGATTGGAGGCAGTGATGTGTTTTATTAAGTTTTTCCTGAAGAGTGGATATGGTTGGTCAGCCCTCAGCTCCTGGGGCAGTGAATTCCAGTTTTTGGCTGCCTTAACAGTGAAGCCATTACCCCCGATGGTGGTAAGTTTGTATTTGGGGATGTTAAGGCAATTGGTGTTCCCACTTCTAGTTGGTCTGAGAGAAGTTCTCTGTCCCCGCTACAAAGAAAACAATCTAGATAAAAATAGGCACATTACCTACCAGATCCCTTAATGTCATCCCTCCATCCTTAATTCAGCACTCCCTCCACCATCTTCTTGCTATGTCATTCAGTCCAGTCCTCGTCCCTGGTTTATGTTTCCACCTTTGCTTGAAACATTTCCACTGCATTATCCCACCCCTGTACTACAGGTTTGGAGGTGAGGTGGTTTTCCTAAAGATAAAAGCTGGAGGAAAATCTGCCACTTGACCACCACAAAAATCACCAAAATTGGTGTGCATGGTAATTTCACAGAAATCCCCAGGGAGACGTATGGACTCCAAAAAATGGGTACTAACCCTGCCTACCGCCACTTGTAATCCACCATAATTCCACCCGACCAAGTGGCTTTAATGGTAAATCTGTTTGGTGCTATTTCGGAAGATTTACTGCGGAAATAACGCGACACTTTTAATGAGGCCCTCGGTCTTCACGTCACATTCTCTCACCCTGTTGTAAAGGACCAAGTATCTCCGCACTGTTACCAGTGGTGAATTTCATAAGCGTTTTTGTGCCCCAAATGCATTGCTTTCTCTGTGATTTTTTATAAATAAATACATACATGTCCATGCTCGGCTGTGCCCCAAGTCCCCATTTTTGATGATCTTCCACATCGACAGTGTGCCCTCCCACCCCCCCACAGACCCTCTCTCCCCGATTACCAAAATAATCCTTGGCATGATTTGCTCGTCTTGTATAAGGAAAACAATCACTGCTTGAACTGTGCAAAACAGAGCCATGTTAGCACTGATCAACCACTGCAGAAAAGGAAGAGAAATAATGGCACACATTCTGCGACCACTGCTCGGAGACTCCGCACCATTGCGCCTACTCTCTATATTGCATCAGCAGTGCAATTCAGCATTGCGCCAAAATAACGTGCCTGACTGGTTGCATGTGTCAGAGACCGCAATATCGATGGTGTGATGCACCTCTGCATATGTTTGTGCGCAACTTTTCTGAAGTTTTTCAATCTGTCCTTATCTGTCAAGCAATTGGTTTCTAATCACTTACATGACATGCCAGTTTCCTTTTGGTTTATTATAGCATGTGTTGCTCAGCCGTGTTTATTTTTCTGACTGTGTTTTTTGCCTGGCCAGATGTGAGCATGGACCATCAAGAGTTAAGGACATGTATGTTAGCGATAACAAAATGTGATGCACATGTTGCACAGGATGGATACATCTTGATTTATAACTTACAGTCACAGAAATCTAGGTTTTGAAAAATTGATTTGGACCGTATAGGTTACTTCTCCTGAACACATTGCAAACAGCAAAGTTAGACATGTAGGCAGGTCACGTGCTAACGTTGTGCACCATTTGCGCCACTACACATTTGCTTTCAGAATGAACCAAAGATGTCAGTCACTTGATGTGGCAAGATAAAGAGCTTGCAAACCACTCAAGGTTGGTTAATCCAGTTATAGAAAGCAGGGAACATGCTATGAAGGGTCTGATTTACAAAAGCGTTTAACAATAGTGCAAACCCGGCGGGTACAGCCGTTACTACTGAATGCATGTCATCGTTTCATGATCGTGCCTCATGTCTGCTTCCTGGCACCAATTTAATTACATTTTATTTCAGCTTCGCATTTTCTTATCTGACCATCCTATGTTATCAACTGTTGAAGAAGAGCACACTTTAGCCGGACCTCTCCTAGGGCAAGTCGTTCTGTTTTCTAAGCTCCATGGAGTTGTCCAATTCATATCTTAAACATGCTCCTGGGGCCGTTGTGAATCAACACTTGCAACAATAGGTCACTGTTTCGTCATGGTGTGTTGGAACATGCTGTAGTTGGCATTTGATGTTTGCAATTGTTAGGGGAGAGAATGTTCTGCCCCGCCCTGTCCTGCAGAATGGCAACACGCATGTGTCCTAAATTCATCAGTAGCCCTCGGGATAATTCACATCTTGTGCAGCTATATGTTTGTCTAAACACTTCCAGAAGGCTTTTGTCGTACAATAACCGAGTATTTTACAGGGAAATTCCACTTTGTGATTGTGTCATTCCTAAACCCTTGTTGATTTATTTATTTATGTATTTATTTGAACAATTATATAGGGCACACATCCCAGAGGTATTTAGGTGCCTAAAGCGTACGAGATTGGTTACAGGAATACATTTCAACTTAATCAATGAAACACGATTACGAGGTTACAGAGTAGGGTACAGTGCCAACAGCTGGGGAACCCCCATGATTTGCCAACTTGACGTACAGTAAATGTACATGATAGGTAAGGTTTTCATTATTTAGAAACGCATTTACACAGGTTGGCTGGATAAATGAACTCGGCTTTTGCCGTCCTGACGTAGAAGTGGTTGCAACTTCCTTTGCAAAGCAAAGAGGCACAGATACGTGCCCCTCACTGAACTCCATGCTCACCGCAACTCACAAACAAAGGGATGAAGCTGCACAGGTGCGGCCAGTCGTGGACCTTTGCTGCATGTATGTGTTTGTTCCTGCATCCTGGCGTTGATGTAGAGTCCAAAGCAAACCAGGCCCACTCTCGCCTCAGAAGGCTCAACAGGGGCAATGCAAAAGGGGTACAGGACTATGTAATGAATTATATATGGGTGCACTGTATCCATACTGAGATTAGTGAGCCCTCCGCAGGTGAGCCTGTGGTCTTCAAGGGGTACCATGAAAATGTTCCAATATAAATATGTAGGTTGCATCACCAGCATTGCTGGAAACGGGAAACATTTGCTGAGGAAACTCTCTCATCACTGGAAGGGCGGGGCAATGTGGAGAGGAGGCAGGGCTGAGGGCGTGGTTCAGGCCCAGGTCACGCAATGCAATACCTCTTCATAGAACCCAATCCTGGTGATTTGCATCAAAGCAAAGAGCACTATGGGAACATAAGTATGTCCAGAATTTTACATTTGAAGCATGTCTTATTGTGATTCAGTAAGAACCCTTTTGAGTGAATAATGGAAGTTGTGCTCTGCAGTTTTAATTGGTCACACTACTCACCCTAAGAAGAACATGTCTCTACATTGCAGTAACTATGTCAGGATTTGGCTGTTTCTGTATTCAGTTGCCCATGCAGAGTCTATTGAAAGTTTAGGTTTGTTGAAACGTGGGTTGCTCGGACATGTGATACCTTGGCTTCAGGACAGACCTTAGCTGGGAGTAACCTGTTCTGAATCCAACCTGCACAGACCACGTTCAGAAGACTCGGTAATGGACTTTAACAGGAGATGGTAATTGAGGAATAACGCCACATTCGGATTTCAAGGGCTCATGTGTGCAGTGTATGAATGTCCGCTAGCGAGCAGTAATTACCTTCATTACTCCCCATTAAAACATAGTTTTGAGGTTGCCCTGATAGTCAGTGAAAGAGGGCACTTTTATAGTGGTAATTATTGTGCAAATCACTGACACAAAATGGGTGTTGCGTTGGGGCAAGAGTTAGCTGTCACTGCCCTCTATTGCCTCTGAATATTGCTCCTGCTCCTAGACGGTGCTCAGGCTTGGACTGGCCTACGGGGCAAGAGACAAATGCCGAAAGGCCGCCCCAACATGCAGGTGTGAACCTTTTGGGTCCAAGTGGTCCCTTTTTTGAGTGAATGCACTGTGAAGCTGATCCTTCGGATGCCTGTTACTGACCAAATGTGCTTTAAAATGCAAGATTTGCACAATATTATGGCAGGAACATTAACAAATTGCCATTTGCAATAGTGGGACACTTTTTGATTGATACCAGAGCCGGTTTTATGCCCCTGACTAACCTTGGTCTTGTCAACAAGGCTAGGTTATTTTATATGTAATTTATTATGCAAAGGCCCACCGAAATACATGAGCACACCCTAAAAATTGTGATCCCTGAAACTGAAGATATGAATCATGGCTTACTAAAGTGCCATTAACAGAAAAACCCAACTGAACACTCAGACTAAGGATATACTTTAGAAGTCTAGTATCTAGGCAGCAGACATTAATCAGAGGTTTGACAGTACATGATGTGCTTGCAACCGCAGGCAAATCTGTATACATTTCTAGCAAGCGGCAGCTATCCCAAGGTGCCACAATAACTTCAGAGCGCTTGCAGTAAGAAATGGGGAGGTACAGCCAAGATGTGAGAATGTTCCGATGTATATCTGTGTGTTTATGTATCTCAAACTTTGCTTTTCTGTAAATTGTTGCCATCGCTGCCAGTTTCTGCCTGCGTAGAATTAATTGTAACAGCGGTTAATAGCTACCCATTGACATCTGCAACACTTCCTCTGTTTCATGGGTGCCTGGTAACTTCTGAAGCGCACACGCACTTCCCAAGCTCTCCCACTAATAGTTGTGATGCCAGAAACAAATTGCATGACCACTGCACGTGTACACCCAGGAAAACACGGCTGATGTGAATCCACATGTGGTCATCTCCTCACAATAGGATGTTTCTCAGCATTTATTAGAAACATCGTTTGGTTGCTCTTTGGAACACGACTTCCTCTTAGCGTTGGTCAAAGCACAGCAGGCAGGCTGCCACCCTTGGAGAAAACCAGGGAAAGATACATGACTCGTTTGTTCCCATTTTCATTTATCATCTAACACTAGGCTGTTCAACATCTGAACCTGTTCTAGGTAGAGCTGTCTACTCTCATTAACAAAATATCAATTCACGTTGAAGCGGTAGACATATAGAGAAGCCAAACATTGAATGGGAAGGGCGATGCAAACATCCACTTATACTGTGCAGCTGAATTCATCTAAATGTGGAGGGCTTCCACTTTCACTTCTATCAGTCAGAAAATAAAGACATTGAAACTGTTGTTATCCTATATGTTTAATTGAAACAACCCTCAATGTTATTGGGTTGTATATAGGCCCTTATCACAGAACCTTTACATTTTAAGGAAAATAGGGGACATATGTTTGAACATCACTCATGTAGTGCCCCAGCTCAACCAACAACATGGCACTTCAGGGATCTTCCTTACTTCTTTGGCCCTGAATTGAGCTGTTTACAGTAAACTGTTGAATGTTGTGATCATACAGCTCAATGGAATGTTATTTTCCATAAGGATTGTATTAGCCTCTAATTAACTTTATAGGAGTGTCTCCTGATTCCGACTTACTACATTATGTAACAATGACTCAAGAAGTAAAGGACAGTACCAAGAATAGACAACTCATTGGGCCTTATTATAAGTTTTGCGGTAGCCTTGCCGGTAAAACCGGCAGGCTGCCACCAAACTGTTTCTCGTACTGTCTGGGGCAAACCATTGCTTTAACCTTTCTAAGGCTCTTTGCCTTCTCACCCCGGTGTAGGTTAAATTAATTCTTGCCCCCGCCTTGGGCTATATGATGTGTCAGCACCTTTTGGGCCCTTTACATCCTCGCCGTGGTTTGGGGTATATGGGTTCTCTCCCCCTCACATGATATCTGATGCCTCAGTCCCTCTTGGCCCTGTCACATTCTCACCCCACCATGATGATGGGTGAGATATGTGGGTTCTCTCCACACTCACGCTATCTAATGCCTCAAACCCTCTTGGGCCTGTCACTTTATCACCCGGCTTGGGATATGTGGAATTTTGACCCTAGTCTCGAGCTATCAAATCCCTCCGCTCCTCCTGGGTCTGTCGATTTCTCACCCCTGTTTGGGTGGTATATCCGTGTTGGTTTGCCGTCTCCCTGGTTCCCCCAACATACTGGCTCATTGTGGTGACGTTCCTCTGGGGAGGCGGCGGCATGGTTCCGGCTTCTTTCTGTTCCACAACATCGTTGTGCAACTAATCTAGCACTGTCCCTTAAAAAAAGTACTATGCTGTCCCTTGGGAATAAAAATAACCCCAGGCAGAAGTGTTGTGCTGCCTATCTAAAAGGGAGATAGGGAGAACAATATCACACCACTAAACTCAAGAATGAATGAATCAGACATAACTCATATGTTGCTTACAAGTCTGTCTGTAAATTAACCCACTGTGCTTGTGTCCTGTAAAACAGACCCCACACTGCCAACGAGCAAAAACATGTTAAACCTACTAAGGTAGAAATAATTGGCGCAAAAATTGTAGCTAAAACCCCAAAGTAAAAAACAAGGGCTATTGTCGCAGAACCAACCCACCAAGCATTTAAATGGGAATATTTGACTTTATTTTACCCACCCTCAGGTGTGCATGTATACGATTTGTCCTCAACCTGTTGATCACATTTTCCCGATAGCGACAAAGCCCATAAAAGCAAGACTTACTATGGTATCCCTAACGCATCATCAATAGGATATCCGTGGTACAGGTCAACCGATTTCAGTGACTCAAAGTCCGTCACCTTCCTCATGTCTAACAAAACGCATATTCATTTCTTCTAAGGGTCATCTCTCCTGTCCTCAGTCAAGATGTAGAGGCAGCTATTGAACAACCTAAACAGGAAAGTGTGCGATATCCTCAATGAAAGAGCGGCCACTCTGCTACTCATAAAGCCTCATTTTGCAAACAGTTCAGTTTTCAGTACACTTAAATGAATGACACAGGCCTCAGCCCTATATACACCACCTACCTGTGTCAGACCACAAGTACTCTCAGGCTACCTACACATCCAAAAATGCCTTCACTTCACACTACCCAGGTACTTTGTCACGGGACATTCACATTGCTCAGCTTTAGTCTAAAGGGAAGGGAAAAATCTTCAGTCAGTAAACCCACAAACAGCCATATACTATGGAGCCGTCCAGTGACTCAAATCGTGTCCCAACTGACAATTTAATTTACTTCAATGAGAGAGGAACTGGCGTCCACAAACATGCAGCGAGTCTGCAGTCCCCTACTCATTCAGACACTGCGTGTTGCATGCTCTGCATTGACATCTCTCGCCAGCGCAGATTGAAATTGGTGGTCATGTGACCATCGTCACTTACTATTGCCATAGACAGTTTCTCTCCAGGCAAGCAGCCATCTTTAAGTGGGTCACAAACCCTTTATTAATGCTGTATGTCACATGCAACTGCCAGCATTCATTGGCCGCTTTGTATATTGAATTGTGAATTTTATGCAAGACCTGCAATGTTATCTAAAGAGTTAAAAAAGTCATCCAGATAACTCTGTTTTACAGTATAAAGCATGCTGAAGTATGTGAATCACACATTCAAACATGCACAGAGTATCCCCCCTAGGGATATTGCATTGGAACAGAGGAACAGGTTTTCAGAGATAGACATTACATCAGTGTACAGATAGTCCCCCTCTTTAACATTCTTACACTCTTTAACACCCTTACACACTTTAACAACTCTGCTAAAATGTTGGCCCATTTTGAGCACCAGCAAAGTGTCCCTAAATAAACCCTGTTTTTCCATTTACTGCAGACAATATATCAGGGATAGGTTAGTACATACCATGTCAGAAATAAATAGTCCACTGGAATTGTCAGATGGCCAAAGCGAATTGTGGACTTCAAACAGACAACAGGGTATGCACCAGGTGGTGCCTGCGTGTGCCCAGAATACACTCATAGATACAGAAAACCTCTTCAAATGGCAACACTGCTGGTGTTATTTATTTGATTATGTGTCCATGTGCCCTCAAATATATTGGAATTACCAAATGAGCAGTAAAGAAAAGAATAATAAAGCATAGGTCCTGTATAAGGACAACACGTTTGGCAGCTCCTCAGGTCGAGCATTTTGTACAATCTGATCATCAAGCCAATGACTTCAGATGGACAGTTTTAGAAAAAAACAGACAACCAAGGAGGGGTGGTGATTTTGTAGCATTGCTGTTAAGAAAAGAACAACAATGGATTTGCAGGCTTATAATACATCTTTTAGGGCTGAACGAGGAAATTCAGTGTGACCGAATTGGCAGTAGTAGCTAGCTAAGATTGATATAATGGTTACATGTGGGCAGAACCATTTCTGCCAGGGATTTGGATGGGAACCCCTCTGCGCCAACAGTCTATTCCCGATGACTCTGTGACTGTGGATAGTTTGTGGAATATGACACTGTTAGGGCTCAGTAATGTGAGGTGGACAACTGTTTGTAGTTTTCTCAGTGTTAGACATTTTTATTAATAACAACAAGTGCAAATACACCCTTACAAATCCTACTCTACAGGCAGTTGTCAATGCCTAGTATAGGTTCTAGAGGGATTTCCCTATTATATACAAAACTGACCCTCACACTAAACAATAAAACATTCAAAATGAATCCTAAACAAAATTAATGTTTACCAAACATCCAGTGACTATGATGACCTTCAACTGTCCTGGGTAGATTCGTTTACCAGGATTGTCTGAAGTCAATATCTCCTAGTGTTCACAAAGAAAAGTAAAGTCTTGAATCAGTTCTTGAGAGTGCCAAAAGAAACACAAGTTCACACAAACAAAAATTCACTGGTAACAGTTCTTTAACATTCTTTTGAAAAGTTTCCCCTTCCAATTCCAGCAAAGAAAACAGCATCAATGGTAATCCCGGATATCCTCTCTCCAGGATGGTATTGCCACACTTTAAATATAAAAGGACCACTTCTACTTCAACAACTGTCCATCTATTTATAACCTCTGTAGTGTCTTTGGTATAATTTGTCAGGTTGCTTCATTTTAGCATATTGTTCTCCTCTTAACAACTCCCTTCGAATTCTATAACTGGAAATGCAGACTCCTTTGCTCCACAGTTTGCCACTGCTTCAACTACCTTTAATGCAACATTCACTGACAGTAGTATAGACAAGCCACAGTTATAATAGTTCTGCTTCAACTTGGTACTTTAAAATGTTGGGCAATTTAAAGACAAGACTCTTCGACCTCCACAGCAAGTCATGGCACTCTTCTTCCCTATCCACTGTATAGGGAGACAAAGTTTGAAGTCGGGTACTAAGGTGCCTTGCATTAACACTTAAAGCAAAACAATATGGGGGACCAGTTGGAATTAAAAAATAGTATTGAATTTTAATAATAACGAAGAAATCGGCAAGTCTAAAACATCCAATTAAATAAATTGGTCCATGACAGTACATATATAAAAACTTTCAATGTACAAACAACAAATAGGAAATACGTCACAGGCTTAATGGCTACTTTACAAAAATATTACCCAAGGAATACGACCACTGTGGGTACTCGTCTAGCAACAAATTGTAGTGCCCATCCACATATGGATCGATATGTCAGCTCTATTGGAAGTTGCGTAAGCATAGGAGAGAGTACAAGTTGACATATCGATCCATATGTGGATGGGTACTACAATTTGTTGCTAGACGAGTACCCACAGTGGTCGTATTCCTTGGGTAATATTTTTGTAAAGTAGCCATTTAAGCCTGTGACGTATTTCCTATTTGTTGTTTGTACATTGAAAGTTTTTATATATGTACTGTCATGGACCAATTTATTTAATTGGATATTTTAGACTTGCCGATTTCTTCGTTATTATTAAAATTCGATACTATTTTTTAATTCCAACTGGTCCCCCATATTGTTTTGCTTTAAGTGTTAATCCAAGGCACCTCTAGTACCCGACTTTAAACTTTGTCTCCCTATACAGTGACTATTATCCTCCCGGATATAGACAAAGCATACACTGCTAATTTGGTATTAGTCAGTAGTATCCCGGGTTTCCTCCTTTTGTAAACTCTTCTTCCCTATGCCATCAGAAAAGGGTAAACTCTTTACCTCTTCTGCCTGTCTTACTGACATTAATATAATCTGCCTTTGCTTCCAGACTGCTTCGCTCTCCACTTCAAAAGTCTCAGCATTACAGATTGTTGACTTAATCCTTTTACAAGCACCCAGCTCCTGTTCCCAGCATATTCACACCTTCTTGGTTCCATTAATTACCCTGAAGCTGTATTGCCGCTCTTCCAGCTTTGGAGAACCTTGTCACACTTATATCAGAGGACACTGGATTTTTACCAACTCTAAAACTTCAGTATACAGGTGGTTAGGTTTCAATAGGACTGGTTTCACTATAGGAAGGATTTGGGTAAGTCTTGCTCTTCTCCTTAATTCAGCACCTTCTACTTTTATAGAATACTTGTTCTGGATGTTTCAAGGTTGAAGCTTCACAAGAGAAACAGATTTAGGTGCACACAGCCACTACTTAATGAAGATTTTCACTGTAAGGACTTGCATTCCCATTCATTAGCAAGGAGTGATACTGTGACTCTGACCGGGAATCACTACTATCCACAAGCAACATCTTTGTTGTGATATTCCTTGTAACAGGTTGTGAAAGTCAATTTAAACTTTCTGAGCAATTTAGCGAAGGTGTTCTCCAACTTAATTGGAGACATGCAACCACTCTGGTAAAGTTACAGTTCAACAATGGGAAAGGGAAATCTTTTCATTTTACGCGACCACTTCGACTTGCATTAGATGTGCTTGTGATACATTTCCATTGTTACTGGGACTTTTCACAACAAAGAACAACTTGTACTCTCTCCTATGCTTACGCAACTTCCAATAGAGCTGGTAACAGTTACCAGCAAGGGTTTTTCAGTGAACCTGAACACAGAGCTTCACTCACCGGCTCTGGGAACACTGCCATTGCAGGGTGCTTCCACTTCTCGACTTCTCCTCCTTTTCTACTACTTTAGGCACTCTTGGGACACACACCCCTCTGAAGCATGGGTGTCTCGGGTCTGGCCATGACCACAGGGAGTCTCCTTCACTCCTTCACTCCTCTGTACCTTGGCTTGCTTCTGCACATGGGCCTCGGGTTGCAGCACGATCTCGGCTCACGCACCTGGGAAGACCTTCATTCTTGGCACATCTTTCCCAGTGCAGCCACGGCCAGGCAGGGTTTCTGAACACAGCACCAACTCAGAACCTGCAGGTGAAATCTGCTCTTCTCTCGTCCTGGCGTTCCTTAAGTGATCACACTTATTCATGAACTGCCAGACTTGTGCTATTCTGCTTCTGCTACTACTGCCAGCCTTCCAGCTCCTGCTAAGCTCCTTCTCTCTCCCTCTTCCTGCTTCAGCCTTTTATACCTCTCTGGTGGGGCAAATGATTTCAGGTGCAGGCCTTTAATGTTAATTGCTTGACTCTGGCAAAGGCTGTTAGGCCTATTTGTGATCCTCTACTTCTGTATGCCTCTTCAGCCCCTTTCTTCATCTCAGTCCTTGTGTGATTCTGGGACATGTAGTTCACTTTGGTGAAATTATATTTACACTTTTAGGGGTAGCTTTAATTCACATATTATTTTTCGAAGAGGGATTATGGGTTTCCATCGTATTAGATGCAGATGGTATAGCAAAGGCCACATTTTCGCCCTTCCTTGTAATGTACCTTTGATATTGAGAAGGATGTTTATTTTTAGGAATACCATAGATTTGTTCTTTTGATCTAATATGTTGCAGAGTTACAACCTTAGAATTTATCTTTGCAATTTTAAAAGAAGGTTGAGATATTTAGAAAGGACAATAAGCCAGAACCTCCTCTGACGTGGTGTTAAGAATATCCCTTTCAGAGGATTAATACCACATTTCACCCCACAGATTCTCCTCACTACCCTTGGCCATGTCTCCACCCAGGTGATCCTCCCACAGTACACCACCCCCAGGACTTGGATCAGGAAGCATCTGCCCTCTCCTGGTCACCTGGGAGGAGACTCTAGGCAGGGTTTTAGTGAGGGATCCACAAGAGTCTTCACAGACATTGCAGGTATATTTTGCCTTGGGGCCTGTACCAATGGGGTTTTCCACACGTTGGTTGTCTCCATACCACGTTCTGTCCATAAATGGCTGTCCTAAATTTTCTGAAACTGAGCTATCTGGATGGCTTTATTACATCGTTAGATAAGGTAGTGGGTTTGACATAAAATGTGCAATTCAATATACATTATGGCCAATGAATGAGTATATTTACCAGCAATTGTATGTAGCATACAACATTAATAAAGGGTTTGTGACCCACTGAATGATGGCTGCCAGCCTGGGGAGACACGCTCTATGGCAATAGTAAGTGACCCCAATGGTCATATGACCACCAATTTCGATCCGCACTGGCGAGAGATGTTAATGCAGAGTATGCGGCGTGCAGCGTCGGAATGAGTAGGAATGAGTAGGGGACTGCAGCCTCACAACACGTTTGTGGACACCAGTTCCTCTCTCCATGGAATAAATGAAATTGTTTCAGGTAATAGGACCCTGACCATTGGACAGAATGTGAGTCACTGGTCGGCTCCATAGTTTATGGATGTTTGTGGGGTTACTGAGTGCAGATTGTTCCCTTCCCTTTAGGCTAAAGCTGAGAGATGTGAATGTCCCGTAAAAAAGTACCCAGGTAGTGTGAAGTGGAAGCCTTTTTGGATGTGTAGGTAGCCTGAGAGTATTTGTGGTCTTACACAGGTAGGTGCAGTATCTATGGGCATGCCATTCATTTAAGTGTACTGAAAACTGAACTGTTTTCAAAATTAGTATTTATGAGATGCAGAGTGGCTGCTCTTCCATTGAGAATATCAAACAGTTTCCTGTTTAGGTTGTTCAATAGCCATGACAAAAATGTCGAAAACATTTTACCGAAATGTTTTTTCTTCGAATATATTATTTTATAATGTACATGTTTTTTGTTTTGTTTCGTGAGTAAAAAAAAAGGGGGTTTGGGAGAACCCCCATTTGAAACAAAAAATAACAAAAAAAAGACATTTGAAATCTTTTTTTTCGGTAACATTTTTTCAACATTTTGGAATTCGAAATTATGTAATTAGAAATATTCTCTATAAAGCTTAATTTCCATAGCTTGACTGAGGACAGGAGAGATGATCCCTAGTAGAAATGAATGTGCATTTTGTTGGTCTCTCAGGAAGATGAAGATTTTGAGTCACTGAAACCGGTCGACCTGTACTGCGTATATCCTTTTGGCAATGCATTAGGGATACCATATTAAGTGTTATTTTTATGTGCATTGTTGTTTCCAGCTTAATCAGGTTAATTTGATAATTGATTTGACGATACAAATCATATAGACGCACACCTAAGGGCTGGTAAAATAGAATAAAAAATCCCCCCTTAAATGCTTGGTGGGTTGGTTCTATGAGAGTAGCCCCTCGTTTTTTCTTTGGGGTTTTAACTACGAATTGTGTGCCAATTATTTCTTCCTGGGTAGGTTTAACATGGTTTTGCTCGATGCTAGTGCTGAGGTCTGCGGGATACAAGCACAGTGGCTGAATTTACAGACAGTCTTGTGAGCAACATATAAGTTATTTCTGATTGATTCATTCTTGAGTTTAGTGCTGGGATACTTTTCTCCCTCTATCCCTGTTAGATAGGCAGCACAACACTACTCCCTAGGTTTTTGTTGTTCTCTTTCCAAGTGACAGCTTAGTACTTATTTTAAGGGGCAGTGCTAGTTTAGTTGGTTTGGAATGAAATACTGCATAACATTGTTGTTTCCCTGTGTCACCCTTGTGTCTTAAAATACAGGATTTCTGGTGAGTTAGAGGTTAGCATTTTGCTGAACAGGTTGTCCCTGGTTGTGTTTCCCATCAGGTCCTGACAAGACTTTGAATTGGGATACAGGGGGTGCCGGTCAACCACAGGTATTGGGTGGTTGTGTCTCTTCTCTGCGAGGCTGGCCAAATTTCCATGCATGGGCACCTGCCTTAAAGGTTTCCTGCAGTATTTGTTCATGGGAGATCTCAGGAGATACTAAGAAAAGCCATTTTCTGAAACTCCATATACAATTTGTCTTAATCCTAACTATGCCATGTGCATGTGGTTGCCTCGACAAAACCCAATGCCTTCAAACTCTAGTCTAGGTAACAACTGCTCACCCAACAAAAACAACAACCATCACATGAATCAGCACATTTATTTATAATTATGTAGTACATGACCTATTGTCTAGTGACATTAAAATCGTATGAAGATGCTGCCGGTTTATGTGCCACCAAGCAGTAGTTGATTCCAGTCACTGAAATAGGTGTGAACTAAACGAACACACCACAAATTTGAATGAATGGTGGATTGAGACATAATTACTGATCCTTGCATTGGTTCTATGCACCCATCTTAAATAAAGTGCATTTGATTTTTTTTTATCATTTTAAGTTTATTGAATCATATCCGAGCATCTCACATGGCACTTGTTCAGCTGTCAGATTTGTGAAATGGTGGCATGACATAAAACATAGTGTGTTGAAAGAAGAGACTGGCACATAACATGCACGAATGGAGAGCAAAAGGTTGCTGATGAAGAAAATAATGTTTCTGCTTACAGTGGCTAGACCTCTTTGGATGTTTGAGATACTCATGTATGTATTAGTGTACCTATAGGTGTCGGAATGGTTCACTCTGATTCCAGATGAATTGAAAGTGGACTGGAGCATCACATGGGGTTCCTTATGGGTAGCACTGAAATGGTCAAAGGAACTGAAAGCACAGCACTAAGTATCAATATCCAAAGTAGGGCAATCTTTGGAATGGTTACGTGTTGGGTAGTAGGCATCTGGCTGGGCTGCACTTAAGTGAATAATCTGTCCCTCATTTAACAGCGTACATAACTGAGAAGATAATTCCAGCATTGCTTAAGTTTTGCTGCTGATTGCAGATACCTCTACATTCCTAATTTCAATAGATGAAAACACATCCTCTCCTTCTTTTGTTCAGGGGATGAATATCTTAAAAGGCATAATTCAGTTAGAATGTTAAGGTAGCCAGAGGTCTCCAATTTATAAAGCAGAGCGACTAAATAAGTTCAGCAGAGAACACATGGGCACTTATAGAATGTATTAACAGAGTATATGCATGATTGATTTATGTTATTGAGCAATGTTTTTTATTTCAATTGATTATAGAAGAGAAGAGGTTCAGGCGCCTTCAATCCTGAGGAGCAAATATCATTAATGTGCTTATCTAAGCCAGAGTCAAATATTCAACGGCCTGAAGAAGACGAGGGGAGGGGAAGACAATGCACCGACTTATCGAAATATGTGTCAATTGTGTATTTTGTATACATTGGGGTAATAGTTTATGAATTTTTATCATTTTTTAAGTTATGTTTATCGGATTCATATTTCCCAGGACAAATGGTTAGAGCGAGAAATACGATTACTGAATTGTAGAATTTGGTTGATGGGTGATACAAGACGAAGATGAATTGAAACTTGGATTGAAATTGTAAACCTAGTAATTTGTATTTTGATTCAAACAATGAACACTGTAACATTGCCCATGCGTTTTATTTGTATCTCTATATATCAATAGGGTACTAAATAAAGTCACTTTTTTTAAGAAGTTGTGATGTAGTGAGATTTTCAACTGAGTAACATTTAATGTGTTTATAACATTTTGATGTATCCAGGACATATTTAGAGTAAGAACCATCGTATTCATTAATGTGTCAAGAAAGGGCCACTCATTGCCAACCACGTGACTGAAATAGGGTTTACGAATTGTGGCTGAAGGATGTTTCAATCCACTTAGTGATAACAGACTTAAATTGCTTTACGATAACTTTGGAACAGTCTAAATTGAGACTGTGCTAATAAACACTGTGTTACTTGTGGAGAACATTGACACAAAGGATGCCTTACAGTGAATGTCATTGCCTTGGTAACAAGCCCAAAATTAACTTAACCTGTAGAACTAAATCAAAAGGGAAGCACACATGGGTGAAAGCAACCTGTTAATCCAAGCCATGAGTGTAGTAGAGGTTATGAAATGTTACTAAAGACAGTATGAGTCTAGTGTTTGCAAAATGGCCTTTGCTTTGAAGAAGGATGAATGTTCAAGTGCTTTCCATGTTGAACGCATTTCACATTGTCACCATCCTACCTCTAACAGTACATTTTGATTAACTCTACCAACCATGGCATTTGTCAAAGTGTTCCCACTGTTTTTGACGTGTGCATTTTTAGGCATATGTTGTTTTCTCTTAAATCTTATATCCATGCATTGCTCATTATCAAGAACAAAGTGTTTTTTCAGTCCCTTAGTCTGCTCAGCATTTCTGTGAAAAAATGGAGAGGGCTCATGGGCCTCATAAGCCAATGTGCAGCCCCTGCTCAAATGCAGTGCTGGAAATGGGAAACATTTACTCTGGGAACGGCCTCCTCTTTGTGGGGGACGGGGGGCAAGGGGCGTATTCCAGGCCACAACATACAACACTGTATCTATTCATGGAACCCTAGATTGGCGGCTTGTGTAAAAAAGAAAAAAGGGGATTTTAGAAACAAAAGAATGGATACATTATTTTATTTTAAATTGATCTATGCGAGCGAGTCAGCAAGAAACCCTTTGAGTGAGTAACAGAAGTTGGGTTATGTGCTTTTCATAGGTCAGAATATTCACCCAAACAAAAACATGTCTTTAAATTGCAATTGACACCAAATAGGCCACCTTCGGAACGGGATGTGGGCCTTTAGCTATTTCTATATGCAGTCTTCTGAACTGCTGGCAGCTCTTCTGTGAGAGCTCAGATGTAGAACAACCCAGGGATGGAGCAGAGCTCTGGCAGCGTGCCGGCAAGACAAAGTTTGTCAGAGCTCTGCTCCATCTTGTTCTGGCCATTTCCTACACTGCTCGAATAGCATATTTTGTCAACATTTTAGACTTGGGTTTATGATTTGGCACAGTATAAAATAATATTATCCAAACAGGATGGCCTTCTGTAACTCGTAATTTGTGCCAGCAAAACATTAGCATACATTTAAAAACATTTGTACAAATGAGGAAATGTCTATTGCTTGTGAACAGACATCACAAAGCATGCATACCAGTAATTCTCCCTGAGGGCATGTACTGAATGTGAACTGCGCATAAAGTGGCATACTATCAGATGGCACAGAGCACTGCCCTTTGTGAGGGATCTACTAAGGTTCTAGGGACCCTCAGTAGGGCCCCCATCAAGTGGAGGTTGCTGCCATAGACAGAGGCTTCTGTCTCCTTGAAGTCTTGGTGCAACAGCAGTACCCCTGTCAACACAGCAGGAGCTTTTCGGGTACACAATCGCCTTCTTCAGGAGCTAAACATTAAATGTAAATGAATAAACTTTATTTCTATAGTCAATAGTTCACAGACACTTACAAAGTCCATCACCACAGTGTGTGAATAAAATCCGGTAATATGCCTTGACTGGATTGTTGAGATATCTGTCTTTGAATTTCTTATTGATTGTAATAAAGGTAGGGTCTCGAATACCTTTAATGAAATGGATGATGCAACTGTGGTGCCCCTTTGTGCCTCCTTAAGTTTCTCTGGAAGCACAGTTGGTATTCAAATTATTGAGATGCAGTGGTGGGGTAAACCGGATGGTGACTCTGGTTGGTACAAGCTAGATTTTGAACACATGGCATATTACAGGATTTTATTCACAAATTGTGGAGCTAGACTTTGTAAGTTTCTGTGAACTATTGAGCATAGAAGTAACGTTTATTTATTCACATTTAATTTAGCTCCCGAAGAAGCGGTTTGTGTCCCTGAAACACGAGCAACATTTGAGCAACATTTACGAGATTATATGAAATACATACTACTGTTTCAATTATAAAGGAAAATAAGAAATATTGTTGTGTGTTGAATTACATTCAAGAGTGCACAGATTTTCTATATCACTGTTGAAATAATCTCATTATGCCAGTTGTCTGGCATTACGGTGTGAACAAGAAGGTTTCCCAAAACAAGCTACCTGTTGGTGTCACACTATCGGGCTAGTGATGTAGATGAGAATAAGGCACAGATAAATCACGATCTTGTATTGAAACAAATATAACAAGATATGCACGTAAGCTAGTATTTAGTTAAAGAAAAAATATATACGGTTTTATTTTTCTACATAAAAAATTGAGCTTGATAAGTCCAATTGTTAAAAGAGCACAAGACAAAAACAGAGAGAAAAATCACAATCCTGTTTAAGGAAAAGAACAATTCTTGTGAAAACCCTCATAGGAATCTGCTTGCTTGATTCCCATTGTACATCAAACCTATTCTCTTTCAAAAGGTGATGTTAGTAGTGGCAAAGGTGACTTCACAACATAGACATAACATACTGATATTATTGCCAAAGTACCAATCGGGACAATATGTGGGCATAGGCCCATCTAAGGGATGTGTCGACAGGATGGCTCTGTTTCCAGCCTTATGAGAAAAATACAGTCCTTTAGAATTTCATGGATGACTGCTGTCCATTAGATGAATGTTGGACCAGATAAGGCTTTCATCAGGACACATGGAGGCGATAGTAGTGACCCAAGCATCATGTTCTTCGTGGTGGATCTGAGATGTCTAATGCTGTCTCTCTAGGGACAAAATAAACATATAAATTAAAAACTAGCTATATTTCGAGTCGCATTCGTGAAAATGCCTTTATCAATATTACTATGACTAGGGTGCACACTGATCAATATATGACAGGGCTAGTCATAGTATTGATGCTTGGGTCACTACTATAAACCTCTCCTTCTCCATTCCCCACCATGATTCACCTCCCCCTTCTTGCTCCCACGCCCCCACCCTTCCCTCTTCCCCTGAATACTCTCCCTCCACTTCCCTCTCCACCCCTTCCTCACCCTCACCCCTTCAGTTCCCCTCCTCCTCCTCCTCCTCCTCCTCCCCATCCTCCCTCTGCCTCCTAGATCTACTCCAATTCTCTCCCCCTTCCCTTCTTTCTAATTGCTCTACATACTGTTTTGTTGCTCTGATTCAAAATTGTATTTGCTTCTACTGTTACTGTTATATTGTTATTTTGTTATTGTTAAATGTATCCTGTTGTTGGTAAAATGTGCAGTGCTTTGGTGTAAAGCGCTATATAAACTTAATAAATACAAATACAAATTATGAGTCTGGCTGTAGCCGTGCCGGTAAAAATGGCACGGCTGCAGCTGGAGTCATATTTATTCAGGCGTCCAGCAGTGGGGACTTACCTGGGCATTACGGCCCTGGCGGTCCCTACGGCAGGGCACCAGAAAAAGAAAATCCCCATTCGAGTCCCATTGGACTGAATGGGAATGGGGAGGACGGTTGCTCCGGCACTGTGTGCAACAGGGCCTGTGCATCCGTCAAGGTCTGCAAACAGGTGCCTTTCTACCCACTAGCGGGTGGAAAGGCACCCGCTCACAGAACTCAAAGTTTGCCGGTCTGGAAACAACAGTACCAGCAAGCTTACCAGTACTGTTGTTTCCAGACCGGCAACCTCGTAATGACCCAATAATATTGTTTTATTTTCTTATATTTCTCGACATTCATGAAGCAGCATGACTCATCAAATTTGACCGCATCACCTCAAACTGTGCTGGCTCCTGCTACAAGCCCATATTTTCTAATCCTGCTACATCATCTATTAGGCTGTTACCCTTAAGTTCTCAAGCTACCTCACTGAGTAACTCTGCATCTCAGGAGGCCTACGATCCACCAGAAGTAAGGATATGTGTAGACTTGTGCTCCACTGTGCAGGACAGGAGGAACCAGAAGACAGACATTCTCTATCTACTCCCCAAGTCTTTGGGACAACCTCCCTGTCAACATCAGACGTGCCCCATCGCTTCTACAGTTAGAAAAATAGCTCTAGACTTTCCTCTTCAAAGAATGGCTCCTCCCTAACACTTAGGTCAACAACCCCTCCAATCCCCACCCTACCTGAGACTCTGTGATCTGCTCTTCACTGTTTTCTCCCTGGTTACTCGTAGCACCCTTGCTGCCTAATGCCCACCTTTCCCTGTTGTTAGCTTTCAACTCCCTTTTTCTTTGCTTCCTTCACTGTGTTTTTCACCCTATAATTATAAAGCACCGTGTTGCTTCCCATAGCTAGGTCTGCACTCAAAAAATATAATTATAATAATTAAAAAAATAATGTGGATTGTTAGCTACCCTGGGTCTCTTTGCTCCACTTATTAAGAAAATAGACTGAAAGCTAACTCTATTGATTCCCTGGGAGGGCGGGTAACTGCTCCTCTCAAGGCCCACAGCCTCTCATAGGACATTGTTGGACAACAATTTCTTTAAAAAACATACTGACATAACAAAGCCGCAACACACCAGGGTGCAGCACACTAGAGGGCCTTTGAAGTGAGCAGACATGGGAAAGGGGCAGAGATAGAGCAGCCAGCGAGGGGAAGTAGGAATGAGAATGAGTCCCAACATCTTGGTCTCCAGTTGTGTCTCTATTCCTTCCTATCTCCTACAATTCCCACACTGGCACTCTGTGTATGATAGCAGTTACTGAGACATGAGGTAGCCATTTATGCTCTGCAACTGGCCACTCTGGTTGGTTATTCTACCCTTCATATTGACAGTGTATGGAAGAGAGAGGGGGTGGCAATTTTTAGGCATGACATCCATGTTGATATTGCTGACTTGCCTACTTTTGATCACTGCAAGGCCATGCTCTTAAAATTGAATATTAATTTGGTTAGCACATTTAGTGTTCTGTTACTATACAGAACGAATATGTTGGCACTAATATTTGAGGAACAACTATCAGCCTACCTGGTCAGTATCTCCAAACATCAATCAACTCTTCTAGTTTTGGCCAATTTTAACTTGTGGGCTAATATTTCATTAGACCATAATGCAGCATATTGATTAAACACTCTTTAGTCCGTTGGACTTTTTCAGCATGTCACATCTCCAACGCACAAGGGTGTGAATATTCTGGATTGGATTCTATCAAAAAATCAAAAGGTGTCCTCAATATCATTGCATGATTGCATCTGGTTAGAACACCATTCTCTTTCATTTGAGGTGCCGCTCCCTCACCTTCTTAATAAAAATCTACAGTTAAACAAAACACTGGTCTCTACAAAGAACTGCAGAAAAGTGACCCATGAGGACTTTGATGTCTTAGTCACCCCACTATTACCATCCTTGGAAGATACTAATCTCCTTGAGGAGTTTATTCATCTTTTTAGAACAGCAACAAACAATGTTTTCGACATACTAGCCCCAATGAGATCTGCTATTCAGAAGTAATCAGTCAAACATAATCAATGGTATTCACCAGATGTTCTTGGTACCAGAACAGCTAAATGTAAAGCTGAACACTTGTGGTGGAAACATCCATCTAATGCTAATTTTGCAGCATATAAATATGCAGCCAAGCTCTTTAAGTCTACAATTTTTAAAGCAAAAGAAATTAATTTTAATGCCAGGATAGAAAAGGCGAAATTAAGGCCTAAAGAACTGTTCTCAGTCTTATAGGAATTAAAGGGGATTATGGTAGAACCCTGACTGTTATTGACAATAATTGGTGTCAGCGCATTCATGATGGATTTATCCAGAAAACATAAAAACACCAACAAAACATTTTGGATCAAATGAAGACGGTACAGGTCACTGATGATGTAGTTTCATTGTTTGGTCACAAAATGAACCCTGAGACTTCTCTATTTGTTTTTAGAGAGGTATCAGAAAAGGAGGTTATAGATGTTGTATACAGGATGAAACCAACATCATCTAATGGGGACATTTTCCCCACCTCTTTGTTCAAGGACTTTTTTAGGATCCTTGCACCATGGGTCACTAGATTTATCAACCGCTCCTTTCAGGAAGCTTTTGTCTAAGAGGCTTGGATCACACTGTTGTCGAAAAAGGAAAATCTTTATCCAACTGATGTGGGAAATTATAGGCATATTACGAATGTACCATTTGTGCTAAAGATTCTTTCTAAAATAGCACCCAATTAATATCAAACATTTGTAGAGCAACAAGATATTCTTGCCTCAGAACAGTCTGGGTTTTATTCTAACCATGGGACGGAGACCGCACTCTTCAACATCTCCCTTGGCTTTCAAATAACGTTCAGGTCAAAGTTTTTCCACTGTACAGGGGTTTTTGCTTGACCACTTTGACCTTTTCCTTGCGGTTCTCCTTGTGCCTTCTGGTTTCAGCAGTTTCAACAAATGCGGGATCAACCAGACTCTGTCGAGTGAGGACCCACGTTGTGCCGGACCCCTCTGCAGCTGGTTTTCCCTTAATGTTAACAGTTCCTTTAACTTTCCGTAATTTGCCCCTTTGCGACTTTCATTCAACACAGTTTGGTTTCTTATCGGTTTTCCCTTCGACTCACCGGCTGTGATGAACCGATTGGCTTTTCTTGTATTTCGAGTCAAGAACGGTACCACGGTAGCAAACGACTTTCTCTGTTTTGCTTATCAGAGTAGGCCTGTTCTGTATACCGTTGACATCTGCTTCAATACACGCTGGCTATTGTTTGCGGTCTTTCGATTCCTTCAATGGAGACTTTGCGGGTCTGGCTCAGAAAGGGCAAGGTTGCTTCCCTCCTTGTCGTCCCTTCAGTTCTTGTCACCTTTCTCTTCCTCTTGAACTGCCGTGCTTGGATAGCTCTCTCGTTGTGCGGTTTGCCTTGCTCGTAGTGTGCTCTTGGGCTCCATGTTTTATCCCTGTGGGGAAGGGAAAGGGCCGTCAGGTGTGTGTGATTCTGGTCAATTGCCTGACTTTGCCTGACCCTTGTGTTGGGACATGTCAGGTAAATGGCTCTAGTGGTAGTCTGTTGTCTTTTATGGTGTGCGAAAGTGTTTGTGTCAGAAAAGGGGGGGGTTGAATTTTTGAATTTCCTACGTGGTAGGATGGGTAAAAGGTGTTATAACAAGGGGGATACTGCATTTCATCCATCGGTGTCCCACCTCCACTCCCCCAGGAGCCCCATCCAGGTGATTCTCCCACACTAGTCCACCCACAAAAACTGGCTCCAATAGCGATGGCTGTGTCCTGGCCACCTGGATGATAGATTCCTGGGGGCTAGTAAGGGAGACACCGTCAGGTTTCACACAGAGTACCCTGAGGCCTAAAGGCTAGTGGCACAATATAATAATTAAATAGATAGATACATAGATAGATAGATGTCAGAGTCAGGGATCTTTCTGGTGTACAAACAGGGATTGAACTCCTTAAAGGAGGTTTGCATTGGACCAGTCTTCTGTGACATTTTATCTTTATAGGGGAGTCTTCTTCCACTCAATTTTTGATTAATCTTTGCACACCAGGAAGAGGAAGAATACACCTTTGGACCTTTGTTGTGCACACAGTCCAATCCAGAGTCCTTTGTCATAGAGGTGGAACAGAATCAGTTAGGTCAGAGGAAGGTTCTGCTCCCTAACCATCCACAGTGCATGTTGGGAGTGTAATGCTGCTGTACAAAGGCTGCACTGGGCAGCATGTAAACCAGGACTTGCTGGTAGTGAAGGGACCTCTGTGAAGGCCAATCAAGCTTCCTTGACTGGGAGGCCATCAGAAGGACCCACCTTGTCCCAGAAACACTTTATTGATACTCATGGCACACTAGAAGCCCAGGAACAGCTGTAAATATGTTTTGCCCCTTTTGGGCCATCTTCAAGCCACTCCCAATGTGCTCACCACCTTTGAGATGCCGGTGATGATTAGACACAATTGACCCGCTTAAGGTGATTGTACTCCAGGACCATTGGAGGTGCCTGTAGTGTGCTGATAACCTATAGTGAAGGAAGGTTGCAATAGACAAGTGTAAATCAATACTTTCCCACCTTCTTATTATTCCTCCAAGAAGCATATACCTTTATGGGAAGGTCCAAGTTCAGAAATGTATATGAGAAGGAGTACAATGTGGAGACTGCCCCATGCAGAAAGAGAGTGCAAAAAAGGAACCCAAGGGAAGGATACCCGGATGACACAAGGGCGTAAATAATGAGGGTGATGTGTACCAAATCTAAGTAACAAAACCAAGCAGTTAAGAAACACAATCTGTTAGTCATATCCAAATCCACACAGTCAGTACCATGAGGTTGCAATGAATCGGTGCTGCAGAGCTGGCAGGATATCCCAGAGTGTGACTGGTGCAAGTTCCAGGAGGTCTGCTAGTGTAAAGCCAAACAACAGGATAAAAAGGCAGAGGCAAAGTCCATTAATCAGGCTAGGAGTTGGACATCAAGTGTTCAGTCAGGCACAAAGCTATTAAGCAAGGGTTCAGGTAACGGTATTGTCTGTTCTGCAGGATAGGATTCAGACCGCAGTATTAGAATGTATAGAAATGATAGTTTCCTTGGGTAAATGCAGAAAAGGAAGACTCATCATTGTCAAACTGCATCCCTGTTCCTTTCAAGTTTTCTCATAGTTTCTCTGGTGTCATGTTCTCCATGACCAAGCAGCACTCGCTGACGATGTTGCATGGCCTCGTATGGCTGAGTCCCATGAAGGAGCCTTCCTTGGAACTGTACTCGTGTCATGGAAGGCACAAGGACTGACACTCTGCTAGCTGAGCTTCACCCAGCATATCGTTCCTTACAGGTTGCCATTTTACAGAATAGAGTCATACAGGGGCTGCTGATACTGTTCCTTCAAATGGAAGGCATATAGATATGTGAAGGGTTCCCATTACATTTTCTCTGGACCATAACCCTTCCAGTCCACCAGGGCATATGACCTGCCCGGGATATGACCGAATCACAGGATGACACATACCTCATATTCATATTCTTTCTAACCATTAACTTGTACTGGTTCTTGGCAAGTGGTCTGCAATGGGAGTGTACATTCTTTAGGAGCAGAACATGAAACACTGGATATATTTTTTAGACCTTGGGAAGGCTAAGCTGAACATCCACTTGGTAGATAACAGAGGTCTGTTTTTCATAATCCTGGTATATGTAAATGACGAGTGGATAACCATATTTGAAAACCAATGAGGCATAGAGGGATTTACCTACAGTGTCATTCGGCTTGCTTTGTCATACTCCTTTGGGCTCTTTCCTTTTAATTCCTGGTCAATCGATATCCATTGATGAGAACTCTCCTTAGCAGCTGGTATTCATGTAGGAACTAGAAGTTCTGCAAGAAACATTCATGGTTGAAACCCCCGAGAATCAAAGAACATTGAAGTTCCAGTTGCAGTATATGCAGCGTTGTTGTTTACAAGCACAGCCATACTGAGTTGTGTGTTCCATTATTGTTGTGTCTATAAGGAGAAACAGTGCGGAGATAATTTAGGGTTTGATTTAGGCATTCAGTCAGCCCATCAGTCTGGAGATTTGATATAGAGGACAGTCTGTAGTCTATCACCAATAATCGGGTGCATGTGTGCCAAAAGCAGGACAAGAATTGAGTACATGGTCAGAGAGTATCACTGTAGGTGAAACATGCAGTCTAAAGATGTGGTCGATGAAGATATTGGGCCTCATTACACGGTAGGCGGTAACCATGGCGCTATTAGCGCCATGGTTGCAGCCGGTATTTTACCGTGTCCACCTTGGTGGATGGTGGAATTACCACCCTACTCCAAGGTGAGCGGGGGCGGTAATTCCCCATTCACCAAGGCACTTCCCCATTCCCATTTTTGCCCCCATAGAGCATCATTTGTAATGGGGAAGGCTTTAATTACGGTACCGCAAATTGCGGTATCGTAATTAGCACCAAGGTCCCTTTGCGGGCCCGTTCCTTAACGGCTGGTAAAACCAGCCGTTAAGGTCGGGTCCCGCAAAGGGACCTCGTAGTAAGGCGGTAAGGGTTTACCGGTACCGGTGCCCTTACCGGTACCGGTAAACCCTTACCGCCTACCGTGTAATGAGGTCCATTAGCTAATGTGGGAACTGGGGTTAACTCATGAAATGACCCATTTTAGTGAAAGAGTCCATAACTACTAGTATAGTTTCATGATACACAACTGGGGAAGTTCAGTGATGAAGTCAAAAGTGATTGTATGCTCTGGACAACTGAATGTTGGCAGGGATTGGAGTAGTCCTTTCTCTTTATAGAATGATCTCTTGCCCTGAGCACATATGGCAAAAGTATCCACATACAGCTAAGTATATTTTTTCATTGTCACCCGCTAAAACCAACTCTCTATAAAATCCATATTCTTTTGATGGCTTTCATATCCAGCAAGAGTTGAATCATGACACCATATGAAGGCCACTTGTTGTGATGCCTTTGTGGGCAGAAACAATACCCTTGGGTATAGGGTGATCCCTCATGCAGTCTAATAGCATTGATGTACAGGTACTATGGATGACATGGTGTCCATAGTTTCAGATATTCTGGTAAGGAGCGGGGCATTTCACAAATGGAAATAGCCTGACCTTCCTGCAAGATTTTGGATTCTCCTAGGACTCTATTTCTCACCCAAAAGATACAGGATAGTGTGTCCGAATTGCTGGGGATTGGTACACTTGGAGGTGCTTGGGGCAGTCATTTTATGATGGTCAGTGTAAACCATAATTTGGTCAGTAAATAGTGCCTCCATCTTGGAAAACTACACGGTTCACTAACAACATTATATCTTTCATTGTGTAACTACAGTATGTGCCTAAAGGTTTGGGAGAACAAAACACCACCAGATGCATGAGATGTGGATGAGAACATAGTTGTGACAAGACCTCACCAATTGCCTTATTTCTGGCTACTGCTTTAACAATTAATAGTTTGGTAAGCCTATGGTTTTGTAACATCAGGACTGAAGTAAACAGATTTCAGGGTGTACAAGGCCTGTTTAATCCCTAAAAATTCCACACAGAAGGGTCCCCTTTCTTGGTCAGGCTTGCTAGAGAAGTGACTATGGCAGAGACTTTGCATACAAAATGAGGATTAGCATTTGGGAAGGGTGTAGAACTGGAGGCTTTCATGATATTTAATAAACTAGTAAAATGGTAGAGATAATTCCATCTCCGGAAGGTAAAACTGTTAATCAGATCTCCCTTTCATAAGCTCCATGCCAAAAGCATAGAGTACACTTGTGTTTTTTTGGGTCAGTATACTTATCTGCAGTGCCTGCTCCCCAGTGCGACATAGCAGGTTTCAGGGCTCATAGGTGCCCATTTGACAGCTGCTGTTACAGTCAAATCACCACAGCATATAGGCTGAATTTAAGATATTCAACATTTTCCCAAAACTATATAACTATGAGAAAGCTATCCTAGTGGAACTATCAACTTTAAATAAAAGCTATACCTGGTTTGGGGTATTTTGGCTAGCAGCTCTCATAGTTATCCAAGGCACATCAATTTGATATCGGGCATGCGTCAGCCCTGTGAGCCCAGCTCAGCTCTGGAATCGTTCTGCGTTCTTCCCACAGCCTGGCTGTCTTTGCTGCTCCCCACAAGACTGCAGCCCTGGGGAATGCCTCTGTGTTTTCTTTTGTGAGAGCAGGTAATGAGCACCACAGAGAGACAACCACTCCACAGGGTGGTATCCTGGGAACTTGAATCAAAGATCACACCCATTCAGAAGAGCACTAATCTTACACCAGGTTTCTGCATATCAAAAGGGCCTTATATTCTGTAGAGAGGTTAAGGTTGTGGGGTTATTGTACACAGATTGAGCACCTGACAGCAGGAGGCAGATTCCACCATCTTGTTTCTCTCTGTCTCTGTCTTTCCTTTCTATCCCTTTCACTTCATGTGGCACAACACACTGTGTGTGTGATATCCAGAGGCATTGCTAGAGGGGGGGAGCAATGGGGGCTATAGCCCCGGGTCTTTTGGTTGTAGCTCCGGATAGAAGCTCAGGGGATACAACCAGAAAACTAGCTAGCCCCGAGTCCCAACAGTCCCAACATTAGCCTAGCCCCCGATCCTTTCCAGAGCTAGCAACACCCCTAGTGATATCAGAAGGATGCTCCAAGGATAGCTATTGGACCCTTTAGGCAAACATTTATTTGTCCATTAACTTATATACTTTTGCTGTTTTCCTTTAAAAGAAGGGTTCTCCCACCAGCCTTTTTGATTCACTCTGGAACAATAACCTGAAGAACAACTCAATCGACCTATGTTGGGGAACCAGAAACAATTCTTACCAAAGCCCTCTGCTGGAGAAGCTTGGGTTTCCAAAGCAAAGGCTATCTCTGCCCCCTAACCATCTTTGGAGACCATTGGGGCCACCTGCTGCTGGAACAAGACCTGCCTTTCTGTCACCCACAATGGAACCCAGGACCTTGCCATGTTGAAGGATGCCTGTAGTTGTGTGCCAGCTCTCCCATTTTTTGGTGCCTGAGAACAAGGACCCATCTTCTCCCTGAGACCCTGGAGTGAGACACACAGCACCTGAGAGACAGGGCTGCCAGGATCCCTTCATTGTTGCTGGTTCACCCATTTGAAGCACAATTCAAGCTTGTTCGACCCATTTAAACCAACAGGACACTCTGGTGCTGCATTTGGCACCCTTCATCCATACACAATCATCTTTGCAGTCACTGCAACTGTCAGTCGAACTGACCTGAGTTGTCCTCGTGATCTGTCCTTCATTGATCATTGGTTCAACCACAGCAAGCCTTGGTTCAATGCCATTGCATCCCAAGCAGAGCCTGAAACCTGTCTGGCTTGAACCAACCTCTCATTTGTTGGATATAGTTTCAAACCGCTGGAGGCATCATCTCATGCATTCACCCGATCCAGTGGTTACTAAATGACTCTTATAGACCCCCTTGATCTAGGTTTGGTCCCTAGAGAAAGTCTAGTTCTCTTTTATCCACTTTTTTCACCAGAACATATTTTTGTGGTCATTACTTTCCACTCTCCCCTATTAACAAGAGTGTTGCTTCTTGATATTGTTTGCATATTCTGTGTTCTTTCCTGAGGGGTGGTTTTGGTGTAGTGTGTTTCCATTTAGCTATTCTTGCAGATGGTGTGTTTTATTAAAGCATAATAGAACCTTGATTGGAGATTTTCTTTATTTTGGACTGTTAGACTATTGCTGCTTGGGTTGCTATTGGATCACATTCATACATTCTCTCTTGTGAGTATACCCTTCCCTCGGACCACATTACCACAAAACTATGCCTGTTTTACCATTATACTTGGGATGCCCCTCTAGTTTTGTAGAATTGTGAGTGCAGAATTGTAGTTACTTTAGCCACTACTTACACTTGCACTCCTGCAGGGCAGAAGTCACTTCATCAACAAACCCCTGAGAATGCCTTCTTGTTTCGTAGAGTAGGCCATTGGATATCAGGCTGCACTTTCTTCTTGGCCTTTGATACCTCATGAGGTGTGAGGACGAAACCCAAGAAATCCATGCTCTGGACCTTGAAGATAGTTTTCTTTGTTACTTTGGCATATAATTGGTGTTGTCTAGAGTCTACAAAATGGTAGTGGCTAGTTGGATATATGTTGAATTATGCCACCCAAATAAAATACTTCATAATGGCCCATGGCATCCAAAAAGGTTTGTTAATGAAATGCTGAAATGTGTCTGGGGCATTAAAAAGGCCAAAGAGCATCACAGCATATTCATAGAGGCCATGACAAGTACGGAGCTTCCCCCAGACAATACCCTGCTCTGTAGGCCACATACAAGTTCCCAAAAACATACACCAGGGGCACAGAGTTGCATCAGCACCCATGGGTGCCATAAGGATATCCCAAATGTCTCTTCACCACAACCAAAAAGAGGAGGAGATGCAATACCAGGAGTCCCACATGGACTCCTGTGCAGAAAACAACACAGAACACACATGATAAGGGAGTACAGGACAAGGACATAGAGACCCTGTCCCTCCAATGCATTTCCAGCATCACAGTCGCCCCCCCCGACTGAGGTTAGGCTGGTCAACATACCTTCTGGAAAGGCCATCTGCATTATCATGACTCTTCCCTGATCTATGCTCAATAGGGAAGTCTAGCCCTTGCAGGTTAATGGACCACCTGAGCAATTTTAGGTTTTCAACCTTCATCTGCATAAGCCATTTTAAGTGCTTATGGTCTCTTTGGACCTTGAAGGTAGACCCTGTAAGGTAAGGCCTATAATTCCTTAGGCTCCAAACTATACTGACACATTCCTTTTCAACAGTAGCCCACCTAAGTTCTCTACCTTTGAATTGCCTACTGATGAATATGATAGGATGTTCCCTCCCTTTTTCATCTAACTGGGACAAGACAGCTCCAATTCCGGTGTCACAGGCATCCGTTTGAACGATAAAGGGTTTGCTGTAATCAGGCGCATGCAACACACGTACCCTACACAGACTTTTCTTCAAGCCACTTAAGGCCTTCTGACAGTCTTCCATGCAATTAACCTTCCTCCATTGTTTGGGTAAAGTCAGAGCCGTTAGAGGGGCAGCTATGGTTCCATAGTCTGCCATGAAGTTACGGTAATACCCAGTGAGGCCCAAAAAAGATCTCACCTGGGTTTAAGTAGTGGGAGTCTCCAACTCATGTACATCCTGTACCTTACTGGAGAGAGGTTGGATTCAACCACCTCCTACCTCATGACCAAGATAAGTGACATTTCCCTGAGCTATCTGACACTTGGTGGCCTTGATAGCGAGATTATCCCTTTTCAAGGCCAGCAACACCTTATCTAAATGATATATGATATGATATGATATGGCATTTATAATGCACCTATAGACAAGTGTTTGAGTCAAATGAGTCAAAGTCTCCTCCCAGGTGGAACTGTAGTTAGCAATGTTGTCTAAGAAGGCCACACAAAAGGCATCCAGCCCGCTGAGAGAATGGTTTACAAATCTTTGGAAAGTGGCAGGTCCATTCTTCAACCCAAAAGGCATGACTCGAAACTGGTAGATCCCCTCAGGTGTGGAGAACACAGTCTTTTCCTTGGCATGGTGCATCAGAGCTATTTGCCAATAGCATAAGACAAGGTCAAAGGTGCTCACAAATTTGGCAGCACCTATGGTGTCCACAAGCTCATCAGCCCTGAGCAATCGGTGCATGTCAGTTTTGGTGACGGCATTGACCCCTCTGTAGTCGACACAGAACCGATAATCCTTGGTACTTGACTGGGAACTTGCATTGGGGACAAGGACCACTGGCCTGGACCAGGGACTGGTTGAGGTTTCAATAACACCCAAATCCAACACCTTGGCGACCTCAGCCTGGACGTGGTTCTTAACCGTGTCTGGCAGTCAATATTACCTGCTTTTGACTGGTACACTCTCACCAGTGTCAATTTTGTGCCTGCACCACAGGGTGAGGCCTGGTGTCAGTGAGAACAAAGGGACATACTGCTGGAGCAAAGCCCTCCAGGCCCTCTGCTCCTCTGGTGTCAGATCTGGAGAGAGATGAACCCCTCCACTGAGCCATCCAGAGGGTTGCTATGCAGCAAATCAGGAAGGGCTCTCATCCTCTTCTTGCTAGGAAGCTAGCAGAAGACATGCAACTTCTTCTCACCTGTGGATAGGCTTGAGCCTCTTAACATGGAAAATCTGAGGAGCTTCTACAAGGACCCCCATGTCAACTAGACAGTTGACTTCGCCCATCTTGGAGATTATCCTGAAGCGTTCAGTCCACTTATTTGCCAAAACGTGAGGCTTGGTAGGCTTCATCACAAGGATCTCCAATCTTGGAGTCCATTCTACTCGTGATGCTTTAAGGTCATGACAGTATTTGTTCAGTTCCTGGCATGCCTTAAGATTTGCTGTTGCCTGGCCAATCATCTGTGCCATCCTTTGTCTAAGGCCTAACACATAGTCCCCCACTTGCTTGGCAGGCCCTGGAGGGGTGGCTTCTAAACCTTCTCTTACTAAGGCCAGGGGATCCCTCACAGGATGTCCAAAGAGAAGCTGAAAGGGGCTGAAACCAACATCCTCTTGAGGCACTTCTCTATAGGCGAACAGCAGGCATGGTAGGAGGAGAACCCATTTCCTCCTTAGGAATTCCTCCAAAACACCCAGCATGCCCTTGAGAGTTTTGTTAAATCTCTCAACCAGACCATTAGTCTGGGATGGTAGGAATTGGAGAAGGTATATGTTAATCCGCATTGCTTCCACATCGCTTGCATGTAACTCGTCATGAAGTTGGATCCTCTGTCAGAGACCACCTCTTTAAGAAATCCAACTCTGGTAAAAATGCCCAGGAGAGCCGTGGCAACCACCTTGGCAGTAATGGTCCGAAGGGGTATAGCCTCAGGGTACCTGGTGGCATGATCAACCAGGTCCAGGACGAACCGATGTCCACCTGAAGTGGGGGCGGTCAAGAGGACTGAAAATGTCAATGCCAACCCTCTCAAATGGTGTGCCGACCACTGGTAAAGGCTGGAGTGGGGAAGTGACACTGCCTCCAGTCTTGCCAGACAACTGACGAGTGGTACAGGTCGGGCAGTGGGACTCCACTACTACTCCCATCTGGGGCCAGGAGAAATGGGCAGAGAGCCTTTGCTTAGACTTCTTGGTCCCAAGATGACCAGCTACGGCACCTCATGTGCCAACTGCAACTGGAAGGGCCTGTAAACCTGGGATACCACCACCCTCTTGAGGGCACCAGGTTCAGGCTTAGTAGGCTCACTACAAAGGAGCTCACCTTCCCAATAGAATTTGAAAGACCTATGCACTTCACCTTGTGCCTGGTCTTGGGCCTTTTTCCTTAGACCATCGAGAGAGTGGCATTCTCTCTGACCCTCACAGAAGTCTCCTCTAGAGGGCCCCGCTTCAGCCGGCAGCCATTGAAGGTCAGGGTGATCCTCCGGATTGAGCACCTCTTTCGCAGGAGGGTCTTTTGGCTCTTCCCCCTCAGGATTTGAGCCTCAGCTTACCACTGGACACAGCCCACCCAGAGCCTGAATCCCAGTGGGTGCTGCTGAAGCAGCAGGAAGAGAAGGAGCCCCCTTTGCAGAGGTGGTCGTCTTGCTATCCCGTCTTGCCTTGAGTTTCCCCTTCCGCTTGGGTACTTGACTAGCAGTCAGACCTGGTGCGACCTATGACCTAGTGACTGCAGCAGCAGTCAGGGGTAGACCATCTGAGGTGAACCCCAAATCCACTAGATCATTCCCCAACAAAATATTAGCATATACATTGTGCTGAACCAGGACGGAAGCTTCGCTGTCTTGTCTACACTCGTGATGGGGACTAGGGCAACAGTAGATCATTTGGGAGGCCCAGCAGCTAACCTGGTAGTTCTCACAGGGGCACCTACATAGTCCTCTGGCATGACAGAGTCCTGTCCATCACTGTCATACTTTCTCCATTGTCTCCCAAACCAGTAGAAGTCTGGTCATTCAGAAGGACACTTCTCAAAAATCAACAGGTGTTTTTTTGGGATTGTAGGCATTACTTCTGCGTACTGGACCCAGGCCCCAAAGGACACTAGGGAAATCTCTGCAGGAGCACCGAATGTGATTCCTGTAGAGGAGGGGAGGACAGTGGCATCCATCGCAGGCATGAAGTAAGGGTAGGCCAGTCTGACAGCCTGGACTTCAAGTGCCTTACCCTTCTTGTGGTCCAGAGCCCCACAGTCCCAACAAGTGCCAGGAATGCGAAGTACGGTACTAGAGCCACCGGGAACCTGCTTTGCAGCAAGAGGACCACTACTCTTACTTCCACCCCCATAAGACTTATCCCCACTAGATTTTTGGGTCTTAGGAGAGGAAGGTTTAGGCTTATTCGACTGTGATTGCTTTTGGGACTCCTCAGACTTCTGAGAGGCCTCCTTTTCTTTGCCCTCATCCTTCCCACTGGTTTCTTGGGGGACACCCAGTGGAAGACCCACTTGTCAGCCAGCATGGCCAGCTTAAAGGGATCCAAAATGTTCTCGTCAGCAACATGCTGATGCCGCTCTGGTGGAAAGGCTTCAGAAAAATGCTCAAAAAACAAAAGGTGGAATAATTCAACAAATGTTTTCACCTTCTATCCATCAATCCACCCCATCATGTTCATATATGCAGCACTCAACCAGTCAACACAAGACACATGCTCTCTTTTCTTATTTTCCCTGAACCTTTGGGTAGGTGCCTTGCCAAACTTGAAATCAAAGCAGATTTCATGTACTCAAACTGACCCCTTTCTTCCACACTCAGTTTCAGAATGAAGTCATAACCAGTATGAGGTACTCTAGTTACTAAACACTTAGCCCAATCTCTTTCATCAACATCATGGATTCCACAAGACTTTTCAAACGCTTCAATTCATTGGAGGATATTAGAACCCTCCACATACACACCAACCAAATCGTTCATAAACTTGGTGGCAGGGGACCTGACACTCTCAACGTTTGGCTCAAGTCTCCACTCTAACTTTCTATAGCTGGATTCTCTGACATTCAGTGTCCTTGTTTTAAAGTTCAAGATCCCTGTCTTTGAGTTCAAGATCCCTATCTCTGAGTATCACTTGCTGTGCCGACTCCTCCTTCTTAAGTTCAGCTTAAGGTTCAAACTCTTTATATTCAAAGGCCAATTTCATCCTCAATAATTCAAGTTCCAAGGAATTCCCTGAAGAAACAATGCTGGGTTTCAGAATAGAGGCAATAGGAGTGGTTGCACCCCCAGAAACATATTCAATAACAACCCCAGGGGCAGGGTCCTCAATGGTTGCATCCCCCCCTTCATCCAGAGTATCACAATCAGTCTGGTAGTCCACCAGGGCAGCTATCAGCTCAGCCCTAGACTTATCTTCAAAGCCCGAACTCCCTGGCTTCACAAGCACTCTGGAGTGCCTCTAAGCTCATCCTAGTCAATTTACCATTTGCAATAGATTCCATTGCTTGAAATGTAGTTGTCTTAGTACACACTTAAACCTCAAATTCACAAAGTGTGGATATTTTGTAAGTGCCACACATGTATTTTTAAAACCATTAGCATAACACCACTGCCACCAGTGTAAAGACTGGAGAGTGTTTTCCGTACTCCTGCCCTCTATCTGGTAGAGTAGAGGCACAGCGCACCTCAGCCAAGATTCTCTATATGGTAATGAAGGTCAAGCAATCAAGGCGTAAGCTTGAGGTGATGCAGGCTGGTTCTTACATAGAGTGTAGTCCCCAAACCCCCACAAAGGAATGCCCACACACTATGTTAGGTAATAACACAGTTCATTATATAAATAAGGTTCAATATATACACAATCAATAACACACTTTGTGCCTCGGCTGTACTAATATGGTAAATATGTACAATGTCTATGTGGTACCACAGTTAACTCTTGACTCCTTTAAAATGCACCCACTGCTGACAGTTTCCAATGGCATATAAATCAAATAGTAAAGTGAATCAACAATAGACATGTGAAGGAAGACAAGTTGGGTTAACAAATGGCAGAATACTTTGTCCCTACCAAAGGTACATTTCTGTGTGAGCATCACCCCACTTGGGAAACCTGTAAATAAAGTATATTAACAAGTCCAGTCCATAGACGTTTAATATAGTCTTGTTTTCTTCTAAAATATTCTACCACTGAATGTACCTGAGTTTAGCAGAGTTCTTTGATGGTACGTCGACGGATCCCGCTTGAGTGGACTCCCTTTAAGGCTGGAACCATGGGTCATCGAGGTTCCTCGAAGAAAAGGTGAACAATGTCATCAAGGCCGCAATTTAGGCCTTTGCGGTGCTTGTCGACGATCAGTTGTGGACGTCCTGCAAAGATGAGGCATGCGGTGCACCTAGATGACGAGAGTTTGTTGCCACAAAGAGTACTTGATGAAGAAGGCATGCCCAGCAAGGGCGTCGGGTTCTCAGTGTTGGCGTCGAGAGTGGGACTCGACCACAATTGGCTTTCGGATCTTCGTCGGCGTCTTTGTGGACTTTGGGTGCGGGAAATCCACCGGACGATTCTCCACGGTTCGTCGGCGACCTCGACTTTCTCCAGCGGGACAAAGCAGTCGACGGTGATGGCAAGGGAGCCCTTGATTTCAAAGTGTCTTAGGCAATGGAGCGTTGCGGCTCCGGTTGATGAGTTTACAGCAGTCCTCTGAACCTCGGTCGACGGTGATGGTTGTTGACAGCCTCGACGTCCTGGCGCTTACTTTAATGTTTCTCGGCAGACCCCATCTCAGGTTGACAGCTGTTTGGGACTGACTACCAGAGTGCCATGATGAAGATGAGCTGGTGCACGATGTTCACTCCTAGCTCACGAAGAGGTCTCCTAGCCAGGTCCACTCTTTTATCAGTTCTTGGAGACACGACAGCTTTCGGATTGCGTCGAAGGAAAGCAGAAGCAGCAAAGCCATCTTCTTCCAGCTTGGCTTCAAGGTTAGGCATCAAGTTTTGACTTCAGCATGCAGGCAGCCAATCAGGCTCATTCAGGCCATTCACTTCCATCCAGACACTCACAACAAGGAATGTGGATTGTGTCAAGCACCCAACCTTTCAGCACACCACACTGCATTCATACCAGTTTTGGGCAGGGCTGTCTCATTCATTGTGTCACACACCATAAATCAGACTCCCATAACATGAAATGTATATTGATCACACCCTCCATTCACTCAGGTCCCAACCCAAGGGTGTACCCACAACATACAGTCATTGTGAAGGCTCCAGCCAGCCTCACCTGGACTTCCCCACAATACTATATATGGAACTTCCACCCAACAGCCAGTCAGGGGATGGGACAGAGTCAGGGCTTCCCAGGATTTGGGGAAAACAAGGTAACAGGCAATAGAAAGCAAGGAATCAACTGATTCCATTGGCAAGGCCTGGGTATCCCAAAATGGAGGATACTCAGAGCAACTGTCAAATTCAGCATGGAGCTGTCACAAGCCCATATGCTCTCTGGGCCATACACAGGTGCCAAAAAACATACACTGGGGGTACAGGCTCACCCATGGGTGCCATAAGGGTATCCCAAGTGTCTGTTCACAACAACCAAAAAGAGGAAGAGCTGCACTGCCAGGAGTCCCACATGGACTCCTGTGCAGAAAGCAACAAAGAACACACATGATAAGGGAGTACAGGACAGTGACATGGAGGCCCTGTCCCGCCAATGCATTTCCAGCATCACAATCGGAAGAAGGAGTTGGACACATAGTGGACATTCTGGTGTTCTTTTATTTAAATAATAAGGAAAAAGGCTTGTCTCGGCCTATAACTGTTAGGGCATTTCCTACCTAACTAATTTAAACTGAAGGTGCTTGTCTATTATCATATGGTCCAAACTTAAAATATCCTCAGTCTCAACCTACCTCTTCCTGACCCTACAATTAGCATTAACAACAAAATGTGGCCAAAAGAGAGTTTCACTTCTGGCTGTCTCAACTTGGCCATTTGTCTTAGGCTTTCTCTCAGGCTTTTCTTATTATACACCAATCTTCAATATGCAAATGTCTCTCTTTTAAAAAAAATCCATTCTTTATCATAATTTCTTCTAATATTTTTCTCAGGTTTTATTTGTGAACTCTTCTAGACACACACAACTGTTCAAAGAACTTGTCTTCCAGACAACATAGCAAGTATCATGGTTCTCTTTGAGATATTCTCTTAGACCCCTTCCTTTTATTTCCTGCTGTTCCCTTGTTTTATTAGGGTTGAGACTTCCCCACTCGTGGTGTCTTTTAAATCCACTCGTTCTCTCCTGGGTTGGTGCACTCTACACTCTTAGCTCATAACACACTTATCATTGTTCGCTTTGAGACACTCTCCTTTTATGCTTATGTAGTTCCCTGGTTCTATCAGGGTTGAGAGTTCCTCACTCTTGGTGTCTTTTCACTTCACTATTTCTCTCCTTCCTTGGTTGAATTTGCACTTTTACCTCATAACCTTTTCAATAGTTTCTCATTGCGTAGTCTCCCCACTCTTCAGTAATGATCTTTTGTGGAATTATCTCTTGTGGATTTCTCTTTCTTGCTTAGGATATTTTATACTACTTCCTTAACGATTCACAATCATTCTTATTCTTATGAATTTATTTGAATAGTTCCTCAGATATCAAATTGTATTGGTTACATTTTCCGTTATCGTCCGTAACACAATCAAAATCTCTTCTCTTTATTTTGTCTTGCCCTCGCAGCCTCCCACTTCTATATTTCACCACTGTACCTGTGTTTGCCATGGGTGACCTCACAGGGCTACGCTGCTTGCTCAGTATTTTGGTTTGCTTTCTCGCTTCTTTCTTTTGGGCTTCAGTCTCATGCCAGTCTTGAAGTCTCTGCAGGTGGCTGCGTTCAGTGAATGGCAGTGAATGGGAACTCTCAACACTCCCTGTCTTCTAGGTTATGGCATTGTTAGATGGGCACCTGCCCCACCGTGGCACCAGACCGGAAGGTTCCTTGAGCTCCATCTCAACAACGATTTCACTGCTGTTTGCCTCGCTGGGACTCTGACATCTGTGCTTGGCATTCTCGGCCTCTCACAGTTCCGCAGGTTCAACTCTGCTCCACCTCTCCAAGGCATTCAGACATCCGGTTGTTACCCCTGTGTACTGTTCTCTCTCCTCCTTTCTGGTCTACTCATCCCACTTTCATACAAGTTCCTTCTTAAAGGAGTATTCCCTTTTCCCTCAGATGATGTGATGTATTCAACATTACCTATAGCCACAGAGAGGAAGGACTGTGTTTTTCATGGACAGCAGTCCCATATACGTGGGCTAAGTGTCCTGCATAGGGCGTTCCCTTTGGGAATGGGAGTTCTTGTTTCTTAAGGTGAGTTACTCGTAGTGAGCTCCCACTATCCCAGCCCCCTAGGGAGGGTCTTACAGAGCGAGTTCACTTCCCTAGGCTCATAGGGGGTGGATCCCCCTTTAGGAGAATGGATGAATACTCCTGAGTCATCACATTAGCAAAGTCATTCCCAGTAATAGCCCATAATGTGGGGTATCTATCAATTCAAAGGATATTTGTTCTTAGTGGTGGTGTGTGACCTGATCTGAGCAATGTTCCAATTACTGCTCGGGCCAGTTCAGGGTTCTCCTTGCCTATATGTGGAATGTGGAATTGCAAGCCTTCTTGCTAGGGCTAGATTAATCTATACTCAGGTGGTACCAGAGTTTCTGAATGCCATGACCTCCTGACGCATCTGCTCCTGAACCTGCATTTGTACTGACTGTCCCAAGAGATTAGAAGATGACTGTCTGTGGGTTGGAACCGGTAGCAATTGGACTTATCCATGCAGTACTCTTCATGGACGAATCATGTAATTCCCGGACTGCTTTCACTTGGCAGGACGAAACAGGCAATCCTGTAGGTAGTGACCAGGCTTTCCAGAGCATAGACAGAAATTGTCCTTGCAGCCCTTTTCTCCCTTGGAATGCTACAGATCTGAATGAGTTCACCCTCAGGTTCCGGCGATCGAGCCTTAGCAACATGTGTGCTCACCAGCATGAGGAGTACAGAAAGTGAGCTGTTTAAAGGAAATTAACCAATAAGAGCACATCCAAGATCTCAGGGTATGTTACAGGTAAGAAAGGTATCACACAAACAGTGCTGCACTGGTTGACACATGTATAGAAACCATGGGGTTCCTCAGTAAACTGCTCTAGTGGGTCCTTTGGGAATGGAGTGAGATGCATTATGGGGAGTTGTGGTAAACCGAGTATCCTATTGACTCTGGATGTCATCAGAGCCAGTGCACTGGTATCCACAGCTTTCTCATACCCCCAGACAGGGCATAAAAGGGATGCATAGGCCTGTTATTCATCCAATATTTTGAGGAATTCGGCATGGACAGCAGTCATGTTGGTGTGTAATGCTGCAATAGCTCATATAAGCGGTGCCACGGGATCCGTGCTGATATCCATGTCAGGTCCAGGTTGACAAAGAGCTCAACAAACTGTATTAATTATACCCCTGGACGGGAGAATGTGCCTGGGGGGGGGGGTTACTGATACACTACTGGGAATGAGGATTTCTATATACAATTGCAAGAGGGATGCTTCTGACCTTCCTATAACCGCCTCCCTGCCCCCCAAGATCTTGTAACTGTATGAATGTAGGGTAGAAGGAGGTGACTGGGAAGAAGAACCCCTCCCCCAGGCAAAATAACAGTGGAAAAAAATAAAAGGAATGCAGGGGGATCTATCCGGGGCAGAAGGGCGCAACTAATGAGGGTGATGGGTTCCAGGTCCAAACCAAAGACAACGAAGGCACAAGGAATCGTTGCTGAAGATGCTCAGGGTATTCCAAGAGGAAGACTGTGACAAGTACCCAGATTTCTGAGAAGCTGGACGACAAAGGCAAAGTTCCTTATGCAGGCCAGCTTAACCAAGGGTGCACTATCAGAATGTACATAAATCACATTTTCTTTGTTGGTAAAGCCAGGCATGGAAGACTCTGCTGTCTAGCTGCTTCTCTGGTCCATTAAAGTCTTCTATTAGTTTATCTGGTGTCGCGTTCTCCGCAGCTCAGTGGCACTTGCTGACCTTGTTGCCTGACGTCATACAGGTGTGCCACTAATTGTCTTAAAAAGTTAAAAAAAATATTGTAAGTCTGAAGTGAAGTTGTTTATGTGTTGAGAGTCCTGCGCATTGGACATATGACTAAAAAATCCACATGTAATTTTGGTAATGAGACTATCTCTATCCGTAGAGCGTGAATGAACCACTTCAAGAACATGCTAATAGAAAGTAACATATGGATCGAAAGTTGCTGAGCATGTTCTCAGCCATTTCATTGTTGCAGCGAAATATGTTCTGTTTTCTCCACCATTTCCTAGCATAATAATCGTGATGCAGCCAATGTCCCATTCCCAAGTGCTGTAAGGAAGGTAGACTTGGCCAACATTCACATGTTTTCATTTGTTAGTTCCAACCCTCTTAATTGTAATTAGTTTATATATGGGTAATTATCAACATTATATATCAATATTTTATGTAGATCTTGCAAATGATGTAGAATAACATCTTAAGTATTTTTCATTCACAGCCCCGAAGCCATCACTTGCTATTTTTATTTTTTTAAATTTTATTCTTTTGTCTTATTTTTAAACTAAAAGACTACTAACCATGGCAACACTATAGTTCTTAGTGAATGACATACCACGCTGTCACCATGAACACAGAGCTGTCAACATGATGTGACTTCATATAGCTTTAATCTTCTCACTACGGCAATTAAGGTCTCTCTTATCCTTTTAAACATTTCTAAACATAGAACATAAAAGGGATTTCTCGCACAATATAATGTGCTACTTACTGCACGATATACAGGAGGCTATGCGAATGTCCAAAGGCTGACCCTGGCTGAGGAAGATGGGAAACCAAGGGCAACAGGGGACACCACCTGCTGCTTCATGCTGAGCCTGGGGGTAAAGTGGGGTGAGGATCCCCTGGCAACTCCTGCCTGGTAATGAGCCGGAAGCAGGGGCCCCTGAGACCAGCTTGGAGCACTGTCCCTTTCAACGAGATACGCCAAGTCCAAAATATTCCAAAATACGTGTAGATATTTTAGACCCATAACATACACTGGGGCAAGAGAATATAACACTAGGAAAGATGCACATAATGTCAGAGCTAGAGCAATATTAATCTCCAATTTACATGAATACCTGCCTGAACAGGATTAATCTGTGGTCCAAGATTGGGACATAGTACTTGTGGAGATGTGGGAGCGGGCAAATGCAATGCCTAGGAGTGTTTGTGTCCTTCATTGCTCTGCTCTGTGCAGAGCTGGCAGCAGAGTCAGATTCCTACATGGCAGACTACCCCATTTAATATGTTTGTCTGTGACACCACCAATAGGGCCGTGCACAATTAATGTCAAATAAGAAAGTTGTAGTTCCATAATCAGCCAACCAATGAACAAAGCCCACACAACATGGGACGCACGTGTGAATACTGAATTGAAGACCGAATTACCATGCTGGCTGTCAAAGAAAAGGGGAATAAAATACCTATGGAAGTGGGTGTTTGGAGAAAGTGCAGGAACGCATTTGGATATGGCAGGAGAAGAGGTAATTGGGTGGAATGAGGCTGGAGACTGCTGGTTAGTGAGAGGAAGCAGGAGGGAGAAAGGAGTGGAGAGGTGGTGAGGAGTATCATCAGGAAGGGAACACAGTATTTGAATTGGCGGAGAAGAGGACTGTTAGTAAGACGAGAAGGAGTGTGAAAAAAGTGGAGAGGAGGAGAGGCAGGTCATCTGAGAGAGGAGGACAGAGGGTGAAAAAGTTGAGAGGTGGGGAGGAGGACAATCACAGTAAGGAAAGAGGATGGTTTAGGATTGGAGAGAAGTAGATAGTAGCCAGAAGATGTATGACAGCATAGTGAGATTAGTCAAGGAGATCTTAAGGAGCGAGAGGCAATCCCCAAGTCTGAGTATGTGGTGAAACATGAAGAATGGATAAGGGATGAGAGAGAAGAAAAAGAGAATGAAGGAAGACAGGGGGAGATAGAGTTAGGAAGGAGCATCTAGTGAGATGTCATAGAGGCGTGTGAAGTCAGGCTGGGAATTACTAAAGCCAGAACCCCAATACAAAGATATAGACCTGTAAAAAAAACATCCCTGTCTCCAGCAGACAGAGTTGCAAGCTTTGGGCCTGCAGACCTTTGATCAGCAAACGTTTTGCTCTTATTTAAACCACAATGGAAGTTGACAAAATGACAAGCAAAAAAATCACGAGCAATATATCTCACCACTCCCTGAGAGAAAGAAGTTTAACAAAGCTGGTTTGCACAAGAAAGCAGGAAGATCAGGAATGCTGTGGAAGGGATTCTTCAACTCCAAGACTGTAACTGGCACTTGTTGTTATATACTTCATGCCTCTGGAGTGAAACCATTACCTATGATTAACTCGAGACTAAGAACCTTTGTAATACAGAGACGTGTGTTTGAAGTGTAGGAGATATCTACACCATACAACTGGGAGTTACATTTTTAGTTTTGACTATTAGGTAGCTCTGAAAGCGCTACCTATAAAGCTGAAACTATTGTCATCAAAATAAGAGCTTTAACATACAAGCTTAAAATAGGGGCTTTGAATGTAGGTTTATAATGCTTTTCAATGCAGGTGACCTATGAGGATGGACTCATGTAACATCCATCTGTAAGTGAAATCTATAGGATTTTCCTCCCATTCCCACCAACCACACCTCTGTTTGTACTCTTTGGCTGAAGTTCTACTGTGTGGTGAATTTGTCAGCCATTTCTACTTCCAACATGGCGGACGGCTTGTGTTAATGTTAATATATAGTTCTTTGACTTCATTGATGCTTTAAAAATATTTACTAAAGGGTTTCAGTAAAGTTACATATTTTAATGTATTGTGTAATACAAATAAACAAGTTACTGTTATAAATACGTTTTTGGCAAAATGTCTGAAAAAATATCCATGTACCTATGTGTGGGTGTGTGTATAGCGTGTTCTGATGAACGAGTACCTGATTGGATATGCAGTGTGATGTCACTATTATTTGATTGGTTGGATAGTTGTGCTTTTTTGGCACACGGCAGCCATTTTTTTTCGCTAATTGGCTGAGCTTCCAGATGCTCCGCCTGCGGGTTGCTCCTGCACCACCCCCGCTCATAGAATGTTTCCTCCACTGGAGCCACGGGTGATTGTATGCAGTATTAGAAGGGAGAGAGGTGGGTATGTTTATTTTGTATTTCTTTATAAAATGTGGCAGTGAACAAATGTGACCTCGCAATCTGAAAATAAAATGGCCGTATGCAATGCCTGCATTGCGATCTCGTGTGAGTCTCAAGAGAGAGAGGGCGGGGCCTGTCCATTTTACCAATTGCAAACCTTTGAATGTTCTCTACATTATTACCGACAATTAGTTACACAGTGTAAAGAAGCGCAAAAGCAATCATTGTTTATCACATTCACTAGACACTAGTCCAGTCCTGCTTTCATTTTTGCATTCTGGTACATGTAGTGCTGGGATTACAATGAGGCAACCCATGACTACGTCCAACATTCCAATGTTAAAACCAGGACTGTCCTGTCTCTCGAACGGACAACACAGCGTAAACCCTGCCAGTGTCAAAGAGACAATTATGGTCCCACATCTGGAAAATACTTTCTGGAACTTGCAAGTCAGTGCAGTGAGTGAGGGAACAAGAGATAGTATTTGACATTACAGGGCCCAGAAAACCAGCTCAGGTGCACCTCCTGCGTGACCAAAGCAGGGACGCAAAGGTAAAGTTCAGCTTGCAAGTCCATGCCAGTTGAAACTACGACCCGCTGATTGTATGCCTGTATACGTACAAAAATCCAGTCCAGGCTTTGCTACAGGGGTTTGCAGTGGCCACCCCAAATGGGTTAGAATGGCTACTTTTTTTTATGTCGTTATTTATAGATTATTTTTCATGCATACCGTTCCTTTTGTCGTTCCAATTCTTGTTTATATTTGAAGCTGCATTTTCGACCTTGTGAAACTCCTTGTTCAAATAGGCCATGAGGCAACGTACACTTTCTATAGAGAAAACATGTTTAAATTTTACCCATTTTTGCTCTCTGCATGGAGCGGGAACTACATCCGTTAATTTGTTGTGTTTCGCACATGGAATCTGAGTGGGCCTCCACCTATATCAGTATTTTTGTGTAGGCACGACACATCATCCATGCACGCTCGGCCAGCTTTTTCGAGTGTTGTAAGAGATTGTGGAGTCAGAAGGATCCACTATAAGGGCATCTTCTGTTTTATTTAAGGTTTTGGCACTTTTTGGTGGCGTAAACCACCTAATTTCGCCAAAACATTGCTACTATAAGAAAGGGACTCAAAGAAGCATTCTTTGTGGTTGCCATGACAGTGATGCCAGTCATGCCAACCGTCTGCAATGAGCGGAGCTTTTAGCGACGCTGGCACGACATGCCCGGCATTTGCTTTGGCTCCGCTCTAAAATGGGCTAGCGAACCTAAGTGCCCCAGGCTCTCTCCGCTCCGTGCTACTACTGACCACCACCAGTAATAGCGCACCCCACTCAGAGAATGCCAGGTGCCTCTATAGGCATATGACCCGAGCCACACTTCCTGCATTACTTGACACTAGAAACATATACATTTAAAAAATACTCTGCTTAACCACTCACACACAAGCTGACGGTGAAATAAAGTTAGTACTTACCTTTGTGAAAGAAAGAGGAGGCACTCTAAGGGGTGGGGCTTATGAGGCTTCAACTAGCAGGTCTTCTGTGACCTATGAAAAAGGTTTTCAGTTTAGAACTTGTAAAGGTGTTGAAGAAGGATGCTGACACAAAGGTGGCATGGTTCTGCTTATATAGACTTTTATTTTGAAGTAAAAATGGATCCTCACTATCCCTTACGTCTAATAGGGGTTTCCCTGCCTCAAAACTAATACTAAAAGCATCTGTCTGAACATCTGTTGAAGTACATTCCACCATCCTGTGTGAAAACCTACTTCTGTCCCTCAAACTGCAACTAAAATGGTAACTATCAGAAGGTTCCTTCTTTAAGGGGAATGTCTCCATTCTCCTGCATCTTGGATGGGGTTCAATGAAATGTTCCTTCAAAACAAATATATCAGGGGCATGACTCCCTTCACCATGCTTGCGGTTTTCAGACAATCTTTACACAATGTTCTCTCCAAGGGAATGGCTCCCTTCTCCTGGTGTGGCTCTGTACAATTTCCATCACAATTATGGGGAATGACTCCCTTCCCCTGGCTTCTTCACCTCAACTATCGGTTCAGGGCAAAGAGGATTCCTCCCTTCACCTAGTCTGCTTTGGCACAGTTCAACACAAGGCCAGGGGAATGACTCCCTTCCCATGCTTTCTCCAATTCAATTCTCGTTTTAGGACCAAAATAATGCCTTCCTTCTCTTCATCTGCTTTGGCACAGTACAACTCAAAGCCAATGGGAATGACTCCCTTCCCCTGATATATCTATCACAATTTCTGATTTGGTACTAGGAGAATGACCCCTTTCTTCTGGCATTGCTTGATGCAGTTCCTTCTTATTGTTTCCAGCTTGATTTTCACTTTGTCACTCTGTGACTTGTTTTCAAAAATGTCCCAAATCGTGTTGGGCTACCAGGCCCTTCTCTGGGTTCAAGCATTCTCCTCTTGACCACTGTGATGAGGAAGAGTTCCTTGAGAATTTTGCACATTCACGTTGAGTCCCAGACCCTTCTCTTGGAACTAGTGATCTTATCTCTGCCATTATAATGAGGAAGACTTCCTCTATGCTTCGGTTTACGTCTGTTGAGGTGGCAGACACTTCTTGTATGGCCAGTGTTCTCCTCTGTTATGGTGGACAGGCTCCCAGACCCTTCCCTGGTGGCAACTGGGCTTATCTTCACCCATTGGTATGAGGAGGAGGTGGTTGGATGCAAACTCGACCCTTCAGGACTCTGCTAGCAGTATGCCCTGTACAAAACCGGGTATGGTTTGCGTGCATACCTCCTGGCTGCATCCTTGTGCCTCCTCCAGGTCTCCCGTACCACCCGCTGCTTGCTTTTGGGCTTTGGTACATCACTGAGGCTACCAAGGATAGCCGTAATTCTTCTCGGTTGGCACGGCTTTCCCCGTCTGCTTCTGTGGCTCTCCAGCATCTCAAGCTGCTGGGCCGCCTGACTCTTCTTGCCCTTAGCATTGTGCATGGGTCTCCTCCTGCGGAACCCTGTGAGGACTCATGGGGCTGACCACCAGCATCCTCGGTCCCTCTTCTCCTCGGTTCTGCAACCAGATTATGGATTTCCCCAAATGAATGCTGTGAAACACCTGAAGGTGTCTCCCTAACTAACACCCAGGGATCTGCCATCCAGGTGGCCTGGACACAGCCATCACAATTGGATCCAGTTCCTTGTGGGGGACCAGTGAGGCACGATCACCTGGATGGGGGGTCCACAGGAGTGGAAGTTGGACACGGATGGGTGAGATGCGGTATCCCCCTTCCTATAACACCTATTCCTTATACTACCTCATAGGATATTCCGAAAACACTGCCCCCTGCCCCCCTTTTCCGACTCAAACACTTTCACACACCACAGACAATGGAGGAACACCAGAGCCATTTACCTGACATGTCCCAGCACAAGGGTCAGGCAAAATCAGGAAACTGACCTGAATCACACACACCAGACAGCCCTTTTCCTTCCCCACAGGGATAAAAGGTGAACCACAGAAGTTCAAGAGGAGGTGAAAGACGATGCATACCGAGAGGGTGACCAGGAGAGAAGCGACTTTGCCCGTTCCGACCGAGGTCTGTGAAACCTCTGCAGAAGGAAGCGTAAGACTGTCAACAATAGCCAGCATATGTTGCAGCAGAGGTCAACAGTACACAAGAACCTCCTCCGCTGATAACCAAGCTGGGAGAGACGCATGTCTCCGTGGTACCAACCATGACTCCAAAGCAGAAGAAAGCAAAGCAGTTCATCACACCCAGAGAGTCGAGAGGAGAGTCGATAAGAACCGAACTGTGTTGAACAAAATGTGACAAACGGCTAATTGAACTTTGAATGCATAACTAATTGAACTTTGAATGCATAAAGAGTGATTGATGGGAAAAGGGGAAACCAGCAACAGAGGAATCCAGCACCACATGGGTGCTCACTCAGGAAATTCTGGGTGATTATCCGATTGTTGAAACTACTATTACCACAAGGCCTTGGGAAAGGCGAGAAGAGGGTCAAAGTGGTCTTACAAGGGTCTAGTAAAATCCTCTGTAAAGTCAAAAGTCTTTGACCAACAGATGATTATGAAGCTAAGGGAAATACATTGTGCATCGTAAGAGTTCAATGAGAAAAGGTACGATTGACAGATTGGCAAATGTGAACCTGAATGAGGGATGCCGACAAAGAGGGGACATAGTCTAAAATCTCGAAATACACTGTCCACAAGAGAGAACCTGAATGAGGGATGCCGAAAAAGAGGGGCACAGTCTATGTCCCGAAATACAATGTGTTGACAAGAGTGAACCCGGAAGAGGGATGTCCACAGTGAACTATACAAAGAGACATTTTACGAAAGTCACTAGATAAATTACATTGAAAGCCATAGTGAACCCGATCGAAGGAGGCAAACAGTGAAGTGAGATCTGAGCATGGAAGAGGGGGTTCCAAGAGTGAGAAACCAACACCCACTGACCTGTGAGTGCAACAAATCTAAATACAAGAGGGAAACCTGATAAAGAGAAGTGATATTGGAGAGAGGTTTGAGCCTGGAAGAGGGGGCACCCGGGGGTGAATAACTATCACCCAAATACACAGAAGAGCTTTGTTGAACTTTTTGTTTGATTATTTGAACTGTTGGATCCTCGGAAGAACTAGAAACAACCGCCGAAGATCCTGATATTGATAAGAACTTTCTAGGGATCTGTGTCCTGAAGAGGGGGATCTAGAGGTGAAACACATCACCGAATATATCTTTGAATAGGAACTCTTTGTTTTCTATTTGAATACATCAGGCCCACAGCAGCAACATAATTTTTGATAGAAAATAGACTTAACCACCTAGTGCCCTGATTGCTGAAAGCTGAATTGTTAGCTTGTTCTTGCAAAGCTCGAGCGTGTGCTGTGCTCCAAAGTCCCACCTTGTCCTGTGCTGAAAACACGGGGAAGGGAGACCTCAAGTACTGCATCCTGACTTATCATTTGTGAACACTTCCTTCTTTCTTAAGAACATTATCTCACACTTCTTTTTGTATTTAGCGTAAGGATTGGCAATAGGTTTTTCTTACCATAGGCCCTTTTATTTGACACAACGCCACTAGGACTGCTTTATTATTTGATGGTCGAAGCTTGCTCCCATCTTAGATTGAGGTTTAGAGAAGGCGTTTTTCCAACCTACCTTTACAGTTTAATAAACACTCTTGAACTGTGATCACTTGTGTCTGTCTATTCTTGATACCAATGCTTCCGTACATATGGAGTCAGGAGTGGGACATGATTCAACTGATCAAAATTGAAACCCATGCTGATAGTTTTGGTACCTCCAGAAGGGGAAAAGGGAATTGTCGAACTCCTCAACTCTGATTGCGTATCCACACTCAAAGAGGAGTTGTTCTCCCAATTGCAGATTCCAACCGGTCAACATGATCTGTTCTTTAAGACTTGGGTATTAGTAGACACCCTTCCTTTCTGACACTATAACATACAGCAGGGCAATCAAGTAATTTTGAAGATTTGACCCCTTTTCTCTTTTGTTTGACCTAGCACCCTGAACCATCCTCCCTGTGAACCATTTTTTGGCACCCAATTTCCCTCAGTCACGGCACCATCAGGGATAAAGATTAATGTACCAATCCTTCGGCAGATTTGGACTTAGAAGAATATGAAGATTTTGAGACTTTACCCAAAGGGATTGATACTTGTTTCTTTTCTGATTCTAAACCATCCACAGAAGGACCTCTTACAGCCCCAGAAGGGATGGCCAATCCAACCAATATCATTGCCCAGCTAGTGGCCCATCAGATACAAACTGAAGTTAAACTTCAAGAGAATTTAACAAAACTAATTGAGATGCAAGCAAGACACCTACTACCACAAGGGGTTCTTCAATCCTTTTTGGAGGGCGAAGATTTAGGATTTTTTTTCCTAAACTTTAAACGTCTAGCGGCACAGCTGGGATGGGACGAGAATCTTAAAATATGTTATTTGGGACCTCTGTTGAAAGGTGAATTACAAACCTCATATCAACTACTAAATCCCACCGAAGGGGCTACCTTTCTGTCCATCAAAGAAGGGTTGCTACAAAAGAGTGGGGAAAACGTGCAATTTTTATCGGCAGAAGCTGAGAGCTACTAAATTAAATCAAATCCAGGAGAAACCCCTTTAGAAATGGGTAAACAAATTAAAAACACTGTGGCTGTATGGATCGCCATAGAAAACTGTGCAAAACCCCACAGACACAGCTAAACATGGTTAGAAAGGTGTTTATAATATGCTATGCTCTTTCCAAAGAAACTGCAAATTCAATGCAAGGATGAGCAATTATTTTCACAATACCAGAGGAGGTGGTGAACGTTATTGTGGCAAGCATACGTAGCCCTTGAGAGAGGAGCATGCTGGCACGAGAAGAGGGGTGGCAGGGGATGAGGTCATTGAGTGATGGAGCAGACTTTGGTCTGGAAGATTGCTCATACACACTTGAAGTGGTGATCTCAATCTCATACAGGGAAGTAAGTGTGTGGCTAAGATCTGAAATCTCAATTTTATTTTACTTTTTCTCTGAAGGTTTGGACTGGGCATATTCAAACTATTGAGTTCCAAGTGATCCTGCCTACGAGCGGTTGACTGAGCTAACACAGCGGTGTTATTGACAATGGCAGCAGCAGTCCCCCCCTGCTAGCTTGCTGGATATGGGTTATGGTTTATGGGGTTGGGGTGTGTTGTCAATTGGGATGACGTCACTCTGATTGGGAGGGTGATGATTGTGGAGATGAGTGGAGAGTGTAGGATTTATGTTCTCAAAAATAACGCTTGGCCCCAAGTGCACAATGTGATGATCTATACCAACACTTGGTATGGTGAGAGGTAGACATATTGGTACTATACAATTGGCACAACTATGCATTACTACACTATGCTGGTATGACAATATTGAATTACAATATTAGGGTTATGGGGAATCCATCAAAGTCATACATGAATAGACTTAGAAAGCGAGGGCTTATGTTATTGGGGGCCTTACCCCTACAGAGGGAACATATACATATACCAAAACATATGGGAGTAGGCGACCCCTTTCTCTTACTCAATTATGTGGGGGTCCATAAGACATCCATATACACAATATTAATGCATTTTATCTTCACCAAATATATCATTCATAAATATAGATATAAAAATTAAAATTGCACTGTATTCAAATACTGGTTAGAAAAATCACGGATTAATCCTTTTATACATTTAAAATATGTAACAATTCTGCCATATTGACACAATGATGTGCAAAGAATGCAATAAAGTGGAAATAAGTAGGTAAAGTGCCAAGTTAAAAAAGGGGTTAGCATTAAAGTGCAAATAGAACAATTTTAAAATATTCCAGATACATCTTTTCTTTACTTGAATGGGGGGAACTTCAATCAATTCAAGCACTCTTTCTGTACAGTCACAGAATCTATAGTAATTGTTCAGTGGCCTAGGATCAACCCCAATGACTTCAAGAAGGGTGATTGTAAAGAGAATGGCAGCTCAATACCGGAACAGTAAAATAAATATGGTCAACTGGGATATGCGTGGGGATCAAACATCGCTGCTTGCCAGCACCTACACTTGTGCAAAATGGTCCATTCTCCCACATGACCAACACGGTCCTGGTCCACCAAATCTCAGCCTCATCCCTCTAAATCCTCCTTCTCTACCTCCTTGCACTCCTTGGAATCCCCCTCTCCCTCTTTGGTAACCTCCCTGGTAACCACCTTGATGCCCTCCCTGTGACCCTCTGTTGTCTGGGTAGCCTTCAAACCCTCCTGCCCACTCCGGTTCCAATCTCGTATCCACCAGTGCCATTCCCAGTTCTACATGCCCTACAGGTGGACCCATAATCACAACTCAATCTATGCTCAACTCTGTTAATTTCTTCTGTACTAACTTTGCTGCAGCCTCATTCTCTTGCTTTCGCCAGCAATGGTGTAGTATAATTGCCTGAATCTCTGCCCAGCCCTTCAACTAGATCCCTACTACCTTATCCAAGTCTCTCTGCACCACATTTGGAAGTCCTTTCCTTAACACATATACAATATATTTATAGTCGTATCCCATGGATCCCCTGCCCATGCCCTCCACATCTCCTGAATCTGGAGTATGCATTAAGCCATGTTTTCATCTTCTTTCATAGTGTGTGCCATAATTGAGTGTTTGTCCGGTGTATCGGGATATACTGCTGTTAGAGCAAGCAGCCATAGTGTAGCCCGACAATCTTTAAAATGCTCCCCGTCATGGTTGTCATTGCCCATCTGTACCCCTGGATACCTTGCTTTTTTCCAAATGTCATCCACTTTATCGGCTAATAATTCAGCAAAACACAAAGTGTCATGTCTCCTATCACTAGTGTAATGTCTGTGGTCTGTCTGTTTTTCAAGTGCATATATCAATTCACATCACTCTGTTGGGTTCACTCTTGCCTTTCCACAGTTCACAATCTTATTGGAAAGCTGGGTTCTCTTGCCCTAGCCTTTTCACTAGCAACCGATCAGAGACTTTCGATGGTACAAGGGATTTGACGTAACCCTTGTAGGACCACTCTGAAGCCTTACGCCACCCTTTCCTAGGGTTTCAAAACAGGTCCCGGGAAGAGGGGAAGAGCCTTTCAAATGAACGACCTTGTGGCTCTGGAACCTTCTGCACCTGGACCTCAACTGGGCTTTCTTTAAAGTTCAAACAGACAGAGAATGAAGTTTGTTCCCTTGCAAATTCCTTGCATTCAAAATGTTGCTACTTGCAACCTTGGGCTCAACACAGCTCGCTTTGCTATCAGCTTCTTTCAACTCACTGGCTGCGCTGAACCCATTGGCTTCTATGCAGAGGCATTGTTAGGGGGTAGCTGAGGGGGCTTTAGCCCCGGGTCTTTTGGTTGTAGCCCCGGATAGAAGCTCAGGGGCTACAACCCAAAGGATATAGCTAGCCCCGAATCCCACCAGTCCCGACATTAGCTTAGCCCCTGATCTTTTCGAGACCTAGCAACATCCCTGCTTCTCTGATCTTTGGAGTCAAGGATAGTACCACGGTAGCCAGCTTGCTCCTCCACCTGTGTTATCAATGTGGGAGGCCCCCATGTACTGTCGACATTGGCTGCTCTGCACGCTAGCTGTAAATCCCTGTTTTATGATTTCCTTTTCGGAGGCTGCGCGGGTCTGAGTTGAAAAGTGCATGGGCCTTAGTAGGTCTTTCTGCTTTTATCCTCCCTTCGTACTGCCGGTTTGGTGTAGTTGTTTCATCGTGCATTTGGCCTTGCTCGAAGTGTGCGGTCATGCTCTGCCTTTTATACCTGTGGCGAAGGTAAAGGGCCCTCAGGTGTGCGTGGCCATTGTGAATTGTCTGACTCTGCCTGACCCGTGTGTTGGGACATGTCATGTAAACTGCTCTGGTGTTAGTCTGTTGTCTGTTACAGTGTAAGAAAGTGATCATGTGGGAAATGGAGCTAGAGTTATTAAATATCCTACAGGGTAGGATGGGGAAAAGGTTTCACATGGAAGGGGATACCGCATCTCAACCTCAGGTTCCCAAATTCCCCTCCCCGAAGACCCCTCGCCCAGGTGATCCTCCCCCACTGGTCCACCCCCAGGAACTGGATCCAATAGTGATGTCCTGGTCACCTGGATGACAGATCGGGTTTTTCACAATGCCAGAGGCAGAGCAACCTGGTAGGTGGCTTTCGAGCTTGATACGTATGGAATCGGGACCGGGATGCATACTATTTATATTGGTTGAGGTGGGAAAACATCTGTTAAGCTGTAAGAAAATGAATGCCATATTTCAAACCTTTTACAGTGAACTGTATAGGGCGCAGGTCACTAAAAGTGAGGGGGAAATTACTACCCTTTTAGATGAAATACCCATGTCTAAACTGTCTTGGCGGCAAGTGAACAGGTCAACAACCCTTTCACAGTGGAGGAAATCCTAAAAGCCATACAGTCTCTGCTAAGAAACAAGAGCCCTAGCCCCCATTGTCTTAGTACAGATTTCTACAAAGCTTAGAGCGCTGCTGTTGCCTGTACCTGTTGATGGTGTGGGATGACTCTCTGAAGAATGTGATACTTCCCACGATGCTTCGAGAACGCACTATAATGATGCTCTTTAAACCAGGAATGTCTGGCAAAGAATATGCTTTGTTTAGACCACTATCGCTCATGAATGTTGATACAAAATCTATGCAAATGTTGTTGAGTTATTGACAACAGAATACTCCCTTGGGTTCATCCCAGGTAGGGCAATGACCCTAAATATACAGTGATTGTTTCAGATTGTCTCTTATTTCTCTAGAAGTAGAGACAGTACCAGTCTCCCTTGGATTCTCAGAAAGCCTTTGACATGGTATTATGGCAATTTATTTTCCTAACACTGTTGAGAAGCGGCTTTGGTACCCAGTTTATGGAATTTGTGTCTGTGCTGTATGCAAAACCCACAACCAGGCTGTTAGTTATTGGGACACTCTCTGATCCCTTTACATTGGGGAGGGGGGCTAGGAAGGGGTGTGTTCCACCCCCTTGCTATTTGCTATAGCCATTGAACCGATGGCCGAACTGATAAGAGCGTGGCATGTGAGTCGGAATCTGCACTACAGGCTCCCTGGAAATAGTCTCTTTGTATGCAGACAACCAACTTCTTCATTTAAGAAACTCGGTGGATAACCAGGATCCATGGATGATATCGTAGATTTTGGGGAGTTCTGTGGTTTCATTGTAAATTACAATAAGTCTGAAATGTTTCCTCTCACGACAAACCCAGCTATACATCGGGGTGCAAACCAATTAAAATAGGCATAGGACAGTATCAAATATTTGGGAGTCAAGATCTACAGACATATAGAACTGGAACATGGACACAATTATGGTGCATACATGGAACAGCTGGAGGCCAAACGGACTAAATGGAAACATATAGCGCTATCATTGGCTGGTAGACTAGCAATGGCCAAGATGATGATTCTGCCGAAATTGCTATATTTATTTTCCAATATAATCAGGTGGCAGGAAAGTTCATTCTTCTCTGTACTACACAGAATGCTGCACCAATTCCTTTAACAATCCAGCGCAGACATGTACCTAGGGGGAAGATTTCTGAACATGCATATCTGGAGGGGTGAGCATAACGTGATCTCACTGAAATTTTGCAATACTATAGATTGAGGGCAGCGAATGGACGACTTATCTTAGCTAGCAGAAAATGCAAGTCAAGCATATATTGTAAATTCATACGGGTGCCAGAGAATGGTGGTAAGGTTATACAAAACGATTGTTGAAAGTGTCTAATACGTCACTTAAAGTAAGGGATAAATGGGGAGCCGAACTGGGGATGTAAATCACTGAGGAGGACTGGCGTAAGATGTACAACCTCACATGCCAGGTTTTGTTGAACACCAGGTTCAAATATAAACAATGCAAGATATTGAACAGGATGCATTATACTCCAGCCAAGTTACAAAAGCTCTACCCAGACAACAAAGGGAGGTGTCTTCGATGTCAGACTGAGGACACAGGCTACTTGCCCATGATTTGTGAATGGCCTAGACTCAATATTTTTTGGACTCAAGTATATCTCAGGTATGCGATATATTGACCAACATAACTGAGATTACAGTCCTGGTGACATCCAAGGGTTGCTTGCTCAGTATGTGGGGGCTGTACCTGAATGTCAGAGACGTTTATTGAATCTGGAGTGCTTACTGGTTAAGAGATGTATATTAAAAAGATGGATAGGCCATGTTGCACGGACAGTGGAGGAATGGCTGAGAGAGGTAGTATTGGCAAACAATTGTGAAAAACTGTTCATAACAATGCCACCAGGATCATCCAGGCCAAAAGCTATTTGGGCAAACTTCAGAAGGTATTTAACAGAGCAAAAGGTGGCCTAAGTGTTAAAGCCTATAATGTTGGTGAGATTAAGGAAGCACTTATGCCGTAGGGTTAGCGTGAGAGGTGCTTTTGTCATTTTACAAGTGCAGCATCAATCCCCTTCATAATGTAATCATATGCCTGATAACTCACCAAAATGTATCTGAGGCATAGCTTATCATATACGAAGTGCAGTCCCACTTGAGACAATATTTGGGGCTCATGCAGGAGAAGGAAGGTCTGCCCTATGTGAGAAACCTAAAGTTATTCTCACATCTACTCCCCAGTGATCTTCTGTTCAGGTGGCCTGGGAAGGTCCATCCCTTTTGTATCCCAACACTGGGGGTGGACAATCGAGGGAGGATCACCTGAGTAGAGGGTCCTTGGGAATTGGAGAGAGGGTGCCTGAAAGGCGAGACATGGTATCCCCTCTTTCCTGATATTGACCTACCCTCAACTCCCTTACCCTTTATGGGATATTGTCAATCTCATTGTCAATCTCATTTCATCCTCCCCTGGAATTTTCCTTTAAATAGGGCAGAGTTCCTTTTATAAACACCACTCTGGTACTGAGACGAAGAAGAGTGGTCTGGGGGCATGTAGTAATAAAGATCAGGCATGTCACACTAATTGGCATAAGCGCAGTATAAAAGGTGGAAATCAGAAGCCCATGAGAGTTGCAGTTGTAGAAGTAACAAAGACCTGAGGAGTTGCTGTGCTGAGAAGCGAGAAGCTGAAACGCTGAGACGCTGACAGAGAGACTTGCTGAGGTGACTGTGCAGGACTGGGAACTCTTGTGAGGGAAGGTGTACAGCAGGCACAGGCAGGGAGCAGTGGTGGAGCCAAGCAAGAAGGCCGGTGTGTTCGGAGTGGAGAACCCAGCGAACTGGAGAGTTGGTTTCCCTCTTGGGGAGAAGCCTTTAACTGATATTACTATTCTGTTCCTTGTGTAGGTACAATCTATTAGCGGTCTACCATTTATGCTAACTGCTCATCGCCCACTTATTATGCAACCCACTCAGCTCATTTCAGCTTCTCCACGCCCTTAAGTGTGCACGCTCGTCTGCCATTACTGACGGTCTGCCTGCGTAGTGCCAGCTTTACTGCCTGACCTGTCCGAAAGCTCCTCCTCACGTGCATTGAAAATCGTATGCCTGTACTGTTGCCTTTTGCCACATGCACATGGCACGTTTCATATCTCTGTATTACCTTTTGACCCATATAACTGTTTTTATTGAAAGTTCTCTACTACTTGTTAGTATCACGCCACTTTCTCAGGCTTTTGTACTAGAGCTGTTTACATTGTATCTCCTGTGACATCCCTGTCTTGTTAGCATCGCCCTATTACTGAATGATATTCACCCTGCTGGTCTTCCTCCATAGAATAGTAGCCTAGTTACGGCCCTCAGCCTGCTATCTGCTTGTCAGCAACCTATCTACAGCCATTCTATCTGGCACACAAAGCCTTTTTGATTAACTAAGCTACTAGACATTTTTACATAGCATACATACCGGTCTTGTGTCCTTAAGTACTTGCCGACATTGTGCCCGAAAGCACTTGCCGCAAGACACATGTGGACAAGCCTAACATATTACAAGCTGCCACCTACCTATTCTAATCTATTGTCAGCCTAAAGACACTATCCTGCCAGTCATGACCAGGTTCAATGTTACTTCATCATCTAATCAACTTGCTCATCCAGCTGTTACATGGGCCACCATAACATCCATATTCCTATTCGCTTCAGCCTGGCCCTGCATACATTATGACTGGACTACCATGCAACCGGCCTATGACCATGCCACCCTATCTAGGAACAACATCAGATCTATCTCCATGTCTACTTCATTACCTTACCACAACTCTGTAGCACCGACTTTCTTCCTACCTTCGTGTTCACCTCAGCCTACCAATCATTCCTCGTCAAGTTCGCCTCCAGTAAACAATCCTAAAACACTCACACCTATCCAATGGATTTATCGCTTTGCCACCAAACCTGTACCCAGACTTACCATGTCCTTTAACTTTCCAGAACCTAAGACTTAACTCCAGATTCAGGCAGAACCCAACACAAGCTGCCACTGATAGACTGTTTATCAAACCTAAGTCTAAATCCACTACTGTTACCAAGAAAAAGATCATTAACAACCCCATAAACGTAACAAAACCTGACTCTCCCGTCTCAACCAATAGTACAGCTCCACTGAATATGAACAATATCTCTAACACTCCTTTTAAAGGAGCACTTATCAATGTGAGATCTTTGACGGTGCACGCTATAGACATTAATGACTTGATCATTGCCAACCAGTTTGATTTCCTGGCTATAACTGAGACCTGGTTACATGCCACAGCCGGACCTACACTATCCCTAGCGATTCCAGATAAATACACCATCAATTATCCTTGGTTGGCTAGTGGGGTTACACTGGCCTTTATGAGTCCTTCATTTCTTTAAATAAATCCCTGATTTATAAGTGGTTGTGTGTCCTCTGTGCTCTGGCTCCAGCTGACACTGTCAGCTGTAGATGGCTTTCCTCCTTCAGCAGCTACCAGTGTTGTCCTGGGTGCTGCATCCCCTGATGATGTTCTTTCAGGGCCATCCTCCAGCGGCCGGTGTGGTGTTCATCACACCCCACAGTGCAGTGCAAATTGCTGCCGTGCGCCACAGGACTGTACTCTTTGGGTTCTGACTATCTTCTTCTGTGGCCTCTATGCCTGCCCACAAGGAGCTAGGGCGGGTTTGGGTGGGGGCCTGCCCTCATTCAGGCCTCCCAGGTTTTTCGAGGAGGGTCGGGGTCCCCCTCCACCCCTTTGATAAGTCCTTGTCAGATAAAATAGAGTAGGCATGTATGGTGGATATCTTATGTCTGCTCCATGCCACTCCTCCACCTTATCACTTCATAAAAACAAGGTTGGGAGCGAAATCAATGCATACTATCATCATGGCTTGCTTCTTTGCCTTGATTGACCACTCCACCCCATTTAACATGAGGCTGATTGAAATTCAGTGGAAAATGAAACGTTTGTTAAATTGATCGCTAAACACAACTTGCAGACAACGTGTCAATATATTCATTATTTGAGCAGTGCTCTTTTTTTCTTGCACAGGGTGTACCCATTGCTGATCTCATATCTAATGACAGCAGTGAGGACATGGATGAACCCCCCTTTTTTTTATTATTTTTTTTGTTTTACCCATTTTTTTTTATCCCTAACCCCAAAATAAATATATAATTTAAAAAAAACGGAATTCAACATTTTTTTTTTCGACAATATTTTTTCTAAAAAATTGTCATTCGACATTATTTTTTCGAAAAAATGACCGACCACCGTTTTGGTTAAGTTACTTTAATATAAACCTATGACTTGTCACTGAAAAAAACGTTGCTAAAGGGACGTTATGTTCCACCACAAAACAAAATATCCCCATTCACCAGCTCTGTCGCGAAAATGAACTTTAACTTGGACACAGTGCTGCAATGCTCACGATGCCACCCATCAAATCACGCAAGGCATCACATGCGTGCCATTGCCAATGACATCACACACAATGTCATCCATGACCTCACTGCTGTCATTAGATATGAGATCAGCAATGGGTACACCCTGTGCAAGAAAAAAAGAGCACTGCTCAAATAATGAACATATTGACACATTGGGCCTCATTACGACCCTGGCGGAAATCGCGGTGCTAAATGCACCGCGGAGCACGGCGGAAAGCTGCCGATAGCGCCATGGAGGTTGGCGGATTTTCCGCCCCATGCCGACCTTGGCGGGGCGGTAAATCCCCATCCCCCATTTTACCCTTCCCCATTCCCATTTTTGCCCCATAGGGTATAATGGGAGTGGGGAAGGCGTTAATTGCGCCACCGCAAAATACGGTGGCGTAATTAACATCAAGGTCCCGTAGCGCCATGGATTTCTCCGCCCGGAAAAACCAGGCGGAAAACGTTCCATGGCGCTACGGGAACTCGTAGTAGGGCGGACGGGTCCGCCGCGAATAACGCTGGCGTAAACCCACTCCGCCAGGGTCGTAATGAGGCCCATTGTCTGCAAGTTGTGTTTAGCGATCATGATGCATGTATGTGTAAAATGATATCACTGTCGCTAGCGACCATTATCCGTGCTAGTTGATCAAACATGTTCCTTGGTCGCTATTTCAGTACAGTTTATATATATATATTCAGTTCATGGTATGGCTGTTATACAATTTACATATCCAGTATGGGTAATTCCTGAAGGCTGTTTTGACGCACCGATGCTTAGAGAAGGATATTTGGAGGCCAGGGCTCAAGTCGAGGGTACACGCGGGGGGACGGAGTCCACCTACTTTTTTCACAGGGTGGACTTAGTCCCCCCCCCAGCTAAAATGAGAAACACTGAATGTCCTCTTTGATTTTATGAATTAAAGCTGACCTCGGGGATAGAAACGCTGTTGTCAGGTTTGCAGGCCGGACACTATACCACTGCAACACTGCAGTATATAACCTGATGAAAAATAACAAACCACTAGACGTGAAATGTCCCATTTCGGTACTGCAAATCCCAGGGAAAACATTTGTATTGGTTCTTGGAGTTTAAAACATCCACACCTTTTAATGTTTTCAAAAACACTATTAGAAGAAAATATCCTCTTTTAGTTTTGTGTGTGTTGATTTTATGAAAGGAAAATGACATTCGTCTCGTGCAATTTGGGTGGTTATGCAAAGCCAATTTAATGAAATGTGCATTTCTCAACTTGATATGTTAATTTCTGGTGACGTCACATCCCATTACATTTGTTGATGAGTCGTCCCACTTTAGTTTTAGGACTTGACCCCTGTTGGAGGCTGACAAGTTTGCTGGACATCTGTGTATGATCCAGGGCTCAAGTCGAGGGTACACGAAGGGGGACGGCGTCCACCCACTTTATTTAGAGGAAGCTAAAAGCGAAACATTGGATGTCCTTTTTGAATTAGAGCCGACCTCGGGGATCAAACCGCAGTCATCAGGTTTGTAGGCAGGACACTTCACCACTGCGCTATTTAACCTGGTTGAAAATAACAAACAACTAAAGCTGAAATCTCCCATTTCGGTAGTGCAAGTCCTAGGGAAAACATGTGTATTTGTTCTTGGAGCTCAATACATGCACATCTTCTAACGTTTCCAAAAACACTATTAAACGAAAATATCCTGTCTTGGTTTTGTGTTTGAGTTGACTTTATGCAAGACAAATGCCATTCGTCCTGTTCAATTTGGGTGGTAATGCAAAAGCCAATTTAATTAAATGTGCATATTTCTCCTTCAAATGCACATTTCTGGCGATGCCACATCCCATTGCGTTTGTTTATGAGTCCCCCAACTTAAATTTTTAGGACCTGACCCTTGTATGATCCAATTGTTTCCCAACGGGTTCATTTACTTTCCCTATTGGTGACAATTCTGGCCCGTACTTCTAATGTTATGATTAGGCAGGTATATATTTCTGGGTATCTGAAGTATTAAAAAAAAACCTGTGATGATTGCAGAAGGCAATGTCGCATACTTGGCATCCAGGTCTTGGTAACATATCCATCCACATCTTGCATGTGAAACGCCATTGAACTGATAGCTTCGTCGCAGACAAGGACAAATGCAGTGCATTACGAAGTTATTGATATTTTGAGATTCACGTCCGCATATGACACCTTCTTGGATGACTTCTTTAGTGTACGTTTTTATCGCACCTTTAATGTACATCGGTTTTTGGAAAGACAGTCCTGGCAGCGTTTGTTGTACCTAATGCGGGCACGTTCCCCCTCCCTGCTCTCTTCTCAACCTCATTATATCAGCTATTTGTTCAAAGCCAAACGCAGAATATGTGTTGCTGACTAAAAATACATTACTTTTTTTTCCAAGCAGCACTTCTTAGCTATTGCCTGACCTAGTTGAATTGAAAAGGGTATTGGTTAAGTGGCATCCATCAATAGGTGCCTGCTTCCGAGTTTATGCCCAGTGCCAATTAGTGCTGACCTTTCTTCCAGCCCTGGGATATGGAAAAAAAATCTTAGAAGATTGATTTAAAAAATTCACCCAATCTAATATTAGTTTAAGCAAATCTCCTTACAGAACGGCCTGTTCTTTTAAGGTTTCAAGGTCTTTCCCTCTCTTTCCATTAAGCAGCAAAACTCTTTTTTTTACAGTGAAATTAAACTTAATGTATCCACGAAACTGCCCTTTCCTGTGTGTCCTACTTAAGAAATATCGCAGCCGCAGTGGCATCACGTGTTGCTTTTCCCCAGTTTCTCACTGCAGGGCGGTGATCACTTGGAGCCTTCTGCGTGTGCCTGTGCTGCGCTTTACGAACAGCTCTGTTTTACTTGAGTAAGTGCTCTTCAACGTTCAAGACGACGTGGAGCACCACAGGTTCGATCCCCGCGTCGCGATTAGAAACCTCTCGGTATTAAGCACGTTACACATCACCTATTATAAAAATAATTATAAAATGCCGGCCGCAATGAACCTACTTTAACATCCTTTGGCCCCCTCTGTGTCCCTCCTAAATTTGATTCCTGGCGCCGCCACTGGTTGTAGCGTCTCATTAAGTAACCCATTAAGTAACCCACCAATGTCTTTGTGTTGATCAGGCCTTAAGGAAAACGGCAGGAACTGAGGGGAATATAGCAGTTTCAGGTTACCCTTCATCCTGTGTAGTCGTGCTAATGATTTGCTGCGTCCTCATAAAAGAAGATACTAAACTGGCCACGAGGGAACGCTTATACTATCCAACACGTGCAGCTCTAAGCTGTGTGTTCTTGTTGTGATGGTCATGTTTACAATTTAAAAAACATAGCCATTTAGGGCACGATTCATGGAATTATCTGCGTGGAAAATAGGGTCTCTTGCAATCGGGCCCTTGCACTTATGGAATCGAATACGCTGTACTTTTCCTGTACTTGTGTGGAGTTTGCGCTGGCTCCATACGTCTGTGTGAGACATTGAGGGCCTTGCGTGAGACTCCAAGCAAAGCGTCAGCGTCGGCGTGGCTTGCACAGAGGGCTGGGAATGGGGCGGAACACCAGAAATGGGAAAGAACATGCGAAAACATGGGCCTTCCAAGAGACAGCCTGCAGGAAGTCCCTCACACAACCACAATTGCGGCGGCACAAGATGTTTTTATGGATTCGATCACCAATGTCTCGGCTGGGAAATGGCCACACAAGTCCTTCATATGATCCACCACCCAAAGGCATGCGCAAGTACACTTGTGCGTAGTATTTGTAGTGTGCAGTTGGGGTGGCATGTCAATTCCGGGGCGCGTTTACTCAATTGGGGTGCCGATGTAACTTAGGGGTGCACGTAAGCAGTGTAGCAGTGTGCAGGAACGTTTTACCAAGCTTTGAATGCAGATTTCACGAGTTATTCCTGAGTTATGATTTTTTATATGCATGTTGTCGGGGTGCTGGATACAGTTATGGGGGAACCCCACGCAGGGTCCCCGGGTTGGAGCCTTGCTTACGGGAGAGCCCACAAACTGTTTGAAGGGTGCATGTGCAAAGGTAGCTGTTGTGGCTGTTAATGCTTTGTGTGTGTGCGTGTCGGGGGCGTTCCGGGCGCGACTTGCAAATACCTTTACTTTGCGCTGCGGATTCCATGAAAAACCGGGGCGTGCATTTTTCTCTCTGCGCTCAGGTTCACACAGTGTCCTTCTCGGCACGCGGCCCTTGCAGGAAATTTGCACACATTTCCATGAATCTGGCCCTAACTCTCAAGAACAAACCATTTGTATTGGAATTAAGCGGGGTGTTAGAGCGTTAGCAGTCATTGACCAATTGTTAAGCAACAATTGGGGCCAAGCCAAAGGTGAATGATGCATGACATCATTGCCTCTGTGTATGCAAGCGTCCAGCAAATTGATGTTCCAAAGTTGCCCACCGTATTGTGGGAAACGGGTTGAGGGGTGGATGGCAGGCCATGGGGGCCAGCGAGGATGCAACCCCTGCAAAGGAAACACAAATGGAGGCAGAAACATTTCAGCAAAAGAGGAGGGGCATAGCTGAAAAGTGAGAGTGGTTGAAGCGGCCAAACAGGCAAAGAGAACAAAGGGGCAGACAGGTGGGGGCTATGACAGGAAAAAGGGATGAGTTTGAGGGAAGAGGAGGTGCAAAGAGCACTTGGGGAGGATGGGGAGGGCAAATTGTGGAAATGGCCTGCCAGGCGGTGAAAAAGGGGGAAGTGCAGTAAGAAGACACAGAGGACCGAGGGGTGAAGGTGCCTTTGACTTGCAGGTATCTGAATGACAACCTTTTGAAATGATGATATATAAGAAATTTTTGTATGCATGCCACCTACAGGGCATGCCCTATTTTCACTAGCACCTGACAAGAGGTAACAGACAAAGTATGTTTCACCAGCTCACACTGCTTTCAATTTGATTTACCTGGGAAAATTCCCCTGCAATGATAGGTAAGGAAAGTTGCTGCATTGGTTACGCCCAGCTGGTAACGTAGTTATCATATGTTATTGTTTTGTATACAGTGCAGCAGATGCCATTTTCATTGTCCCCTGTTGCTTCCAAGACCAGCAAGATATTGGGTAGATATTGGGTAACAGGAGCAGAGACAAAGTTGCATGATGGCTTTGCTGCTGTGTTAATGCACGCAGATCTTAAGGAAATTAACTTTGTTTTTAGATATAGTTCTGAATGATTTCTAGGTATTTTTGTATGTGTTAAACTATGACAGGGCCTGGGCATTGCCAGGGCGGATGCACTTTTTGCATATCGGTTGCATGTCTCTTATGGAAGCTTTCAGCATTATGCTTTTGTGGACTGGTCTGTGGGCTGATCTCTGATTTAGGCATGGGTGTGAGTGTTGAACTGAGATTGTTTATGCAACATTGAGTCTGTACTCAATGGTGTTTGTGGTCGCTGTGATTTATGTAGAGCGTCAAGTGCTCTTGGGCAATATGACTTCGGTTATGGTAGGAGGATGTAAGGGTTATCAGGGTGGAGATTAGGAACAAGACATCCTGCCTGAGAATAGCATTATAGGTTTTAATCAAGGGACAGGCATTAATGAAGTGGCAGAGTAGCAGAGGGTATAACACAGTCATGGAGTAAAACAACTATCAGGATCAAGACAACCTAGGCAGCAACCAACCAAGAAGCCACACATAGCAAGCCATAACAAGGCACACCCTGACCTCTTTTCAACATTCTTACCTTTGGCCTTGCGGACTGACTGCATTTTCACTTAACCACTCTGCCACTATAAAACACTCTCTCTTCCGCATATGTTTTCTCTCTCTACTTCACTTCCTCTTCCTCTAGATCACTTCCTCTCTTTCTCTCACCAGCTCTCCCTCTTGCTAGCTCTCTCTCTCGCTCTCCTCTGTCACATTGATACACTGCACATTCTGTGCAACAATGATTGGTGAATGGTATATGAGGGTAAGAGGCTGACTGGAGACTGAATTCATTTCCCTAAATGGAGTGTGAAGAGTTTTGATAAGAAGCGTGAGTGTTTTGGTTTAGGGAAAGTGCTGTGTGAGATGTTAAGGCACTAGCCTTTCATTTAACCCTAATTGGATTGTTAACAGGCTTGACACTATACACGTTGTCTCGCACAAGTGGTGTGCCCAGAGGGCCCTGCAGAGACTTTTGCACCAGTTGAGAGAGTTAAGTTCCTGGTGCTCAACCTGTAGTATGGATCCAGGCAAGGCTGACACTGCCCATCATCCTTCTGTGATATTGTTAGCAACACTACATTGTGAAATCATTGCCCCCATTAGCCAGTCCTCAGAAACAGGCGCTGTATCACATGGAACGCACTATTAGTGTTTGTATTATTGTGGGAATAGATTGATATTGGCTCGGGGGAGGGCTACAATTATCGTCAGTGCATATCTGATAGCCATGTAAACAGACCTTATATATGGATAGCCATCGTCGTTTAATGATGGTTACTTTGCCTGTATTGTTCCACACTATATGGTTCCTCGTTGGTCCCAGTCCTTTCTTCTTCTCGGTGCTGGCCTAGTGTTTATAAGGGAGAAGAATGTCGCTAAAGACTCGAGGATCGTGCATTTGCTATGCCGTCCCTAGCAAGGCATTATTGCAAGACTCGTGTCTTTGCATTTATTGATGACAACATAAATGCGGATTATATAGGAACTGTCTATTTATAACAGCTTACAAATCTAGTTTGTCGAAATTGCTTTAAACCAAGCAGCTACTGCTGAGCCCCAGGGCATATTAAAACAGGTGTATATGTTGCACAATCTGTTTTTATGGCAGATCCATTTTATTTTATATGTTTTCTAATTAAAGCAATAAAACTGAATATCATCTGCTAATGGATATGCATGTAAACAATGATCACAGCATGCCAGCATGCTTGACCATGCGTTTTACCTCACTGTCAAATAACAAGAAACATAGGTTTATAAAAGCAGATTGATAAAACGTGAAGATACGTTTAAAACCATGGATTATTTTCCGTTCTCATTAATTCATTTCAAATTGCTCTACACGATAATTATTATTCAGTAGTATGCTTCAAGATGTTGCTCAGCAACTTTCAACAAAATCATTCAAATCTTATGCATTTTCTCTCAACATTGGACACCCTGACACATATTGCACGGTGAACGTTCTATTTGGCACATTATCAAACTTCAATAGTAACTATCTGAAATATGCCCAACAATGTAATATTTAATAACGATAACTGTTTCCACCCCCCCCCACCCCCAAAAAAACGATTGCCTCTGCTGTGTATCATTCTATGTTTTATTTGTACGTTTTGCAAGTACTTGTTTTTTCTTCTGGTGTTGATTTTGCTGCATGGAGTGTTGTCCATGAATGGTACTGGTTACCCTAAAGATGTTTTCGACTAAAAGTCACATGATGCTTCAGCAATGACTATTCTGAGTTTGGTATATTTATTTATGTATTTATTCGTATTTTGTTAGGCGCTTGTACAAGTAAATTGTGTTTCAAAGCGCCCACAGGGCAACAGGGAGGGAACATGGAATAGAAAACAATGTATACACTGGAAGATAAAGACAACTCTACTAGGCCTTGTGAACATTCAGAGTGTGCAACTGCAGAGAGAGGAGACGGAAAGAGGGAGAGGGGCCTAAGTGCTGGAGTGCCCATGTGTAAAGACTGGTAGGGGGTGTCTGTACGTCTGCTCTCTATATGGTAGAGGAGAGGCACAGCAGACCCCAGCCAAGATTCTCTATTACGGTAGCAATGGACGAGCAATCAAGGCCTAGCTTCTCAGGAGGTGATGCGGGCTGGTTCTTAAGTACAGTGTAGTCCCTGAACCCCCACAAAGGAATGTCCATACACTGTATTACTGAAAACACAGTCTTTATATAATTAATATTCAAAGGTATGTACACGATCACAATAACACACTTTGTACTTGGAAGTCAATAATGATAAATATATACACGTCTAGAGTGGTACCACTAATGTTATCAAATCTCATTAAAGTGCATCAACTGTACGGTTAAAATGTCACACAGATCAGTAACGAGTAAACCAGCAATAGAGATAGGCAGGAACGTAAGATGGTTGAAACAATAGGCAGAATGCTGACCCCTACCACTAGGCACAGTTCTGTGTGGAGATCCCCCCACCTGGGCAACCTGTAAATAAAGATATATAGCACAAGCCCAGTCCATATATTGTCCGATAGTCTTACTTCTTTCTATGAAGGTTTTACCCCCCCAATGTACCTGGTGGAGTAGAGTTCTCTGACGATGCACCGACCGATCCTTCTTGAGTGCCTCCCTTTCAGGCGGGAGAGACGGATCGTCGAGAGGTGTCGGGGAACTTGCCGTTCAGTGTCGGGGAATCGACGGCCCTTCTTGAGTGCCCTCCCTTTAAGGCGGGAGTCACGGGTCGTCGAACGTCCGACGGTGAACAGAGCGAACTACGGCAAGGAAGTGACAGCTTCGTTCCTAGCGGTGCTCGTCGACGACAGGCGGGTGGCGATGCAGACGAGAGCGTCTGATGATCAATGGAAGTTCTTAGGCAAACAGGAGCACGGCAGCTCCGGTCAGCGACGGCGGTCGTCGACAGTGGCGGACAACAGTCCTAGTGCTTCTCTCTGGAGAGTTCTGCAGCAGTCCCCGTATCGGGTCGGCAGCCTGTCGAAGGTCTGTCTACCAGGGAGCGTTGGCAAAGATCAGCTGTGCACGATGGTCCCTTGTAGCTCAGGAAGAGGGCGCCTTACCAGGTCCTCTCTGGGTCAGTCCTTGGAGGCACAATGGCTTTCAGATTGTGAAGGAGAGCAACAGCAATTCTTCTCGTCCAGCAGGGCTTCAAGGTCAAGCTTCAGTTACTCCAGTTACTCGCCATAGTGGACTTCAGCTTCTGAACACGATTCCTAGCAGCGAGAGGTCCCCAGATATACTGTTGATCTCCCATTCATTCCGCTGGGTCACACTCAAGCATCCAATCACGACTACGGGCATTCATGCAGGCAGGCAGCCAATCAGGCACACAAGGTATTCAGGCCATTCACTTCTCTCCAGACACTCACAACACGTTATGTGTATTGGGACAAGTACCGAGCCATTCAACACTCCAAGCTGAATTCATACCGGTTTCGGGCAGGGTTGTCTCAGTCATTGTGTCAACCACCAGATACTAGACACCCACAACACAGAATGCATATTCGTCACACACTCTATTCACCCAGGTCCCACCCACAGGAGGTACCCACAACATACATCACCGGGAAGGCTCCAGCTAGTCTGACTGGGCCTTCACAACAACACCATATATGGCACTTCCACCCAACAGCCAGTCAGGGGGAAGGGACAGAGTCAGGGCTTCCCAGGACTTTGGGAAAGCAAGGTAATGGGTAATAGAAAGCAAGAGGCCACCGGGGCCATCTTGTTTTCCATTAGGAATCAACTGATCCCAATGGCAGACCCGGGGTATCCCAAAATGGAGGATACTCCGCGCACCTGTCAAAATCAGCATGGAGCTGCCACCAGCCCATACCCTGCTCTGTGGGCCACCCACAGGCGCCCCAAAACATACTCTAGGGGCACAGGGTTGTACCCCCACCCATGGGTGCCATAAGGGTATCCCACGGGTCCGTTCACCAAACCAAAAGAAAGAGAGCTGCACCGCCAGGAGTCCCACATGAACTCCTGTGCGGAAAACACAACATAACACACGATAAAAAGCAGTAAAGGACAAGGATACGGAGGCCCTGTCCCTCCGATGCATTTCCAGCATCACAGTCGAGCCCCCCAGACTGAGGTGGAGGGTGCCTAATCTCCCACGGGATAGACACCCTCATCCAGACGGTCAACATACCTTCTGGAAAGGCCATCTGCATTATCGTGACTCTTCCCTGGTCTGTGCTCTATGGTGAAGTCTAGCCCTTGCAGGCTAATGGATCACCTGAGCAGTTTCGGGTTTTCACCCTTCATCTGCATAAGCCACTTTAGGGGCTTATGATCTGTTTGGACCTTGAAGGTAGACCCTGTAAGGTAGGGCCTAAAACGCCTAAGGCTCCAAACTATGCTAAAACATTCCTTTTCAACAGTAGCCCACCTGAGTTCTCTACCCTTGAGTTGTCTACTGATGAATATGATAGGATGTTCTCTCCCTTTGTCATCTAACTGGGACAAGACAGCTCCAATCCGGTGTCGCAGGCATCCGTCTGGACGATAAAGGGTCGGCTGTAGTCAGGCGCACACAACAATGGTGCCAGACACAGACTTTCTTTCAAGCCATCAAAGGCCCTCTGACAGTCTTCAGTCCAATTGACCTTCCTAGGCTGCTTGGGTGAAGTCCGAGCTGTCAGTGGTGCAGCTATGGTTCCATAGTCCGCCATGAAATTGCGATAGTACCCGGTGAGGCCCAAAAAGGCTCTCACCTGGGTTTGAGTAGTGGGAGTCTCCCAGTCCTGTACATCCTGTACCTTACTGGGGAGAGGTTGGATTTGACCCCCTCCTACCTCATGACCAAGATACGTGACTTTCCCCTGAGCTATCTGGCACTTGGTGGCCTTGATAGTGAGGTTAGCCCTTTTCAAGGCCTGCAACACCCTACCCAGATGTGTCAAGTGCTCTTCCCAAGTGGAACTGTAGACGGCAATGTCATCTAAACAAGCCACACACAAGGCTTCCAGCCCACTGAGAGCATGATTGACCAATCTCTGGAAGGTGGCAGGGGCATTCTTCAACCCAAAAGGCATGACTCTAAACTGGTAGAGTCCCTCAGGTGTTGAGAATGCAGTCTTTTCTTTGGCATGGTCTGTCAGAGCTATTTGCCAATAGCCTGAGGTGAGGTCAAAGGTGCTTACAAATTTGGCAGCACCTATGGTGTCCACGAGCTCATCAGCCCTAGGCAATGGGTGTGCGACAGTTTTGGTGACGGCATTGACCCCTCGGTAATCCACACATAACCTCCAATCCTTGGTACCTGCCTGGGAACTTGCTTTGGGGACAAGGACCACGGGACTGGACCAGGGACTGGTTGAGGGTTCAATAACACCCAGATCCAACATCTTGGCGACCTCAGCCTGGATGTGGTTCTTAACCGTATCTGACATTCGGTAGCTCCTGCTCTTGACAGGCATGCTGTCACCAATGTTAATCTCGTGCTTACACCACGGTGTAAGGCCTGGCGTCAGCGAAAACAGAGAGGCATACTGCTGGAGAAAAGCCCTGCAGGCCCTCTGCTGCTCAGTTGTCAAGTCTGGAGAGAGCTGCACTCCCTCCACTGAGCCATCCTGAGGGTTGCTATGCAGCAAATCAGGAAGGGGCTCACTCTCATCCTCTTATTGCTCTGAAGCCAGCAAGAGACATGAGACTTCTGCTCGCCTGTGGAACGGCTTGAGCCTATTAACATGGAATACCTGAGGGGCTACCCTGGGATTTCCATGTCAACCAGATAATTGACCTCGCCCATCTTGGAGACTATCCGGAAGGGTCCAGTCCATTTATCTGCCAATGCCCGAGGCTTGGTAGGCTCCATCACAAGGACCTCCTGTCCCGGAGTCCACTCCACTTGCGATGCTTTAAGGTCATGGCATTATTTGTTCAATTCCTGGCTGGCCTTGAGATTCGCCATAGCTTGACCCATCATCTGTGTCATCCTCCATCTGAGGCCTAACACATAGTCCCCCACTTGCTTGGTGGGACCGGGAGGGGTGGCTTCCAAGCCTTCTCGGATGAAGGCAAGGGGCCCCCTCACGGGATGTCCAAAGAGCAACTCAAAGGGGCTGAAACCAACACCCTCTTGGGGTACCTCTCTGTAAACAAACAGCAGGCATGGCAGGAGGAGATCCCATTTCCTCCTTAGGGTCTCTTCCAAAGCACATAGAATGCCCTTGAGAGATTTATTAAAGATCTCAACCAGACCATTGGTCTGGGGGTGGAAAGAAGTGGAGAACTTGTAGGTTACCCCACATTCTTTCCACATGGTTTTCATGTAACTAGACATGGAGTTGGATCCTCGGTCAGAGACAGCCTCCTTGGGGAATCCAACACGGGTGAAAATGCCCAGGAGGGCCCGGGCAACCACCTTGGCAGTAAAAGTCCAAAGGGGCATAGCCTAAGGGTACCTGGTGGCATGATCTACCAAAACCAGGATGAACCGATGTCCACTTGACGTGGGAGGGTCAAGGGGACCGACGATGTCGATGCCCAACCTCTGAAACGGTGTGCCAACCACTAGCAATGGCTGCAATGGGGCAATGACACTGCCTCCAGTTTTGCCATACAACTGACAAGTTGGGCAGATCCTGCAGTGGGACTCCACTTCTACTCCCATCCGAGGCCAGTAGAAATGGGCAGAGAGCCTCTTCTTAGTCTTCTTGGTACCAAGATGACCAGCCAAGGGCACTTCATGTGCCAACTGCAGTAGGAAGGGCCTGTAAACCTGGGGTACCACCAACCTCTTGAGGGCACCAGGTTCAGGCTTAGTGGGCTCACTAACAAGGAGCTCACCCTCCCAATAAATCCGGAAAGTCCTAGGCACTTCGCCTTGTGCCTGGGACAGGGCCTGTTTCCTCAGACCCTCGAGAGAGGTACACTCTCTCTGTCCTTTACAGAAGTCTGCCCGGGAGGGTCCCCCTTCAGCTAACAAGCATTGAAGATCGGGATGGTCCTCCGGGTTGAGAACCTCTCCCACAGGAGAGTCTTCTGGCTCTTCTCCCCCAGGAGTTGAGACAGGGTTTACCACTCGACCCAGCCCGTTGGGAGCATGGATCCTAATGGGTGCTGTAGGAACAGCAGGAAGAGAAGGGGCTCGCTCCACAGAGGTGGCCTTCTTGCTCTTCCTTCATCATGCCTTAGGCCGTGCCTTCGGCTCGGGTACCTGACTCACAGCCAGACCCGGTGTCACCTGGGACCTAGTGACTGCAGCAGCAGTCATGGGAAGACCATCCGTGATCAATCCCAACTCGACTAGATCGTTGCCTAACAGAATGTTAGCAGGGACGTTGTCCTGAACCAGGACAGGAAGCTTTGCTGTCTTGTCTCCAATTACGAGTGTGACTCGGGCTACAGGCGATAATTTGGGAGGCCCACCAGCTAACCTGGTGGTTCTCAGAGGAGCGTCTACATAGTCCTCTGGCGTGAGCAGGGTCCTGTCCACCACTGTCATGCTTGCCCCAGTGTCTCTCAAACCAGTAGAAGGCTGGTCATTCAGGAGGACACTTCTCAAAAATCTATGGGTGTTCTGTGGGATAGTTGCCAGTACTTCCGCGTAATGGTCCCAGGCCCCAAGGGAGACTAAGGAAATCTCTACGGGAGTACCAAATGTGATCCCTGTAGAGGAGGGGAGGACAGTGGCCTCCACCTCAGACATGGGGTAAGGGTAGGTCAGGCTGACAGCCTGTACTCCGAGTGCCTTACCTTTACACTTGGAGTCACCCCTTTTGTGATCCAGAGCCCCACAGTCCCAACAAGTGCCGGGAGTGCGGGGTACGGTACTGGAACCACCGGGAGCCTGCTTTGCAGCAGGTGGACCACTACTCTTATTCCCACCCACAGATGACTTATCCCCACTAGGTTTTTGGGTCTTAGGAGAGGAGGGTTAAGGTTTATTTGACTGTGACTGCTTTTGGGACTCCTCAGCTTTCTGGGAGGCCCCCTTTTCTTTGTCCTTGTCCTTCCCACTGGAGTCCTTAGGGGCACCTGGTGGGAGACCCACTTGTCAGCCAACCTAGCCAGCTTAAAGGGATCCAAAATGTTCTGGTCAGCAACATACTGACACAGCTCCGGTGAACAGGCTTCAGAAAAATGCTCAAAAAACAACAGGTGGGACAATTCAACAAATGTTTTCACATTGTAACCGTCAATCCACCACATCATATTCATGTGCGCAGCACTCACCCAGTCCACCCAAGACACATTCTCTCTTTTCTTAAAATCCCTGAACCTTTTAAGGTATTGGGTAGGTGTCTTGCCAAACTTGGCAATCAAAGCAGATTTCATACACTCATACCGACCCCTTTCTTCCACACTTAGCTTCAGAATACAGTCATATCCAGTTTGAGGCACTCTGCTTAGCAAACACTTTGCCCAATCTCTTTTGTCAACATCATGAATTGCACAAGCCATTTCAAACGCTTAAATCCATTGGAGGATATCAGAACCCTCCGAAAACACACCAACCAAATCCTTCATAAATTTAGTTGCTGGGGACCTGACACTCTCACTGGGTTTCGCTGAAGTCTCCACTCGAGCTTTCTCTAGCTGGATCCTCTGACATTCAGTGTCCTTGTCTTTGAGTTCAAGATCCCTATTCTTGAGTTCAACTTGTTGCGCCAGCTCCTCTTTCTTAAGCTCAGCATCTATTTCCAACTTGCGATATTCAAAGGCCAATTTCATCCTTAATAACTCAAGTTCCAAGGTATTGCTGGGGTTCGGAACAGAGGCAGCAGGAATGGCGGCATTCCCAGAAACAGATTCAGTAGAAACCCCAGGGGCAGAGTCCTCATTGGTTGCATTCCCCCCCTCATCAAGAGTTTCATCATCGGTCTGGTAGTCCACCAGGGCAGCTATCAGCTCAGCCCTAGACTTATCCACAAAGTGTAACTCCCTGGCTTCACAAGCACTCTGGAGAGCCTCTATGCTCATCCGAGTCAATTTACCATTCGTAATAGACTCCATTGCTTGTAATGCAGTTATTTTGTACACACCCAAACCTTAATTGAATAAAGTGCAGATATTTTGCAAGTGGCACAGTTATACACTGATTCTTAAAACCATAAGCATCCCACCCCTGTCACCAGTGTAAAGACTGGTAGGGGGTGTCTGTACTTCCGCTCTCTATATGGTAGAGGAGAGGCACAGCAGACCCCAGCCAAGATTCTCTATTACGGTAGCAATGGACGAGCAATCAAAGCCTAGCTTCTCAGGAGGTGATGCGGGCTGGTTCTTAAGTACAGTGTAGTCCTCGAACCCCCACAAAGGAATGTCCACACACTGTATTACTGAAACACACAGTCTTTATATAATTAATATTCAAAGGTATGTACACGATCACAATAACGCACTTTGTACTTGGAAGTCAATATTGATAAATATATACACGTCTAGAGTGGTACCACTAATGTTATCAAATCTCATTAAAGTGCATCAACTGTACGGTTAAAATGTCACACAGATCAATAACGAGTAAACCATCAATAGCGATAGGCAGGAACGTAAGATGGTTGAAACAATAGGCAGAATGCTGACCCCTACCACTAGGCACAGTTCTGTGTGGAGATCCCCCCACCTGGGCAACCTGTAAATAAAGATGTATAGCACAAGCCCAGTCCATATATTGTCCGATAGTCTTACTTCTTCCTATGAAGGTTTTACCCCCCCAATGTACCTGGTGGAGTAGAGTTCTCCGACGATGCACCGACCGATCCTTCTTGAGTGCCTCCCTTTCAGGCGGGAGCCACGGATCATCGAGAGGTGTCGGGGACTTGGTGTTCGGTGTCAGGGAATCGACGGCCCTTCTTGAGTGCCCTCCCTTTAAGGCAGCAGTCACGGGGCGTCGAACGTCCGACGGTGAACAGGGTGAACTACGGCTAGGAAGGGACAGCTTCGTTCCTAGCGGTGCTCGTCGATGACAGAGCGTTGGCGTCCTGCAAGGAAGAGGCGTGCGGGGCACCTCGGTGACAATAGTTCTGGACCGCAAAGAGATGATGAAGAACTGTGGCCAGCAAGGGCGTCGAGTCGTCGGCGTCTCTGCGGTCTGTAGGTGGCGGAAAACCCACCGGTGGATGATCCTCGGCGCGTTGACGGTCGGGCCTTCTCCAGCGGGAGACAAGCGGGTGGCGATGCAGACGAGAGCGTCCGATGATCAATGGAAGTTCTTAGGCAAATGGGAGCACGGCGGCTCCGGTCGGCGACGGCGGTCGTCGACAGTGGCGGACAACAGTCCTAGTGCTTCTCCTTGGAGTTCCGCAGCAGTCCCCGTATCGGGTCGGCAGCCTGTCGAAGGTCTGTCTACCAGGGAGCGTTGGCAAAGATCAGCTGTGCACGATGGTCCCTCGTAGCTCGGGAAGAGGGCGCCTTACCAGGTCCTCTCTGGGTCAGTCCTTGGAGGCACAACGGCTTTCAGATTATGAAGGAGAGCAACAGCAATTCTTCTCGTCCAGCAGGGCTTCAAGGTCAAGCTTCAGTTACTCCAGTTACAGTGGACTTCAGCTTCTGAATACGATTCCTAGCAGTGAGAGGTCCCCAGATATAATGTTGATCTCCCATTCATTCCGCTGGGTCACACTCAAGCATCCAATCAGAACTATGGGCATTCATGCAGACAGGCAGCCAATCAGGCACACAAGGTATTCAGGCCATTCACTTCTCTCCAGACACTCACAACAAGTTATGTGTATTGGGACAAGTACCGAGAAATTCAACACTCGAAGCTGCATTAATACCAGTTTCGGGCAGGGTTGTCTCAGTCATTGTGTCAACCACCAGATACTAGACACCCACAACACAGAATGCATATTCGTCACTCACTCTATTCATCCAGGTCCCACCCACAGGAGGTACGCACAACATATATCACCGGGAAGGCTCCAGCTAGTCTGACTGGGCCTTCACAACAACACCATATATGGCACTTCCACCCAACAGCCAGTCAGGGGGAAGGGACAGAGTCAGGGCTTCCCAGGACTTTGGGAAAACAAGGTAATGGGTAATAGAAAGCAAGAGGCCACCGGGGCCATCTTGTTTTCCATCAGGAATCAACTAATCCCAATGGCAGGGCCGGGGTATCCCAAAATGGAGGATACTCCGCGCACCTGTCAAATTCTACATGGAGCTGCCACCAGCCCATACCCTGCTCTGTGGGCCACCCACAGGCACCCCAAAACATACACTAAGGGTACAGGCTTGTACCCCCACCCATGGGTGCCATAAGGGTATCCCACGAGTCCGTTCACTAAACCAAAAGAAAGAGAGCTGCACCGCCAGGAGTCCCACATGAACTCCTGCGCGGAAAACACAACAGAACACACGATAAAAAGCAGTAAACGACAAGGATACGGAGGCCCTGTCCCCCCAATGCATTTCCAGCATCACACCATGCTCGTGAATGAACAGCAGGTGTAAGTGCCCAAAGTAGGAAGTGCTAGGGAACTTTCATCTGTAGAAAATAAATGGATAAGTGCAGGCCTAAAGTGGCAAAGGCCAGTGATGTGTGTAGGTAGAGGCTGAAAGCAATTGGGTGTGGGAGACCAGGGTCCCGAAGGACACATAAGGGGCCTGGTCACCAATCACAGCGACCTGACTCATGAGCCTATCTCGGTCCACAGGAGGACTCTAGACTGGCTTTCACTAGAGGCCAGAATTTGGTTTAAAGTTAACCCTTTTGTACAGAAATGTCTTTATGAACAAGTACCTATGTAATTAAAAGATTCTATCAATTATTCACACCCTGCAAGAACCAATAAGTCCAGCGACGGGATATACTTGATTAGTCCAAAGAGCAAGCAGGCTAGAGGAAATGGTGATCCTTTCCAGCACAGGAGGCCTTGGTCTGGAATAAACTCCCCAAGGAACTGCATGCTGACAGCAACTCACTGACCTTCAGGAAGTGGCAGAAAATAGTTATGTTTGAGTAAACCTTCCTCACCCCTCCGTCCTCATCTGTCTTCTGATCCTGGAAATGTTCGCCTCTCAGCCTGCACCCTGATGCCTGCGGGCTCCGGCACATTATAAGTAAAATAAATAAATATGTGTATAAATAAAAACATTAAAATACAATAAAATAAAAAAATAAAAATTCGTAGTTCAAAAGCTAACAAATGTTCATGTAATAAATATATCAAAACACTGTGCAGTCATGCCCTCCAGTTACAAGTGTCAGGATGAGTAAACCTCTCTATTTGCTTTCCCTCCACCTCTTTGCAAAGTCATGGCCTAAATAAATGGCCTGAGTTCTATCCGCTTTGGCATCCTAATGCCATGCATTCTTAAAAATGTGAATGCAACCATTATCATTCACAGTTGTGAGAGGGTCATGGATACGACCTTGTCGGAATGGTGAAGAGGTGGTAAGGGCGAGTCAATGGGACGCCTGTTCACTACTCCCAGGGATGCATGGAGTTGTGCAGGAACATTTGTGCCTTTTTATTTGAACTGATGCTTATGAGCCTATGTCCTTGCCAGATTTCTTATTTGATTCTTCCAGGTGGTTCCTGAGAAAACACAGCTACCAACATGAGCCATAATCCTCAGACCTGTGGGAAAACACACTGTTCAGAGAAAATCTACAAGTACCACTCAGGCCCATTAAATAAGACATGACATAGCAAAGGAGGAACAACCTAGTCGCTCAAACAGAAATGGGGTAGGTTTCCCCATTTGGGAACCAAATGTGATAAACGTGTCTAACAAACCACATCATGGCTGCAGGGGAACAATGGGGAGTCTGCAATAGAGCAGGTCGTATCAGGAGACTGCCCAGCAGAAGAGGAGACGTATGAACACTTCCCAAATCCTGTTGGAGCACTGACCTACTGGGTGATTGGGAGACACAGAAATCAAAAAACCACAGTGACCACATGGCAATGATGGAGGCTGAAAAGGGGGTGGGGCAAACGTCTGTAGGAACACGTGTGGGAACATCTGCACCCACAAGAGGATGTCTCAGGGAGAGATTGGCCCAAGGACGCAGATAACTTGGTATTCAATTGGAGGAGATAAGATCTTCTAGGCTGGATGGGGAAAACCATAAACAAGCAGCATAACCAGTTAACAGTGAGAGGTGATTGGGTGAGCTCAGAAGAGGAAAAGGTGGACAAACTGTCCAGAGAGGAAGGTGTAGCAGCTGGAGGATGACTTGGCAGAGGCTTTGAAGTGTTTACAGTGAAAGTTGTTAAGGAGTTTGGATGGAGGGAGTGGTTAGCAATTTGGTATTTTTTGTGGCAGAGAGTGCATTTCTGAAGTTAGGTTTGGAGAGAGAGAGTAGGGCATTGGGTTTTTCGAAAAGGGTTGAGTGAGTGGCAGGAGGCTAGAGGTGATTAGAGGCAGCAGAGATTTTGGGAGTAGTGAGATTTGGAGGAAAGTGTATACGATCAAGTGCAATGTACAGCATAGAAGCATACAAGCAGGAGGAGCGGGGGAGGGGCAAAAAAGACCATGGGAGGGAATTTAGGGAGAGGAGAAAGATAACAAGGGAGTCAGAGGTTAGGCTCATAAGGGAGTGAGAAAGATAAGACTTGGAGACAGAGCGTTGGAGGATTGGGGAGATCAAGAGGGAGTTGAAGAGTGGAGACAGGAGAGAGAGTTACAGAGATAAGGGTTGAGAAGAGAGGGCACAGTTTACAGAACAAGGAGTTAGGCAAATGTTCAGCTATAGTCATCTGGAGGATATTGATGCTATGACAATCGGACTAATCGGTTAGGTCTTATAGGAGGTCCCTGAGGGAATCAGAGAGATAAGGCCACAACCTTTAGGTCCTCCTAAGGGTAGGGACAAACCAGACATTAGGCATCCTGCAGTAAGACCGGTTGAAGTAGGGAGACTGAGCTAAGCAGGTGGGAGCCCACTCCAGAAATTAGGAAAATTGGTTATCAACCCCACTTAGACTACATGCTTATTGGACTACAAAATAGTTAACCAGTATTTTCAAAACCCATGTTTGTAATAAAAAGCTGAACATATATTGGATTCGTCTTGTGACTCATACAGCACCTAGTCACACAGCCCTCTGATCAATACAATCACTTATGTGAGCCATTCGCACCACTTTGGGTGTGGTGTTTATAGGTGCCCACCATGGGATACGTGAATATCACAGTCAGCTCCTTAGCACCAAGGGAATGGAAGCTCTTCAACTCTGCTTCCCTTGCTTTACTAAATTCCCGTATTTGGGTAAAGAGAAGCATGGATCTGACCGGTGCCAAGAGTGGCCTCCCTTTAAAACACATTAGTTTGAAAATCTTCAGATAAATGTTTCCATTGTGCAAAGATCAAGGGAACAGGGAGGCATGTCAGCAGAGCGTCTTTGGTGGAGGATGTGAAGAGAAATGGTTGCTTGAGAACTCTGTACCCTTCTGAAGGTCCCACTGTTCTCCCTGAATTACGTTCTAATTTGTTGCCTGAACCTTTTCCATTTCACTGTCACGCTTCATATCCAATCCATCTTTACCGCTAATGCCCTTCACTCCATTCCTCTTCATCATTTGCTCCTCTTTTCCATTATAGATTAGATTTTAAGCAGCCTCACAATGATGTTAAGCACTAGAAAATAAGTATTAGATATATAACACAACCCTTTATTTTGAGCCTGGGCAGATGGAGTATTAGCAAATTTTAACAGTGTAATATTAATTGTATAAAAAGATAATAAACAGATACAGCACTGTGTGTATGTGCCTACACTATGTAGGAAGTAGTCATGTATATACACTTACTGCACACTAATTATTGCAGTTCATACTGTCAGAAAATTAAAGGAGAAAGTCATATGATAATACTTTTTCAATACTTTCTTTTTTATCTTTGAATTCAACCGGTGAGATATATTTATGTGATCCCTGCTAATATGGGAGTACTTTCCAGCCAAATCCACAGCGCCACACACACAGACATTGATCTTCTATTTAGCCCTATCTGTGACTCATCTAGAACTAGTGAACCCCTCTCCCTTTAGCAATGTTAAGCCAGACAGTTGTATAGGAAAAAATATATATATATTATTATGGACAATTTAATATTTACACTACTTGACATGACACACCTCATTCTCTGTGGCACCAAAACAAAGATTAAATACAAATAATTCACCTTTGGGGACAAACAGTAACAAAAGATCGAGGTTTCCACCACATGTGCGTTTGTGCTTTTAAGTCTCCAGTGAATAGAATACAGGTCAAATGAAAATGTCAATACTTTTATTACCTACAAAATCCTGGAATGCCAAAATGATCCAGCACCTTAAAACATAACAAGATCATTTAATTACACCATAGACTTTGAATGAGGTTCACTTATAAGCATGTTAAAACATGACCGGATCATGAGTTGGCAGTAATACTTCTCTTTATATGAAGTTTAATTTAAATAAATTACAATACTTTACTTTGCAAAAACAATTTCACACATACAGCATTCCAGATGGTCATCTCCATGCGGTATTAGCAAGGCATTACGGCATGGTTTAACTGCATCATATGTAACCCGAATTTTGACTGGCGTTGCACCGTTAGCAAAGCTGACGGTCTTATTGCACAACAAACTTTTCAAAACAGACACATTTTGTTTATTTTTGGAATCCTTTCTCATCTCTACCATAAAAAAAATCTCCCTTCTCTCAGGAACACAATCACAGTTTCCTTAGAAAGTTTGCTTTTAAAATCAGGAACTTTATTCTGTTTAGCTTTGTAAAAACTCTTTTTCTGTCTGAGCACACAAAAACTCTGACATTCAGTGTACATGTATCACCCCTCTGCTTTAAGGCGAGGTCTTAGGAATGGTGAACAATTTTGTTTTTATACAAGGAGACTGCTTCCCTTGAGGGAGTTTGGGAGTTGTGGGGTTGTGAATGAAATTAGGAATATCCTCTCCCCCTTTAAATGACTATATTTCTTATTCACACTGGTAGCAGTTCTGTTCATTTAAAAAGTTAGCAAAATCGCTGGTGTTATTTAGCTATGGGGGAATTGATTGGATGATACTTTTGTGAAATGCTAAGGGTCCACTTCCATACTGTCAACTTACTAATGAAGTTGAAGGTATTACATCAAACAGGTTCCTACACTTCTGCTTCTTCTTGCAAAGCTACTTGCATTAAATATCTCTGGGCTTGGCGCTGTGGGAAAAAGGGGCATCAAGACTCGGGTCATCCCAAAGGTACTGGATAGGGACAATTACAATCCGCCATTGGTTATGGATATTCTCCAGACTCAATCCCTATATTTTGCCTCTTTGGTCACAGATCCCAGCCTCTTTAGTCTTTCCCAATAGCTGTGCCCAGGCCATGTGAAGACTGCAGCAGCTTTCAATAGTTGCAAACAAATGTTTTTTTAGGCAGCTCTCGATTCCCCCTTGTGCATCCACTTTTTAATCTCCAAACAACACCTGAAAAATATGAAATTTGGAGGTGCTATCTTATTGGCCCTGAATTTTGATTGAACCTTACGGTCCTTTCCATCCCCATGGCCCAGCCTCTCTCTGGGGTTAGTCTCCTGGATTTATGAAGCTTAAACTATGGTGGGGGGGGTGTGAATCCACCCACTGGGGTATTCTTTTTTACACGTGTACATGTCCTGCATGGCAAAAACTTTTATTTCACAAATTAATAAAACAATATAGATATGTTTAGAATCCCCTGATCATCTCACTCTTGATGAAACGATTCCCATATTTGCATGAGGTTGCATGTTCAAGCAGCGTTTATTTGCAAATTACTCAACATTCATAACAGTTAGTGTCATCAAATTATATACACAGTTACATGATTCTCAAGCCCAATACCTCCCAACATCTTGACTTTGTAACATTTTCTGGGAAAACTACAAACACATTTTAGGCTGTAGCTTGGGTTCCCAAGGTTGATTCTTGGCCAAGCAAACAACCAGCATCTCGATCTTGTCCCAGGCTTTACAGTTGTAATTGAATGGTTCCTTTGTGCATGCTCATTCCTGAGAAAATCAATAAAATGTGATTCTATATGTAACCCTACAGCAAAATAGTTGATATACATATTTTGGCTTAATCACTTTGCACATTACATTTTGTTTCTCTTCGGAACATGTGATCTGAGCATCTGCTGCCCTTGGCCTGAAATTAACCGATCAGCATTTCTTCTCCCAGTGCTAAGGGGTCATCTTTTTACTTATCTTCGAGAGCAGGCCCCCATACAATTATTTCTTTGTTACTGCCTGAGTGTTCTGAATAGAAACTGAATCCATTTCTCAGGAAACCGCAATTTAGGTTTAATTTCTCCTGGAGTGGAAAGTGATGTTTGTGACTGTTCCAATTCCTTTTACACATGAGGCCTTTGAATGTTTTTAATATAATTGTGTCTTGCCATTCATGTTCATTTTTTCATCAGGATATGTTCACATTGTTTTGGCTATTAATATTTCAGCTGCAAAATGCACCCACTTCCATGATCGTAGTTTCCGTGTTTGCAAATGTCATGCTTCACATTTAAAGTAAGCCTTTGGTTTTGGGCTTTGCCAATCACATGCAAGGCCCAATCAGTAAGTGGATTTCACTCTATTTGAAAGAACATTATATGTGGCAGATGAAAATTAAAAACTGCTTTTTCAGTTTGTCATTCATCTCTGTGTGTCTTTTTTAGGCCTAGTGTAGCTGATGTCCGGAAAAAAGGTTGCCAGTAAGCTCAGGGGCAACCTTGTATCCAGACCGCCAAACTACTAGTCTGCCTGCCGGGGCCGCTGTGCCCAACAGGTCTGACCCTGCTGGCTGCACTGGTCATGCTAGCAGACTTTTCACAGGAGCACTGGCACCATTAACAATGGGACTCTATGGGAATGGGGATTTAAAAGTGACACCGGGAAGTCAGGTGCTGGTAATTATTCTGAGTCTGGCGGCAACCCGCCGGTAGCACCGCTGGGTTGCCATCGGACTCAGAATGAGGCCCAATGTCTTTGCTTTATTTAAATGTATGCATTCAGATATTTTAAATGGTTGTGCTCCTTATTCTTTGACAATGCGAATAATTCAGTGCTGCTTGAAACAGTATATGAGAAGCCTAGAATTGAGAGTAATCTGTCTAGCCCTGGATGTCTTCCTCTGTATTTTTTAAAACAGAGTGGTTCAGGCTATGTAAATGTTGCTTTTTCAATGCATTGCCTTATTTCAGCTAATACTCTGGATGAGTAGTTGAAATATGTTCCCTACTGGCATGCCCGCGCTCCCCTCAAACCCCATCACCACGCCCCTCCGACCCACACACAATACAACCCCCCAAACACATATGCCTGCTGTTTAAGGAAACCTTCAGTGCACTACACTGAAGGTGCAAGTTTCAACTTCTTCCTACACTTTGGGGCTGATTCATGGAATTATTTGCGCAGAAAAATGGGGACTTGTGCGCCATTCTGCCCACAAATTCCTGTTTAAGAAATGGGGATTTGCAGGCAGAATGGCGCACAAATCCCTGTTTTTCGGCACAAATAATTCCATGAATCAGCCCCTTAGACTTTAAAACTAAACCATTCCGGAATGGTTTATTTTTAAAATAAAAGTATAGGAATAGTCAAACTTAATTAAAAAAAGTAGAGGAGCACTGCTCCCAACCGCTCCTGCCCCCTTCAACCACTGGTATTCTCTGTGTGCCTTAGCTTACTAGAGAAGTGGAAACAGCATCCAGGTTTTTCCATGAATCATCCTGTCTCATAGAGCCTCTGAGTGTCATTCTCTTCTGATTTGCCAACAAATGTCCCAAATTAGTACCAAGGACATTCTATAAACCCCTTTGGGGCAGCATAGCTTGAGGGTTCAGATTTATTAATCACATTTGAATCCTAGTAACTTCAAAATGGCCATATTCTTAAAAACAACTTCTCATTATATGATCGACTCAAAGACAGTTCTTAAGTTAATGGGCCTCATTACGAGCTTGCCGGTTCCGGATGTAACGGTACCGGTATGCATGCCAGTACCGTTGTATCCGGACCGGCAAACTCTGAGTTGTGCTCGTGGGTGCCTTTGATTCCGCCAGGTCTGACCTGGTGGAATGAAAGGCCCCCCCGAGCACAGCAAGTCGGATGCACCGCCACCGTTATAAACGGTGCCAGTGCATCCAGCCTCCCCATTCCCATTGAGGCCTATTGGGCTCAAGTGGGAATGGGGCAGAATTTTTCCAGCCCCCAGGAATGGGCAAATATCGGGTCTGGCAAGGCCGTAATGGCCCTGTAATTGCCCATTTCTGGGCATTGGAAAAAAATGAACACCGGCAGCAGCAGTGCCTGTTAGAATATATATAAGGACACCTGGCTATACCCTGAAAAACCCAGATGGGCGTTGTTGAATAATCAAAACAAAATTTCAGGGTGAGCGGTCACACCAAACCAGTAGTCTAACAAATATGAAAGTCAATCACAGCACGTGTTTCGACTTAATGTATTTAATTAGCATATAAATGACAAAATATGGGGATAGAGTACCCAGGAATATTGGGAAGACAATACAAGTAAGTACAACCCGGTGGAATGGACTGGGTTTAGATATGTGACAAACATGTTCTGCTGACATTAGACAACATATTGAGTAATGCAGGTCCAATGTGAACAAAAAAACAAATTCAATGAACATGAAACAAACAAAAATCAGTGCATGGATTGTGCACTGAACATGTGGTATGATCGTCGACACTAAGGTGTTTCAGCCCAGAAGTGAGTTGTAGAGTGCAGCTTGTGTGTACAGGCCTTTATCAGGATGTATGATGGAGTCAATCGGAGTTCCGGGGTCTCTATCTATAAGTGACAAATGGAGTGTGATAAGTGAAGGAGTGGCCTCAGGGAAATGTATTAAAGCTCAAAAAAGATGGTTGACTATAAGAACAAAAAAAGCTCTGTTAATATGCAGTGCGTAAATCTTACCGAAGACTTATCCAGTGCTTGGGTAAGTTAGGGCATCCATCTTTGTGTGGATGACAAGCTGGCGCGTGACTAGCCAGTGTTGAGACAGGTAGATACCTGAAATGACATGAAGGGTTCTATGAGGAACCTGGTCTATGCGAACAGTTTAAAAATTGGTGGTCAAAAAGTGAAGTCTTACCTGAAGTGGTAAAAATTGTCATCAAAGTGTGATGAGGATGAAGTCACCCACTTCTTTGTGTGGCAGCAACTTGCACAGGCGGGCCACTGAATGGCAGAATCTGTATCGAAAATGACATATCCTAATTAGGCTTCTGTCATGTTTAAAAAAGCGAAAGCTGAAGAAACCACACCGTTTGGTTTGAACGGCCATTGTAAAAAAGGCCTATGAACATGCTGATTGCAACAGGACTGGGCTGCGTGCTGATAGATAAATGGCCACAGCACGAATGGAAAGACTTTCATAAACTTACTTGTTTCTCTGTCTAGCGCTGAGCGGCTTCGGCGTCTCTGTGTACAGCGACTGCCGAGAAATTAAGTTGTTTCCATGGCAACTGCGTTTTAAGTAACCGCGCTTTGCCCTGATTGGATGGTGTCTGGCGCTCCCCTAGTGGCGCGTCATCGTATCAGGAGCAAATGGTACGTGGCCACAGAGAAAAAAATGAGGAAGCGCCCCAGACCCACAATGACATCAAATGAAAAAAATGAGTGAGCCCTGCGTACATGCTCACGAGCTTGCGCTGTGAGCTAAACGTGCAGAGTGCTGGCTGGTTTGGCGATAAAACCCAGCTAACCTAGGGGAGAAATCCTGATCTCATGGTGTGCCTGTTGTAAATGTAACAAGTAATGCATTGTAGTAATGCTGGATAGAAAAGAGTTGCATGTGTGAGCTGAAATATATTCAAATTCCATAGCTGTCGCTAGGAGTCACATGCCCGAATTCTTTATGAATCAAAGATTCTTCTTGCATAAATCAAAATGAAAGTGTAACACCGCTCAAAGCTATTTAAAACCACAAGCTTGCAACTCAAGGATTCTAAACTTCTCCCACGCCATCACCTCTCTAGTAAAATGACCTCCTCGATCTGGCTCAATTCTTTGCGGGAGGCGAAACGAGAGAAGATGTGGTTGATCATTACTGCAGCAGCTGTCTGTGCCTTCCAATTTGGGGCTGGAAGACATTCTACCCACTTTGTGAACAAGCATGTAACAATCAACATGTACTATTTCCTCTAGACGAGCAAATATCTGGCCCAATAAAATCGACTTGTAAATCTGATCAAGGCAGTGTCATTTTTCATAGGTGAGCTCTGTGTGTGAGTTAACTGGATTGAAATTGAGCACACAGAAAACACCTCTTTAGGTATGTGCTGATGTCCAAGCCCATGTGTGGCCAGTAGGCAACTTTGTGCATGATTTCTAATGTGTGAAACCCCCAATGAACAGTAGTGGCTGCGTAATGGGCGTAGTTCAACATCAGGCTATGGAATGACGTAGGTACCATTCACTGGTCACAGCCAGATAGGGATCTCCTTACCAACAAACTGTCTTGGATCTGGAACATTTTGGAAAACCTCATCAACACCTGGTGATCCTCTTTACCGGTACACTCCGACTCTGTTAGAGGAAAACTCATGGGATCTTCAATATGTCAATAACATTTTCCAATGATCAGGTCCTCTTTCTGTGCAGTGATAAAATCTGCATCTGACAGATCGTTTCTCCACTGGGCACTTGAGAGTTCACTATTTGCACAAGTTTGTGACCTGGTGACCACAGCAGGTGGATTTCCCCCAGGTGGGCTCCGGTTTTAGCCATTGCAGAGCCAGGTCATCCCCAGTCTTATCTGGCCCCTCTATTTTGGAATGACCTCTTCTATTCTTCCAAAAGATGGTCATCTCATTGGAGGTCACCCGATCATCAATTTACTGTATCAGTTTGGTATGCTTGAGGGGTTTTTGTTGCCACAAAGCATGCCTTGATTCTTCCAGTTCAGGTGCTCCACAAACCCATTCTAGAAATAATCAGAGTCAGTGATTATGACAAGTTCATTGTGTCGGTGGTGCACTGAATGTCCATCAACTCTTCAACCTGACTACTCTGGGGTCCTATTTTGTAACCAGCAGGGGGTTCTGGGCTATCATTCACCCAGGTATTCCCAATGCCAGCCACTAATTATTTTCCCCTGTTGTTGTCAACATGGTAGGAACACCGATCCACATAAACTGTGGGTATCCCCAGTGCCAGGAGTGCCTTCTCACATTCATTGAATTTTTTCTCCACAGAGGACAAAGTCTTGCTAGCGTACAAGATGACTTTGTTACCTTGTTGTGCTGTTGGTAGAACACCGCTGTTAGGCAAGTATCTCAGAACCCCATCTCCAAGAAGAACTCCTTGTTCTTTATAGGCTTCTTTTCAGTTGTTTATCTGCCTTGGCTTGTTCCGGACCTCACTCCTACATGACTCCAGTCTTCAAGAAATGGACCAAGGGTCGAGTGACCTCTGCATAGTCTTCAATGAACTTCCGACTATAATTAACGAGTTCAAGAAGGCTTCTGGTAGTGTCTTTTAATTTCATTAAGGCTTCAAGCTTCTTCGCCTAGAGAGTATGACCCTCAGGGGGGATATCGTGTCCTAAAAAGTTCACTTGGGTTTTACACCACTGTGCCTTCTGTAAGGACAGTTTGGGCTGGCTTTCCACAACTGGCACAGAACATAGTGGATGTCTGCTATATGTTGCTCCACAGTGGAGCTCTTGATAGGAACATCATCTACAGGTTTCTCCTTTCGCTCAAGTCAGGCATGGCCTTATGCAGAAAGATGGTGAACTCATTCCTGGATTTGATGTATCCAAAGGGGGTTGGGGCCCATGTGTACTGTTTCTCCCTGAAGGTAAAGGGAGGCTTGTACTGGTCTTCACTACTCATGGGTATTGTCCAGTAGCTGTTGGCCAGGTCAATGGCAGTGTACACCTTTGACCCATGGATCTGTGCCAGCCCTTGATCAATGTAGGGAACTGGCCATTTTGAAATGTGGACCCCTTGGTTCAACTCTCTCAGGTCTGCACATAGTCTCCTGTGGCCATTTGGTTTGACTATCCCCAGTATCGGGTTGTTGAAGGTACTGTGAATTATCCCACAAGATTCTAAGTTCTTAATAATCCCAGTGATTGACTCCAGAGAACGTAAGGGATAATGAGTATTGTTTTACAAATACTGCAGCCATCTGGGGTTGGTGGATAAGGTGGTTCAATTAATGGATGTACGTCCACAGTCGTATGAGTCCAATGAAAGGATGTATTGGAATTGACATGTTTCAGCCTTTGTCTTTTCTCCTCAGTGTCAAAGGCATTAGCAAGATTGATCCTTTCCTCAACCATCTGCTTAAAACCTGGAAAGACCTCGGGCATGGCATTTTCAGCGCTATCTTCCAGTTGGGTGGAGAGATCTCTTTTGATGGTATTGACCTGGACAGCAAGTTCCAGGGATTCAAGGAAGTGGTCCTTAAATCGGAACACTACCTTCTCCCTCCTGATGCCCTGTAGGGGCAAGAAGAGTATGCCATGAAATTCCACCCATGTCTAGTAAAATTGTTTTCTGGAGGAATACTGTCACTGATGTTGAAACAGTTGCTTGGGATTGGACCCATGCTTTTATTACCTAAATCAATAGAATAAAGTTGGGCAGCAACCGCCATTCTAATAAAGTTTCTCGCCCAAAGTGATACTTTGAGGGTTGCTGTTATCCACCAATATTCAAATGATGTTGTGTTCTAGGTCTATTAGAGGTGTAGGATTTAAATACAAACCTTGTTGTGGAGACGGGAATTTAAATGAAATAGGCAAATTTGATTTTCTGTCCTTGTTTAATTTGGAGAGGAACGGTAAATTGTCACACCTGTCCTAGGATGGACACCTCTTCTCGCACTCGAATGTCAACCATACAAGGTAGCAATTGAGCTGACCGGAATGCTATTTTGGTGTTGTCAAAGCCCATTGGGTTATCTCCCAGTTGGGACCAGGCTTTATTATTAATTAGGTCCTAATTGATTGTGAATCGGTTGAGCATGTCACTTCCCAGCTAAAAGTTGGAAGGGACATCTCTCACAACCCAACAATTATGCTCTATCATTTTGTTGCCAATGGACATTTTTAGCATACACCTGCTTGGCAGGAGATGTTTGGAGTTTCCAGACCTACTTCCCATGTGTCAATAAATTTAAATGTGGGAATGGTCTGATCTCTTGGGCGTTTCCTGAATAATTCTTCACTAATGAAGATCCTTCCATTATTCAGGCATACTCTGGCATACTCTCATAAGCACTGACACCTCCGCCTCATTTAAATGAATGGAGCAAAACAACTGTTTGCCCTTTTTCTGATTGTCTGTCTGACTTTGAACAGGTTCTTCATTGTCTGGTTTCATGGACTCAATGTTTCTTTGGATTTTGGGCGGGTGTAAAGTTTTAGGGTGTTCCCTTACAGTGAAGAAGGGAGGTTGGTTTTCTAGAATGGAGTTTGTTCACCTACAGAGATGACAGTGATGTCTGGAACTTGGTTGTTCCTGAAATGGAATTCTACTTTCTCAGAAAGTCGATCAATTAAATGACTGGTACCATTCAAGCTTACATAATTGGTACTTACTTTGAAATGTATAGGCTGGTAAGTCTGGGTCCAGAGGACCTTGTTTACACAGTCAATGAGAAGTGATAACCTCCTTAGGTGATCGTTGCCCAGTAAACAAGGTGTGCCCTCTGGACTCACGACTATCACCAGATGTTTCAGTCGTTGTCGCCCACATTTTATTTCCAGATCTGAAGTCCCTTTGAGGAAATGTCATTCCCTTTGAAATTATGGAGTGGTCTGGGAAGTGGTGTGAGGGTAATTTTGTTGCCCTTCCCCAGTAATGAGTTTAGTTGGTCAAAGGCCTTTATCCACCACAGCTGATAATTCACACTGACCCTGCATCTTTACTGGTGCATTAAATCAGCCTTCTTTCTCCTCCAAGGTGCAAAGAAAGTGTGAGTTATTTGACAGTCTGGCCGTCATTTTCTTAATACTGAACTGACACTGTGTGATCTTGGGACATTTTCTGTGTTGGAGATTGGAAATCTGTGAAGAACACGTTTCAACTAACAATGGGGAGATTTCGGGAGTCCTCTTTCTCCTCTGATTCTTTGCTGCCCCCTTTTCCTTGAGGCAGATTTCAAAACCAGTTTGGGGGAAGGACACCTCACTTTCTATTCTGTCTGGCTCACATTTGGGGGCTGAATAGTTTTTTCTTCTGGATCAGTCTGCATACTTGCCTTTTACCACAAAGATTCTTTTGGGACCCATCTTTCTTTAAGAGGGATACCCCCATTTTTGAAAGAGAAGGTTTGCTTACCTGAATCCTCCAGGTACTCTTCTCTTTCAAAGAGGATAATCTGGATTTCCTCCACTAAGTGGGTTCTTCTTGGCCCTCTCCTACTTATCCTTTGCTCTTTGGGTTCTAACATTTTGTGGGTAAAAGTGTCACTTTCAGGCTGAGAGGTTTTTAGGAATTCTGTCTGGGTGAGAAACAAAGCATCCTCTAGGGCTTGGCATCTCCCTTCCACCCGGTCACGGTCCTCAGGAACCTTTGGTTTGTTCAATGTTTCCTCCTGTATCCCCCCTCGTCAACAGCCCTGGGTGTAGGAACATTCTGGGAAGCAGGGTTAGGTTATGGGTTAGACTGAGCTACCAGCATGCACCCTAGGTTGTCAGTCAGTTGCTAGACCTGTCCCTCCAGCTGCAAGACCTTTTCTGGGTTGTAGGAAGGTCTTGCATCATACCACTGCTGCTCCCAAAAAGGGTAACTGTGCCTTCTCCTGGAGAAGTACGGGTACTGCAAATTCCCTCCCTAATTTTCCATCCTGAATATCCCTTCTCCCGTGTTCATAGATCTATTGTCCTGGAAATGTGGAGAGAGAGGAGTATTATTTTGGAAGTTCTGGTTTGGGGGATATTTGGGGAAAAAGTTCAGAGTGACCACAGTTCCAGGGTGTTTATTGAACTTTAACAATCATTTAAAAAACACCTATCTAAACCTAAATGTAAAGATGGACGCAAGCTATGACCATCAAAATAAAGATAACGCAGTCCTAGTGGTGTCTTATCAAAATAAAAGGGCCAATGCTAATACACCTATTGTCAATCCTTACCCTTGAATACAAATAGTATGGGAAACAATGTTATGCAAAAGAAAAAGTGTTCAAGAAATAATATGTCAGGATATTTAAGCTGTTGGCATCCCTTCCCCATGTTTTCAGCACAGGGAAAGGCAGCACACTCAAGCTTAGCACAGTCTCTGGCTTTTCAAGCATGAAGTTGAAGTTCAAAACTTTAACATCATGGCCTTTTGTGCAAAGTTTCTTTGCTATTCAAAGTCTCATCTTCCAGAGGGCCTGATTCAACAAACAAGCAATAAAGTTCCTTTCCTTTTAGGTTTTCATTTGTATACAATTGGCTTAGGTGATTTACTCTTCACCCCGGATGCCACTCCACTGGGCTCAGATCGACTTTAACAAAATGTTCACTGGATTTCTACACATCCAATTTCTTGGGTGATTCGTGTTTCACCCATGATCCCCCTCTGCACGGTTCAAATCCGTTTAACACAAAATCTTCAATCAGTCTCCCCCTGCCGGCTCCGACCAACTTTATCTACTTTGCCGTCAACTTTCTTTACTGTATCTACATCGACAACTTTTGATTATGCACAGGATTTTGCTTGAGCCGTTGCAGGACCACTTTGGTTCACAATTCTTTGCCACTCTTTCACTTTTGTTAACTCTCAGTTGGATACCTCACAGAGACTTTCGAATGAGCACCCACGCAGAGCCGGACCACTCTATCAAACCTAGCGTATCTTAATTTCAATGTTCAGTCACTCATCTGCAGTTCAACTTCCTTGCGTTGGTTATCATATGCATTTCATACATTGTTTGCTCCAGCGCTCACCATAGAATGTTGCTGCTTGCAACCTTGGCTTCCACACAGACTGGTCTGGTATCGATCGCCCCAACTTACCAGCTGTGCTGATCTCACTGATGCTGCTTTGTTGCTGGAGCCAAGGATAGTACCAAGGCAGCTGACGATTCTCCCTGCCTTGATTATCACTACGGGAGGGCCCAGGGTATCTCCGACACACAACACCGGATTCTTCAGCCCGGTTTCTTGGTCTAATGCTTTCTAGTCTTGAGGCTTCATGAAAGTAATGTTTCCTTGTCGAAAAGGTCAAGGGTACTTCCCTTTTTGCGATCCCCTTCTGTTTTGCCATCTTTCTCCTCGTGTTAAACTGCCGTCTTGGAACTGCTATTTCCTTGAGGGCTTTGCCTCACTCATAGTGTACTCTCGTGCTCCACCTTTTATCTGTGTGGGGAAGTGTAATGGAAGACAGGTGTGTGTGGTGGTCAGTAATTGGCTGACCTTTTCTGAGCACTGTATTGGGGCCTGTCATAGTGAGCTGTCTGTGAGAACGTGTTCATGTTGTGAAAGAGGGGGTTGAGTTCCTAAATATCTTACCTGGTAGGATGGGATAAAAATGTTACAGGGAAGGGGATAACTTGTCTCACCATCGATTGTCCCAATCCCCACGGTCCTCTCACCCAGGTGATCCTCCTGCACTGGTCCACCCCCAGGAACTGGACCGAAAAGTGATGTCTGTGTTCTGGTCACCTGGATGACAGATCCCGGGGCCTGCTGGGTGAGACACCATCAGGTTTCTCACATACGGTCATGAAGCTCTTATGGCCTTGATCTTTCTAATGGGGTTTTTGACACAACCATTTCTTTATTGCCCTGTATTCCTTTTTCTCTGCACCTGAGTCCATTCACCTTCCGACTCAGAGCTGCTATCTGTACACCATCCCCTCTTTTTAGCTGCCCCCTATCTTTATGAGACTGAGAATACCTCCCAGTTCGATAGGGTCTGGATTCCTCTTGCCTGTGCCGCTGTGAATGTTCAAGGTCAATCCACTGTGGACACCTTTTGGCACAGGATGATATTCTTCCTTAGGCTGACTCAACTGTATAGACTCCCCCTTCCAGACAGTCTGGGGAAATTCACACCTTCCCTTGAATGTAATGAGGTCTTTAAGATGCCCCTCCTGGGTGAAGCTTGGAATGTTCTTCTCCAGTGATGAGAGAAAAGTGGTCTTTCTGCAATCTCATTTTTTTTTAAAGTCCAACTCCCTCATTTTCTCATCAAAGAAGTTTTCATTTTCTGATATATTCACTGGATTATTCCTTACTTTCCAGGATACACTGGTCCGGCCTCTTTCCCTTCTGCGTGCTCCAGGTGAGTACTCCTCAATCTCAGATAAGGACTGTCCTTCTGGATCAGTTTGGCTATTCCTGGGTATGTCTAGGTGCCTCATGGTTCCTTGGACTTGTTAGGTGGACCACATGAGGTCAGTCGCAGACCGCCCATAGGAAGTTGTGGTTAACTGGCATGAGTTTCCTGATGGTTAGGGAATTACCCCTGAATAAGAGGTCCCTTTCCCAAACCCTGCTTGCTCAGGTTGCCTCAATGCCTCTTTGTAATTTTCAATTTCATTTTACAAACACTCACAGCTGCTTCTCTATCTCCTTATTTCCTGATGGTGTTCAGAGAGCTGACTTTTTAACTCTGAGACCAGGGCCTAATTGCCCTCGAGCACTTTGCTCTTGGAGATTAAGTAGTGTTTCAATTCCCTAATTTCATTCTTATCTGACTCACTGTTGTTTTGTGCAGCCTGCATTGTGCACACATATTCCAAGCAGGTTGCTTTCAAAATAACAATCTCTTTCTCGTGTGCGTTTCCACGCTGCACTGCCTGTAACAGGTCAGCTTCTGCTTGCCTCACCCGCTCCATGAGTTCTACATTTTCTTGTCTATTTCCAATAAGCTCTTGGGAACCTGACTGACTCTTTTCTGCATCCATTTTCAACTGATGCACCTCCTGTGCAAGGGCGCTTCTTGGTTTGAGAGGTCTTTTTCCATCACCTGTTGAATTTGCTGTTATTTTAACGTATGTACCTGCTGATATGTCTGATCAAAGTCTTTTTGGCAATCAACACCTTTTATAATTAACTGAATGTTTTCATTTTTCAACTTCTTTATTTGTTATTGGAAGGCTATCAGGTCATCTAACAGCCCTCTATACTAAATATTCTGATCATGTACCTTATAGTGTAGTGTGCTCAAATTTTCCACACACTCTTTATGTGCACTTTGCAGGGCAGAAAAGTGTGTTTCACGCTCTGCACTCTCTTGCTGCTGGGTTTTGAACTCATTTTTGAGTTGTTGCATGAGGCTTTCTTGTTTTAACTAAAACACATGGCGCTGCTGTGCTTGATCTTCCAACTGTCTGACTACTCACACATAGCACACTCTTCTGCACACGCTCATCCACTAACTGCAAGTGGAAGTATAGATAAGCTTTGAGCTGAGCCATTTGACCTAGTTCTTCTTGAGAATTTCGGGTCAATTAAAATGTCTTTAATGCTTTGTACCATATCCCACCTTCATACCAGATCTCAATTCCTTCTGATGTAACATTTTGCATCATTTTAGCTTGCTAGCTCTCTTCAAGCGACTCTGTCCACCCACCATCAATGGACAGGTTAATAAGGAAATGTATCCTGGCATCATCTAATTCAATTGTATTCATTTTTTTAAATGCCCTTTTTGCAATTTATTTAGAATTTCTTTTGTGCACGCGCAAACATTGCCCGTTTCCAGCTAAATGTCCACTCACAATGCCAAATCAAAATCAATTCTTGCTAAATTAAAATTTTTCATCTATACACCACCCTCAAATTCAGGGTTCACGCCCTCGCAGCACTTTAACAGGGTAAAGATGACTTTGCCACCACCTTAATGCAATTACATCAAAATTAATAGTATGTCACAATGCACTTGTCATGAGTCAAAAATAGCCAGCCAAATCCCAGCCACAAGCCCCCAATTTGTAACAGTTTATTGAGAGGCCACTCCAAAACAAGGAGGTCCTTCCCTCCTCAATCTAGGAGTCACACAATAAACGGTTTAATGTCAGTTCTTTATTCTGTACTATTTCTGATGCATATCACACCCCTTGGATCCCTCCCTCTGAGCTACCAATAAGCCAAGAACCAGGCCGGTTTACAGGGAATATATTTGCATTTATTTTGATGATAGGTAATAGAAAATCGCATTAAAATGTCACACACCACTTTATTTGTGGCACAACACAATGCACTTCTCTCTATATAAATAACTCAAACAATGTTGTTGGGACAACTCAAATGACAATATTTTACAAAAGATTTACCTTTAACTGCTGAGCTGTAAACAAGTCTATGGAAAAAGGACAAGCATACTTGTCCTTAGCACTGAAGGGGTCAAAATTCTGAAATGCCAGCTGCATGTCAGGACCCTATGGAAAGACAGGGTAGGGGTCTGGTCACTCCACTCTAAATTATGGACTTCAGCTCTCCACCATATGACCCAGTCAGCTTGTAGGTCTTCCTAACAAAAGACAGTTCCACCCAGATGCAATCTCAGACAAATCTCCTTTTGATATTACCTTGTGGCTGTCATGGTATTTTTAGCAGCTCTCTCCCTTCCTTATAGTGCATCCTCTCTATATACTACTGATGACACCATCAAGTTTACAATCTTGGCCAGTACCCTTCAGCAGTTCGCACACATAGGATTGGACAGTTACCCTTCTCTCTCCTCCCAGGATCAGCCTCTCTCGCTGGATTGGTTTGAAGTCTGGAGCAGACACATGGCAACTTCGATTTGAAACACCCTATCTGTTCCCATGTCAACTTTTTGGTAAACATCTAGTTATGTGTCATTTACTAGTAACTGTCATAATGTATGTATTTTCTGATTCAGCTAATCATGGGGAATTTAATATAACGACAGCTGGGTCTGCACAATGTAGCACAGCTGTTTGCCAATTTTCCACCATTTTTACAAAAAGCCTTACAGTTAGGAACACGTGATTTATTACCCACATCACTAATTTTACCATCCACTCATTCGCCAACTCTCAAATTCGGAACATGTTCGGAGCAGCAAGGAACACCTTTTAGCTGGTCATTACAATTCCCCAAGTCACAAGTGGAGGCATTTTATATCACCAGAAACGCCTTGAAATTATCTAAAAAAATAAAACCTACACGTATACAGTGTGAATTGTAGTTTCTGAGAAAAAGCAAACATTGTGACAGTCAATTTAAACTAAGGGAAACCTTCATGTGTTCTAATATGAGCTTCCCTTCCTCTGTGCCATTTGCCAACATTGGCCAGCCTGTGACCAGGATTTTTATTTTTTATTATCCTCTTTGTTGTTTGAAGTTGGTAGCTACCGGTCATAAAACCTGGGGCCTTGGCAACACAGACATCCCCTGCCACATTCCTGTCATACACTGGCTAAAACATATGCCCTCTCAGAACTGCCCTCAGAGACAGCCGGTCTAGCGAATCTAGGTTTTCAACACCTTTCGGGGCACATTTTATTGTAGTTGTAAACAGCTGGTATGCCAGCCAGGCTACCAGTGGTGGAGTCATTTGTGAGGTTTGCTCCACAGCAATCAAAATGGTCTGCCCGGGCCCACAGGAACTTTTTCATCGAAACAAAGTGGGCTTTTCTTTTCAAATGTTTGCATAATATAAATTCATTTTTGTCAAAATACAGTAAGTCTTTTCCCTGACATCTGTATGTTGGCAGGGTAAAAAGAAACAGTAGTTGCATGAATATTAAGGTGAGGACTTAATGCAAAAAAAAAAAACCTGGAAATTCAGCTAAAGCCACCAGACTGTGACCTTATGATAACATCACAGATCACATCTCTTATTTTTTTTTTAAAAACTTTAATTTTGGTTGCATAACACGGCTATCTCGCTGAGAAACTCATACATTTTTTACAAACATATTATATACATTCAGATTTGCATCAATTGTTCCTGATTAATGTTATATTTTCGGGCATGCGACATCATAGGTACAAAACAGACAGAAGTGTGCTTAAGGGGAGAAAAAGTGCTACATAGGGTTGAAAAGCATTATAGTTCGTTTACACTGTCACTATCCGAGCTCTCTGTATCCGAGGAGTTTTCGGTTAGATACGTCCTGAGCGGTGCCCAAATATTTTTCGGTTTGCATTGAGTGGGCAACAATCCCATATACTTTTCTTCACATTCATTCACATATACCAGTGTAGAGAGAAAATGTCCCAATGTCGGGGCCTGCATACTTTTCCATTTCTGTAGGATGCATTTCTTTGCAACTGCACAGGCAACATTAAATAATCGCCTAATTTTTTCCGAGACCTTTCCGATGTCTCCAAATAGGTATTTCGGGGGGGTGAATGCTTGTAGGGATTTGTGTGATGCTTTCTAGGGTATTTGCTACCTCACTCCAGAATTTTGCTACAGGAGGACAATCCCAGTACATATGGAAGGAGTCTGCGCCAGGGGCGAGGCATTTTGGGCAGGTGTCAGGCACATTGGCGTAGCACTTTGCCATCTTTGCCGGGGTGAAATGAAGTTTGTTCAGGATTTTGAACTGTATTAGTCTTAAGCCCGCATTTAACGATATCTTTTTGGATAGTAAACAGTATCTAGACCATTTCCCCGTCTCAATAACAGTGCCCATGTCTTTTTCCCAAGATGCCTTAATGGTGTTCAAGGTGTCAGTATGTGTCTGGACTAGGGTATACAGTTTGGACACCCCCGTGCCAGTCTGGGAGTGCAAAGATTGGTAACATGCGTGTTCTGGAGGTTCATCTGGAAATGTGGGCCAGCGCTTCTTGAACGCTGCCCTCATTCTATGGAACTGCAGGATTGTGAGGGGAGTCTCACCGACCGATTCTGCGAAATCTTCGAGAGTCACAAATTTACCGTTTGGGAACATAGTTTTCATTGTGAAATGATATTCTGGGAGCCAATTCTTTTGAATGCCAATGTCATATGTGGGTGCGATGCCTGGGAAATTCCAAAGCGGGGCTTGTGAGTGAGTCGTAGGGGTCATCTATGCCAAGTCGTTTACTGATTGCATTCCATGCTGCGATCGTGCAGGAGGTTGGGTCAAATTTGCAGTCGTCTCTATGTCTTTTTGAGTAAATGATTGAACGCAGGTCTGTTGGGCGGACTGAGTGGCGTTCTATGGGTACTTGTGGTGTAGTGTCCGAGGGGTCCTGCCAGAATTTTACATAGTGGGCTTGTGCTACTTGACAATATAGTTCGAAATCAGAAGCCGCGAAGCCCCCCTTTTCATAAGGTTCGACCAACTTGGCCCAGCTTATCCTATTTGCCCCTCCATTCCAAACGAAGGTTGTAGCCATAGATCGTAGGTTGTCGAAAAATGGTCTGCCCGGCCAGATAGGGACGTTGCAGAAGATGTAAAGGAGCTTAGGTCATCTTGAGCACCGCTATTCGGCCAGCCAGGGAAATGGGGAGATTAGCCCAGATCTGGAGTTTTGAATATATGATTTGTAGAGTGGTCTCATGATTGTCTATATATAGAGAGGTGCTGTCACGGGAGACCTGTATACCCAAATATCGAATGTGTTCAGGAGCCCATGCAAGACCATACGTGTTTGTAGGACAGGTGGTAGCATTGGTCAATGGAAAGATTTCGGATTTGGTCTTGTTAACTTTGTACCCCGAGTGTAGGGTGAAGTCTTTTATTAAGGCCAGTATAGGAAGTAAGTTTTTCTCAGGTTCTCGAACATATAACAGAGCGTCGTCAGCATACAGCGAGATGGCTTGGTACGCCCCTGACATATATATGCCTCTGAATTCCTGTACTGCCCTAACTGCTGCCGCCACCGGTTCAATCGTTAGAGCAAATAGTATAGGGGAGAAGGGACATCCCTGTCTCGTCCCTCTGTGTAGTAAGATTTGATTGGACAGTGTTCGGTTGGTCAATACCCTGGCTTTGGGTGACGCGTACAGGAGCCCAATACAACTAGTTAAATAAGGGCCGAATCCAAATTTATGGAGGACCTCAAACATATACACCCAAGAAACTGAATCGAATGCTTTTTCTGCATCTAGGGATATTGCTACAGCCTGCGCTTGTGGTTTAATCTGTGCTAGAATGTAAAACAGTCTACGCAAGTTTAGTGCCGTGGATCTGGTGGGTATAAAACCACATTGGTCGGGGTGAACCAGTGTAGCCATTTTAGGAAGCAGCCTATTAGCAAGAACTTTTGCGCAGACTTTGGCATCCGTATTTATCAATGACAGGGGACGATAAGAGGAACGATCATGGGCTGGACGTCTCGGTTTCAGGAGTACTGTGATGACAGCGTCTGTCATTGATTCTGGGAGCGAGCCAGATACGATAGCCTCTTCCCATATGAAGGTGAGGACAGGAGCAAGGATCGTTGAGAAGGATTTGTATAACTCAGCACCTATCCCATCCGGGCCCGGGGTTTTACCTGAAGTCAGTGATTTGATTGCTTCAGTTATTTCATCACAGGTTATAGGCTGCTCAAGGATTTGGTTATCTTCCAAGTTTAATTTAGAGAGATCAATTTTACTCAGGTATATACGTATTTCTTCTTGTGTTCTACTATCATGATTGGAATATAGCTCAGCATAGTAGCGTGAGAATTCTTCATTTATCTCTTTCTCACCACTGACAACTGCACCTCCCTCTGTCAAGATGCTCGCAATTGGGGTATGGGATCGTTCATTGCGGAGCATACGGGCTAGGAGGTGACCTGCTCTGTTACCCTCCCCATATCTGCGTGCTCTGATGGGAGTGGCCATGTACTGTTGCTCCCTGGTCACCAGATCGTTGAACGTTTGGAGATGTGCGCTGATGTCAGACAGGATATGCCTGTCGTGTGTCATACTATATTCAGTTTCGAGTATCTGCAAGCGCGATTCTGTGATGTCCAGTTCGTTTCTCACGGCTTTGAGGAGACCAGTCGTCTTGGACATCAGAATGCCCCTCACCCAGACCTTAAATGTTTCCCATAAGATCGCCCAGCTGTCCACAGAGCCATTGTTCAAATGGAAAAATTCCTCTATGTCAGTGTGGAGAGCTTCCACGACATCTGGGTCTTTTAATATGTTGGGGGACATCCTCCATCTTGGTGCTGGGCGATCTGTGCCAGGGAACAGTATGGCTAAGGTGGCTGGGGAGTGGTCTGAGAGCGTACGGGGAAGGATTTCGCATTGTTCCGTGTAAGTGACCAGAGGGGACGAAATTAGCCAATAGTCTATTCTAGATTCAGTGTCATGCACTGAGGAGTAAAATGAGTACTTCCTCTCAGTGGGATGTATACCCCTCCAGACATCAGAAAGGGTGAACTCTTCGAGGGCGTGTCGAATAACATTTGCCGCTTTAGTGAGAGCTCTAGGCCTGCTGGAGGACCTATCCAATGTAGTATCGAGAACGGTGTTTAGATCTCCTCCCCAAAGGACCCAGGCGATAGTTGTAAGGCCTATCGTTGTAAGAAGCTGTATGTAGAACTGCGGATCATCGACATTCGGGCCATATGTGTTTATCAAAACGAGTTTTGTCCCAGCCAAGCTGCCCCAGACCACCACATATCTTCCCTGTGGATCTATCCTGCATTTTTCGGTGGAGAACCCCAAGGAGGGATGTATCAGTGTGATGACCCCTCTACTCTGAGAGGAATATTCTGTGTAATGTCTATTGCCACCCCATTGCCTAAGTATTTTTTCGTGTGTGGGCTTCAGTGCGTGGGTTTCCTGGAGCATTACAATATGCGGATGATGTCTATTAATGTATGCGCCCACCTTACTAGCCTTTGCTCTGTTGTTTAACCCTCGAATGTTCCACATGATTAGTTTCAACCGCAGCCCCTGGGGTATTCTAGTGGTTTGTGCCATTTGTATACATAATGATAACATGGGACAGCGAGCGAGCCAGTGAGTGCAATTTTAACCAAAAGTAACCGATAACCAGCTAAGAGAAGCTTTGTGTCGAGAGCCCAACAGGAGCATCTTGAGGCATCAACAACGGCCTCTTGAACCAGGTGGCAACCCATAACACCATAACCCACCCCCTCCCACATCATCGAACCCAACTTGATGATGATCCCTTTTCTTATTACTAACTTGTGGGAGAACCCAAAGAAAGGGGTCATGCGCAGCAACACATCCGGCTACATTCAAGGATCGAAGGCAGTGGTGCGTTTCCACCCCCCCTCGAATCCCCTGCCGTCGGCAGTTCACTTGACCCCCAAATTATCCGGCCGCACGTTGTAAGATGAGTATTCAGGCTACACCGGTTGTTGCAGGCCATCTTGGTCGGCACCCTGCCTCCCCGGCGGAAGGGGTATCGAAGCTTCCATGTAGGACAGGGCGGCTGCAGGGGACTCGAAGAAGTGCGCTCTTCCGCCATGCTGTATTCGGAGTTTAGCAGGGTACAGAAGGGCATAGGGGACTTGTCGCAGTCGCAGTTGACGTTTAATTGTTTCGTAGGACCGTCTTTGAGTCTGGACCCCTGCTGAAAAGTCTGGGTAAATATGGATGTGATCATTTCCAACTCTTAGGGGACCTTTCTCCCTGGCCAGTCGTAGGACAGCGTCCCTGTCCCTGTAGTTTAACAATTTGGCTATAACAGTACGGGGTGGGGCCCCAGGTCTAGGCGGTGGGGCGAGAGAGCGATGGGCCCTCTCTACCAGAAATTGAGATGAAAAGGCCTCTTCCCCAAGGAGGGATTTCAGCAAGTCCTCAATCCGAAGTTCCATTGGGCCCCTGCAGAACGATTCTGAAAGGCCGACAATGCGGACATTGTTCCGCCTGGAACGAGATTCCAAATCGTCGCATTTGCTACGGAGTTTGTCCATTTCCCCCTTCAGGTGGGTAATGTCCTGGGTGTTTTGGCGGGTGGAGTCCTCGTTCAAACCAATTCTACCCTCCACTTCGGTGATCCTGGCACTTTCCTTGTCTACTCGGGTAGACATCTTCAATGAACCAATTGTGGATACGATGTCATCGAGCTTGACATTTATGGCCAGGAATCCGCTCTGTACTGTGGTGAGTAGGTGGTCGAACTTGGAGTCCTCCGACAGTACGGATGTGGTGGGGAGCGGTGTATCCGGACTTACAGGAGGTGTCTGCGAGCTGGTGAACGAATCCATAGGGCCGGTCCTTCTGCTCTTATTTGAGGTCTTGCTGGGCATAGTGTGGGATACGAGGGATTCTGGAGTTCGTGCCTCAACGTGTCGCAGTAGGAGATTTGTCTAATGGCACTTGTGTGGAGCAACAACGGGATCGAGGGCTGACCCGCGAGGGGGCCCGCAGTGAATCAGAAGGCGCTGGTCACATCCACCACGGGTCGTCCAGGGGCTCGCCGTATTATATCAGATGCACTTTGTCTCCCCAAGTGTACACATAGGATGACAATGTCCCGCTCCAATGCAGGAAAGTAACGAACTACGTGCGAGTCTGTAATAAACAGGTTGGTTCCCAGCCAGCGCTGGCGTGCGTTACAGGATGATCTCCCCAGTACTTCCTTCACAGCATGGGGGCAGGGTAAGCTCCACGATGGGCCCTCTCCCAGCCAAATGTTTCGTCCACAAGTGGCGGGTGTGTTAGCCGGAGGGCCCAACGACGCCGCACGAGTATCGGCGGCTCGAGGATGTCCCTCAGTATGTTCGTTTTACTGCTCTCCCACGTAGCGGCGCAGGGCCAGGCCCGACAACCCACCAGGGCTCGAAGATCGCCACGCCGGCGCCTGCCCGACCACGTACCTGTGGGGCAGCGCAGTCTCCGCTCGCCCTCTCCGGCCCCAGGGCAGCGCCAGGGGTCCACCGTCTCGTCTCGCACCGAAGGATCGAGTCCGGGAAGTTGGGCCGCAGCTCAGTGGGTGTCTGTTCACGTCCACAAGGGCCTCAGGACAGGAGTACAGGGGCGGTCCCAACCGCGGCTCTTACGCAGCAGTCCGTGGAGCTGCGTGGCGGCCCAGGCGAACGAGCCCGTGGCTCTCACTCGTTCGTGGGCTCACAATGTCCAATTTCGGCCGGGATTTTCCCCACAGGAGTCCGGATATGGCGAGAGGCAGCCCAGTTATTGGGGGGGTTCGACGCACTCTGGATCCGGGTGAAAATGTTTACAAGGATTCATGCCGGAGCGGAGCTCCTCGGCTATGCGGCCATCTTGTTGCGCAGCAGCGCCCCCTTAGTACAGATCACATCTCTAATGACATCACTAATTACATGTTGTATCAGAACAATGATGATATTATGTTTATGTTTATGTTGTTTATTGAGTTTATATAGCGCTTTACACCAAAGCGCTTTACAGTATAACGACAACAATACAAAAGAAAGGAGCATATTTAAACACTTGAAACAAGCCAGTGGTACAGTACATAGAACAATTTACTCAAAAAAGGGGGAGTGTTCCCGGATGGTCTTAACACGCACGGGTGGTTAAAGCGGCCAATAAAAGGGCAAAGGGAGGAGGGGGAGTGAGGGTGTAGAAGGGGGGAGGTATTTTGGGGGGAAGAGTTAGGGAAGGAGAGGCAGGGGGAGAGTGGAGAAGAAGGGCTTTCAGGGAGGAACGAAAGGATGGGTAGGTCAGTGAGGAGCGGATAGGGAGAGGTAGAGAGTTCCAGTGGAGGGGGGCCAAGAGTTGGAAGGAGTGGAAGCGTGAGGAGGCACAAGGTGCAGGGCGTACAGTGAGAAGGTATAGGTCAGCTGAGTGGAGAGAGTGGGAGGGTGAGTAGAATGAGAGGAGGGAGGAAAGATAGGGGGCGAGGTCATAGAGAGATTTGAAGACAGGGCAGAGGAATTGGAATTTCAGTTGTGAGTGGAAAGGGAGCCAGCCGAGTTGGGAGAGTGAGGTAGATATAGAGTCTCAAGGGCCGAGGAGACATAGAGTATGGATGGAGGAGTGGTAGATGGATTTTAGGGGGGACAGGTGGGAGATAGGGAGGCCAAAGAGAAGAGAGGAGCAGTAGAAGAGATGGGAGAAAATAAGGGAGGAGATGAGGAGTTTAGAAGCATGAAATGTGAGGGAGGGGTGGATATTGCGGATGTTGAAGAGGTGGTGCTGACAGGTGCAAGAGGTTAGAGAGATGTGGGAGGAGAAGGAGGGAGAGGGGTCAATGTGGAGGCCAAGGTTGTGGGCATGGGTCGAGATGGGGATATTGGAAGGGGGGAAGTGGATGAAGGGAGGAGGGGAAGGTGAGAGAGTGTTTGGAGGGAAGAAGAGCACTTCAGTCTTGTCAGCATTAAGGGAAAGAAAGTGGTATGACATCCAGTTTTTTATGACTGTGAGGCAGGAAGAGAGAGTCTGGAGGAGGTCGGGGGTGAAGGAGGAGAAGGAGAGAAAGAGTTGGGTATCATCCGCGTAGAAGTGGTGGGAGATGCCGAAAGAAGAGATGATGTGGCCGAGAAGGGATGTGTAGAGATAGAAGAGGAAAGGTCCTAGTACAGATCCTTGGGGAATGCCATAGTTCAGGGGGAAGTTGGGGGAGGTGTGGCCTCCCCAGGAGACAGTAAAGGATTGGTTGGAGAGGTAAGATGAGAGCCAGAAGAGATCAGAGCCTTTGAATCCAAGTGAAGATAGAGTGCTGAGAAGTAAGAGGTGATCTACAGTGTCAAAGGCTGTGGAGAGGTCAGGGAGGATGAGAATTGAGGATTGCTTGGCATGGCAGGCAGTGTGGAGAGAGTAGAGTACGTATGTGAGAGCAGTCTCAGTAGAGTGTTTAGGGCGGAAGCCGGATTGAGAGGAGGGGAGGAGGGATTGAGAGGAGATGAAAGCAGAGAGTTGAGAGTAGGGTAAGCATTCAAGGAGCTTAGAGATGAAGGGTAGAAGAGAGATTGGTCTGAAGTTAGAGGTAAGAAGAGGGCTGGCAGAGGGTTTCTTCAGGATGGGGATGATGGTGGCATGTTTGAAAGCTGAAGGAAAGGTAGCAGTGGAGAGACAAGTGTTAAAGAAAGTGGTAAGGTTAGGGGATGAGGAGTGGGTAAACTTTGGGGATGATGGAGGTGGGGATGGGATCAGAGGGGGCAGCAGTAGGGTGAGTTTTGGACAGGAGATGATTACGGTATAGAATCTTACAAATCACATCACTGATGCCATCACTGGTCAAAACAATAATTGCATTGTATATAACTGATTACATCCACAATGGAATTAGACATAACATCATTTATAATTTAGCCCATAAAAAATTTGATTACTTTAATAGCAATAGAGCCATGGACTTGGTCATGACAAAGGCTGGGGTCACTGTTCAGAAACATAGGCCATAGATAGTGGTCGGTTGGAGTTGAAAAATACCAATGTGCATGGTTAACTAACATGCCTAGTAGCCTGTCACTGTTTTAAAGCATACAGTGGGCAATGTTGAAAGCTGTAGTCAGTGGCCATGGCTAAAGGCCATAGCTAGTGCCCATTAATATGTCAGAATATACAGTTTGCACAGCCAGGCCTTCGGCCATGGCCAGTGATTTTTCACCCCTGACGTCACTATACCTAAACAAAGTACTTTCCAAAAAATATAAAATACTGACACCCCAAACTATATAGCTGCGGATACCGAACTACACATACCCTCGGCTATCTGTAGTCCTTTGTAGCCTCGGATATAGCTGTGAATATCTGCAAAATGGCCGAAAGAAATAATACTTTCCTGCCCCCCTAGCACCTCACCAAGTGCCTCCCTCATCTGTGACAGCTCCCCCCCCACTATCCAGATGGCCTCCACACCTCCATGCTCTCTCCCTTTCACTCCACAACACACTCTGCTTCTGTGACGCAGTTTGCTATGAGATGTCGGCTATTCGTGGATATAGCTGAGGCTACAGAAAGATTTGTTTTGCAAACTCGGTCCTTGTTCCCCCTCCAACTCCCAAATTTCACCCTCTTGCCATTCCCCCACCTCTACCCTGACAGCATTTGTATGTTTTTTTACTTAAAAATAGCTTTTTACTGCTTTTCATTTTCCCATAACCTCGGCTATAGACACAAATATCTCTCGCATCAAAACAAAAGCAAGATTGCGGTCATTCCATTTCTAAAAACCATGATCCTGCAATGCACCATGGGAGATAAAACTCTAATTTTGGGGAAAGGGAGCAACCGCTTCTCTGTCAAACTTTAAAATAACTACAGCATGGAATAACCCCAAACGAGGCATGGGTCACGAGTCAACGCTTTGTGCCCAAGTTATTTCAGACCTGGTCCAAATCAGTCCTGTTGTTTGGGCTGTGCGCTTTGTCAAAAATTGACCTTTTTTTGTCTATGGTAAAATGAATGGGAAGAAGGCTGCGCTGATGGAATAAAGGAAATTGACGCTTTATAACTTTCTTTCTTTTTACCAAATCTTTACAAAACTTTGCAGTCTGGGGGGACTACAGACCTTGAATCAATTTCGGAATTCCGGCCTAATCCATCACTGGAATCAAAAGTTATTAACAATAGAATTTTGAGGGGTTCCTATGTGTCACCGACAAACCTTAACTATAGGGCGGTGACCGCCACCTTATAGTATCCCTTTCAGCATCAATCGGATAAAGACATTTTATAGTCATATTTAAAATACATTCTAATGACAGTTTGGTCCCCATTGTACCTACCTTCAGAGGATGCACATGTTTGTGCATATTGCCTGGCATGCATGGTTTAATTCCATATGTGCACAGGTTCGACAACTGGAGAACCAACCAGCTAAGGTTTAACAGGATATTTCTTTGCAGATGTCTACGTGAAGATTACCTAAAAACAGAACATCTGTTCACCTGATGAAAATTAAAATATATCTGTATTGCAGTCACCAGAAACGACATAGACAACTCATAGACAAAGCTGAGCTCATACCAGCATGACAGATTGACATCATCTCTCCTAATGCTCCCAGGGAAACTGGCATGATGACAGATGGATGGGGGCTCTGTCGAGCAGTCAATTTTCAATTGTGCTGCACCGTGAAAGCTCAGATAGCAAATTAAGGGCAACGAATTTGTTAGCACCTAACTTGCAAAAGGTTGTCTTTGTACAGTGGAGTGCACTTGCAGGATTGTCCCACTCCAGGCCTCGAGTTGCCGATCCAATGCCAGTGTTTAAGGATACCCCACATTAATATTCATGAGACACATTTGCATACAATGATTCCTAATGTATGCACACTTATCATCATGAATATTAATGAGGGATATCCTGAAAAGCCATCAGGATTCCAGCCCTTGAGGCCCAGAGTTGGACAACCCTCTGTTACATGACCCTAACCCCAGCGTAAACGCACTTAGCACTAGAGGTTAAAAAGTGCAAAGCAAAGGCAATTTTTAAATGCATGTTTTGAACAAAGGGCTATGACCAGGGCAAATATTGCCCTGGTACAAACATGTATTTAAAGAAAATATGTTTCACACTAGAGACATTGTTTTCATTGTGTTAAGTGTACTTGAGTGGTGCAAAGTTTCTGTGATACCACCCTTGAAGTCTGCTCAGAGTTGCTCAAGGTGCGCTCAGGGGGTGCGGCTGTACAAGGGAGCCCCTGGCACAGCAAATAAAGGGCATTGTGCCTGCAGATAAGTGTCATGTAAACTTAAATATCGGTCTGGCCCAGCGTCTATTCAAGAATCACGCCAAAGGCATGACTCTTTAATAGGCCCTGACACTGAGCTGGCCCTTAAACACGCCAACAACAGGGGGCTCAGTTCCAACATAACTGAGCACCCTGCTGTTATGCATTTGTGGCGGGTTGGCTATAATGTTGTCAGAATGTTGGGGACGGTGGGGGCGCACAAGGAACAAACTCGCGCAGGGCGCTGGCAGAACTGGGTCAATCACAGGGTCTACTGCAGGCTGCAGAGGGGGATCTACATTACAGTAGGAACCAGAAACACATTGCATTACGGACCAGAATACTGGCAAAAGGAAGTACTGTTTAAATAAAGCTTTCCACAGGTGAGAATAGTCGGGGAAAGTTGTACAAAATATCTGCTTTACCAGTAAAACGACCCAATTTCATACATTGTTGAAGGAATTTATGATTAAAGAAACACCTGCACATGTCCATGCTCTGCAGAACCTGCCAACTTTGTGAGGGACCAGACGAAAGAACGAAACACAATGCTCAGAAATACGAAGATTTGTAAATTATTAACTCAGGACATAGCTTAGATGTCACAAAAGGTTCTAAGTATGTCGCATTAAGCTTTTACTCCATGCACTAAAAATGTAGTGTAGCAACTGGACACGTATGTATTAAGTTTGATGGCGTTATAAACCCGGGTAAGTCGAATATGGAGATATGTATAATTTATTTCAGCATGTATCCGGGGCAGATTGACGGCGGAGCACATTAACCCACCATCTCTGATTCCTTTTTTCCCATTTCGAAGTACCCCCGTGGAATGTTGATAAGGCTACGTAGGGAGCTCGCGGTGATCAGCGATGTTTGCTGCATTGTTCTTTTGAAGATGGCTCGAACATCTGCAAATGAAAACCGTTTTATTGTAATTTTCCTGGCCTAGCATTAATTTGGATGCCACCAGAGACTGTCGCAGCTAGAGGCAAGGCCTTTCTGCAGCAGTAATCATTCAAAGTCTTTTTGTACATGAATAGCAAAATGACGCATTAGCAATTCGGCAGAAGACCCCGAAACTCCTAGTAAAAAAGAGGAGACTTTCATCCACACTGCCAGTTGAAATGATGATGGGGCCAATGGCGTTTAACAGAGGAGGGCGCCTGCAATTTCGGTCCATGTGGGCCTAGTTTGAAGATGAAACAGGGGTATTTTTCTCATGATCACAATATCTGTCATTTTAGTGGGGATATCGTCTGGACCTTTTGTCGACACTGATTTAAATCTGGTCAATCATTTAACTGTTTGCTACTTTGGTCCTGGGCTCCTGGCCGCTTCCTCTACTGAATCAATTAAACATCATTGCTTTTTAGAATCACTGATCATTTGCAATGTTACAAAATGCAACTTTGTTGTTATGAGCTGTACGTTATGTTTCTTAAATAATTTTTTATGACTATACGTATGTCATATGTATTAAATGGCTTGCGGTAGCGGCCATGTATTTTTGGTTAAATTGCTAATCCCATAGGAAGAGCACTTTTTTGGGCGGCTTATAACTTCGCTCCCCTTGCACGAATCCTCACCAAACTTAGCAAATAAAGTATATGGCACACACTAAATTATCTTGCAAAGTTTAGTGATGTTTGGACCGGGGGTGCAAAGTTATAGGGGCGGGTCCCTAAATGTATTTTTTTCCCATTGACAAAATGGGAAAAAACTTTGCTCACACCTACAGCCAAACCGCTGGATGGATTTTCACCAAATTTGCGGCAGCAGCGGCAGCTTGGTCCCAAAAGCATGCTTTTGTTAATTTGGTGTAAATCCATCCAGTAGTTTTTTTTTTTAAATTACCAAAACCGAAGGCAACAAAATTAATGATATCTAGGTCCGCTCTGCGGACACACTTTCCTGTTCGATCTGCGGACAGGACACCGATTGGCTAATACACTTGCGTCATGTCTTCAGACACACAATGTGTTCGCGGATTGGTTGGTGTGAAGCGTGAGTGCGTCAGATTTTTGGAAACGCCCACCATCTTGGATTCGCGGACATCGCCCGGTGTCCGCAGACATCGCAGTAAAAACACATTAAAAAACACAACATTGCACTTGTCAAATTTATCAAATAATCTCTGGGGAGGTGAGGGGTGATGAGGATGGGATGGAATATGGCTGCAAGAAGCAAAAAAACAGGCGGGTTTTGCCACGAAAGTCCGCAAACAGTTCAGATGTTCGTGAACAGTCCTGAGAAGTTCGGGGACACTTCAGATGTTTGGGGTGAGTTTTTGGATGGCTTATAACTTTGGCGCTACGTAATGAAAATGCAAGAAATTTCGCATTTATATTCCTGACCTGATTCTGAATCAGTTTGCAAAGTTTGGTGGAATTCTGTCAAGAGGGTGCAAAACTATGTAAAGGGTTATAAATGAGGTGCCATTTGACAAATATAGACTCAATTTGGCAAAATGATAATACATATAGATATAAATGTGTTTGTGAACTTTTGTGGAATTTTGTCAAGAGGGAGCAAAATTAGAGGGGGGGTCCCAAGATATTGTAAAGGCTTATAAATGTGGTGCCACTTGACAAATCTATACAGAGGTTTGTATAAAGATTATATATCTAGATATAAATCTTTTCGTAAAGTCTAAATGGATTTTGTCAAGTGGGGGCTAGGTTATATGACGTATGTTTGTGCATACATTTGACACTTTTGAAAAAAATAAAACATGGGTGGATTTCCAGCAAACTTGTGTAAGGAGCATTGGCAAGGACCTGAAAGCATGGTTTTGCAAATGTGTCTGTGTTTTATTTTTTGACAAATGTCATAAGGTAGGTACAAAAAATAGTGATATATCTTTGGTGACTGAGGTTTAGCCTGTGGCCATGGGCAGTGACCATATTGTCCAGGTCATGTAATAAGGTCATGATCCAGACAATCTGGCTACTTGCCATGACCACGAGGGACAACATATGAGGTTAAAGTGGCCATGTTCACCTGGGACTGGCTTTGTGGTGAAGTTATTTGAAATTGGGATAGATTTGAAAGGGAAGAAAAATGTGCTTGTGGTAATAAGGTCATAGGGTTCTCTTTTCACCTTCTACATGCTTCCATCGAAAGCGAAGCAGGGCCCTGTATGGAACCCCACCTTCCCTTTCCACGGTGGCCATCTTGGAAACAGGCTTCCATGGAAAGCAAAGAGGGGTCCTGTATGGAACCCCGCCTTCCCTTTCGATGGTGGCCACCTTGGAAAAGGATTTTCCTTCCTACACCGGGATGCCGCAGGTGTCCCGGTGTAGGAAGAAAAATCTTTTTTTTCAGCACCTCGGGTTCCCGCTTTGGGAACCTAGGGTGCTAATGGCCTTCATCCCCCATTACAGGGGCTGGAATGGGGGGATAATGGTCCAGAGACCTCATTATCCTTCCTTGCTTTGCTTGGGCTGATAACTTGGGCTGCTGGGCTGGTATCCACCGTTCCAGCCCTGGAACGGAGAATGAATGCCACAATATTTCCATTAGCATAACACAAAATGCAAATGGAAATGGTGGAAAATCTTATTGAGTCTATGCACTTTACTGTGAAATATAAAGTTTTTTAGTTCTTTTTTTTGGTGGTTCTGAAAGGAACATTTCTTTTTTTGTTTTTGGATGTATTTTTTTTTTTTTTGGCAGGAGAGCTAAGAACGAAATGTGGGGAGGAAATGAGGGAAGAGACACCAAACACTAATATTGATGGGTAGGTTGACAGGGGAACAGCGTGTGTTATTTCTAAGGTAGGGGGCAGTGTTTCTCATGCTCCTTGATTAAAGCAGTGGTGGTGGCTCTTGGGGAGGAGGGATGGCAACAGCTGATGCCATTTTAAGATAAATAGCAGTTTTGCTAAACGTATGTACTGTGTACTAGATTGTTAATGGATAATGAGTAGGAATATGTGCTGGAGCTGTGCAAGGGAAATTTTGAAGTTGAAAGTTCCTAGATCAGTGGAAAATGCACTTCAGAACTGTACGCGCAGCACAGATCTTATCGTGAAGTGAAGACGGGTTCTTGGACACAACATCATGCCGCGCGCCAGCGTATGGCCATGTGGCACTGTCCGGAAGGTCCGCAATGAAGTCAGATGTTCGTAGACGTCCACGGATGCAAAACTAGTTGAATAGTTGCAAAAAGTGTATAGAAGTGTTAAAAAAGATTTTAGAAGGTGGGAAATGGCAGAGTTTTAAGGTGGCACTTTGTAAATTGGACACAAATATTGCTATATTGGGTAAGTATGATATTAGTAAGTTGTAGGAAAAGAGCACGCACTGGTAAAAACCCATGAAATTCAATGTAAAAACTTTGTTAAAGGGACATTATGGTTAAGTTGCACTCATAAAAACCTTTGAAATTCAGTAAAAAAAACTTTGTTAAAAGGAAATCAGAAAACCCCTGAAATTTGCCAGTTATGGTAAGCTAAGCAACCATAACTGGCGCCACCACCATGCACTGCTAAGACTAACACCCAGGACATCAAAGATGACATCACAAATATCATTGATGACATCACTGAAGAACAGTGGAGGAAAATAACTGAGAAAGAGAATTAAAGAGACTGGAGGTGAGGATATCCTCTGCAGAAGAGAAAGACATGACATTTGAAGAAAGTGTGGGTTTTGCGTGGATAAGGGATGTAGCAGCTTGGAGAGAGAATAATGGAGGAATCCTTGAGGAAGTGACCCAGAAAGATACTGGAAGAAAGAAATACCAGAACAGATGATATTGAAGATACTAAAGGTGAAGATACCATCGGGGAGACAGAGAACCATGACCGGAGGAAAGGGGTATTGTAAGAAGTAGTGGGACAAATGGAAGTTGGAAGAGAGTTAGGCGTTTCATGACCAGTTTAAATCCTCTTCACACTTTATATGATGCGTTAATTTACTATCTTGACATTCTTTAATTTAGTACGGTACATAATAGCAGGTTAAAATGTCTTGAAATCTAACCTTTTTTGTCTTAGTCCCCATTTTGAAAACATTGTGTACAATCACAATCATAGTATGGCCAGTTTACCACAGTCCACCCAGTATATTAATACAAATGCTGTCTTTCTATGTGACAATTGTGCCTAAGATGTAACAAATAACATATAGGAATTCAAACTGTATTTTTTATAACACACAGCCCTTAGAAAAAAATTCCATGGGCCCAGTGTTAAATATATGGGAAGTAGAAATTAACCAAAGTTATCCTATTGATAATTGGTCTGAAAACTGTAACTCTCCAGATGTTTTGGACTAAAACTCTCACCCATCTAACCAGCATAGTGTAAAGCGATGGATCATGGAAGTTGTAGTCCAGCATATCTGGAGATGAAAAACTTAATTTGTTTGTTAAAGAGAGGAAACACATTTTTTTATTTACTTAATTGTTATAATGAATTTGTTAGTTCAAATAACTATTTCACATTAATTTACAAATAAAACATCAAAACATTGAATAAAAAAGATATAAAAACACATGAAAACCATTCAATACATAACGCATAAAAAGTCACATACTCATTTTTTGCTGATATTCACATCTTTCAAAAGTTGACATGTTCAAACCATAGAGACTTAACAGATTTCCCACAATTAGTTCCCTTCTTAGCTCACACCAATTAACTTCATCTGTGGCAAATACAATTTGCTATCCATGCTTGATGCAACAAAGTACATATTGATCACATCTTATTAATGTAATAATACTGGGAATTGTTGTAGTCATGCTGACTCTCTGTCAAAACATCTGGAGAGCCACAAGTTGCAGACCCCTACAACAAGTAAAGTGTCTAAACATGAGGCCCAAAAGGCATTCTGAACACAAAGAAGAACCCAAAATATATCATAGGGTTCACCATGGGCAGTTTAGCAAAACTGTCACACTCAGCAAGCCGCAGGTACAGTGATTGCAGAGATTATTGAGGACCTCACCAGGGGGAAAGGGTCTCAGTAGTTGTGGTTCTGTTCTGGATGGGCTAACTCTTAATGGTGGCACATCCACACATGACACACAAATTCACAGGTGGGTTAGAGTACTGAAAAGGACAATCAAAGATGTTCCAGTGAAAGATCTGCAGAACAGAACACTTGGATCAGCAGCTGGAACGATTGCTGTTTGGCAGCCAGGGAGGAAGGACTGCAACAGATAATCCCAATACTCGAGGAGGCATCCTGGCTGCCTCGCTGAGGTCAGAAGAACGCACACAAAATGCAGACCGTGGAACATTGACTCAACGACAGCAGACTGAAGACCCTTCAATGATGATACTTTTGGATCAACGGTCACAGATCGCAATTGAGAAGAATGCAGCAGGACACACCATTGTACAGACACAACCAGGGCCCAACTTCACAGAATAACTGTCTAGTGAAGGAGCCAGATTTACCGCATTGCCATGAACAGGAGGATTCAGTGGGCAGTTTCAGAAGTCAAGCAGCACTAGTGAGTACTTAGAGGTTAAAAGCCAGAGATATACCTCCTGAAGAAAGGATCCAATTTCCCCCCCTACTTGATCAAGGAAAATGAGAATATGCTTGTACAGAACTTCCATGGCCGTTCTGAAGCAAGTCTCTTTTGGATGCTTCAGCATTAAAGCCTAGCAGTTGACAAATGTACTTAATCATAGTCTAATTGTTAAGCTAAACTGGAGGGTATTTTTCTACATTTTATTTTACATTTGTATTTATTTGAAGAACAGGGATGTCGATTCTAACAGAACGGACTCACAATAGAACATTTGCAGACAGCATAGGCATTCCACGAAGGGTGCCTGTAAAATAGCACACAGATGAGAACTAATGATGAGACAGTTCCTGAGGTTGTACAACAAGTGGGATATATTCAAGGGACAAGACAAAGTAAACAGAACAAATATTGATAAAAAAAAACAGGTGACTTACAAAGGTAATGTTAAGCTAAGGAGGCAAGCACTTCAAACTAAAGAGGAGTACCATTTAACTGTTGTGACAAGTCCTACTTATAGGCCATGTCAGGGAATGAAGGGAGACCACCCCAAGCATTCCCTGGTGCTCACACGAGTGTATACAGACCCCCCAACCCCCTCCTAACCTTCCCTGTGATGATAGTGAACACTGAGAGGGGAAAGATGCAACAAGAAGAAGCAGAGGGAAGCTACCATGCAGCAGCAGTTTGCACTTTGTCGCAACAGACAGCCAGCATCCTCACACCAGCCACGTGAGAAAGGGGTGCAGCAAAGTCTCCAAGGATCTACACACCATTCTGAAAAGGAGGCCTTATCAGTGAGGATTCCACCAGCTTACCAGAGACATTCAGATGTAAAGGCCCCTCAGAAGGCCTTATGAAACAGGGACTCTAGTTCCTCTGAAACACTTTGACCTTCCTTGCCAGAGATGCTGATAGAAAAGGGGGTGGGGCTTATAAACCATTTTTGAAGCTCCCCTAAGCATCACCCCCTGCCACTCCCCTTTGAGCCAGGTAAATGATTAGACAGGGTGAGTATCCAATCCTGGGAGGGTGTGGGGTATTTAAGAAGGTGCATATGACTGGTGTGGTGTGGGTTAGTTGCACAAGGACAGGCAGTGGCCAAGGACGTCCAAGAGACCAGAGGAGGTAAAAGCAGGAAGCAGTGCAGAAACTATTGGTGAGAGGGGGTCTGCGGAGTGATTCTGTGAGAGAGAATAGAGGGAGTAGTATAATAAGTGTAGGAGTGGGGGAGAGGTAGTGGTGAAGTTAGCAGTAGTAGTTAGGAGTAAAGATAGAAGTTGGCAGGTGTAGTAAGAGAAGGACAGAACTGGTACATGGTAGTTGGTAATAGAGTGGTGAGCAGTGCACCATATCCATTGAGGAGGTCAGTGGTATTGGAGATGTGGTGCTAGTGGCAGCATAAGGAGAGTAGCAGAGGTAGAATGGGAGGCACAACAGGAGGCAGTGCATTAGAGTGATAGGGAGGAGAGAGAAGGAGGGACAGAGATATGGATCAATTGTGGATACAAGTGATAACAGGAATAGGAGTGAGAAAGGAAGTAAGATTGAATGATGGAGGTAGAAAGCAGAGTGAGAGTTTGGAGGGACAGTGACATGGTAGGAGGAGAACAGCATAAGGGACACGTATAGAGAAGGTTCAGGAGTGAGAGGCTTTGAAAGAAGTGAGAGTGATGCTGGGCAAAAGAAGGCACCATTCCCTGTTTCCTGAGACTACTAAGTAGGGATAGGGGAGAGAAATCTAGAAGTTCTCTAGGGAGTCAGGTCCCCTACATCTTAGGTTAAACACCTGATGTGTAGAGAAATGAAAGACAGATAGGGGTTACCGAACGGTGAGCTACTAATAGCCTGATATGGATGTCTGGGTTTGGGAGGCAGGACCCAGGCCCAGGGACGACGAGAGGAAAGGGACTGCCCTAGCGCCAACCCCAAAGCACCCAAAAAGCCCAATGAACTTGAGATCACAAGCCAATTTGACATTTTGTATTGTAATAAACTCCCTTGGACTTTTCGTTAAGACTCAGCGTGATTATGCAACATTACATTAGTAAGTGTCACAGTGTTGGGGTCAGGTAGGGAGGATTGGAGAGAGGGCTAGGAGATTTCCCTCTTTAGCAAGTAATTGAAGTTTAAGCCTAACTTTGAAGAGATCAAATGTTATGCTATGCTGACTTTGTTATGGGTAGTTGGTTCCAGTGGAGAGGGGTGAATAAGGTGAAAGAGCAGAAGAGAGAAGAGGCACAAGGATGGTATGTGATATTGAGGTTGAGTGCAAAGGAGGATTACATGGAACAAGATGGTGAGTAAATTGAGATGCAGTCAGACAGGCACTGTGGAGCAAGAACATTGATATGTTTGTATACTAAGAGAAGACTTTTGAAAAGAGTGTGGTTGTGCATGGAGAGACAACCAACATGTTGTCGGCATGCAGAATTGGAGAAGGATCGAGGTAGGCTGTAGAGAGTGCAGTTAGCAAAGTTGAGGACTTTCTCTTCAGGGAGAAAAGAGTAGATAGAAGGAGTAGGTTTAATCAATATTCAAGTTTGCTAAGTATGAGAGAGTAGGTTTAAACGAGCAGCAGTGGCAGTTGCATTGATAAATTGTTGCAATTAAGAGGACGCCAACATGCAAAGGAGTATGAGTGTTGAGGTGATATTGTAATACTAAAGTAATACTAAAAAGATGGAGAACATTTAGAATCGTACTTGTGCCAGTAAACCAAAAGAAGTGGAAGCAGAAGAAAATCATTTTTGGAACATACATACTAGTCCGAGGAGAGGCGAGTGAACGAGATAAGTAATTTGAGAATCATTTTAACTGGCCCAGGCAGGAGGGACAGTAGACAGTGCCTATAGAAGAAGCATCAAGTGTATTGAAAAGAGAGGAATAACTTCAGAAGGGGAAAACAAGGCTTGAAGGACACAAGAGTGAAATTGAAGAGCACTATTTCTGAACTGTATGTACTGGTCAAAATAGTTGCCAAGTACTATCTACACTTAAGTTACTAAACTGACTGTGCTGAAAAGCAGACCACAGGAGAAGGGACACATTCTCCTGTGCCTAGGTTGTTTTCTATAGGGGTAGGGACATGATTGTTTAGCTTTGGACAGAGGACAGAATCTTCCTTTTGGAATCATTGACAACTGACGAGCACACTAGTTGAGCTTATTTCTTTAAAGTTTTGCCTAATCCATAGAATGGAAAATATCTGTCTCTGTCCTTATTCTGACCAAACACAGCTTGCAGCCGTTGTTTGCCAGGCTCAGAACACTTCTGAACATAGCAGGCTCTGTGTGACTTCTTCAGCTCTTGCACTCCCTGGGACTCCCCTGCCTTTGTATCCAGTCCTCTCATCTTAGTTCGACCTGCACTCTTTCTTCAATCTCCTCGTCCCAGTTGATTGGAGATTTTTATTTAAAGAGACATTTTTGTTTTCTTCCTGCTGATGGCATAAAATAGCTTTCTCTTCAGCCATGTCCCTGGTCTTGACACTACTTTGGATATTAGATAGTCCCATGTAGGCCATCATGTAACATGGTTTAGGCAGTTCCTCACAGGATTGGGAGTCCTTTTCCCCAAAGGGGGAGTCTCTCCGGTGAGGTCCCACTTGCCTCTACCCCTAAGCAGGGTATTACGGAGCAGGCTCGCATCCCTAGCCTCACAGGGGGGGGGCTCTTCATTGCGGAGAAGGTACAAATTCCCTCTATTCATCACATCATACACTTTTTTTTTTATAAAGTATTTTATTGTTTTAGACATAATAAAACAATCACAATAAAGCAACAAGCAAACAAATCAACTTAAAGACTGTCATGGTCATTCAGAATCAATGGAGATAGTACCCTAGCATCAGAGGTCGAACGGCTTCCACAGAACGTGCAGCAGTATGTAATACAAATACATGTCCCAATACAAAACAAAACAAAACACCCAGTACACATTCCTCAGGCTGTGGGGGGGGGGGGGGTTCTCAGGTCGCTCCTTCTTCCCATCTGCCCCATATTTTCAAGGCTTTGTTGGGACAGCCCCGCGCTAGGTAGATCCTATGCTCCATCATTGCGCATCTGTCCACCATATCTAATTTCCATTGGTCCAGTGTTGGGGAGTCAGGGGCTCCCCATTTCTGCGCTATGTTGCGCTTGATCAGTCCCATCGCCGTGTGTAGGAGTAATGTCTCCCATTTATTAGCCTCCAACTCGCCAGGCACACCCAGAAGCAGAGTCTTTGGGTCCTGTGGCAGGGTCCAGTTCAGAACTCGAGAGAGTTCCCTACAGCAGGCGTTCCAAAAAGTTTGTATCCGGGGACATGTCCCCAGAATATGAATGAAAGTTCCCTCCTCCTCCCCGCATCGTCAACAGTTCGGGTTTGGGGCCCAATTCCAGCCATATAAGCGCGTTCTAGGGTAATAAACCCGATGTAGTATCTTCAACTGCACAAGTCGAAGCCTAGAGGAAATGGCGATTTCTCGGGGGTGCATGAGGACTTGTATCCAGTCCTCTGGATCTATCTCTCCCACATCCGCCTCCCATTTCGCCTTCAGCTCGTTCAGGTCAGGGGTGGCAAAGGAGGACATGGCATTATAGAGGATGGAAGTGCATTTGGTGGGGATGTACGCCGGGAGAATGTTGCGCTCTATAGGGGTATAGTCTGGCAGTTGTGTATCATCTGTTAGGTAGGCACTTAGGGCATGGGCCAGGCGTATATAATGGTATCGTTCCGTATGTGGAATCTGGAATTGCAATTGTAGGTCATCAAACGAGGTCAATCTACCCTGCGTGAGCACATTCCCAACCCTAATAATCCCCGCCTTAACCCATTTGGTCCACGGCTCAAACTTCTGAGTCGCAGCTAGATTATAGTTTTGCCAGAGGGGTTGTGCAGTAGTAACTTTGTTTCCCCACCCAATGAATCGGTGTGCTTGTCTCCACACCGTAATCAAGTGTGTTTTAGTTGTGGGTCGGGGGGTTCTCGGGAGGGGTTGATAAAGGAGGGACAGCGGGTCGGTGTTCTGCATAGTGGCTATCTCAGCACGTATGTGGGGCAAGTCTCGGTTTCCGTGGAGAAGATCATTAACCACTACCAGTTGTGATGCCCAGTAGTATGTTTGTAGACGGGGGACTCCTATTCCTCCCTCCCAGATCGATCTCTGAAGTGTGGTTAACGCAATTCGTGGTTGGCCTCCCCCCCATATGAGATCTCTAAGGAGTGTCTCTACCTGGTGAAACTCCAGATCGGGAATTCCAAGTGGGAAAAAAATCAATGCAGTGACTTCATACAATTTTGGGAACAAACAAGGTGGTCCTCTACCACAATTTGTGAAGCAATCAGCAGGGTCATTTTATGTGTTTTTTTAAACGTATGAACTAACAATGCTGATTGTTACAGAAATTGTTTAACTAATGTAGTCCTTTTATAATAACATTGCTACAGTGCCAGTTAAACTAGCTTTGCAAGAAACCAATTGATGTTTACCGTGCTGGCAGACTATATTCATGCTCCAAAAGTAAAGGTGCGCTTTACACCAATCCTTCCAATTTCAGCACACTTCTAATTTTTACCTAATCTTAGGAAATGGTGATGTGTCTTTTAGGCTGCTGAAAGTTTCATGTGATTGCCATTTAACAAAACTTGACACTTTGAACAGTTTAGGATCTGTGATACTGTATCATTCAAAAGCTCTCCTTCAAGAAAACGTTCTAAGATATGTACACCTGTTTGTCATAGTAGATCTTACATGTTTAGGAAATTAATTATTACAAAGGTCCAACCCTATCAAAATAAATGCATTGGCGGTGTGATGAATCCAATGTGATTATCTCAAAGACCCTGGCCTGGGACCCTTCTCATGTGGCTAGGGAAAGGCAGACACTTCTTGATCCTCGGGGTGGTGTTCTGCGGGAGGATCACATGGGAGGGGACTTGGGACAGGAGAATTGCGAGAACACACTAACTGACTTTCTCAATGACCCCACTGTTTTGATGGCCTTTTGTAAAATGGAGGACTTTAAAATAAAAAGAACTCCAACATTAGGGCCTTCAAGCCCTATAATTCCCTAGGTACTGGGAAGAAGAAGATGGACTTGGAGGCACAGCACTGCAAGATGCAATCTAGTATTTCTAATTGCCCACACCAAGCAGGACATTTGATTATGTATTGCCCCTTAAGGTGCAGGCCATTGGAAATCATGGTGGAAGCCGTGGCAGAAGTAGTTGGAGAAGCAATGAGCAGCCGTGCATGCAGCAAGAGCAGAGAAATGATGACGCCGGGACCGCTGCTCTTTGTATAGTGGATTATGGTGCTGAGAGAGATGCAGGATTGAGAAGCTGAAACTGCAGAGGTCATGCAGCAGTAAGCACTGAGGTGACAGGCTGCCCTGCAGACAAAAGACGTTTTCCATTCCTAGTTCTCACCTCTCGTGGGTAGCAGGCATCGGGGCATGCCACGAGTGAAGCAGACTTCTTTCATGAGAGTCGCGAGACTTGGGAACTTAACTGGTGATGTCAAAGGCTCTGACCACGAAGACCGAAGAGGTTACAGCAGCAGCGGGTAAAGCGGACACGCAACGAGAGACCGGTGAGTTGGCTTATGATAGGTGACCCAGGAACGCTCCGTGAGATACCACTGGCTGTGTGTAATTGTTTTGAATGCCAAACTAATGAAAGAAAATATTTTCTACTATACATATGTAAAGAGGAACCAAGAAGAAGAGGATTATATGACTACCAATGCAAGACAAGGGGGGGGCAAGATTAAAACCAAACTGTATCCCACATTGCCAAAGCCAAGAAAGGGCAACATTAAAGCCCCTTCCTGGTATACTCACCTGCCAGGATAAAAACTTTCCTTTGGTCTTAGTTTTATAAGCAGGGAAATCCATGTTAGGTTTGGGAAATGAAGGTGTTTATCTCACCCTTATAATTTAATAAAATGGCTGCTAATGAAAAACCATTACAAAGTTGTCCATCTCACATTTCTGACCCCTCATAGAAGACCCTGCATCCCAGGAAAGCAAGCCTGCCAAGGGAATCTCAGCAGTGCACTATGCTAAGTGTGGGGTATAAAAGTGGGGAGATTCATAGACATTTATGCTTACATGCCCATCCTAGTCTTGGAGACATCCACAAGATATGAAAGGGACCACGGACATGATGTTTACTTGCCCTTACTCAGAATTCTAATGCCTCAATTACTTGCAGTGAGGAGCAGGTGAGAATATATAATACTAATATATTAATACTTGTATAGGAGTACAGAACATGCACACATGAAGGTGGCCATTGCCTCAGCGGCCAAGTAATAGGAATAAGACACTCAGTGGAAAGGAAACTGCTGAGAGACGAGTACTACAGGATCACATATGTCAACAAGGAGTGCTGTAGAGAAGAAGCAGACTGACTCTGCTGAACAACAATTGAACAAAAACAAAGTACCAACATCATATGGAGGGTTTTAACCACCTGCTTATCCCCATGGATTCACAGAAAGTCACTAAATGCCTGGGCAACAACTTTCCAAATGGAGAGAGCAGGGAGCCACATTAAAGCAACATGCAACCTGAAAAATAGGAGGAACTCCAACCTGAAATCAAAATTACATCTTTCTCTCAGAGCAGCTAAAACAAGTTATGGAATCATGCAAAGGTACCAAGTGGAATTTCCTAAGAACCCAGAAGGTAAGGAGGCCAATGGGAGTGCATGACAGGAGAGCATGGCCAATGGCCAATGAGAAAGCATGATTCACTATCAAAAATGCTGTAGACAGCAGGTCATACAGGTAGCAAGTGAAATCCAGACAGTGACACACACAGCAGAGCCACAGGGATCAGCAAGTGGCTGACCTGAATCTACTGGCTAATTTTCACCCTGTGTCTCTCCTTCTGCACTACTCTAAAGCTCTTAAAATGAGTTGTGTTCAACAGTCCTACCAATTTCTTAGACATCCACAACCTCCAAGACCCCCTACAAACAGGTTACCACTCCTGCCACTCCATGAAAACTGCTCTCATGAAGGTCTCCAACTTCATCTCCTCTGCTGAGCACTCTGACGTAGCCTCTATCCTAATTCTCCTTGACATGTATGAGGCCTTTGTCACTGTTAATCACTCTGATCTAATTAATGATCTCTTTCTTCTTGGGGTTTGTGATCAAGCCTTTGCCTGGATTGAATCCTACCTGGCCCCTCGCCAACTCTCTGTTTCCTGGAACAAAAACACCTTTGAACTCACTCCTATAACTATTGGTGTTCTACACCTTTCTTTGATCCTCTCCTCTTTACAATATACACCTCTGCTCTTGGGTCACTGATCTCCCCCATTTGAATTCTCGTATCAACTCTTTGCGAAAGACACTAGAATAATCTTCTCTTTTCCTGAACTCTCCTTTGATCTCATGAACAAAATTTCCCTTAGGCGGTGCTGTGGTGCGTGATATCCACATTACAGGAATAAGTGGGCTATGCACTATCCTCCTGACTGGATTGCACACAATGAACTGGAGATTGTATCCCAGTAAATGTGAATTGTGGCAAAATATCAGCTTGGCACAATGACACCTGTCACTACCAACATGAGTTAAGACACAATATTGGTCTAGAGCCTTGAGAATCTGCTCATTAGTCAAGATGCTCCTGGGAGTTATGTTATAATTATAATTGGTTATTTATAACATGCTTAATACCCAGAGGTTTCCGAGCACAGACCCGGGGATCGAACCTGCGTTCCTCTGCATCGTCTTTCTTCCAAGGCAAGCGCATTGCCCTGAGTTATCCTCCCGAGAAGAGTTACATCACTATGCCTGTGATATTGAAAACGAGGAGGCTGGGATCTATAGTCTTGCAAATGTTTTAAAATAGTGAACCTGTTAGAGAACCTTTCTAGATTTGCTCTCCTTGACACCTTCTGTTCAGTCCTTTACCACAGGGGTACCACTTTTTCAGTTATAGGTATATCTTTATTTCCTAGGAATTTCTCCCAACCACCTACTGTTGTTTAATACATCCAATTTGAAACCCCTGCGTTTTATGAGGGTTAGGCTTGCCACAATAGACTTAATTTCTTTTATTTTATTTGGAAGTTAAATAAGTTTCCCTATGTGTCAGCCAATGGAAGATTATGGGCCTCATTACGAGGTTGGAGGCAGCCATGGTGCTATTAGCACCATGGCTACCCCCTTACCGCATTCCGGGTCCGGGTTCTCGGAATAGGGACTTACCGGGTCATTCCAACCTTGGAGAACCCGGTAAGCCCCATTCTGAGAACCATTCCCCATTCCCATTCAATCCCCCATCGGGGGCCCGTTATTAGCTCCCTTTACCAGGTGCCCTTTGCGGGAGCTGCTAAGGGACCTTGTAATGCGGCGGTAAGCGGTTAACGGCACCCTTTCTGTTGCCATTAACCCCTTACCGCTGACCTCGTAATGAGGCCCTATATCTTCAATAGCTTGGAGTAACCCATTGAGCACTGTGAGAAACCTGAAGGTGTGTCACTCACTAGTCACCAGAATCTGTCATCCAGGTGACCAGGACACGGCCATCACTATTGGATCAAGTTTGTGGACCAGTGAGATTGGAGCACCTGGATGAGGGGTCCTCGGGGATTGGAAGTGGGACACCGAAGGGTGAGACGCGGTATCCCTTCCATATGACACCTTTTACCCGTCCTGCCAAACAGGATATATAGAAACTCTACCCCTCCCTTTTCCTACACATGCCGTGAGTGACACAAGACTTATACCAGAGCCATTTACCGGACATGTCCCAACACAATGGTCAGGCAGATTCAGGCAATTACCGACAAATATACACACCTGACTGCAGTTTCCCTTCTCCACAGGGCTAGAAGGCAGAGCAAGAGAGCACACTCTGAGCAAGGCCAAACGCACGAGAAACCAGCTATTCCAGGATAGCAGTTCAAATGGAGGAGAAAGACGTGAGACCGGAAAGGATGTCGAGGAGGGAGTTGCCCTTGCTCTTTTCAACCCTGACCCGCAAAACCTCAGACAAAAGAAACATAAGACCATGAATCGCAGCTGGCGAATGGTGTGATAGATGTCAGTGGTACATCAAACCCTCCCACACTGATAGCCAGGGCGTGGAGACGCGGTTGCCATCATGGTACTGACCTTGTCTCCAGCGGCAAAAGAAACACCAGCGAGTTCAGTACTCCTGGTGAGTTGGATGAACCTGATAGGGGACCAGACTGTGTTGGACACAAGGATGCAGTGGTAACATTAATACAATTGATATACAGAGGTCTTTTGTTGTGAACAAACTTGGTACTAGAGATAGAGTAGTCCGGCTCCACGTGGGCGCTCATTCAAAGGACTCTAGATGATACCCTTCTCCTGAACAAAGAAAATGTGGAAATTAAAAAGTATAAACAAAACAAATGCCAAGAGGTTGTAGGGAAGGCCGGCGTGAGGTGTGAAGGTGGTCATACAAGGGTCAAGCCAAACCTCTTATACAATCGAATGTCCTTGACACAGAAGATTTTGACAATTGGGAAGTTTGGAATCCGACAAAGGGAATTGTGAAACTGACGTTTGCACCCGGCTGAGGGGAACGCTGTGTGAACTGCAAATTAGCAACTCTGTACTGTCCATAGGCCTTACAGAGTGACCCGGCGAGACTTGATCACCCTTTGGAAGTCTCTGTTTAAACTTGGCAAGTGTTTTGGAAGGTCTGAGCCCAGATGAGGGAGACCTAACCAAAAGGAGCTGGTTGTTAAAAAAGACATTAAGAATGTTTATTTGAATATTACAAGCGGAGGAGATTGTGATTGAAAGGCGATAGTGAACCCGATTGAGGGATGTCAAGGGCAAAGCTACAGGAAGTGTATCCCATATTGTTAAGTAGCTACATGAACTGCCTTATTATTACAAGTATTACCCAACTGAGAAATGTCCACAGTGAGTGGTTGGTCTGAGCCCGACTGATGGAGGCTAGCAACTGAGAGAAGGATCGGCGCCCGACTGAGGGTGATCCAAGGGTGAAGGGTAATCACCCAACATGAAGATTAACCAAAGCAACTTTTGTTTGGTTGTTTTGTTGTTTTGACATATCAGGCTCTCTGAAGCAAGAGACTTTGCATGAGAAGAGATTTAGACACAGAAGGCCCTGATATAGAGAAAAAGGAACTGTAAGCTCGTGCCAGAGAAGCTCAGGCGTGTGCTGTGCTCAAAGGTTCTGCCTTGTCCCATGCTAACAAACGTGGGGAAGGGAGACCCTGGCTATAACATCCTGACTTGTCATTTTGTGAACACTTCTTTCTTTTCTTGTGAACATTATCCCACACTATTTGTAGCATAGCTATAAGGATTGGCAATAGGTTGTTCATAGTATAGGCCGTTTATATTTGACTAGACCCCACTAGGACTGTTTTATTATCATTTGATGGTCGAAGCTTGCTCCCATCTTAGATTTAAGTTTTGCATGATAGTACCAATAAAGCAAACATTGCCCAAATGGACAAAAACATATGAACCAGAACTAGTGCTAATATTATGACATTAGGGCAAACATTGCTAATAATTGCGCACTAGAGCACACATTTTCCTGGTGGAAAACGCATTGAACAAGTACGTTTTTGATTGAGCGTCACACACAAACATGTTCAATTGCTTGCACAAGTGCAAAGTTTCTGCAAACTGACATCTGGAGAGCTCACAAATCCTCATATGTTTCCTCATTTAAAATATTGTGGTCTTCCTCAGCAAGGTCCAGCAGCTCTTCCAGTTCTCCCCATGGGTGAGTCTGGAATCTCGAGTCACTGGTCCCTGCTAATTCATTATTTTTTGTCCCTTGTGTTTTTGCTTCTTGTTTGTCCACCATCAGTCATGTCCTGCATCGCTCCTACGACTTTTTTCACCACATTGTTGCTAATTCACATATCATGCTGTTTTCCTTATGACCAGATAGACAACACATAATGGCCACAATTTGGAATCATTCAGTTAAACTGAAGGTCAACTTGATAGATTTATCTGTAGATGTAATAAAAGCCAAATGCCTCATTGGCATTGATTATAACCTGAATTATACACTTGATCAAGCAGATGCAAAGGTACCAGTTGGCATAGTGAATATCGGATTGCTATATGTCTTGAAACTTTTAAAACTACACTGTCAGCAACATGTCCTCAAACTTAAATATCGGTCATGTAAACATTGAGATTTTCATAAGATTGCAGAAGAAAACATATCAATAAGTAATGTGTTATTTGGAAGTTGGGCAATGTAAAAATTGAATGGTGTGTCAGTGTAATTGATTCACTCTCTTCCATTCCTTGTAAAGAGATTGATTTAATATAGATAGATATCTGACAATAATAGTTGTGTAACAGTTTTAATGGTGACATGTTGTGTCAAGTACAGTTCTCTTTTATGTATTGGTTTATGTATTTTTTCACATTGACCAATTCTTGAATCCAATTGTTATCTTATACTTGTGACAAGCGTACTCTAATAATTGTTCAATATTTATCAAGCATTCGGAATTCCATTACACCCGTTCACTAACACATATTGCCATCATCTGTTATTAAATCAATATCTTCCTGACAATGCTTTATCACCTATTGTTTCCATTTGAATTAATGATGTCCAGTGTCTATTGCCGACATGTGTTATGGGCAAAGGTGCATTATCAAGTCCTAATAGGTGGTTGGAAGTCAAAGATTTTGCCTAGTTCTATGACAGAGACAAAACGAGAACAGGTTGGATATAGGGTTTAAGTCCCTCATTCTATAAAGGCATGTTGATATGCAATTTTTGATGTGGGAGTATTACAATAAACTAAACATAGTGCATGTCAAGAGGGACATGCCAATCAAGCGAGAACAAGATTTTTGAAAAACTGGGTGTTTCTACAGTCAACATAAGCTCCTGACTAAGCAAAGTAAATTATTTTCAGGGCGGGTGTGTCCTGTACTAAAATTGATGGTGTATATGATTATGTCTGCATACAAGGTAAAACCTATTAAGCCCAATTCTCTAAGTCTTGGATACTGAAACTTCACAGTTAGTGATGGCAGATGGAAAACACACCAGCCCATCCTCCAAACACTAAATCATACCACTGTGATTAATTGCCATCTTGGTGTCAAAGCCCTGGCCTTTTTCATTTTTATATTATTCAATAATGTAGGTAATTCCATTTCTGAAAGGGAAATCTGCTTATAAGATGCCCCTGTCAAAAGTTATTTTCCAAATGCAAACTGTGTACTTGTACCCTGTTGCATTAGTATCATGATCCACAGCACCTTTTCTACCACTGGTACAGAGCATGGTCAGTGGTCACGTTATAGCTTGTGTGACAGCCAAGCCTCTACACCATAGGGGCCATATTTAAAATATGCACCCCTAATCCAAAAACTGCATAACTCTGGAGATATTACCCTGGTGGCACACTGAACTGTACATATAAACTAGGGTGTTGTGGCCAGCATCTCTCAGAGTTATCCCAGGCACATTACATTGATTTTGCACAATGCGTAAGTCATGTGGGCCCGATCAATTGAGGAAGGATTATATCCATGCAAGGTCCACACCTATCCACTCAAGGGACTGTAGCCTTTGGGGATTGCTTTTTGTTGTTCCTTTCTAAGGGCAGGTAACACCATTTCCCCCCGGACAGCCACTCCAAAGGTCACTGGCATGGGAACAAAAACCAAGAGGCACACCCATTCACAGAGAGACGGTCCTCCCAACAGTGTGATGCATGTTTAAGGGCGTTAGGGAAAAGGGGAGGGGCAGAGTTGGAGTAGTCAGGGAACTCTGATCAAGGGAAGGAGACCTCCACCATTTGGAATCTCTCTGCCTCTCTTTCTCTTTCCTGTCCTCTACAGCTCCTCTTGAGCAAAGGACTTTGGGTGTGACATCAAAAGGCAACAGGCCCTTGTTTTCAAGGGCAGGGATTGGACCCCTAAAGCAGGGAAGCTTTGCTCAAATCACCTGGAAACCTTTGCCTATATAAAGGGTCTCCAAATACTTCTGAGAAGGATCTTGAAACATCTTTGGATCATCACATGAGAAGAATTTGTTGGACCCTGCTAAACGAGCAGTCCTTTCTAAAGTTCTCTAGTTGTGAGGTGAAGGCAGGTGTACCAAAGGCAGAGGCAAGCTCTGTGCCTAACCATCCCCAGGGACCATTAGGATGAACAGAGATGCTCGACCATAAACTTGCATCCCCCGTGTTTGGGAGCTCAAGAACCGGTTTGACATTGGAACTTGAGACTCTGGATTGAAAAGACAAGACCCCTGTGATCAATGCCATCCCACTCCAAGCTATAATTCTAGTCGAGCTTGATGCTGAGCAATCCAGCCGGCCCATTAAACTCTGCCCTTTGGTGCATGTTGTTCTCCGAACTGCGGTCCTTTGTTCGACCCCGTTTGCCACTGCTTCGTGCCAGCTGAAGTGTGTTATTGCCTCAGGTCGAACTACAATGTACCGCTGCCTTACCTTGCTAGAGTCGCCATCTGAAATGTCCGCTTTTTTTGTCTGTGCTCCTTTAAGTCAATTGAGAGGACTCTTGTGTTCCCTGAACATCGACTTTCAAGCCTCTGCATCAAACCAACTCGCCGGCTCATCTTGGTACCAGATCGGCCACTATAAATCCTCAAACACTGAACCAGACCTGGTAACTGCCCGATCCACACAGCTTGAGTAGATGCTCCGAGACTGCAACTCCCTTTCCGTTCGACCCTGACTCGACACCAGATTGACACTGGACCATCATGACTGCTGTATCTGCGACCCGAGATGACACTGCGGCAAATGCTGAGAATCCTGGTTCGTTGTCAAACCCCCAAGATATTTGCAGAGTTATTATTGACTGATATCTGCCCCTCTGGTGCATCTTTTGGTTCTGGGGGCTGGCTGTATCATTGTAATCCCTTTTGCAACATTAACAAAAAGGAATATTATTTTTGATTATGTGATCTTTAAATTGCCTTTTTTCTCCCCTGTCTCGTTATGAGTGTGCTGCATCTGTTCTATCTTTGCATATTCTGTGTTGTTTCTACAGGGTTGGGTTTTTACAGTGTTTTATAGTTAGTTATTATTGTACATGGTGTGTTATAGTATATATGTGTATAGAATCTTGAATGGACATTCTTAATGTGGACTGTAATACTTTGCTGTTTGGGTTGCTACTGAAACACATTCACACCTCTCTTAAGAGTATATCCTTCCCACTGCCCATGTTACCACAAAAGGCAAAGGGGGTATTTCTCTTGACTGTGCCTGTTTTCTTTACGATTGTGTTGGCTCTGAGTTTTTAGAAGTGTGAGGTCTGAGTGTGCGTTTTAGCCTCTACTCATCCTTGTACTCCTGCATGGCAGAAGTCAGTTTGACGCAAGCACATTATGTGTTGTTCTGGGGAGGTTTGGGGAGAATCAACAGAAGCAGGTCAGAGGCTTGTCCAGGTAACACTGCAGAAGATATGCCACTAATTCAGCTGCAGGCCATTGGCATGGAAGATCCTTTCACCAAAGTATTAGCCACTTAGAAGTTAATTCATAACCTTTTTTCCAACTTTCATTGGATCATTGACAAATTCACAGTTTAAGGAGGCATTTATTTATTTGCATGTGTAAAGCGCACTGCAGCCCTTAGACATTGAGGCGCTATGAGAAGGCTTAACGAGGCTTGATTCAGGGTTACAAGAATGCGGCCCCTGCAGAGATTTGAAAACAAAGACCAGTTACAGTTAACAAAGGACATTTTCATGACAGTTTCAATACATATTGCACATAAGAAGGTATTCAGATAATTTGAAAGGTTAATTACACCATATCTCTTAGGAGAACAGGTAATTTGAACTTAACCAGTGGAGCAAATCATTTTTTCAGTTTTATGATCTTTATGAATTATCCTGATCACAACTTTATAATAAATGACTTAATTGGGTACTTTAATAAGGCAACTCTGTTCTGCCTTAAACACCGCCTTTCACAACTGCCACTAGTGATCATATCCTCCTTACTCGTCAGATAATCATTGGCTATTCTCAAAGTAAGTATTCAGATAATGTAAACTGTAAGTGCCACCTAGAATTTTTCAAGTACTTTCTTTCTCCATTTGGAGGTTAAACTACAAATTAGCACCATGTAATTATGATCTACTACACTCCTTTTTATCTATCTTGTACCGTCACCCATTGTCCTAAACAAGCAAACATAAATAGGCTGACATCACTATTTGGTACCTGCTCTCTTGATTTTAAATGTTATCCAGTCTATGAGGAATTTACAGAGAGACAATCAAGTCTACAATAGGTTTTCAAGGCAGATATTCCCCCTCACAATAATTATCCCTGCTCAATCAGTTTGTCCCACACACTCATATAAATTAAAGTAAATATTGTTCTCTCATTCTTGTTAAATCCTTTTGTGACATGCATTAGCCTTAGTTTGTCCTTAGCACCCCTCACTCCCACAGCACAATTTGCATATAAAATAGGGGGACTTGAAGTGCACACTCTTTTTTATCTGTGCTATTTTTCTTTTTCTATCCAATTCTCAGAAACGTAGGCAGGGTAGGCCCTGAGGGGCAAGGTCCACCCAAAATCTGTAAATGCCCACTCAGCAGCACTGTATAGGCATTTACAGATATTTTTGTCAGGCCATTGGGCCCTACTACATTAGCTTCAGGCCCCATTTGCCAGACAATCCTGGCTACGCCTCTGCCAATTCCCTAACCACTAACCAGTCATATACTTTGACACAGTGTCTACTGTGTGAATTATGCGCCAGACAACTAATTCATGTGAAAACTATGTGGCAAAGAAATCCCCCATCATTTTTGATTTGGACATACATGATGACAATAAGTAGAAAAGAATATTAAGAAAACAAGTGTGATTTTACTTGCATGATCTTCCTTTATTAAATCTGTCTCCTAACAAAGATCTTTACTGTAGGAGTAGACTGCAAACAATTAAATACACTAAGCAGAAGTAACTAACTTGTGTTTAGTTGCTCACCGCCCAGCCACCAAATAAATGTACAACTAGGTCTAGCCCAGATTCAGTGCTTCTGGTTCTGTTCTTTCTAATCAAATGTGCACATTGACAAGGTTCAAGAATACCGTTACCTCATCATTATGTTTGATAAAATCATGACGTAGAAACTTCTTTTTAAAACACACCCATATACATATATATATATATTCAGGGAAACCTGTTTGCAGGGATGTTAAAGCAAAAACCTTAACACAGCAAAACCTCTCAAATTCAACTAAAACCACCTTAACTTTGTGCCCCCTGTTGTGCAACCTAGGATCACAATGATGACATCACATAGTACATCCCTGATGACATCACTAATAACATCATCTATCTGATGGCATCAGACATAACATCATTTATGACTTAGCTCATATAAGCTTTCATTATTTAAAAAACAATTTAGGCCACAGCCTGGCGGCTGGTTAGTGTTGTACAATATAAAGTGGGCACAGCCAAAGGCTGTGGCCATGGCGATGGCTGAAAATCATAGATAGTGGCCCCTTAATGTGTTAGAATATACAGTGAGCATGGTCAAAGGCCATAGCTAGTGGCCCCTTAATGTGTTGAAATATACAGTGAGCACTCCTGCCCCTCAATGTGTTAAAATATACAGGGGGAGGGGAGCGAAGTGCGTGGCCACTGGGCTAGTGGCTGGTTAGTGTTGTGAAATATACAGTGAGCATGGCTGAAGTTTGTGGTTAGTGGTCCCCTAATGTTTAGAACTTTACTGAGGCCATGGTTTCCTTCCTTAGAAAGGAACAAAGAGAGATACCCCTATCAGTCTATATTCCTTCTAGCAGGGCAGGGTCCAGCTTGTATTGGGGAAAAACCTAACCCTTGCACAGCTGAACTTGGCCCACCGGTCTGGCATGTGTGCAATTTAATTTAATATAACTGGGATAACACTGAGAGATGCTGGCCACCATACCCTAACTTAGATATTGCTTATATTTACAGTTTAACATGCCACCAGGACAACATCTTCAGAGATATGTATTTTTTGGAATATGGGTGCATATATTCTAAATGCAGCCCCTGCTCTTGAGAGACTTGGGTGCAACTGTAAAGAAGGCACCCGTGACCTCTGGCACAAGTGCACACTATGCTCTTGGCATTGAGCATATGAAAGGGGAAGCTAATTAGCAGATACCCCTTTTCACAGATGGAATTACCTGCATCATTTTATTATTTAATAAAAAATCAAAAAAGTCAGATCTTCCACACCCTTTCCAGATGACAATTCCTCACAGCCACACAATGCCATACTTAGCCTAATCTAATAAAAGAGATCCATCCGTTAATGCATATGAACAATGTAAACTCTGTTTGGATGGATTGGACTAAAAACAACACTAAAAGACACTAACAGTTTAATAAAAGACATTTAGAAATGATGCAAACTTCATAATGAGTGATATCATACTGATAGAGAAGGTAGATTTTTTCTCTCCTGTGTTAGACTCCAGCAGTGCACAAAATTAACACACTTTCATAACAGTTTCTTTTCAATGTATCCTCTGCTTTATGTGCTGCAGTGACAGCTGGAATTCTGCAGACGTTAGAACTCAACAGTTATAACCAACTACAGTTAAATATACTGGTATAATTTGCTTATTACCAGCCAGTAGTTATTTGGTGCCACAACTAGCCTGTAATGAGGAAACTATTTACAGGCTTGTATATGGGTATTACAAAGCTGCCATCTAATATATGAAGATTAAGACAAAACTTTTATATAGAAATTGGACACTCCCATTACAAAATACAGCAATCACCCCCGAGTTCGGGGGTGGGCATGGCCGGAAATGGTCAGCCAGCCCGAGAATAGGCAGAGTGTTGTGGACTGTTACTGGCCATACCAGCCCCCGATTATTGCATGATAGCTATTCACACCTTGGGGTTTGCCTTGGGTGCAAATACTTGTTTTAAAAAAAAAATATTAACAGGAGATGGGCTCATCACATATTGTGCAAGCCCAATCTCATGTAAAGAAGATGCCCTTCATCATAGGAAAAGATACATAGTCCCTTTTCCATCTCCATGGTTTTGGCCTCTGGCAGGAGCTCCTGGACTAGAGCACACATCTCCAAGCCCAACAGGTAAGTGCGGAAGAAGGAAAGGTGTGGGGGAATGGGAGCATGATGTTTTTGGGTGTGGGGGTTGACTCCCCATAATCAAGATGATGCCACCCACGGAAGGGCCTCGGTTGGCTGGAAAGAGTGGGTGGGACACAGTGGGCCTCATTATGAGGTCGGTCGTAAGAAATCATCATTACCGGCATGCGGGTGCTACCGTCTCCATATAGCACTGCTGCCGGAATCTAGGGCAGATTCCGAGTTAGAGTGTGCACACATTCCGGCATGCCAGTAACGGCTGCACCGGCATGCCAGTAAGGGTCCCAAACCCCCGATAGCGGCAGCATCAAATGTGCAGACATCGCCACCGGCATCGCTAATGTGCTCAGAACGGCACCGTTCACACCAGAACCGCTAATACCGGAAATAGAAGAAACGTGATCGTGCTGGAACAAGATTTGCGCCGGCGGCCATCTTGAAAAACACAATCCATTGCAATCCACTGTGGACAGGACCGGTCTCTGAAAAAACACTACCCTGCCTGCCAGAACATGTTAAAGGCCACTAGAAAAAGAACACCTTGCCTGCGAAAACCCAGGTTCAGTGATGATGAACTTAACATTCTTGCTGACACACTCATCGAGCATGCCGACGTTGTGTTATGTGCTGACCTGCGCCATGCTGCACAAATAAGGAAAAAGCATATATGGGAGATGGTGGCCAGGAAGGTTTTCTGCGGTGGGGACAACCCCACACAGTGTGAAAGATTGCCGCATGAGATGGGATGATCTGCGTCTGCGTGTGAGAAACATCCTGTCCGCCAACCCCAGCCAAGGGCAGGCAACAGGTGGTGGACCTACCTCACCCTTCAAGTTGGCAAGGTGGGAGGAGACGTGTAGCTCTGTGATGGATATCGAGGCAATCAATGGAGTTGGCCATGCAGAGACGGGAGTCCCATCATCAGACGATGACGGTGAGTGACCCTTTGCGCAATACAGAAGTCACCACACACACCTGATATCCCAAGTACAAAGTTGTTTTCCAAATGGGAAGTAGATGAGAGCAAATACATGGCCCATCAGCCCCATCTAAACACATCGCGATCCCAAACGCCAAATCCCGGCCTCAAAAGCACACAACCAAACCCAATGCCACAAACAAAACAAAATGATCCCACAATATAACTCTCTCTCTCTCTCTCTTCTCTCTCTCTCTCTCTCTCTCTCTCTCTCTCTCTCTCTCTCTCTCTCTCTCTCTCTCTCTCTCTCTCTCTCTTCTCTCTCTCTCTCTCTCTCTCTCTCTCCTGTGTTGAACTCGTTGAACTCAATTTGGGCTGGGGGCGTGGGTGTGTGGGGTGGATAGAGAGCAGGGGTGTTGGGGGTGGGGGTAGTCTGTAAAATGCCGCGGGTAGATGTTAATGCATGTACATAGTTCCATTTCATTAGTACACCTGTTATGTGAAAAAATAACATGACTGGACATTGCTTCTTGAGTTTTTGTCAATTTATTTGTCAACAGTGACCAGTGCACAGAGTCCCCCAATCCCAGTGCCCAGTGTTCCACATTTCCAGCACCTTCTTTGACCCTGTCCATCAGAAATAATGTGCAATCAATTATTGGCATACAGCACGTCCCTCACGCACATCGTGACGTGGCCGATATGCAGCATCTTCTTCATCATCATCCGCACCCGGTGGTGTCTGGTCCATGTCAGCTGGCAGAGGTACGTTGCGCGGCATGCACATGTTGTGCAGCATGGCACATACCAATATAATCTTGCCCACCTTCTCAGGCCCGTAATGAATGCCCCACCCGACCTTCTGAGGCAGCAAAACCGTGCCTTCAACAGGCCAAAGGTCTATTATATCACCACACGAGCATGTGTATGTGCACGATTGTAGTCCTATTCATGCCGGTTCAGTGGATGCCTGACAGGGGTGAAGGGCCACAGCTTCAGGGGATAGCCAGCATCACCTGCATGGGAGAAAAATAATGTGTGATTGTGAGTTTTCATGCCATTCCATGTGTGCACTGCCTGTACATTGTTCATGTTAATATGCACTACATTTTCGTTGGCAGCTATTGCCATAACATCTGCACAAATATCAGGCCTGTGTATTAATTGGCAATCCATGGTGTGGGGCATGGGTGACATACCCAACCTATGGACCTTGACATGAGATACACCACTCACCCAGATGAAGTGAGAAGGTGCATGATGTACTCACATGTGAGGGGTGTGCGGCAGGGAATGGAACCAAATGCATGATGAGCACTGTATGATGCATTTGGCTGATGTCCAACATGATACAGGTGGGTTTGACTATCATGCCTTGAAATAATTGATGACTCCATGCACATGTCCCTCAACACCTTCACCCATGTAACCATGGCACAATGTGATTGGTGGTATGGTCCGCAAGTGTACGGATATGTTACTTTTATGATGCAGGGTGTCGACTGGCATACTGTTACTTATGTACTGTGGATTGTTCATAAACCAATCACACTCATGTTGGTGATGTTCACTACTTGATGGATACTATTTTCAGCATCCTTGAGGCAGGGGATTCTTGAGTTTGCCCTCATATGCACATAATGGCATGGTGTTATGTGGTGGTCCCGTGGGGGAGGGGCAGTGACAGGGGATTCCCTGAGTGGCATTTAATTGTGCGCAGTCATGGATGCATGACCTGTGATGTGCTTTGATGCACTCATGTGGATTCAGCTTTGTGACTGCAGGATGGTGCCTTGTGGTACCTGTGGGTGCGGTCTGATGATGTCCAGTGAACATGTGCAGGGGTGGGCGCTGAATTGGAGTCTGACATTTGTACATTGATGTGCGGCTATGGTACGTCTGCATCCATTGTCAGTGTCATGCATCAGGTTGGGATGATTAGGGTCACATTGTTTGCCACCAAGGACAGTGTCCGTACACCCAAATAAACCCCCATGATCCAGGAAGCAGACAGGTTGCATATGTATGTAATTCCCCCCCAATATAAACCCTATGGCCCTGTGGTCAGACTTACCCAACAGCCAGGCATGTTGTGCAGCATGTTGTTCCATGTAGTGGGGAAGCGTGGAGATCTGCAGCACCATTGCATCATGTGTGGATCCTGGGTATCTGGTACAGCAATGTGTTATCATCTTGCTTGAATTACACACCATCTGGACATTGATGGAGTGGTATTGCTTCCGATTGCGGTACACCACCTCCACGGAATGCCAGACTACCAACTCCACATGGGTGCAGTTGAGGGCACCAATGACGTTAGGCATGCCTGCCAGTGCATGAAATGCAATTTTGGTGTCATTCACCTTTGTGTAGTCCGTGGTAGGAATATGTAGGCACATGCGTGCTTTAGGAGTGCATCCAGCACCTGGTTCAGCACACAGGAAAAACATGGCTGCGAGATGCCATGCAGCTGCCCCACTGTGTACTGGTAGGTGCATGTGGCCAGGGAGTGGGGCACAGACACTAACTTCAGCAGAGGGGGGATGGCGGTGCAGATGTTGATCAGGCTGACTAGGTCATCATGAAAGAGATCCACGATTGTGTTGATGGTGTCCCTGTTCAGGCGGACCAGGGTGTGGATCTGTGCTGGGGTTAAGTCGAATGGACTGGCCCTTATGCGAGGGATTGGTGGCTGCCTTTGGGGAACCACTGCCTGCACTGCTTCTCCTCCTGCGGCTACTCTGCATTCCATGGTTTACTTCCTGCTCAAGGAGTAGCAGTGCAGGTATGTCCTTGAGCCTCTGTATGGCAACTCCAGCCTCTGTATGGCAACTGCTAATGATATCATTTTGGACTTGGAAGGGGTGTGGTGTGTGGGTGTGCTCCTTTTTGTTCGGGGCCAGATTCCATTGCCTCCACATGTGCTGATTGTGTGCACCTGTGGCAGATCTGGACACAGCAGATTGATGCCACACTGCCACACGATTCCGGTGTTACTGGCAATGTGGTAACCCTTCTTACCGGCATCTGGATGCCGGTAAGTGCTTGTCCATCCAACTCGTAATGTGCCCTACTTTGCGGCATGCCGTTATTACTGGCACTGCTGCCGCGTGCCTGCACCCATTCCGGGTTGGTGCTACCCGGTCAGAGCGGGTTCTTGGTGATACCGCATCACATCGCAGGTCGTAATGCACCGGTCCGGTAATGGATGCCGGTACTCCCTTACCGGTATTGTTATTACCTGACCGCCAAGCTTGCAATGAGGCCCATTGTGTTCTCTCTCACAGTTCCAGCTACCTCATTGGCTGAGCACTCTTCACCAGGTGTGAATATGGCATACAGGACTTCAAATCGATATTACAGGCTTCCATGTAGAATACAGTCAATAATATATAAACCCTTGCTGTACTACTAATCGGTATCAATACATTTAATGGAGAGTGACCATTACAAGCTGGCACTACCAATGTTTTTTAAATAGAGCCATCATTCTATTTTAAACGCAAAAAAAACAAAATTGTCTTTCCCCTTCCTATTGTATTGTGCAGAAGCTTGAAACGAATATTAAAGGAATATTAAAAGTACTTCTCGGTTTATAATTTCGTTTTCTGATATGTCCTTAGTGGCAGAGTTCGTAAATGCCTGAAGAAATAACACATCTCATTTCTAGGAAGCCGGCACTGCTTGAAAAGCTTAACCAGTCTGCTCTGTGGACCTAGTAGACTTACGAAAGATTTCACCACTAGCTTTTTGCTTTGATGGATTGAAGCTTCAAATATGTCCGTCATATGTGGGATGAAAAAAGTAATATCCCTTTCTTTAAAAAATAAACCGATTCCCCACACAGTCAAGTGTGTTTCTTGGAAATGGCACTTGATTGCAGTCCTAATGCTATTGGCAGAGCTATTTTCATATTGTTATTCTGATGCAAGTATCCATCACTGATGACAAACAGTGTTTGCGCGCCTTCTGATTGGAGTGACCGTGACACCCGCAGATCCATCAGGAGCAACAACATGAAATTAATATTTTTTTTCTTTTCTCCATTTGGTCAGACGCAGCATATAATCTCACACTATCAGTGTCCTGTAGCTGTCTAGAAATGGAACATTCTGCATGCCTTTTGCAACCATAGCCCATTCTCTTCGTGCGATCGAAGGCCTCGCTGCTCCCAGACCAGGATCTGCAGAGGAATAGGGTGCGCACTTGCGGCTGCTTGCTTACCCTTTTTTCATTATTTCTGCTTGAAGCGCTGAGGCCTTAGGAGTGATGGATGAGTTTTTAGGCGGCAAGGAAGCAATGCTGCTTCAAATCGACCGCCCTTTTTTTTAACAGCGGGAATTTAAGAATATTTCTCTTCTACACAGACGTTCACAGTCAACCGCTGCAATGCCATGTACTGCAGCGGTATACACTACTATAGTGTAGTTGCCACCGTGCATGCATTGTGGTAACTTAACACAAATGGTGGAGGGTAATGTGCTCTTAGTTCTGTACCATTCCTACATTCTTTTTTTGCAGGTAGACTTTCATCTCTTTGTTGGAATATCTAATGCCTTTTCAACTTTCATTTTCGAGAGTTGTCTGAGTGGGCCAGGGCGGGCTTTGCTCTGGTGAATTGAACTCTGGTTCCTTCTGGAATTTGTTCACATCATCTGCATGGCTCTGCCTTCCATCTTCAAAGGATGTGTTTAGGGACAGTTCTCATTCAAAACCTCTGTCATGAACACAAAAAGGAATGACTTTGTGTTATGATAGAAGAGAAAGCTTTTCTACTGGATACGGGCTCGAAAAGAGTCCATTTCATGTCGCGCAATCAACAGAGCGATGAACATCACTGCGTCGACCTAGCTGTATAAAAATGGAACTTGGGTGGATGTGTAGTGCTGCCCTCAACTGGTGGTGATTCCCCGAATAATCCCAATGTGAGATTCGTCCGGAAAAATGTGTGGTCTCCCAGTGGTAATAATTGGGGTCTTGCCTGGGAGAGTTTAGAGCTGCTGATGCCACCTCCCCTTTTTGCCTGATAACATGACCCTGAGCTGTAGGATATGTTCAACTTTTTTTTTTTTTAATTTTCCAGCCTCTTCAAGTGCTGTGGGGAGGAGGCCACGGGAAGCAGTGAGGAGGGAGGCATAGAGGGTATATTATTATATTGCATGTCACGTTATGTTCCAACATTTGTTACAGTGTATATCACCTCAGCGGAGACCTTCGAACACCAAGGGGCATGGTCCTGGAATCATTCCCTGTCACTGTCTGCTCTCAAGACTAGTTAACACTGTTGAAAAGAAATAGTCCTAAGCTGTTCCCTAAACATACAAACTGCCTTGATAGCATATAACATATCTCGGGTGACGCATGTGCCAGCGACCATCCGCCCACTTTAACTTTGTGGAATCTCGATACATGTATTAAGAGCTAACTGCTGGCTTGTAAATTACGTGTCAGGTGGTATGGATTGATTTTGTAAGGGATGCATTATTGTCTTGTTATATGCCCGATGTGCAATACATGGCTCCTTGATATTCACACTCAACTCCACCGGCCGCAATTGCAAGGATCCGAGTGACAGTGTTACATGGTGGAACTTCCGTAATCTAAACAGCATGTTGACTGGAATATTCTGAGTACTTTCATACCTTCACATAAGCCCTCTCTATATCCTAATCTAAGTGTTGATTGCATCATTTAAATTTGGTAGCACAAAGAAAATGATTGACAGCACTCTACAGGAATGTAATACTGAACATATGTGTCAATGTGGCTCAGCAAGGCTGTTTTAAGAGCTCCCACTACCAATGTCTCAGTCTTTGATGTATTCATCTTCATCTGCTTTTGTATCATCCAGTTGCTTGATAACATTAAGACATTGAGAGAACTTCTAAATAGGATTGATCTGATCTTAAGTGATCGTAAATATTAGATGGGTATCATATCATCATTACAAATCTCTGCATCAATCTTTTGTATTAATAAATGTATTGGAGCCAGATGGATAGAAAAATATATGGGTGAACATGTTGGTTGCTGAGAGACGCGACATTAAATCGCATCCATCGGGTGATGATATAAAAGGCAATTATTTCACCTTGTGTTTAAACGCTGATAGAAAGCCATTCTAGAGTTATTCCTCTTATTGACTTAATCGTTTTATGTTTAGGTATACCCTGTTAACTGATGGTTTAAAATTCAGCAATGGTACAGCACCATGTCCCCCAATTCTTCCTTTTCTACAGTGAATCAAATGCTGTCCAAAATTGACTGATAACTGATTAAGTGCTGTGAACCGACCAAATACCAGCCTTGGCATACCTAAAGTTTTTTGATGTAAGGCTGTAATTCTACCATCACCGAATTTGCCAATAGTTTTGCAGAGTTGGATACCTGAATATAGTTGGATCTGTGCTATATCATCAGCTAGCCATTTTTGCTGCATTTTTAACAGTGTTTTATGCAAGGCTCCCCCACACCACTAGCAAACCCTCCACTCACTATATCAAAACGCATTATTGAATGTGCCCTAAACCGCCTCTACTAATTGTCAGGTGTCTTGACCCACGTTTGAATTATTAGGCTACAACATTTGGTGCTGTGGGCTTAGAAAATCCAAGGTGGCCGAAAAGCCCACATTATGCCAGAATCCAGGAAAACCGTGCAGTTTTTGCGCACACCAAAATGGTCGCCTAACCTGCCAGACACCAGTGCGAGCGTGATGGGCCAAAAGCGCCATGAGTGAAACGTGGTGCCAAAGGAAAAACAGCAGTGCATGTTAGCTCAAAAAGCGCTGTGAAATCACCTTTGTTTCTCTGAAATGCAAGCTAAAAAGGCCTATTTTAAACATTGCAAGATATTCAAAAATCTCACTGAACACAAGCAGACATTTTGCAGAATGTAGTCTTGTGTGCATACATAATCTGGAAAGATGAAGAGCCCAAAACAATGTTTATAACAAAACTGGCTGAGCTGTGGATGTCAGCAGCTCAACTGAAATTGGATTTAAAACCCCTAAAATCGAAATGTTTAAAATAAATGAGTGACCTACTTTTGAGTGTCACATAGGTTGCAACTGTTTAAAGGTCATAGTTTTGAACTTAGAATCAGCGTTCTAGCTGCATGTGTAAACATTGGAAGATTGATTTGAATGAAGAAAACTGGAACAAAAGTGACATTTAGCTGAAGCCTGGCTTGAAGAGATTGAATTCTGCCCGGCAACTACCCCCGACAGGAGTTGAAACTTGCCCAGCAACTGCATTTGCAGGCCTGGCTGCCTTCTGCTATTCCCACCAAAAGGAGATTACACCTCTCTGATTGAATCAGGGGAGGAGCACCTGGGAACAGGGAAACAGAACAATGAGCTTTCCTTGGCTCAGGCAAATGTTAAATTAGGGGGGGTCGTAAATGGCTTCCTCTTGGGAGAAACTGGGAGGAGTAGTGCCTCTGTGAGCAACCTGAGTTGGAGGAAGTGGATAAACCAAAAATTCCACCATGTGCTTTGGGAAACCACACCCCTCTGGGCAAGAGCATAATTTAAAAAAAATGGATAATTCATAGTACGGACTTATCAAAATTAATAATTAATATCGTTATTCTTGTGACTTTTCTGTGCACATTTTAGGAGGTGTTAGGACTCTGTGGTATGTTCTGGGGGTAGTAGCGGAAAATAAGGTATTACTCTGAATGTCTGCATGTTAAAAATCTGACAATTTATCATCTGATACCCATATTCCTTGTGCATGTTTGTGTAAATTCTGGAAAAGTTTAGAGGTTGTGTTCTTGATGAAAAGGGCAGAATTCTGTCATAAGTGGATGCAAACATCTTACAAAGACAGGGATTGGATGGTTTGGTACTACAGAAAATATGTTAACTGGGCATATAATATTAGAAAAATGGTACATAGATAAATATGTATTTGGATCAAAAATAGATTTGTGTGCAAATTGACAAGGGGAGTGTTCTTTCTGTATGCCATAAAATTGATGCCTGATGACATTCCATTCCTTCCCCCAATCAAGGGAGAGAGGAGAGCTTGGCCAATGATAAGTTGTGAGGGGCAGGCTTAGTTATGCCCACGCACACACCCATTTTCAAAACACATAAAAAGAGACTGCTTTGGACAGATAACATACTCACTTTCCATTTTCTTGCGAAGCATTTTGCTGGACCAGACAATATCCAGAAGGACCATCTCCAGAACTTAGAAAACCACACTCCAGATTTCAGAACTTGCAGCAGAGAGACCAGACCGCTGTGCAGTGCCAAGAACTTTTGCCAGAACCAGAGACCTGACCGCTGTGAAGTGCCGCTAGCAGACCAAGACCAGATCGCTGTGAGCAGAACCAGTACCAGAGAGAGCAGACCTGACCAGACCCTCACGGCCTATTTCAAATTTATAGTGTGAGTACTCAGCTAGAACTGTGCCAGAACCAATCTCTTAGTCTAAAATAATCTGATTCAAACCATTTTAACCTGTCCAGAACTGCATCATAGAATCGTGTGTCCCTTCTCCGATTTTAAACCTGTAAAAGTGTCATTTTGCCATTTTGAATCATTATTTCATTTCTGAAAAACTACCTTCACAAAATCGACTTTCTACTCCTTATAGTTTTTCCGTAATCGCGCTCGACGCATTCGGAAAAATTGCCGCCAATTGTCATTTCGCTCAATTTCGTTTTCTGTCAAAATAGCTGCTTTTGCTTGCATTGCTGAAATTCATTTTCAACTTGATAATCCCTCATTAATCACTGATAGGGTTGACCTGGACCAATCTTAAATAGCTATCACCTACCCTGAACCTCCTACAGGGAATTAAAATCATTTTTAGCATATTTTTCCCTTCTTTGCATACCACATTTAAAAGTACTTTTGCCTGTGTTTAAAACCATCACTGTTTCTCTAAGCTTGCTAGGGGGGAACTGAAATGTGTATTGTATTGTGATTGTAATCCTGAAAACTGTGTGTTTTACTTCCATCTCCTTATATTGCATAGGGGGGGGGGGGAGTGAATTGCCACAAGGGGAAAAATGAACATATTATCTCTTGTGAAACCCTATCAGTTTATTTCTGTACTGCATTTTTATTCATCATTGCATTTCCTTGAAATCATAAAAGTATTCTCAGCTACCTTATCCTCCCTATACTAACTCCTCAGTAATTAAATCAGTGTGCTAGTGTAACATCATCCATTGTTGATCACTGTCATATGCCTAAGTGTGCTATCAAATATTAATTTATTCATAAAAGTGTGATATATATATATTGTTTACTTTCTCAAACCTTTTAAATTGCATAACAAACCTACTTCTTGGCTCAGTGAGGTCAGGGGGATTCAAAGAGAGGGGCATTATATAAGTGTTTATCATCCAAAGTATAACTTGTCATAAAAATATATAAATAAGGGCTTCCCTTGGGTGTCCCAGACGAGGCACTGACTTAGCGGGATTGCTGAATTGAAGTCACTTGCAAAAACAAAGAGGTGATGGCTGGAAGGTTTAGACTTAATCTTAACCACTGGCAATGCTCTGGGCAACCCTCCAGACCACCGTTCTTCGCCTGCCAAGCCATTACAGAAGGGAAAGACCATATGCAAATCAGGCTTGGCCCCACCCCAAAAGGGGCAGTCCAGCCCGAACTGCTAGGCCACATCCCCTCTGCACGAGACCACAAGCATCCCCAAACATGTTTCGCCCTTGTTGGGGCTCATCAGTGAGGAGTAGCTTGGGTCTCTAGGCCCAGCAGGCACGGGACCCACGTCTGGGCATACCCGTCCCACTCGGGGTGACATAGCAAAAACAAAGAGGTGATGGCTGGAAGGTTTAGACTTAATCTTAACCACTGGCAATGCTCTGGGCAACCCTCCAGACCACCGTTCTTCGCCTGCCAAGCCATTACAGAAGGGAAAGACCATATGCAAATCAGGCTTGGCCCCACCCCAAAAGGGGCAGTCCAGCCCGAACTGCTAGGCCACATCCCCTCTGCACGAGACCACAAGCATCCCCAAACATGTTTCGCCCTTGTTGGGGCTCATCAGTGAGGAGTAGCTTGGGTCTCTAGGCCCAGCAGGCACGGGACCCACGTCTGGGCATACCCGTCCCACTCGGGGTGACATAGCAAAAACAAAGAGGTGATGGCTGGAAGGTTTAGACTTAATCTTAACCACTGGCAATGCTCTGGGCAACCCTCCAGACCATCGTTTTTCAGCCTGTCAAGCCATTACAGAAGGGGAAAACCATATGCAAATCAGGCTTGGCCCCACCCCAAAAGGGGCAGTCCAGCCCGAACTGCTAGGCCACATCCCCTCTGCACGAGACCACAAGCATCCCCAAACATGTTTCAGCCTTGTTGGGCGTCATCAGTGAGGAGTAGCTTGGGTCTCTAGGCCCAGCAGGCACGGGACCCACGTCTGGGCATACCCGTCCCACTCGGGGTGACTTTAACAAAACAGAAAGGTGATGGCTGGAAGGTTTTGAATTAATCATAACCACGGGCAAAGCTCTGGGCAACCCTCCAGACCATTGTTTTTCAGCCTGCCAAGCCATTACAGAAGGGGAAAAACCATATGCAAATCAGTCTTGGTCCTACCCCAAAAGGGGCAGTCCAGTCCGAACTGCTAGGTCACATCTCTTCTGCACGAGACCACAAGCATCCCCAAACATGTTTCGCCCTTGTTGGGGCTCATCAGTGCGGAGTAGCTTGGGTCTCTAGGCCCAGCAGGCACGGGATCCACGTCTGGGCATACCCGTCCTACTCGGGGTCCTACTCGCCCTGTTGTTATTAAACGCCTGTTTCACTGCTTTTTTAATTAGTTTTCTCGGGTACCCTCTGCCCTTGAGTTTTTCCTTTAGATGTTGTGCTTCTTCCTCATAGGACTTATTACATGTGCTGTTCTGTTTCAGCCTCAAAAATTGCCCATATGGCAGATTGTCTTAAAGATGTTTAATATGGTGTGAGCTGTAATGCAACAACACATTTTTATCGGTGTTCTTGGGAAAGGGCTTGACAAGGGTTTTACCTTCATCATGATACAGGGTCAAATCTCAGAAGTTAATGGAGTCTCGCTCAATCACCATGGTGAATTGGAGATGCCAGTTGAGACCATTTAGCCATGTTCAAAACTTGTGGCCTTCTTTCGTGAACCTTTCCAAATAACCAGCACATCGGCGATGTAGCGGAATCAAGCCCTAATATGTTGGTTTGTTGGTCGAATGGGTTGTTTATGTAGATAAATTGTTTTTCAAAGAACTCTACAAATAGGTTAGCGAGGCTGGGAGCCATAGTGGCCCCCATCACAGTCCCCTCAACTTGTTGGTAGAAGGCACCCAAAAATTTGAAAAAGTTTTTGGTTAATGCCAAATTGATACACCACATAAGAAATGAGGTGGGCACTGGATCACAATCCGTGTGTGTCAAAAGAATTTCTTCCACCTTACTCAAAGGCCCTCGTTACGACCCGGGCGCTAAGTACCGTTCATTACCGGCATGGCGCAATTACCGTGTCCGCTAAAACGGCCCATTGCGAGTTCGCGGGCACGAGCTTTGCGCCATGCCGGTAAAGACCTCACCGCCATGCCGTAAAACCCCGAAAAATCCCCCTTTCCGGCACCGTCTGTAGTGGAAATAGCTCCTCCGGCATCCAAGCCTTCAGCATTAGCGGTCACCGCTAATAGCGGTGACCGCTATTAGCGGTGAGCATTAATAAGCGGAACCGGAAGTAGCGCCAGCGCACAGGAACGGGAAAGAGCACGGCGGCCATGTTTAAAAACACAATCCATTGCCATCCACCACAACCAGAAGTCATCTGACCCCCGGAACTCTTACACACCTCCACCACTACCTTTTGCATTTACCCATGCCAAAAGATGTGAAGAAAATGGGAGATCGCCTGCGCAAGGAGCGCTTCTCCAGAGAGGAGCTGACAATGCTAGCGGAGACACTGCAGGAGCATGCAGATGAGGTCTTCTCAAACGAGATGTCCCGTCCAACACTGCAGCGCAAAAAGCAGATTTGGGTGGAGGTCGGCCAGAAAGTCAGTGCCGTTGGCACCACACCCCGCACACCAAAAGAATGTCATAAGCGCTGGGATGACCTGCGTTTACGCGTGCACAGCATACTCTCCACAAACCGCAACATGGGGATGGCGACTGGTGGAGGTGCGGAGTCCCCCATCAAATTACAACCGTGGGAGGAGATATGCGCCACCACCATAGTGGCAGAGTCAATTCACGGAGATGGGGACATGGAGCGAGGAGCACCATCATCGGCCGATGCAGGTAGGTGTCCCAAATGATACAATGCTAATACCACCACGATGATGTCCACCTGAACTGACAGTGCAATGATGTATAGCAGGGTCCACCAGACACATGAGTACAAGACTGCCTACAGGCACTGCAGAGCATCACCTTGTCCACATGAAGAATGCACCCCATATGTGTAAGGCCAGGTGCCTCCATGCATCACCCACCCAAAAGCCAAGCAACCCATATGTCACTCCCCCAATGTCAATCATCTGCCATTCCATATGGATACAGCCACCCCAATGCATGCCTGATACCTGTAGACCCATCATTAACCCTCTCCCTCTATTGATCCCCCACAGGCATGCATTCAGACAGTGTTGACGAGGACAGCAGGGACGAAGATGGCACACCAGGTAAGAAGGCCAGGGCGGAGGAGGGACAACACTGCCCCTCCACTTCAAGGTGCATAGGCCAACCGGCACCACATCGGAAGGCCAAGACAACACCACAGGCCACAGCACCAATGTGCTCTACGGCCCCCACTACAGCGCCCACAACAGCCACCAGCACCCAAGTGGCAGCAGCAGAATGGACTGCATCGGCTGCAAGCAGCACAGTGGGTGAGACAGCTGCCACAGCAGCAGTCTCTGATGATGAGGAAGAGGATCAGCTGCATGTTGCAACTCCAGCCACAGGCCCCTGCATTCCCCACAACTGTCCCCATGCAGCATGCGCAACACCAGCATGCACAGGCTATCTCCGGATCATTCATGGCCTGCAACTCCCAGCACCACGCCAACTGTGCCCGAGGAACATAGTATTTTGGACACCCCTCAAAGATCCACCGCAGCCCCAACCAGCCAAGAGGGGATCCAGGACATTCAGAGGCAGGAGCTCACTGGCCTGTTGACGCAGCACATTACTGAATGTGGGAGAGTAAGGGATGACATCCGGGAATGTGCTGCATCCTTGAAATCAGCCATAGAGTCATCCTCGAAGGACATTTGTGCCGAATTGGCAGCAATGCGGCACGTCCTCTCTGAGATGGTGGCAGCGATGTAGACCATGCGTCCACCACTCTTTTCAGAACAACCAGGTACATCTTCAACTGCTAGTTCAACCAGGACCAGCCCCATGCGTCTGTCTGGCAGGAACCTGCACAGATCGGACAGGGGGGCACCTGGTGCTGGAAGAGGGGGAGGCCAGTAGGCACAGCCATGCATACTGGTGCCATGCGGACCACTGCTGCACGCTACTGCACACCATTTGTGAGGGAGTTGAGGGTGAAGGGGGGAGAGGGTGTGTGGGGGAGTTGAGGGTGGAGGGTAGGAGAGGGTGTGTGGGGGAGTTTAGGGGGGAGGGAGGAGAGGGTGTGTGGGGGAGTTGAGGGGGAGGGGGAGAGGGTGTGTGGGGGAGTTGAGAGGGGAATGGGGAGAGGGTGAGTGGGGGAGTTGAGGGGGGAGGGGGAGAGGGTGTGTGGGGTCGAGGGCTTGTTCACTTTGTTATAATTCTTCAATACACATTTTGGTAACTCATAATTCACATGTGTGGACATTGCTTATTGCGTACCTGTGCTTTATTGGTGAACAGTCTACAGTGTCCATGTCCCTGACGCACCCAGTGCCCTGAGTGCCATCTCTATGTCACACTCCCCGTCCATGTGTGCTAGAAACATTGGTTGATTAGAGTCTGACACATGTCACACCCCTCCTGTGCATTGCTGCCTCCCTGAGGTGCTGCCCCATCCCCACCCTCCTCATCCTCATCGTCAGGTGGTTGCAGTTCTGCGTCAGGGGGCAGGGGCACATTCCGTCTGATGCACATATTGTGTAGCATGACACATGCCATGGCGATCTTTGCCACCTTCTCACGGCGGTACAGGAGTGCCCCACCAGACCTGCTGAGGCAGCGAAACCATGAATTCAAGAGGCCAAATGTCTGCTCGATCACCACACGGGTACGTGTATGTGCACGATTATAGTCCTCCTCGTGCCTGTTCTGTGGGTTCCGGACTGGGGTAAGGATCCACCTCTTCAAGGGATAGCCTGCATCACCTGCATGTGTGCAACAATGTATCTGTAAGTCATCACATCATATGGGACCTCATTCAATGACACCATAGCATGCATTAATTTATTGATTTCAACCACATTCCCATGCATGAATGGAGACACACGATGTGACTTCTCTGTGTGTATTCCGCTTATGGACTGGTGTATGTGCCATCAACTAGTGGGCGCAGTGGGGTCCAGTTCCTTGTGAGTGTTCATGCACTGTGTTAATCCACAGCGTTTGTTTCTATGATCTGGCTGATGTCCAGTAATTTGTATGCTTTCATCCTGGCACCGTTAATGTCAGCCTCATGATGATCTCACTATGCACAACAAATGGTGACATGCAATTCCTCTGTGTCAGTGTAGTGGTTTATTGATGTATTTGACCCTCATGTGACTCCTTTGTATGCAGTGATGGGAGACTGTCCTTTCAGTTGATGGTATCTGGTGCTGTGTATTGGCCATAGTAATTGCTTGTAGCTGCATTGTGTTGAGGAGGATACGGTCTGATTTGGTACAGTGCACATGCAGATGGCTATGGAATGGTTGTGACACTGCATCATTTACATGGTAGGGCTGCTTACATCTTGCATTATGTGGTCAGGTGTCAGGTCCAGTCTGGGCTGCTTTGGGGTATGAGCATAGTCCATTCCCTCAGGCACTCGCAGCCAGGTGAAGTATGAATCTCTCCCCCCCATCTCAGCCAGGTGAAGTATCCATCTCCCCCCCATCTCAGCCAGGTGAAGTATGCATCTCACCCCCATCTCAGCCAGGTGAAGTATGCATCTCCCCCCATCTCAGCCAGGTGAAGTATGCATCTCCCCCCCCCCATCTCAGCCAGGTGAAGTATCCATCTCCCCCCCATCTCAGCCAGGTGAAGTATGCATCTCCCCCCCATCTCAGCCAGGTGAAGTATGCATCTCCCCCCATCTCAGCCAGGTGAAGTATGCATCTCCCCCCCCCATTTCAGCCAGGGGAAGTATGCATCTCTCCCCCATCTCAGCCAGGTGAAGTATGCATCACCCCCCCATCTCAGCCAGGTGAAGTATGCATCTCCCCCCCATCTCAGTCAGGTGAAGTATGCATCTCTCCCTCCCCCCATCTCAGCCAGGTGAAGTATGCATCTCCCCCCCCCATCTCAGCCAGGTGAAGTATGCATCTCTACCCCAATCAACTACCCACATCACCTTTCCATGAGCCTAACATGCGACTCACAGAGAAGCGAGGATCTCTGCCCTGCAGGTCGCTCCATGTAGCATGTATCGTGGAGTTCGGCAGGACCATTGAATCATGGGCTGATCCGGGGAATCGGGCACAACAATGTGTGATGATCTTGTTTGAGTCACATACCATTTGCACGTTGATTGAATGGTATAGCTTACAGTTGCAGTACGCTACCTCCATGGCATGTGGGACCACCAATTCCACATGGGTGCAGTTGATGGTGCCAATGCAACCAGGGATGCCGGCCGGTGAATGGAAACCAACTTTGGTGTTTGAGATCTCCTGGGCAGACCGTGGTAAGGAAATGTGGTCGTCTGTGTGCTAGAGGGGGGCATCAAGCACTTGGTTCAGCGTATGTGAGAATAATGGTTGTGAAATGCCATGCATGTGCCCCACTGTGTGCTGGTAGGTGCCTGTGGCTAGGAAGTGGAGCACAGACACTACCTTCAGTAGGGGTGGGATGGCGGTGCGTGTTTCAATCAGGCTGACAATGTCGTCATGTATCATGTCCACAATGATGGTGATGGTGTCGCGGTCCAGATGGTACAGGGTGTGGATCTGCTCAGGGGTTAGGTTGAATGGACTGGCTCTGATGCGAGGGATTGGGGGCTGCCTGTGTGGTGCCACTGGTGGGGCATGCTGGCCCTGCCTTGCCCTCCTTCTCCTGCGTCTCCTCTGTGCTGACTGTTGTTGTTGTTGTTTTTGTTGTAGCACTTCCACTGCAATCATGTCCTCCAGCCCCAGGATTGCTAGTAGTATTGTAATCATTGTGGAGTGTGACTGGGTGTGGGAAGGGGTGGGGTGTGCTCCTTTTGTGCTGCCCCAGTCTGTATTGCCTCCACCTTTGCTGATTGTGTGCACCTGTGGCAGTTGGGAACACTGCACATGGCCGTTTATGGGTGGTCTGCGATGGCGGAATTAGCTCCATGCCGGAAAGGTATTTTTCGGGCTTCAGTAGGGTGTTATTCGCATGTCCGCCTGACTTGTGATGATCCCTGTTTGCGCCATGCCAGTATTTGTGGCATGGGTGGTCGCGTGCCCGCACCCTTGGTGCTTTTAACAGCACTGTTAATTACGGTGCAGCTAATAGCGTGTTTATCAGGTCCTAATCGGCCGGAGCGGTAAGCGATGCTGGTAATCCTTTACCGGCATCGTTATTCACTTACCGCCAGGGTCGTAATGAGGCCCAAAGTGTCTTGTTAGGGGATATTTGTGTAAAAAGACACAATATCCAAACCCAATGGGTAATGTGTGTCTCGGTCATATTCCATATTCTCAAATTTATTGATGACATCCTTGGTCTCTTTTAGATACAATCTCATGGTCTTCACATGCCCCTTAAGGTAGTGATCTGCAAATATGGATAACGGTTCTAGCTCAAAGTTGAATCCCACAACAATTGGTCAGCCAAGTGGCTTGATGAGGGTCTTGTGGATTTTGGGTAGGCAGTAAAAACTCCGGACAGATGCCTCCTTATTAATAAGAAAGTCACTTTCTTGCTGACTATCCCAACCCCTATCTTTAGCCTTAATCACCTTTTGTTCAATCAGCTGCATTAGATCTTGGGTTGGGTCGTGTGTCAATTTCCTGTAGTATGTCTCTTTCTGCAGTTGTCTCTTACATTCCTCTATATAGTCATTTTGATTTAGAATGACTATGGGCCTCATTACAGGTTGGGCGGTCCGGAATTAACAGTGGCGGTAAACCCGCCGCCACTGTTAATTCCGGACCGCCCGATCCTGAGTCCTGCAGGCGGGAGGTGATCTTCCCACCAGGTCTGACCTGGCGGGTTGAACACCTCCCACCTGCAGGCGGACGTGGAAACACCAGCACCATCACGAGATGATGCCGGTGTTTCCACTTCCCCATTCCCATTGAGGCCTATGCGACTCATTGGGAATGGGGATTTACACCATTCCGCCTCCGGGATTCCCAGGACACCAGGGTCGTAATGCCCTGGTATTTCCGTGAGTCACGGAGGCGGAATGGTAATACGAGTCCGGTGGTAACCAGGTGGTTTTACCGCCGCGGTTACCGCCAGACTCGTAATGAGGCCCCATGTCTCTGCCCTTGTCCGCTTTTTTAATAATGATTAGTTTATTATTAGAAAGGTTCTTAAGGGCCTCTTTTTTCCAATTTACTCAGATTTTGGAAAACACTGGGGTCAGTTCTCTCGACTTCTGCCAGCACCCATTTTTCAAAAACAAGGGATTCCTGTGAAAAGGAGTGGGCTGGTGGATAGAAAGTTGATACTTTCCGCAAGCCGGTGCAATTATTCGCTAGAATGGTATTGCTCTCATTTCTTGGTTGAGCAAAGAACTCTTGTTTGTGAATTTTCTGCATGAGTTAAAAAAAATCTGTGCAAAACTCAAAAGGGTTGTGTTGTTTGGTAATTACATACCCTAACCCTTTGTTTAGAACATTCTGTTCAATGTCAGAATGTAATCTGAGAGATTCACTAAAAGCGATTCCTGCTCTTATTGAACTTTTGGTTGTCGCTCAAGGTTACCCAGATGGGGCCCTTATCTAAAAAAGGTCTTTGCGTGGTATTACGATGCCTTTCCCCTGTCTGTAGTTCGGGTTTCCTCTACCTCTATTCGGAGTATGGGTTGAACCCCCTTATCCTGGGTCATCTTGATCACTCCCACTACTGTCATTGCTGGTGCTATACAACGTGGCCTGGAAGCGTACTCTCCGTGACTGATTCTTTTGGCCATTCTGTTCAAAAGATCAATTCTGATAACCCTCTTTCACGTAGGGGAAGGCTTTTTCGTGGTTGTATCTTCCTAGATCTTTCTTCAGCCTCTGTATATGTTTTGCTGCATTTCTTTCTTTGAACTCTTTTATTTCCTTCTGTATTTCTTCAATTCTTTTTTTGAGGGTATCTAATAATTTTATTTTTTTAATATCATCCTCGATTTTTTTCAGATCGATTTTGATTTTTTTCAACATTTTCCTTGGCAGTATCTATAATTAAAATTAACCAGTCCCGTCCACATCAATTTGCTAAATAGCTCCATTATAGCTTGAATTTGGAGTTGTCTAGAAAAAGTCTTGGTTCGTTCAAGACAATAAGCCCTTGTGGAAGGGATTTATTTTTGAGCATTCCAGCATAATTTCCCGTGCAGTTCTTTGCAAATCAGTCTCTTGCGTAACTGAATGATCTCATCCCATTCATTACCTTTATCATTTTTATCTCCCAATTTGCTATTGATCAGGATTTAGATTGCATTCATTAAGGCAGTCACATAGTCATCACTATACACTAGAGTTCTATCGCCAGTGATTGTGAAAGGCCTACACGTAACAGAACAAGAGAGCAAGCTAAAAAGGTAAGATCCCAATCTTTTAATATTTCCTGAGACAAATCTGCCAGTCTGAGCATATATAGAATATAGGGAAGCCCAAAAGCCACTATTCAATAATAGTGAATTCTCTACCTAGTTTTGGGACTATACCATCAATTAATTGATGTATCCATCTGATAAAACCATGGCTGGTTCTAATTGATAACTAAGAGGTTCCCTTTTTAACTATCTCTTTATATAACAGCTAAGATGTGTACTGGCCATAGTACTGGCCATAAGTGAGGACATTTGTTCTACCCATCCTGTGGCAAACCTGCCCGGAGAATTAACGTTTCTCCCCGACTAATCGGGATAAGGTAAGCGCCTCTGTCCAAATTCGGTTATATGGAAACTAATAGAAGAACTTGTCTCCATTAGACAAATAAACCTTTAGCATCACCATTATCTGTTCACCCTTTCACAGAACACACTTCGGTGATTGAGTGCTGCTATAACCCCTCTACACCGTATTCACCGACATCTATCTGATTCCTTGAAAGTACCATACCTAAATACCACGAGGGGATTAGGAAGTAAGCAAAACCTTTTTAGAATAGTGGAAGGTTTACCGCTGTGCGACGGAGGAGAGCAAGGTATAGAGAGATACCTGTTGGATTTTTGAGTCTTATACAATTTTGTGGGATGTATTTACCCATGCATCCGAGCCCTACCTCAAAACTGTGCAGTACTGACATGAAAACATCATGATGGCCAGAGCTTCCCAGAAAATGCCCAGGGAAGTGCATGAAGAATAGGCTGCCACCCATTTTTGCCGATGTTATGGGCACAGAAGGAAACTGCCTAAAACCACCATTGGACTACCCACACAGTAGTCTGAAACCATTGGGAATGGCAATGCTGATTGCCAAAAGCAAACCCATAACTGTGGGGAATTCATTTCGTAAATCCCAAAAATGGGTGCATTACCAGTACTCACCACTATCCAAAAGCCGGCATTTTAAAACAACACTAGATTTTACTTTTTGTAAAACTGAATAAATGAACCCAGAGCATGCCAAAGAAAGACTTACTGAGAGGTGGATCCAATGTAAAGTTATATTCTGAAGTGACTTGAAGGTTTATAACAAGACTGGCTGAGCTGTGGATTTCAGCAGTTTAAGTAAATTTGGACTGAAAGACACTAAAAATCTAAGTGTTTAAATTGACTGAGTGACCTACTTTGAGTGTCACATAGGTTGCAATTGTTTAAATGTCATAGTTTTAAACTTAGAATCAGCATTTTAGCTGCATATGTAAACATTGTCTTGACTTAAACTGGGTAACAAAAAGTGACATTTTATCTGAAACCTGGCTTAAGGAACTGAATTCTGCCCACCAGCCACCCCCATCAGGAGTGAAACTTGAGTCACAGCTGTGTTCCCAGGCATATCTGCCTTTTGCTGGCCACACTAAGGATATGCCATCTCTCTGATAATTGAATTAAGGGGAGCCCCCACAGAATACAGGAGTTCTGAACAAAGCCCTGTCCTGACCCAGGAAGATGGTTTATTGCAGATGTCGTAAAAGTAACTTCCTCCTGAAGCAAAGGGGAGGGGCACTGCCTGTGAGAGCAAGCTGGCTTGGCAGAACTGGAAAAACCAGAAATTCAACCTTGTGCTGGAGGAAAACCACACCCCTTTGGGGCCAGAACATAACTCTAAAAAGATGAATAACTCATAGTACAGACTTGTGAAAATTATTTAAATGACACCATAATTCTTGTGATTTTTCTGCCCACATTTTAAGAGGTTTTTAGAACCGGTGGCATGTTCAGGGGGGTTTTAGCGGAAAAGAGGATATTACTCAAAATGTGTGCATGTGAAAAATCTGACACTTCATCAATTAATGTCCATACTCCTTGCGCACATGTGTGTAAATTTGGGGTAATGTCCGGTATTGCAAACCAGTTAAAAAGTGCAAAATATTGCCATTTCTGAATGCAAGCTCTCATGAAGAGCAGAGTTTGAACAGGGTATACCTCCTGTAATGCATGATGGGTGCATGTAATTTTAAACAATATGTACCTCTGCAAATATGTATTTGGTTCAAATCTAGATTTGTGTGCAAGTTGACAGGAGGAGTGGACTTTCTGCAGGCTGTAAAATGACATCACTCTGACACAACTTAGCTCCCCCAATCAGGGGAGACATGAAAGCTTGGCCAATGATAAGTGGAGAGGGGTAGAGTCTAGTGATGCTGCACACACACCCATTTTGAAAACACATAAAAGCAGACAGACAGGACAGATAGGGACCTTCAAATCCATTTGCAGCTGGAAGCTCTGCCGGGAAAATCCATACTTTACCTCCATCAATTTCAGAGACCCAGACCAGCAGAGTAGAGCTGACCTGTTAGCAGAACCAGAGAGAGCTGACCCAGATCACTGTGAAGTGCAGAGACCAGTCTAAAAACCTGACCAGATCCGTGGCAAGGCCCAGTTAATTCAAGAATATAGTGTGAGTACCTAGCAAACTGTGCAGAACCAATCTCTAGTTAAAATAATATAATTCAATCTATTTTAATCTAAGTAGAACTGTCTCCTAACTGTCACCTGCCATTTGTAAAGCTGTCACCTGTGATTTGCTAGTTGCAAGCTGCACTTGTCTTTGTGAACTTTAAAATTTCAATCTGAAAAACGACCTTTATTCAATCGCTCATATCTCCGCGACCGTTTGTGCTAGAGACTTGAAGTAACTTTCATCTGGAAGCTGAGATCCTAGGCTGTCTTAGGACCCCAAAATGATAGTGATAGTCCTTGTAGTTCCTCTGTAATCGCGTTCGGCGCATTCGCAAATTTAGCCGCGATTTGACATTTTACCGCGATTTGCAAATTTCTTCACGTGTAAAAATCTGCTGCTGCTTGCCTTCCATTTGCCAGAAATTTGTTTAACCTGCTAATTTTCCCTGAATCATTGCTAGTGTGAGCCTGGACTAATATTAACTAGATACCACTCACCCTGAACCTCTAGAGGGAATTAAAAGCATTTTAGCATATTTTTCACTTTATTGCCAGCACATATAAACGCATTTTGCCTGTGTTTTAAACTTCTGTAGTCTAAGTTGCTGGGTGAACTGAATTACATTTGAATTGCATTTCTGAGAATTGTGTGCCTTCCTTCCATTTCCCTGCATTGCATAAAAGGGGGGGTGAATTGTCCAAGAAAGTGATTACATTGTCTTTTGCTGAAATCCTATCAAGTTATTTTCTGTACTGCATTTCATTGCACATTGCATCCATTGGAAACCATAAAAGTATTGTTGCTATCTTATCCATTTCATGTCAACTCCTTAGTAATTATAAAGAAGTGTGCTAGTGCCAGATTCTCCGTTGTTAATCTTTATCATATCAGATTAAGTGTGCTATTCAATTATTAATTTATTCTAAAGTGTGATATATATCTATTGTTTAAATTATCAAATAAACCTTTTAACTTGCAAAACAGAACTACTTCTTGGCTCAGTAGGGTCGGGGGGATTCTGAGAGAGGGGTGTTATATAGGGGTAGTCATCCAGAACGCATGAACTGGACATAAAGATATATCAATAAGGGTTTTCATTCAGTATTCTAGACTAGGCGTTGACTTGGCTGTAGTGCTGAATTGAATCCTCTTACAATTTATATGCATTTTGCACACTATCCTGTCCATTTGAGGACGCAAGTCAAAAGAGAAGGAATCTTGACAAGCCCAGTTTTCGTGCATAGACGACTACCACTCATAGGCGAGGTAATGATTGTCTCTTTGCCCCTGCCTGCCACAGATGTTTTGCTGTTGGGTTATTAAGCATTACTCAGCTTGATTATGTTTCTTGTATCCTTTACCAACAGCTACCACAAGGTGTATTCCCATTTTGAGAGCGCGTGTTGGATGTTTCATCTAAGATCATCTGTAAAGTCAAAGTGACCTAATTACTAACCTCCTGAAGAAAGTTACTAATGGAAATCGAGAAATGAAACATGTCGAGGGCCAGATATAGTAATTGCTTGTACTAGAGTGTTACGTAGATCCTGGTGGATCTTACTCCAGATAAACAGCCTTAATGATATCTGTTTCTGAAGACAACTGATGTCATATGTGTACCAGTGATGAATTCTTGTTAGTACATTAGAAGTCCAGAGAGTCACAAGCACTTTATTTTATAGGGGTTTTACCTCATGTTCCCCACAAGTTTTCCATATCCTCCTACTCTAAGGCTACTGCATCCAACATGCCAACCAGCGAGGAAGATCAGGAGGCAGAATGGCAATCATTGGCCATGCTCTATCCTCTCTTTTCCCAGGACAATCTCATTTGAATCACTTGCCTGCTGGGACCCTCTATCACACAAGGAATCTTTCACCTTCCACCTCATCTACAGACTGCCTCACCGGAGTGACTCTTTCATTGTAGACATCTCTATCTTACTCTCCTCTACCAAATGAGCACATTCTAGAAATGTCTTTCTTGGTGATTTTAACGTCCCCGAGTCACAGGCAAACAACCACACTCAAAGTACACTTTTTGCACTGACCGCTTCCATGGACATTAAGAAAATTGTGCTCTCCCCCACACACAACAAAGGCAACAACATATACTTAGATTTCATATCACCCCCCTGCATCACCTTTGCAGACACTATCCCAATTGACTACAGCTCACTCAAGTCCCCACCATAGGTAATGTGTGGCAGAATTATTCATCAACTTGGCTATGAAACTGGTGGACACTCATGCCCCCCTAAAATCCAGCCAGCCAAAAACCAAACCATCCACCCCGTGGTACACCCCCGAGCTAGCCCCCAACAGACGCTCAATCAGAGCCCTGGATAAATGGTGGCGCAAATACCATAACTCAGCAGTTCTCACCAATCTCAAATCGCTCACTGCAAACGTTAGGATTCTAATTACTGAGGACAAAGCTGCTTACTACTCCACCACCAGTGTGTTAGCCTCCATGAGGAGCAAAGCCATCTTTGAAGTTGTACATAACCCTCAACCAACTCCGAGGTACCAGCAACACAGGAAAAATGTGATGAATCAACACATTTTTTATTGAAATAATTGTAAAAATCCTAGATACCATCAAATCAACCTCTCACATCATTAGCATACCCTGCACCCCAGCACACTCACTGCCCCTTTGGACTGAATTTTCTCCTGTATTTCCCCCGGATCTCTTTAAAATGATTGCCCTTCTCAAGCCCACTTCTTACTCTGACAATATAATTCCGGCCTCCATCATTAAACAATTGACGGGTCCAGTGCTCAATGATCTCCTCAACATCATCAATGCCTCCCTCATAGAAGGATCATGCTCAGACACCCTCAAAACTGGTCTCAAATTACCTCTTTTGAAATAAAAAACAACCGTAGATCCAGATGACCTAGCCAACGTAGTTGCTACACAGCTGCTCACCAGGATTGAACAACTCCACCTCCTAGATGACTGTCAGTCAGTGTTCCGCCCAAAGTGTAGCATCGATAGAGCCACCATCCAGGTGGTAGATGATGCCCTCCAACTCATAGATAAGGGCGACGCATGCCTCCTCGTCCTTTTTGACCGCTCGACTGAATTCAACACCATCAACCACCACATCCTTCTTTCTCTCTCCTTGCTTCCAAGATGGGATTCTCTGGCATGTTGTACCTCTCAGGCATTCACCAGGCTGTTCAAATGAAATTGTTGCAGTCTAACCGACTCCATGTCCGCTGCATAGTCCCCCATGGATTCATCCACTCGTCACAATATAGCCATTCACCAAAATGCAGACAATTCTCAGTTGTATATGAGAGTAAGCATCATACAGGACTTCATTTGTCTCTGTGGTTACCTAGCCATCATCCAATCCTAGATGTCAACTGCCTAACTCAAACTAAACCCCACCCAAGACTGAATTTGCCCTCATCAGTTTGCCCAGTAAATAACTCTGCCCAACAAGGTCTCAGTGATATTTGCTTAGAAGGATTTGATCCACATAGCCAAGAAGGCCCAAATAGCCTGACTCAGAATCAATACCCTTCGAAAAATCGAACCCTTCATCCAGCAGCAGGACCTCCGGACTGCAGCGCAGGCCCTTGTTGTCTTGCACATCGGTGGGGGAAATGCCCTGACAAGGCTCTCAGCTGCTCACTTGGCTCCCCTAAAAGCAGTCCACCACGCTGCAGCATGCCTTATTACAGGAGCATGAACATTTGACCAAATTACCCCCATCCTACGAGAACTACATTGGCTTCCACTCCAACCCAGGATACTGTTCAAGACTGCATGTCTCATCTACAAAGCAGTCACGAGTAGCAGACCAGTGTACCTGGCAGCTAAGCTCCACATATGTGGTGGCACATGCTCCTTGTGCAGAAAATTGACCAACCAGCTTTAATCACAACTCATCCACAAAGAGAGGACCCGCAAACAATCCTTTTCTTGTCATTCACACACCCTCTGGATCTCAATCCCTGTGTCGCCTCGAAATGACTCCACAATTTTCCAATTCCTTAAATGTCTCAAAACATGGCTCTTTCAACAATACCTAACCAAGTACTAATTCTAATGGAGGCACATGCTGACGCACATGCCTCACACTACTGTGCGCTACTGTTAAACGTTTGCAGCCCAAATGCCAGATTCCCACACTCCGTAGAGCGCTCTTCTTCTCTCGAGCTAGGTCCACGCTTTAAACAATAAAAATGTATCAATATCTTTCCATTTTCTCACATGCCCTTCTTCAATCTGGTTAGGTAGAATATCTTTTGAACAGACACAGACACAATAGATGCAAGTTTCAAAAACCTTTATTTTGTATTTGGTAAGGTTGGGAGAATTCATAACTGACCCTAACTCTATAATGGGAGTAATCTCAAGCATTTAACAAATAACAAACAGGCCCAGGTCGGTCTAGTCAAAATAAAAAGGTCTATACTAAAAGAAACTAACCTTGCCCTCCTTCTCAAATAACAAATGTGTAAAGGGGATACACAAAGGAAAACTAGTGTCTCAAAAGAAATGCCAGAATGGCTTAGGTAACAACTCCCTTCCCCGCGTTCAGAAGCAAGGGGTCTCGAGAGTTTCTTAAAAGGGTAGGTGGTTGGCACAGTTCTATCAATCTGGCACAGTTTGGACTGCTGGAACAATTCAACCATTCAGGCTTGGGCTTCAAACTTTTGACAGTTCAACAAGTTCTTTAGGCGGTGTCCGCCTTGCCACAAATGGACAATTTAACTTGATCCCTGATGTCTGTTCTTACCCTTACCCTTGCCACCAGCTGGCTGCACTTTTGTTTATTGTCTTATTTATTTACTGTTATCCTATGCACTGCACTGCCCTGCCCCTTCCTTTCCACCTGCACTTTTCCCCTTCCCTTCCCCCCTGCACTTGCACAATCTCAATGTCTCCTGGCCTAGTAGGATTGCTGTTTGTCTTCCCTCTGTTTCCCCTCCCTTGCCTCATTGCACCTTGAAACACTTGCGTATAGGCACATTATAAATGCCATATCATATCATGACTCTCAACTTTTACTTTACCACAGTTCATCACAGGCTTCCCTGTCACAGGGCTCGAGCCTGTCTTTCTTTCCACACTTGACTTTCTTTTCAGACTTGACTTTGATTTTACCACAGTTCAGCACAGGCTTCCTTCTGCAGGCTCAAGCCTGTCTTTTTTCTCTTTGTGGGGTTCCCTTCCCCAAGTTTCATTTCATACAACTTTTATCTTACTTTACTTTCAATGTCGAAGACTTTTGAAACTGCATGGATTTTACATAGACAATCTTCATCAACTCTCAACACCAATGCCACTTGGTACTTGTGGTTCCTTGGAATTTTAATTTCTTTACTTTGTCCTCTTGGCATGCTCAAAGTTCATACTTTGCCCTCTTGGCGTATTTAAATTTCATATATTTCGGTTTTCCACTCAATCATCTTCATTCTGCATCGTGGTTACTTTCTGGCCTTCGTTTCCCGCTTTAGCAAAACTTCAAACAGAGGCTTTTGATGTGTGATTCTGTCTCGCAGGACCAGTTGTTACTTTGTATACTCTTATCACAGTTCAGCAATTGTCTTTTCCATTACGTGTTTATCGGCACACGTGCAACCTTCAACTCTTGTTACAGTTTCATTTGCCTTTAACACAAACTAGGCCTTTGTTGCCTTTGATAACCCATCAGTTGTGTTAATTGGATTTATTTCTTCAACACCTTTCATGTAGCAGTCATGGCTTTTACCCATACCTCCACTGCACCTCCCTGACTTAGTCGTTCACCTGGGAGGAGAGCGGGCCACCATGAAGCACTTTGAAGATGCATACTTTCTTCTCAATCACTTTCAGTCTTGGAATGCTTCCGGCTTTTCCGAAAGTATGGAATCCTTGCCTGGCTCGCTCTCGTTTTCAGTAAGTGCAGATTAGCCCATTGACCTTTAAACTTCCATAGCCTGGTTCACATCAGCCTCTGAAGAGCGGCTCCTTCTTGTACCCATCCTTGCTCACATTGTGCCTTTGCAGACCACCTTTTATCCTGACAGGGAATACTAACTAGTGGCAGGTGGGTGTAGTAAGGATTACGTGCCTGACCCTGCCTGATCTCTTTAAAGGGACAGAGCTATTGCAGGTCATTAGAGGTAATCTTCCTTGCCTCATTCTTCATCTTCCTTGCCTTAGTAGTGTTGTCAGTGTGAAGTGGGGATAAATTATGGGAGCTGTAGTTTCCCATAAAATAGATAGCGACAGGGATTAGATGGGCAGTGGGAAAAGGGGGTGACCATGTCTCACCACCAGGTGCTTCTTCCCCACTACCTGAAGACGCCCTACCGAGAAGATCCTCCCTCGCTTGTCCATACCCAGGGTCGGGATTAAGAAGCAATGGCCTTTCCGTGGCCACCTCAGTACGGGATCCCCACGGACTAGGTTGTGAAACATCCTCTTGTTTTTCACACCAGCTATGCAAGTTGTCTCCCAGACTATATAATTTAATTTGAGATCTGTCTAATTTTAAAGCAGTATGTTTGTCAAAATGTCTTCCTTCATGTCAACTTTAATATTTATTAACACCTGAACATTGTTATTGACATCCTCTCAGCCAATCAGAACGTTCAGAGCACAGTCAATAACTACTGGTATTGAATGCATTCTGAACATTCTCTCTTCTAAAGCATACAGGGAAACAACAATGCAATTTCCATTTAAGATATCTTTAAACACAACAATTCCTCTATGGTAGGACTTCTTTTGTAGTTGCAAAAGCCTATTTAATGAACCAAAGGGAAAGATAAAACATAGGAAAATACGTTCACTTTCTTACAGAGAAAGTGTTTACTTTTACATGGCACTCATCTTATTTATGCTATTTTATTTAAACATTTATAGATGTGCCCATACCCCATGGGCATCTGGGTGCTAGTTACAATGGAACAGAAAACAGTTGCCGAGAGACAGGTCAGAAATGGCAAAGGGGACAACAGTTAGTTAAAAAGATGTGATTTGAGGTTTTTTTTAAGAAGATGTAGGATGGGCCATTTTGCGGGGTGGGCATTCCAGAGGAAGGCAGCTCGGACAGGGAAGCTGGATCCCCCAATCTTTTGCAATTGAATATGGGTGCAATGAGGTGATGCTTGTGGACCATTATTAAGCGCCTTGCCAGGGTGTGTTTCCTGATATTTTGAGCAAAGTATCAGGGCCTGCCGTTCGACCGGCAGGGGTGGGCGATGGACAGAACCTTGAACTTGATTAAGTCCTTAACTGGAAGCCAGTGGGTAGACTTCCTGGCTTACGAGATGTGGTTGTGCTTGCCAATGAGTATCACAGCCCAGAGAGCATTGTTCTGTATTATTTGTAGCTTCTTCAAGTTTTTTTTCTCGTAAGTGCCGCAGAGCAGTGAGTTACAATAGGCTAGTTTTGAGCCAAAGAGGGCACAGGATACTTGAAACTGATTCTTGGTGGACAGGAATGTTTTACTGGCATTGATGAGCTTAGTGGAGTAGCCTGATGAAAAGGCAATGTGGGTGACCTGTCGAGTAATGCTTAGAGAGGACTCTAGGTACACAGTCAGACTTTTTACAAAGGTGGCATCTGAGATGTTGTGACCGTCGATGATGAATGCCTGGTTTAATTTGGCCTCCCGTGGGCCGATGAGGAGAAGCTCTGTTTTTGTATCACTGACACAGAGGCTGTGTCTGGCCATTCAGGATTGGGTAGCTTCATAGATTATGTTCACTCAGAGAGTATCCAGAGTATGGTTGGCGGAGAGAGGGATGAGAATTTGCATGTCATTGGCATAGTTAGTATATGAGATGCCTAACAAATAAAAGATGGTTGAAAAAGCGGTTTTGTAAACACGTTGTGGAATGCAGCGGAAACACAGTATCCTTGGGGTATTCCGCAGGATATAGGTATGTGTCTAGCTACAGCATCACTCGCCCGGACTCTAGAAGATCTGTCAGACAGGAATGGACCAACCCATTTGGCAGCATCTGGTGAGAAATAGGCTGATGGCGTGAGGTGGTGGGAGAGTGTCTGGTGGTCAACGAGGTCGAAAGCTGCTGGGAGGCCAAACAGTAGAAGGGGGGAGAGATGGCTGTGGTCATTTGCATCTTCGAACTGAGTCTTATGTTCTAGAAGGGCTGTTTCAGTGCCATGTTTTGGGTGGAAACCCGATTGTTGAATGGCCAGAATATCTGGATTTGTAGGTAAGTGACTCTGTCAATAATCTTCAAGAGGAAGGGAACAGTAGTTATAGGTTAGCAGCTGTTTGGGCTTTCTGTGTCAAGAGAGGACTTTTTTAGCAGTGGGGAAAACCAAGATTCTTGGAGGGAGGATGGAACAGTGTAAGTGGTGAAAGAGGAGTTAATGATGGTGGAGATGAGAGGGAGAAGGGGTTCTGCACATTCTTTTAGCATTGAGGCAGGGCAGATATTGCCTTTACAGCATGAAGGTCTGAGACCTTTAGGTGATATTGGCGAGGATGGAGACACAGTTGGGGTTGAACTGGAAGAGGGGGATGTCTCCAAGTGCTGGGGCAGGAAGTGGAGCGTCTGGTGTGCAATATAGTTTGGCTTGTATCTTGGCTTGCAGATTTTTGATTTTGCACGTGAAGGTGCCTTGGACTTCGTTGCACTAGGAGTTGTCTTTCAGGATGGTGGAGGGGGAAGCAACCGGTCTCTCTAACTCGCGGAGGATACAAAACAGTTTGCGTGAACTAGAAGATGCTTTGGCGGTTCTGTCATCGGTGGCAGCTTTGAAAGCATGAATTCATTGATTGAAATGGATGGAGATTTTAGAAAAATGGGCTTTGATTGCTGAGGTCGGGTCTTTATGCCAAGCATTTTTTCAGCTGCTCTTTTTTTTTATAGCTGAGGTGGCCTGGAGATCCGGGGTGAACCAAGAATTGTGGTGTAATGCTTGTTCATGTTCACACTGCTCCAGTTTAACCAAATTTGTAATCAAAATGCGTAATTTAAGAAGACTCCCCTATTATTTAAATATTGCTAAATATAACCACATTTAATTTGATAACTCATGTTGACTATTTACTTTACTCACTATTAAAGTAACATTTCATTTTACTTAACCACCTAACTCTAAAACATGTATAGCTGCCACCATTATATGCTAATAGCCTTATGGACCTCGGAAGGAGTCATAATCGATTGGCATAATGGCGATTTTCCAACTCATTGCCCAAGGAGTTTTGTTATGGTGCTACACTCCATTAATCCTCTATAAATAATTGGGAGGCCCCTGACATGTCAGTTTACTATGAAACCATTTAATTAAGGACTAGACATTACTTTCAGTAATCCAAGACTCTGTAAAATCAGACAGTCCAAATTATTATATCTCCAATGAGATCATACATTTTGTTTCTGAGCTTATCCATTAACCACATGATCAGCAAACCTAAATTGTGGCCTGTGTTTTCCTTATACTAGGAATATTGCAGTTCATAAGTTATGGAAAGTACTTGCTTGAGTGTCTCAATAGCTTGAACAATTGAATTCATGTGATGATCATTTCAGCTTGTCTTTCTTAATCCAACAGATGTATAAATAATTGTTTTAGAAATTCTGTCCATTTGTCCAGATGTGCACAGAGAAGTAACAATGGGCTTACATTTGGTGTGACTGGCACACACTCTGCACTGTCACACCTGCAGCCATTCAAAGCCCTCCTCTCCTCCCTCATCATTTTGAAGACAGACTTCAGATTGTAATAAAATGAATTTGCCCTGACCAATAGAAAGGGAAGAAAGACTGTCCTTATCTGTTTCCTATGATCAATTAAAATCCCTAGCAATGACAACACATTGCCATTAGATTCTGAGAGCAAAGTGTCCCAAGCTTTTGGTTGTTAGCTCATGCAAATCGAAAAATAAAACGTTTGCCTCTTAGTGCCAATCGTTTTATTTGTGCACTTTGAGCTTTGTCTAGCCTACAGTAATCCAAACAATTGAACCATAGGTCTTTACTTTTTTTTAATATGGCACAACAAATGACAGTGATGCATAATACAGTTCCCAAAGAAATAAATATGGTTAAAGTGATAGAGCTACTTTTAAAATATAGCATGAAATCGAGAACCTCATTAATAATACATGGTTATTGTTTTGCAGATGCATAAAATGGAAACAGCCACCTATCAGCCCCACACAACGTGAATCAGCATTAGCTAGAGCCAGGAAGTCACAGCAGAGGGGAGTGGTGTTTAGAGATGTATATTAGGGGTGGGCAAATCACCGGAGGGGATGGGCTGTAATCTATTTGATGGTTGGGCCATAGGCGGCGGGCGTTTGGTCAGGAAAGTGGTTTATGGGGGTTCAGAAGTGGTAAAACCCTCAAAGATGGATAATGCCAGAGGTAGGAACGTTTGGGGGTTGAAACCACACTTGGTCAGTAAGTTAGTAAAATCACAAACATTATTCACCACACATTATTTGGCAGTCCAATACATCCAAGTCTTCCAAAAAAGGCAGTCTTTGGTACTCACTATCCTAGATTACATTCCTAATTGCTCTGCCGATCCAGGCTGACTGCCTCATTGATAATTTGTTCTGGCTTCAGATAGCCCTCAGCCTTCATTATCGAACCTAAAAAGGCCCATGGTCCTTGTGTGCTTTGTCTGAGTCCCTCAGAGGAGCTGTTTCACTTGCAACCGAGTGGATAACTCATGAGTAGAAATCTGGTCAAAAGTTTAGCCGGAACTTTGCAAAATTAAATCACATAGCAGGGCTGAGATAGCCTTTCATCCTTCTGGGGTTGATAAATCAACTTCCATGTGTTGGTATTACAATAAAATATGCCCTTACAGTGCTTAGATTCAAGAGAAATCGAACATGACATGCAACATAAAACACAATATTATGAGCATTATATGAAGAATCCTGCAGAATCCTCAAAGAATCTTTGCCTAAATTCTACTCCCGTGTGGTCAGGGGAAGACAACCACTACCTGATTGTAAACCTGGTGGTGGCATTAACTGAGTAAAGCACCTGGGAGGAGAAGGCCCCCGAAGGAACAGGAGGACTCTGTTAGGATAGATGCAGTATTTCTCTTCTTCAGAGAGGGAGATTTCTATGGTGCCATAATCTTTAATGGCTTGTTGTCAGAGTAATGCTTCCCTTCACAAAGCTACCCACATTGATGGTAGTGAAAACTCTTGCGATCAACAGGGGAACAATATATGTGGAAATCAGAACCTTAATACCCTAACTTCTGATTAATATACTTCTCCCTTAAATGGGGCCAACCGTTGACCCCTCTAATACCCTACTTTGGAGATCTATTCAATACCCAGAGTAAATCCAATAAAGTTGAAGTTTGCATTCATGAAGAAAAAGGTAATGAAAGCATTGGGGAGTTCAATTCCCACAATGCCCTAATTACTGGGACGAGGAAGAGGGACTCAAAGGCACTAAATGGCAAGCTGCAGTCTAGTGGTTTTAATGACCCACATGTGAGCGGGACCTTTAATATATAAGGCCCTTTCAGGTGCAGGCCATTAGAACAAGGAGGTGAAGTAGTTGCAGAGGTTGCCAGCTGCAGTTGCAGTGAAAGAAGAAAGGAAACAGTAACGCCGGAGCAGCTGCTTTCTTCGAAGTGGATGTCAGTGCTGAGAGGGTCTTCAGGATTGATGATCTTAAATGCAGAGGTTGCGCAGTGGGAAGCAGTGATGTAGCAGGCTTTCCCTTTGAGGAAAGAGGTTCCCCTTATTATGTGCTGTGTCCCGGTGGCTGGCGAGCACCGGAGTGCACTAGGAGCAAGGAAAGCTCTGTTCCTGATTGGTGTGGGACATGGGAAAACCAAAGCAGTCTGCTGTGTAGGAGGTGTGAGAAACCAGAGGGTGTCTCACCTACTAGTCCCCAGGGACCTCTCTCTCAGGTGGCCAGGGAACAGCTATCAACTTTGGATACAAACCCTGGGGGTGGACTAGTGTAGGAGGATCACCTGGGTGAGGGGTCTTCGAGGAGTGAGGGTGAGACAGCTGATGGTGAGAAGTGGTATTCACCCTTATTTTGTTTATCGAACCCATCCTATGTTTTAGGATGCTCTGAGATCCCAACCCCCTCCCCTTTTTACACAAACACTGAGCCAAGGAAGAGGATGACAGAGAATAAAAACACTGACTTGTTTACATCGTACTGGCCCTGTCCCTCTAATCGTGTCAGGCAAAGTCAGGCACTTAATCCTAAGTGCATACACCTGATACCAATTAGCTCACCTCACACAAATAAAATACAGAAACCAAACATACACTCAGAGAAAGGTAGAACATGAGAACGCACAAACTGCTGGGATGAAGGCACACCTACTGGAGCAGAGCAAAAGACAAAGAAACGAGATCAGCGGGCCTAAAACCCCAAGGCTTCTTATTGGAGGTTGTTGCTGCTGACAGGTCGCAAAAGACACATGTAGAAGACCAGATGCCACATGTGAAAACTGCATTGTGTTTCAAGGATGCCAGTGACCCTCCCAGGTGAACAGCTGAGTTGGGAAGGCAAGGTCAAGCCTGAGGTAATAACCTTGACTCGAAAATCAGAAAACACTAAACAAGAAAGAAACACACACAGTCAGTGAGTTGGCAAGTAACCTGAAAGACCGGTGTGTGTTAAAGTGAATGAAGTAGCAACATCATATCTCAAGTGAAGCCTGCACGCATGTAGAGTAGATGTGAAGAAAGGCAGACCTGTGAATTAACTTTAATGTAAAGAACAACTGTGAAATCAGCGATAATAAGTAACAGAGTGGTCCAGTGAAAGGAAGTAACCCCTTCAAAAGTCTCAGTGAAAGGTACTTTGTTTAAAGCGAGAAGACAAATGAACATTAAAAGTAAAGGAAGAAGATTAATTTCTAGAGAAGGGAAGAGTGAAAGTAACACAGTGAACTTTGAGTCCAAGTGGTCCTGCAGTGGTCTGATAAATAAGCCACACACTTTTGAAAATCTTCAACATCTGAAAGGGTTCTGAGCCTGACAGAGGGAGACCCGAATTGTGTGTTAAAAGTTCTTGTGAATGCTCCAAGTCTGACAGAGGGAGACTGGAAGTAAAATATGCTTGGGGAAGAGATCCAGGATCTCTATGCAACTCGTGTTGAACTTTATCATAGGAGATCTGAGCCCGACAGAGGGAGATCTAAAAGCACTGTGTAGTGAAAGGTCTGAGCCCAGCAGAGGGGGATTTTTAGGAACATTTTGGATAAAACATTATTTTGGAAGAAAGAGAAAGAGTCTTGAGCGTGGAAGGCCAGGCAGGCCATAATTCATGGCTTTTTAAACTATACATATGGTGTTGAAAACCAATCCAGAGTGTGTCATCCTGCCTACAAGGATTGCCTTCCACCATGAGACCTAACGTGGAGAGGAGAGCTGGTTCAACCACATTATCATTTGAACACTAGTTATAACAGACTTACCGGACCTGGGATTGAAATGGGAGACAATTACATTCAAATACCTAGGGCTTCAGATAACACATACGCCACAAGACACACACACACACTCAATATAACCAGGATAACAGATGGGATACGAAAGTCAATAAAATTCTGGACCCGACTGCCGCTCTCACTTATGGGTAGAGTCTCAATAACAAAAACGATTATCCTCCCAAGATTGCTCTACACATTTGCAAATGTACATTGTTACGTAGAGCCAAGATTCTTCTGGAACCTAGAATCTATAATCAGAGATTTCCTGTGGGGTGCTGGCCATTGCAAATAGCACTCAAGACACTATACTTACCATACCAACAGAGTGGGGTACAACTTCCAAACTGATAACTGTACTACCTGGTTGCCCAACTGTGATATGTAACAGTATGGCCAAAGTCACTACGGAAACCAATCTATTGCAGATCATAGTGAAACCAGCTAAACTCAAGGAAATACTGTGGGTCCCAGGATCCTGCGTGGGAGCCCTGTGCTTGATGGTGGGACTAGGTTGGAAGATTTGGACCAGAGCACTGAAGTTGGCACGCCTAGCGCACCCCTACTCATGAAATGCCCCCATTATAGCAGACAACTGCTCAAATCGGGCTGACCTGGGAGTGGCCAGAAAGGCCTGTAATACATGCATTGGGGACATGTTTGCTAATGGGGAATTCAGAGAGCTGGACAACCTGATGTTAAATGAGGGGTTGCCTGGCAGCCAATTTTTATGATATGCAAGGGAGCTGCTAAAGATGGTTATACAAAAGTGGCATAGCTGGCCTGCCGAACCAGAGGAGGAAAAACTCTTATCGCTGTGTATGATCTAGAAAATGGTTGTAGGCCAACATGAAGGATCTGCACATTTCTCCTGGGCAAATTTAACATGACATATAAAGGGCTGAAGCCCAAGTGGGAGAGGGATATGGACACACAGATCGCACAGAAAAAACAGTGGGAGCAGGCATTGTCTTCTGTAAAAAATGTGTCTAGAAATGCATGATTATGCCTTATCCAACTGCATGTATTCCACCGCACGTATATGGCCCCCAGCCAAGTAGCAGATTTTAGCAAAGAATTGATGCTTGAATGCCCTTGATGCAACAAGGAAAAGGCAGACTTAATGCATATTCTCTGGAAGTGTATGAAGGTGCAGTCTTTGTGGTGGCGTGTCGAACAAACAGTAGGGGTGTAGGGGTGGTCAGGTTTCAATGGAACCCGTTGGAATGCCTCCTGGGACCATATCCCAGGCCTGCAAAGAGTAGAAATTTAATTAAATTCATGGACCAGGCGTGTGTCCTGGCCAAGAGATGCATACCTATGTCTTGGAAAAAAGCAGGCCCTCTGTATAGTCAGTGGTAAAAGATATTTGAATGCTGGTGCCTGGCTGAAATGAAAGTGTGGGCAGGTGCTAGACATGAGGAGGAAGGCAAGCAGTCAGATGCATTTGTTACATGTAGGGACCTAATTGCACAAACGTTACCCCCCTCTGATGACAAACCACCAGTAAGTGAAACATCACCGTATGGATGACAATTAATGAAACGCTTATCATTGCCTTGGGATGGCCCACGCTGAAGTGCTCACACCCTGAACTTACCCACACTATGACCCCCTCTCCCAAAACCCAAACACTTCCTGTGGGTACTAGCTCAATGAGCTCTAATGTTCTGTTCATTGCTGTTTATGTGCTGTTAAGCACGCGTTGGGTATCGAGATGTCACTGTAATACTGCATATTGCTGTCGTCATAACCTCTTCACAGAGTGAGAAATGTTAATATATGTCGTCTATCGTGATGGTTATGCTGTGATGTTTGCATTGACACTTATTAAAAATCAATAAAACAAACTTTAAAATAAATCATTTGAACACTGATTTTTTCCTTTTGTACACATTTTTCCTTTTCCCGCTTTTTGAACAAGAGATAGGGCAGGCATTAGGTTTTGTTAGCATAGGCCATTTTGATTTGACAGAATAAACTAGTACTGCGTTATTTATTATTTGATGGTCGAGACTACTTCCATTTTAGTTATTGGGCAGAATAGGAGTTTTTCCAATGCCAACTACTTAAATAAAGATTTTACAAATGGTACCCATTGTGTCAGTCTCTGCTTGTGATACCATGCCTCCCCTACAGAGGCAGCATAAGAGGCAGAATGAACACTGGCAGCGGATCGAGCTGACGAGTGTGCAGACACCAGTGAGTTTACCATTGTCGGGTAAACCCGGTACGCTCCGTGATCGGCCGCCAGGGGTGGACTGTCCTATAGGGAACTCTGGAGATTTCCCAGTAGGCCTCTGCATCCTGGGCCTCTTTTATTTGGTATTTCTAAATTTCCTCATAGGAAAAGGCTTGGGCTTGCTGAAAATGTGTAATATGGGGCCCATTCGAAAATTATTTCCAGGCCCTGTTTGGGTTCCCAGTCCACCCATGTCGGCCGCTGACCACTAATAACAATGTTGACTATAGAACTAATATAAAGAAGTCACATTAGCGTAATAGGAACTTTATAGAAAGACTAGAAAAGAAAGGTTATAATCTTTGCTATCAAAGACAATATTATTGCTACAACAAAGAGGGTACAATACTGAAGCAAGCCAACTATAACTACCATTGCCAAAGTAAAGAGGGGACAATAGTGATGTAAGCTAACTATAACCACCATTGCCAAATAATAGAATGGCAATACTTCCACAAGCACATCATCCATATTGGCTAAATAACTACAAAACTTTATACCAGACAGATTGTAACCATTGACAGAGTGAGGAAAAGGCAACGGTTGAACAAGACATTAAAAATATTTGCCAAATCCAATAAGGACAAGTGTAATAAAGAAACATTGTCAGCAGTTACTTGATGTCAAAGTGGGAAAACAAGAATGGCAGGACAGAAACCCTCCTGGTAGAAAATATTAAGGAGGAGAGGAGCATAACCTGCATTCCATGCAGCAAACACAACAATGGAACAAACAACACCCATGTATATCACGTATTCCCAAAAGAAGTTGTCAATTTCGATGTTGTTGAAAGTTAAAGATTTTTCCAAATGGTTTGAAGTAAACCTCACCAGAGAGTACTTGTCGTAGTGTGTGTAGCTTTTGTACTGGTAGGTGTGTATACCAGTATAGGGACATTTTAGTGGTAGTCCTGGCACGTTGGTCGACCAGGAAGAAATCCTTGTAGTACTGCATTGTGGTTGAAGGTTGTGAAGAAGAAGAAGTTGCAAGACCACTAAAGTGATCACTAGAATTGTTGAGGAAAAATCCTGACAAAACATTGTTTTTGATACAGAAGAATCGTGAAAGTGTTTTGGTTTTCTTAAGAAGAAGAAGTTGCATTGATCTTTTGTCTCTAAATGTGGAGAGATAAAGACTGTTCGTTTGGTTGAACCTTTGTTAAAGTCCAAGTGAAAAACCTTTGGAGGAGGAAGGACGATATGATCAATACTTGCCTTCATTAAACTGCATGATAGGAAGCACTTCCAAAAAAAAGGATATTTGATAATTTGAACGATGAAGTGTTTTTTTAATGTAATTATTTATTTGTGTTATGTTTTATCAAATGTATTGCAAATGTGAAGTTTGTTTGGAAATGTTTCTCTTATGGTTTTGTTTTGCTCTATAACACAGAGGACCATGCAATACCTTGGCAATCATTTACTTACAAGCCATTTGATAGTTGACAAGATGAGCACTGTACACAATATGACCAACGAGTGACCACAATGCCTTAATTATACTTAGCATATGAATTGTGAAAATTTTGATCTTAGACCAAAATGTTATTTTTGTAATGCCTTGTGTTGCCTTGTGTGCCAGTTCTTCTGTAATACCTTCACTCTTTAAATGAATGTGTTGTTTCAATGACATCCATTATTCCTGCTGCACTGATGCTATGAACCAAATTATTACAAATGTGAGGAATGCATGACTTATTTTAATTCATTTATTTTCCCATTTGGTGTGTAAGATTTGGCGTGGCACAAATAACCGTGAAGTGACCATTGCATCCCCCGGCCGAATATTTTCATGTTGCTCAATGATTAACTGTTTTACTTTAACAGAGATGTTTAGGAGAAGACCAAGTACATTGCCAGAGAATGGCATTTCTTACAAAATCTCAGTTGTATTCTGGTCGTTTTTCTAACAACTCTAGAGTGGTCGATTGAAATAATGTTCTGCAACAGAAGTAACTTGATATGTGGAGTGATCTTGAACTTGCCTTTGTCATATGGCATATTTGGAAGTAATGTATTTACAAGATGGTCATGATATGGATATATCCTGTGACGTATCTGTGAATGTTGTCCCTTCTTCCCTAGGGGGAGACCTTTCCCATGGGGCCAGGGCAGTGCATCCACACTAAAATAGTTCCTGTGGGGGTGATTCATAGAAGGAGGATTACATGTGGAAGGAATCCCCCTAAGGGATTGGGGATGACCATCACCAGAGAACGCAGTATCTCCTTGCTGTACCAGGTCCAACCCATCTTCCAGTTCGTCCTCTCTCCTCCCTGGATAGTGCTAATATGTATTGCTCGCAGGTTAGACAAAGTAACTCACATCACACCACTGAGAAACCAACCGATAGAAAGTATTATACATGTAGCTTTAAGTCTGATACTGTGACAAAGAAGATGGACAGGAGTACAAAGATCACTCACGTGAAATGCCATTCTACGGCAACTTTCTTTGTCTGCTCCCAAAGATGTCCATGCAGATCAGATATTTTTCCAAGCAGAGTATAGGGGGTATAGCTCTCTCCTTCACTGGTGCCTCCCACTGGGATGATCTACCTACCCCTCTCAGATTTGAGATGGATCTCCTTAAGTTCCGGAAGCTTCTCAAGACCTTCCTTTTCTCTTCTTCCTTCCCTCTGCTCCTTCCCTGCTAATGCCCCTGTCTGCTTCTTAACTGGCTGACGGGTTCATTCAGAGTCTACAGGACACCAGGCTCTCCTATTCCTGTCTACCCCTGCACTTGGACTTCCCTGATTCCCCACTCAACCTGCATGTGCCCTTCAGGGCTCCTCCTCCCTCACCAGTCTGGCAGGGCCTGCACTCTTATAGTCCTTCCAACTCCTTACCTCGCACTTTGCTGGTAGACCTCTCGCTGCTTCCCTCTGGTTCTGTCCACCTGGCCTCCCCTGGCACTTGCTGTTCTCACAGGCTCTTCTGCCCTAACCGGCACCCCCCATCCCCTCTCCCCTGCACTTCTGGGACTGCACTTCCATGATCCGAATGTCACAAGGCCTAGTAGGATCATTTTGTGTTTGTCCTCCCTGTTCCCCCATCCTCTTGTCTTCTTGTGCCTTGAAACCCATGTTTATAGGTGCATTATAAATACCTAATAACTAAAATAAAACAAATAAAAATGAAGAAGCCGTGCAAGCGGTCTAGTTTTTCCAAACCCAGTGTTTGGATCTAAGAATACATCAACTCGATGTGTAAGTTCCAAAATCATCCAGGTTCAAGATCAGGCTGCAGAGAAGATGTGAGAGAGGGACCCATCCCCTGAAGACGAATAGTGGGAGCCATACTCAGATGGAAGGTGCAGTGTGGAGGAAAGAGTACATGCGACCAGAGAGAGGTCTCAGTCTGCTGCTGGATGCCCAAATGCTACCAGAGCCTCCAGGAAGAACACAGCTGCCTAGGAACCGTCAGAACCACCAAGAAGCAGGCCAACGGGTATGTGGATTGCCCAGGACCTGTGAGAGATCCGGAGAAACATAGTGCTGAGCTCAGGAACTGGACAGAGATGATCTTGGACCCTGAATCAAAGGAGAAGTAAATGTATACTTCATAGGAGAGTGAGCCAATTGAATGCAACATGAATTTGAGAGTCTTGAACCTGAATCCAAGAGAGAGAGGGTCAGGAAACCAAAAGAGAGAAAGGATCTGGGACCTTAAATTAAAGGAGAGTCAGTTGTATTCTTGGCAGGAGAGTGAACCAAGCAGATACCACATCGACGTGCGAGTCTGGGAGCTTCACCCAAGACAAAGATGGTCTGGGACCCAAATGAAGGTGAGGATCCGGGACCCTGAAGAAAATAAGAGACAGTTGTACATTTGGAAGGAGAGTGAACCAAACAGAAATAATGCAACTGTGTAAGTCTGCACCCAAAAGCAACCAGTTCTGGGACCCTGATGAAAGAGAGAGACAAGGAAGCAAATGAGAGAAAGTTGTATACTTGGTAAGAGAGTGAACTAAATCGATAAATCCCAACCTTGCATGTCTGGGACTCACCCCCATATGTGAACCCAAAGTTCAAAGCAAAAAGGCTATGGGACTCCAAAAGAAGAAGAGAGGCAATACAAGAGAAAACACTTGCATGGGAGAGACGTGAACCAAGCTGTGCGAGTCTGGCACCCACACCCACATGAGAGATTAAGGATACCAGTGTCAAGAACACTAAGACTGATAAGGAAAAGGAATCCTAAGTTTGGTATCAAACATGACAAGGTAATAGTATACAAGAACAGTGAAATTAATAAACAGTTCCTTTTGAACTGTACAGTAACTGAAATCCAGAGGAAAGGAACACCACCCTAACACTGAGATCTCACGCCTGGTAGTGTATCATGCCAAGTTGGTAGGATACCGAACAGTGAAGTCAAGCAACAGTTCCTCGTGAGATATCCAGCGACCTTAGATGAAGGTAGTCTAGGGGAAAGGAGCCCAACCATAGCCTTTGGAAGTGTATATTTTGGAACATTATTTTGCATCACTTTATTACAAGCGAGAGTAGGAACTTTTCAGTTGGAAGGCACAACAAACACTTTTTACTTTAGGAAAAATTCATCCTTGCACAGTAATGTGAAATTGGTATTTTTAATGATAGTAGTAGGTTTTTGTACATCAAAGTGACAGACCTTTTAGTTTTGGACTGCCTGCCAATTTCGCTGGTTTCCTTTCAGGCAGGTAAACCCCTCCTAGTTTTAGTGAAATAAAGACATGTTACAACCCTTTTATTGTTAATAAAAGTGTGTATTCAAAATTACACCACCATTGTGTCTGAGCACTACTTGTGCACCCATACAATGAAATGATTACTTTAATATCAAACACATATATAAGCGTAGAGGAATACATTTCATTTAATTGGAATTCTACATGTAAGTTATCCAAATGCATATATACTATGATTCCCTTTTCTCAACATTAAGCTACAATTCCATTCTTGGCCTCGTTCCTTGTTAATTTTGCTGCCTCATTTATTGTCAAACGATCGAAAAATAAATAACAAAGGCATTTTAATGTGTATGCAGTTTGTGATAATACAGTGCTAAGAAAGCAATACAGTCCTTTTTGTACGAGATTAGAGAGTCATGCCCAAGTTGAAAAACTGTTCTGAAACATACGTACTTTACTCTATCTATACCCATTGATTAGTATATTCCAGTTCAAATCATTTTATTTGGAATTCAAAATTACAAAATAAAGTTATAGTGTTCATCTTACAATATTACATGAATCCTAATTATACCTGTACTATTTGGTAGCTTACACCTTACAAAATGCTCATTTTCTGCTGCCAAATCATCATAGCTCACAGCATACATTTTACTTAAGTCAAGAGATATCTACGAGTTTGACTCCCTTCCAAATATACCTTGTTAATCAATAAAAGGGAAATCGATAACATCCTCATAATGGCAGAATCGGTGCAGCAGATATTATCGTTACATTTTCAATGTCACCTTCATTGCGTGCACTGTCAAAGCAACTAATCTGTCCATATGATCTGTTTTTTGCAGCTACCGTTAAAAGAAGGGCTTAACGTAGATTCTCATTATGCTTTTTCTGAGAGTGAGTCATCTAATACTGGAAACATAGAATCGGGCCCAAATAGGTTTTCATTCGAAGGGTGCTGCCACAAAGAAGATGTACACAGAACATCTGCCCAATCACCCAACTTGGCCAACTGCATTTATCACCAACAGAAGCTCACTCAGTTGTCAGTAAAAAGGGGCATCCCCTGTATTTGTATTCATCTGCATGTGATAGCACATCTTGTAATGACGTCTACCATTTCTAGGGTGTGATTATTGTTATTGAGAAAAAACGTTGATATAATAAACCCCACTGCAACAATCGGACCCCCATTCTGGTAGAAGAAACCAGATGTTCTCAATCCTAATATTCAGCTTTATTTAAAATAATACATGAACAAATTAAAAGTGGTCTCCTGACTTTCAATGCTGTGAAAAGTTACCCTCAGTATTACACGTAAATACAGGCAGCCTCTCTTCATAAAGAAATGTAACATGCCTGCTATTATCTTGCTAATATTTACGATCGTAATAGACACCAAATATCATTAGGTCCAGAAGCAAACCTGGATAACTAATATAGACAAGAGTAACATTTTCTCCTCTATAAAGATACACATTGTCATAGGTTGTCAGATTCCAAAAAGATAATAACTTTCTTAGAATACATTTTACAACAGTACAAATCACTTAGTTTACTCTGACACAATTGACAAGTGTTGGCATCAGAAAAAAAGTTGACTTTCCTTTTCTATGGCTGAGTCAACTTTAAATTTAGGAAATCATTAGTTTCAAACTTGTAAATAGATAGAGGTATGCCTGGTAGGGTTGACTTGGTTGCACTCATTCTAGAAACCTGTGATCAGAGTAGATTATTGTATTTTGGAGAGCAAAATATCTTTATGTATGAAGGGGTCACAAAATCTCCATATATATATATATATATATATATATATATATATATATATATATATAAAGCAGAAAATAAGTTAGTTTGTTTTTCCTTATACAATTCCTCACTGTTCCACCAATATACACCAATTTTTGTCTAGTTACCTGTTAGGACCGGTGGATATTACGGGCTACATGACATTTGGACACCCCGCCTCATTCCCTGTATTTCAACCCCCTCACAAATGAGACGGTTGCCTGCAATCGGCGAAACATGAATGTGGTCATAGAAAGACCGTACAAAGCTAATTTTTAGCGTCTTGACGTGAGGAACAAAACACGAAAGTCCTCATTGAAAACCATGTTTGAAGGCCCTAGGACGCACAGTTCCTAGATAGTGGCGCAGCAACCCACCACAAGTTGCCAGGGTCAGGCGACAGGAGGGGAGAGAGCACAGAAAGTCCCAATATGCTCCAGCACTCCAACTCTCACCTTCATTCCACGTCTGCTTCAGGGTACGTTAGCCATCCGCACATGCCCATTCTCATTGCAGTTTACTTCAGAGTGCAAAGCCCACCAAGCGATAAGCAGCTCAGAAGAGAGACCTACAGATCATTGATTTTCAACAATTGTGTGTTATCATGTCTGTCTACAGAACCAGTGCAGAGTATGGGTACTTTTTCCTAGTGAGATTATAGCATTTAAATAGAAGAGGAATCAGCAACTTCATTTCATTTGGCATTTGCCATTGGTAGTCCACTTAAGGGAGAATCCTTATAATCATGTGCAATATATTTGGAAAGTGGTGTTGGTTGTTAAATTTACATTATTTTCTTGGGAATGAAGAGGATAAACTGAATTCATTCCTATTCTGCTTTGCAGTGTAGATAAACTTATTCAGGATTTATGTTTTGATGTATATCTATGTTTTTACAGGTCCAGGCATTTACCAATTCCTGAAAATCTACATAGCCAGATATATACAACATATTTGGTAAATTTCAGAGACTAATAATCCTGCACCATTTTGGAGTCTAGGACAATATTTTAACTACGTACATGCCCATTTCAGTGCAAGCATATTTGCGCAAGGCAGATTTGTTTGCAATTTTGTAACACATTTCCTTGCAAATATATATAAGGTGGTAGTTTTAGGTATTTAATTATGGTGGATGGATGTGGGGACGTTGTGGGGCAACTCCCCCTGCATTTTATTTACAAGGAAATGTATTAGAAAAATGCAAACAAATCTGCCTCATAGCTTCATTTAGAGGCATAGTTCCCGTTTAGTGACTTACTTTGCAAACAGGATTCCCCCAAAATACTACTGATTAGGCTTTGGGATATAATTAATTCTTGAAAAATATATATATATATATAAATCCCTGTGGTTACAATACTAACTTTGTATTTATATTTAGTTGAAAAACAGGGATGTCAATTTCAATCAAAAATGACTTACAATAACACATTTACAGATGGCGCATTCACATGAAGGGTGAAAACTGTAACAGGGACAAAACAAACAGAAAAAAAAAATATACTAGAAATCCAGTGACTTACAAAGGTAACAATAATGTGAGGCACAAGGCTGTCATAGTAAAGAGGAGTACTATGTAAATATACAAGATTACATTAGTATGTTTCACTGGAGGCAGTGGTGGGGTGAAGTTGGGAGGATGGGGGAGAGGGAATAGGGAAATCCCTCTTTAGAAAGTCAGTGAAGTTTAAGACAAGCATCGAAGAGATCCACAGTTGGGATGGGCTTGATTGTTATGGCTAGTGGGTTCCAGTTATGGGCAGTGGGTTCCAGTGGCGTGGGGGAAGAAGATAGAAAAAGTGGAAGTGAGAGGAGGCATAGGGAGGATATGGGACAGTGAGGTTGAGTGCAGGGGAGGATTGAAAGGAACAAGATGGTCAGTGAAGAGAGATACCGGTACTGAAGAGAAAGACAGTTTAGCTTGTTAGACATGGGGAATTAATTTAAAAAGAGAGTGGTTGTGCATGGGCTACCAGCCAGGATGTTATTGGTGTGTAGAAGTGGGGGAGGATCAGGGGAGATTGAAGAGAGAGTGGGTAGCACATGTGAGGACTTTGTCTAGTGGGAGGAAGGGATAGAGAGAAAGGCCAGGGAGTAGGCTTGAGCACTAGTCAATTTTGCTGAGCACAAGTTTTGCAGAGTAGGTAGAGAGTAACGTACATATTTTCCAGATGCTGAGGAGGTTAATACAGTCATCAGAGGTAGTGGTGGTGATGAATTGTTGCAGTCAGAGCTCACTATCCAATAGGACATCAAGAATGCCATCTTTGTGTGATGGAGAAAGAAGGCCAGGTAGGAAGGATATGGGGAGGTGAGGGTTGCAGTGGAAGCCTGGAGAAAGATGTTTCTTTTTTCTAAGAGGTCAGCATGAGGCAGCAGAGTATCAACCAGTGACAAATTGCAGTAAGACAGTACATATTCTGTTTCAAGATGACTGTGGTGAAGGAATTAACAAAGATTAGAGAGTAGATGAAAGTTTGCGGGGGTGATTGTGAAGGATGGAGATTAGACTTGTGAAGTAGGACGATGTGTCAAAATCTAGTGCAAATGTTAGAGCAGCAACTTTTTCAGCTAGCAGGGCATACATCTGTAATTTGTACGAGCACCATACTGCGCAGCGCATATTTTTTTTGATGGTCTGAATTTCAGAAGTGATCCAAGGATGAGAATGGGGACACATTGGTGTAAATGTGCAATCAGGATAGTTTTTCTTTCTTCAAATGGGATCATAAGTGCAGCTTGAAAGTCAGAGAAAACTTGGTCAATAGAATAGGAATGGTTAGGAATGGTTAGGAATGGTTGGGGGGGGAAGAGATTGGAGAAAGAACCTCACATCACAAAGGTAGGGTAAAGGTAACTTAAGGTACAAAATCATGATTAAATGTCCTTTTAGTCATTGACGAGGGTTGATGAGGATTAGAAGGTGATAGGACTGAGATGTTGAAGTGAACAATGGAGTTATCAGAGGGAGAGGAGTCACTAGAGAGGTCAGTGGAGGAGAGCCAATTAGAGAGAAAGATGAGATCAAGAGGTTTGCTACCAAGGTTACTCCAAGGCTGCTTGCTGCAGATGGCTTGGGGAGGCAAATGTTCCCCAGCATGACAGTGAGGATGTCAGTAGGAAGTGACTCAAGCAGATGGTTAAAATCAGGGAAGAGTGCGTTGAGAGGACCAGAAGAGCCAAAGGAGTTGAATAGTAGCATTTTCAAAAGAGGAAGAATGGTGTCAGGTGGGATAGAGTAATACTGTTGAGGGTGTAATTGGCAATGAACCCCATATTGCCACTCTTCCCAACAAATCAGGGAGAGTGAGATAAGGTAGCAGAATCAGTGTTTAGCGAGCTGCTCGTGTAGCAGAGACATTAGTGGAAATGCAGGTTGCAGTGGTAGCAAAAATTGAAAGTTGAGGGTGATAGGAATGTACGCGGTTGGTCATGTAGGGAGACTTGTTGCAGAGGGATCCAGAGTCAAAAGAAAGAAGGTTCATATATGGGGTAGAGAATCAGATGTTATGCAGTTGGCAAAAAGGGGATAGTTGATGTTTCAGATCCATGCGGACAAGAGCATCTTATTTGAGGGGTGTGGTGAATGGAGAAGGATAAATATGGGGGAGGCTGGAAAGTGATGCAGAATTTAGACCAAGTTGAGGCTGAAAGCAATGAGAGAAAGAAAGGAGAAGAATGAGTGGAAAGACAAATTGAGCAAAATCAAGATGCATAATAAAGTGTATAGTAAATAAGCAAATGAAGACAGTGAAGAAAGGCTGCAGCCGAAGAAAGAGATGATAAGTGGATCAGTGGGATGGGGTGGATGGCTGGAGGTGAAAAAATAGGTGTACGTTCTGAGTTGGGCTAGTATAGAACAAGTTAACAGGCCCAAAATGCCAATGTTCCTTGGTTCTGTGAGGTAACACATGCTCCTCAGTGAAGGGCTAGTCAATTAATGGAAGAGATCCCTATGTGTAAAGGCACAAGTCAGGTAATGGGTGAGCTTGTCAAGTCCTGGCTTGATCAGGGGTTTTCACCCTAGGCCATGTTCAGCTCCAACGAGTAGTTGCCCTTTGCTGCAGACACCCAGAAGAGACTGAATAAGGGAGTGTGAGGAAAGCATGGTATCAATGGAAGACAGGCAGAAGTGACCACAGTTCAAGGGTGTTTATTGAACTTTGACAAAGGTGTGATAAACACCTATCTAATCTGAAAACTACAGATGGGCGCAAGCTACAACCATCAAATAATAATAATGCAGTCCTAGCGGAGTCTCGTCAAAATAAAAAGGGCCTATACTAAAAAACCTATTGCCAATCCTTACTGCTAATTACAAATAGTGTGGGATAATGTTCATGAAAAATAAAGTAGTGTTCACAAAATGATAAGTCACAATGTTCAGGCTGTTGGCCTCCCTTCCACACATTTTCAGCACGGGACAAGGTTGTTCACTCGACCATAGCACCCTCTCTGGTTTCTTTGGCATGAGGACACAGTTCTATTACCAACATCAGGGCCTTCTCTTAAGTTACCAAAGTCTCTTGATTCAGAGGGCCTGATGTACCAAAACAAACTAACAGTTCCTTTACAAATAATCAAGTCAGGTGTGTCACTCTTCACCCTGGAACCCCCTCAGCCAGGCTCAGATCCTTTAGATGCCACAATGTTTAGTTTGGCTTCCCCTCTTCCAGGCTCAGATCCTCTTCTGCAATGCTTATAGTATATCGTTTCTCTGGTTACTTAAGGTTCACACCGGATCCCCCTCAGTCGGGCTCAGATCCCTTTTAGACACTTAGTCTCCCTCATCCAGGCTCAGACCAATTGCAGTTTGTCTTATCTACCAAAGACTTTCAAATGTGCACAGGGTTTAGCTTGACCCATTGCTAGACCACTTCAATTTCACAGTTCACAATTTTACACTTTTGATTGGATACCTAACAGAGACCTTCAAATGAGCACCAATGTGATGCCGTGCCTCTCTTCATGTGGTATCTATCTTCGTTTCAAAAGTTCAGTCACTCCTTAGATATTTAATTATATTTACGTTGTTCATCACAAACGCCTCACACTCTGTTCTTTGCATATTAATTCATACAATGTTGCTGCTCACAATCTTGCTTCTAACACAGACCGTTCTGCTATCGGTCTCCCTGACTCACCGTTGTGCTGACTTTACTGACGCTGCTTTGTTGCAGGCTCCAAGGACAATATTGCAGCGGCAATCGCTCCTCCACCGCCTTGGCTATCCAAGTGGGAGGGACTTGGGTACCTTCGACACACATTGCACCTTTCTTTATCTTTAATTCCTGGTCCTATGTTTCTTATTCTTGAGGGCTCCTGAAAGTCACGGTTCTTCTCCAAAAAGGTCAAGGGCAATTCCCTCCTTGCAACCTTCTCTGGTCTTGCTGTCTTTCTCCTCGTATTAACTGCCATCTGTGAATTGCTGTTTCCTTGTGCGTTCTACCTTGCTCTGAGTATGCTTTTATGATTTGCCTTTTATCCGTGTGGGGAAGCGTACTGGAAGGCAGGTGTGTGTAATTATGAGTAATTGCCTGACTCTGCCTGACCTTTGTGTTGGGAATGTCAGGTATACGGCTCGGTTGTTAGTCCATTTTCTCTCACAGTGTGAGAAAGTGTTTGTTTCTGGAAGGGGGCAGGGGGTTGAGTCCCTATGTATCCTACCTTGTAGGATCGGGAAAAGGTGTTAGAACTCCCACTCCCTGAATACCCCCTATCCAGGTGATCCTCTGGCACTGTGCTACCCCCAGGAACTGTATCCAAAAGTGCTGATAGACCCTGGGGACTAGCAGGTGAGAAACCTTCTGGTTTCTCACAGGAGGCAGTTTTGTTACATATCATTCTGACTGCAAGTCAAAATGTTCCAGATGGCTTCCAGACCTTCAGGCATAGTCTTGTGTTTTGTAGGCCCAGGGAACTTCTGTTTTGCAGGCATGACCTGCAGGTGCTGCAAAGGGTTCTCTGGCAAATCAGGATGTGACAAAAAAGAAATGAAAACAAACCTACAAACAATCGCCTGTCCCTCTGGGATTATCACACTTCTGCAGATTTCTTCCAGATTTGCAGGCAGAGACCTGATCTCCGTTCTGCAGGCAGGCCCTCAGAGGATACACAGCACCCTGAAGCTAAGCCAGATGTCGAGAGCAAAATGAAAACAAACCTCAAGACAGACACATGTCCCTCTCCAGACTTGCATAGGGAGTCAGGTTTTGATTGGTTCAATTTATTTTACCTGGTCATACGGGGAGTATTAAGCCATGGATCAGACCTCCATCCAGAAACTTTGTCAAAATTGATTTGAAATATGTCTTGTCCTTGTAATTTCTTGTATTTACCTGTGCTATTATTAGGAACTATATACTCAAACCCATAGGAACATTCTGAATTCAGAGACATTGTTCATGTTTGTGAAGGTACATGCATGATAACATTGTTAAAATATGTCTGCATATGAGAACGTGTCATACAAGGAAAAAGATGACTTTGATATATATGGAAAGGTTTTGTCATCCTTTAATGATCTAATGGGTCATTTTTGATGTTTGTGTGTTTTCTTTTTCACTTCTTTCTTTCACCTTCTTCTCCTTTTTGTTACTAGTTATGTTGTTTTGGGATGTTATTATAGTTGAATGCGTTCATTGGATTCTTCACATTGTTTCCTTATCATATTATTGGACTTGCTGATTTGTTGTGGTTCCTCAGAATTCTGAGTTGTTGCTTTACATTATTTTATGGCAACAGTATTGTTCTTCCGTTTTGATTCTTGTTTGATATTGTGACATTTTTGAACTGTTGTAAAAACAAATCTATAAATAAAACAAATTTAAATATGTGAATTCACTAATAGTTAATATATTGTAATGTTTCCTGCTTATATGCATTTAAATGAGGCCACTCCATTGAATTTCAGACCATGACTCAGCATTTGAATTTAGAGTCAATAATGTGTCAATAATCAATAATGTGTTTATCATTTGTCAATTTGAATTAATTTTTTGTGGTCATAATACAGTCTCATCTTGCTATCAACATAACACATCTGCTTTCTTCAAAACATGTGGTGTTTAGGATTTTAAATGGGCATAACACAATTTAGAAGACGGCTAAATGCTCAGTACTTGCCTATGAAGTACCTTGCCTCATATGTAAGTACTGGGACATGGAAGAGGGACATGGAGTGAATGCTGGCCAAGGGGCTGTGTTTGGGGTTGGGGAAGGAAGGTTGAATGGATAGGGGACGTGTCAAGAGGGTGGGACTGTTGGGGGGTGCTATCATGTAATGGTCATCCATGATAAAGCAGGCATGATATAGCAAGTCTAGTTCTTTCTTAATGTGCAAGACATTTTTACAGGGCAAGTATGATAAAGTAAGCATGATAAGTGCTATTACTTGTCTAGACTGGCATTTAGGTTTAGTCGGTATAGTCATGTGTTACTGTGGCATGACATTTTGATTCTATAATAATGTAATCATGACAAGTGTTTATTACCTGTCTAGACAAACATTTGGGTGCAGTCAGTCTAGTAATTTCTTGCTGTGGCATGACATTTTTTACAGGGCATCTCTGATAATGTAATCATGATAATTGTTATTACCTGTCTAGACTGACATGTGGGTGCAGCCAGTCTAGGCATTTCTTACTGCATCATGACATAATCTGCTGCCCATCTATAATGAAGTAAGCATCATAACTGTTTTTACGTGTCTAGACTTGCATTGTGCTGCAGCGAGATTAGCCATTTCTAACAGCGGCTTGACATTTTGTATTGGACATCTCTGATAAAGCAATCATGATAAGTCTAATTACCTAGCTAGACTGGCATTTGGGTACAGCCATTCCTTACTTTGGCATTTTTCTGGTTAGCTATGATAAAGTAAGCATGGTTAGTGCCGTTATGTGGTTAGATTGGCATTTTGGTGCTTCCAGTCTAGGTATATCTTATTGTGGCACAGCATTTTCTACTGTGCATCATCAAGGCTACAGCAAACATGATAAGTGTCACTGAGTGTCTGGCCTACATGTGCAGCCAGTTTTCACATGTTTTCTTATGATGGCATTGTATTTTTAATTGTAAAGCGGTAACATAGCTCAGCCGATTGAGTGCTCACTGCTGTGATGTGTGTGTGTGATCTGCAGGTCAAAGTTTCAAATCCTGGCAAGGCCAACTCAGCTTTTCATTCTTGCCAGGTTGATAAATCAGTACAAACTTCGGTTGGGATGATAATTGTATGGAAATATGAGCTATGCACAGCACTTTGGTGTAAGCTCCATAGAAATAACACATCCTAATCATTAAAGCATTTATGCTCCTGTGACTGAAAGTGGTATGCATCTATTAGTTTTCTGGATGCTGTATTATCACAGCAACTGGCAATGTAGGGGATTTTCTTTTCATATAATGACAATAACCGACATGCAGCGATAATTGGCATAATATAGAAGTAACTGACCGTACAATGCTGAATTGGCATATCTATGGCAGTGCATTGACCTATTTTTCTTTGTGTTATTAAAAACCTTAAAACATCTTAATCATATACTTCACAACTCTTAGTTCATTACAAATGGCAATACATTACTTCAGGCAAAACATTCTAAAACAAACATTACAGAAAATAATTCATTCAACATAATGCAATATAATATCATATTCTCTATACCAGGGGTCTCCAACCTTTTTGTTGGCAAGAGCTACTTGTAGTTAAAAGCCAATAGGCGGGAGCTACTTGGGTGGTGATATCCATGAGTATGAACATTTTGACCAAGATGTTTTTGGGCAGTTTATTTGCTGTTCATATAAAAAAGGAATACCGTATGTATTTACTGTGATATTATTGTATCAATAACTTCAAAAACATGTTAATTGAATTTTTTTAATTAGATGCTGTTTCCTAAGAATTGTTAAGCATATCAGAAGTAGGAAACTAATCGGGACATTCAATGTGAAGGCTTAACATGCATGCTATCCGCCAGTGCTCAGTAATCTGGGGTAAAGCTTGAAACAGCAGCAGCAGCGCTCAGATGCTGTCAGACGGGATCAACGTTTTGATTTCAGGAAGTTTTTCTTAAAAGTGCAGATTCACAGAGACAGGCAATCACATTGGCTGATTGTGCAGATACCTTTGTAGCCATAGGGATTGCACACCCGACATGGCAGACATACATTCAGGACAGTTTTTAAATTTGCTTACAACAGACTCAGCCATGGGAGTCACTGTGCCCTTCTCAATTGCACCATCTGTAAAAGTATATTTATTTTTCATCAAATAATTAGCAGCTTTTGAAGGACAGCATGTAACAGTATCTGCATTGCAGCATTTAGTTCATCTACTTTTTAGAATCGCAGACAAATTCCTCTTGGAAAATTATTTGCATAATTTGTGTGTATTACTGCACAATTCCTATCAATGTTACTATTTTATTCCCTCTTTAACTTGGGTACCATAGATTAAAGATGCACATTTTCTTTTTACACTGGAACAAAACAGTTTTATAGTGGTGACTTGTAGCGTGCACACATGAGACAACATATGAGTCTTTAAATTAACATTTTGAGCAAAGAGTATGGTTGTAACGAGGGGCGACTTATTCAGAATGGATGGCGACATGCCTCCCTGATCCCCTTTATGAAGGAGGCAGTATCCAAGTGAACAGCTCACAGGATCGCTGCCTCATCCTGCAGGAATCATGTTATTCTGGTGCATGACCAAAGAGCCATGCTTGGCTTGCACGTGCAACTTTCTGACATATTGGAATTGTTCATGTATTAGATAATTACTTGTAAATTATATGTTTTGCAGAATTTCTTTTGCAAAAACAGTACTCATGAATTGCACCATTTCAGCCCAGTATTGAAAGGCTGGAAATCCCTTGCCAGAATTTGAACATGTGTACAGGTTCCCCACAGATCTCTATAGATCTACCGATTTGTGCACATAGCCAAGTGGGATCAGCCCTGTTAACTGTTCTCCCATCCCATGTCTCGCCTCTATGTTCTCTCCCTGTATTCACCACCCTATTTTGTACAGAGCTCTGTTACTTAGTAACTTGGTTTAAGCTGTATTAATCCTATGCATATCGAAATAAATATATGCAAACGACTGCTCAAATTTCCCACTTAATTCCAACTATCGTTTGGTAAAACATCTCACATTATGTTTTTATAAGTGCTGGTATTGATAGACATGTCACTTTACATTCCTGTTTAGTTTTATACATGTAAGTGTACAAGCACCAGAACCCAGTGCAGCTAGTAGTTTTCCATGTTTACTTAAATGTAAAATTGCAGTTATCGCTTGAATTCCTGTTTTGGGACATCCATAGAGGTGGGCTCCTCCATATCACGCCACATTCCATCCTAAGCTTTAATATAGTCTGGGTACTAGAGCTTTAAAACCGGGAACTCAATATATGAAAATATAAAAAATTATTCACAGTTTTACCATAAACATGCAAAGCAAGATGTACCTTTTTTCTTGCAAGCTGGGACTCATACGGATTGTTATTTTTCTATGCACACACACGTGTACTGAAAAAACAATTACAGCTGTATCTTTATTTCCCCCATCCTGATTGAAAGTCTACAATTACCAGCATGCAAAGTAATGCTGGCTGAAATAAATCTAGAGAAATACAGTGAGACTGAAACAATCACAGCCCCAGCTTTGTTTTACACAGCATGCAGATTTATGCACCTGTGCCCTTTCTAATCCGCCATCATGTGTACCTCTTGGTGACAATGGCCACAACAGACATTTGCCATTTACTTTTGTTATTGATAGTTAACCCCATGTTGGGACTCTGGCCAAGCCCTTCAAGTCCAGATGCATCCCCTCCTCTCACTGGGCACACAGTTCTTGACTGTTTACAGGAAGAGGAGGGGGTGGGGGAAAAGTCCCAGGGACTTCAGACACCAAAATGAACACACAGTGCACCTTTTGGGGTCTGATCAAAGAGCTACTGGGAAGCGCCAGGCGAGATACCAGTAGCTCACGATCTACTGGTTGGAGACCACTGCTCTATACCTATCAGGACCTCCTTTTCCAACACCCAATATTACATTTTCCACCTATCTGACAAATAACTCCCTTCCCAGCTTCATTATGGTGAACAAATCGAGAAAAAACACATTTCCCCATCTTTTTGTGCATCACTATTAAAATATTCCCTAAAAAAAGTGGTCAATGAAATAAAGCCTAACCCACTCAACGTCACTGTTTAAATCCTCTAATCTCCTTATGAACTTTACCAACCACATTTTCTCTCTATATATCTTTCACCATTTTACAATTTTCATTTTGTTGTACATCTTCACTGGGCTTTCCATCAATGTAAGCTTGTCTGAGTCTATTTTAGCAAGAATCGTGTTGTAGCACTCCCAAAAATTGCTTAATGCTGTGTTATAATTATTCCTTACAGATAAATTGAAATCCTCTAATAGAAAACACAATGGTGGAACCAATATTGCATTGGCCTATGTTGTACTATTGGATTTAACTCTATTGTATCATGACCCCATCCATGGCATATGAAGGCAGCACCCTTGTAAAAATGTGGTTGCTATCTAAAATATTCTTGTCTGATTCAGTACGTATATGGTATATTAAAATGTTTACGTTTATTAGCTTTTTTTTTACTCCTACAAGCCATGTTTGCTAATGTCACCAGGGTTAAAGGGGAACTGATGACATTTGGGTCAAAATCCAAGTGACACCACTTCCTGTGATGTCATCACATCTGTGATGTCACTTCTGCTACCTCTTGCATTTTGGTGAATCAACATCCCTGGAACCACTGACATTTTATTTGTTCATATTAGAAAGCTGATATTATTATTATTATTATTATTATTATTATTATTATTATTATTATTATTATTATTATTATTACTAATATTTGTATTATTGTATTATTTTATTATTTGTATTACTTTCCTCCAGCCTTGGGCGATTTCTGCAATCATTCCTCTGCCACTGAAACTTCCCCTCCCCCTTACACATTGTGCACCCCTTGTAAAGAAGCCCTGGGCCAATCCTTCTTCTCTGGCTAACTATCACCTGATCTCCATCACTCCTTTCCTGGCCATCTCCCAGCTTAATCTACATAATGAATCTGTTGGTTGCCTCCATGACCACCAGTCTAGATTCAGAGCTGCCAGAAGCACGGACACTTCTCTCCTGAACACTTGTGAGGACTTGCTCTCCAATCTTGACTCTAATTTCCCTTCTGTCCTCATTCTCCTTGATCTTTCCTCTGCTTTTGACACAGTCAACAATGCCATCCTGCTCAATCGCTTCCGCGACAACCTTGGTATTAATGATCAGGCACTGCCCTGGTTGACCTCCTTTCTCACAGACCGACCCTCTTAGGTCCAACTGGGGTCTTTCCTCTCTTCTATGGCTCTCTCTACTTGTGATGTTCTCCAGGGGTCTAACATCTCTCCCTGGCTTTTCAACCACTGCATGGCACCTCTTACCCACAGCATCTCTATTTTCTGCTCCAATTTAAATGTTATGCTTATGACTTAGCTCTCTTTCAGGCTCCCCTCAGGCACCTCTGCTTCTTCTCTCATAGGAGACTGGCCGCAATTCAGGAATGGTTTGCCACTAATGATCTCTGCCTTAATGCCAGATCCTCCTCATTTCGAATCCTGCTCCCTCCATTCCTCTCTCTCTCTGGCCGCTCACTCTGGGCCCTCTTCCTGCTCCTTCCTGTGAGGCTAGGAACCTTGGTGTCTTCGTAGACACCACCCTCTACTTCTCTCCTCACATCTGACATCTCTAAGAAGTCAAACTGTCAGCTGCACCTCCTTAGAGGTATTCTTCATGTGCTCACTGTCTTCAGAGCTCTTGTCCTCTCTAGGCTGGACTATTGCAACTGCCTCTTTCTAAATCTTCCTGCCTGTACTCTTTTACCTTTACAATTTATCCAGAACAGGACTGCAAGACTCATCCTTGCCCTCAAGCCCCGGGATCGTATCTCGCCAGGTCTGAAATCTCTTCACTGGCACCCCATGGCTGCAAGGATCAAGTTTAAGGCACTCTGCATCGTAGACATTGATTTCTGGGGCCTGGGACCACTCTACCTTCAACTTTCTCTTCCAAAACATCATCCTTCTCAACCTCTCCCCTTATCCACCTCCAGCTCTCTGAGGGTCAGACGCTTCTCCAAGCAGAGATTTGGGGGCAGATCTATATTCTTGGCTGGGGCCTCCCTCTGCAACAGCCTGCCTACTTCTCTCAAACTTGAGCAGAACCACATGCAGTTCAGGCAGCAATTTAAGACCTTCCTTTTCACTTCTCCCTTCCTCTCCCCTGCTGATGCACCTGACTGCTCCGTGCAGTAGTCACCTGGTCACCCTCTGAACTCGGGCCCAGGTTCCTGCATGTCCAGCTGCCCTCACACTGCCTACAGGCTCCCCAGCACTTAAGTGTCTGTAACTGCAGACATACAGTTCCATCTCATTGCACTTATGAGCCACCCGCTGGCAGCACCTGTGAGTTAACTGCACTTCCCCCTTCCTCTCTCCCTGGCATTTCTCATTTCCCTCTTCCCCGCACTTGCACGATCTGAATGCCTAGTAAGATCGTTATTTTGTCCTCAATTTGTTTCCCCTTCCTTGTCTTGTCACGCATAGAAACACTTGTGTACGAGCGTGTTATAAATGCCACATCATATCATATCATTATTGTGGTTGTTGATGTTGATATCCTGTGTGCTTTCAAGCTATCAATTCAAAATGGAAAACTACACCGAAATGGTGGTCACACTGCTGTTTTTCCAGTGCATGTCTAGCAAGGCGCTATGGCAGGTGAAATCCCACACTCACATTCTCCAGAATCACTCATTCTAGCCAGGGAGATGGTACACTAAGGTGGGCAGAGAAAATATTTGTGCAACATCATGTACAAGGGATACAAATTTTACTCCACAAAAATGGTAACAAGTACTTTACGATTTTCAGACAGCTCTCTCTCCTTTTAATAGATATATGCAAAATATTTCCAAATAATCAGACTGCAATTTCCACACATGACCTAAATAACTTGATTATAGAGCTCGTGGCTAGCAAATTATGGACAATTATTGGAATTAAAAATAATGTTACACTTTAACAGAGATTTTTCTTTTTGCAAATTATGCTCGGGCAGCCACCTCTCTTCCAACGACCATGCTGTTAAAATCTTGCTAATCTATAATTTAGCAAGTTCTTGGCTTCCAAGTTACCTTATTTACATGCCTGGAGAAAGTGAATGGAACTAATTATCGTGCAGCATTATGCAATTGGGGGAATTAAATAAAGCTGCCTCAATGAAGTCAGGCCCCTGTGAAGATATTCCCTTTAGTTACAGGGATTTGGGAGTGATAGACAGGCTAAACCAAACGTGATAATCCTATTACTGTCTCCTACACCCACCTAATAAGCTTAAAGGGCTGCTTCCTAGCAAGTCTGTTATATTGCCGTCCCCCTGTAGGGTTTTCTTAATAACGCTAATATATTCTTTAATTTACTCATTTCAGAACCGTGTTATTTAAATATATGTAGTATTCAGAGCTGTGCTTTCCAACCGCAATTAGGGCCGTGTCCTGTAAGAGCATGACTGTTCTTTATGATTTATTTCTCAATAAAAGTAGGCCAGAAAGAGGCCGGGTACAGCGGCATTTTGAAACCATTTGGGTTGTGGTGAAATTGCCTTTTCATGGTCGTTGCTCCAATTTGACCATTGTGCTGTTCTCTTCATAAGTGTGACGTCGACGGATCCATGTGCGTCAGTCAGAAAGGACTAGCGCTTTGAGCGGGAGTTTGTACTGTGTAAAAGACGACGATGAAAGGCTTTGATGTGGTATTCCGGGAATGCGGCCATTTGGACAACTTTTTTTTCTTTTTTTACATAAAGGCCATTTATTAACCTCTTTCGATCCTTGTTAAGATCGCAGAAAGAGGGGTTGTAATTTAACGTGTTTTTTTATACAATGTTTAATTTCAGAAGTAAATGTTGTGCTGATGTGTATTGGTCATTAAGAGCAGGAATTGTGTGGCATTATATGTAAACATTCCCTTACAAATACATACATATTTTAGAGTAACTGTATAGTAATGTGCTTGGTGTGTGGATCAGGTGATGTGGTGTCAGAGGTTCTGTTGTGATGTCAGAGCCTCTGGGCTTTGTGGAGTGTGGGTCCTTCCGTGTTGTAAGGGTGACCTTGTCAGAAGGAAGCTGGCTGCATGGGTGTGGGTATGTCGTGTTTTCGTGTACCTACCTTCCTTGACTAAGTGTTGACAACCAATGGACATTAAAGCACAGCATAACATAGGTAGCGCCGGTCCGGCATCCGTTATTTCACTGGCAACGAGTTTTCGAGGCAAACGGTCAGGAGATGTTGAGGGGGGAATCAGCAGGGCATGGACACTGCCCCCATAAGTCTTTCCCCACACCCACAAGGTCGGAGTTAGCATAAGGGTATGGGGCCACCAATTGGCATCCACGAGGCCTGCCAGGGATAGCAATTAAGGCAGGGTTGAGGACCGGGCTGGCAGCACAGCCTGGAGAAGTGACTGTTGATGTTCGTGGCATTTCGGCATTCTCCCCTGGCATGGAGTCAGACACTGTGGTCGCTTTCACACATGGCCACGCTGTTGGTTGCACAACAATGGCTTCCCGTGGATCAGTACTGGTGGCCAGGGGCAAGGAGGGCTGCGCGCCATGTTTGGCATCCCCGCGCTGCTTCTGGTGGCGTTTCACCGGATGCAGGGAGCAGTGTGCTGGGTACAGGTTCAACAGGAGGAACAGTTATGGAGTGTCCTGCTCCCAACGCAGCGGATTCTGCAATGGTGACGTCATGGAGGCGTAAAAAAGTGCACCCATATTTCCTGTCAGGAAGCTGGTGTGAGTGTGGCCGTTGCCTTGCCCACACAACTATAGAAGTGAAAAAAGAGTTTTCCTCACTGCTTACTAAAGTGATATCTTTGGTGAGGTTCCAGGCCGAGGTGATGATGGCGCCGGGGAGATTCCTTCAAGAAGGTGTCTGCTCAGGAACAGCAGTTCAGTTTTGGATGGTGTTCGATGGGAGCACATGTTCGATGGAGAGTTGGAGTGTGGAGTTGGCTGGAATGGGAATTGGTTTTCCCCAGAGGTTTGCGATGATTGTTGGAGCATTTTGGGAAAGTTGAACAATTTGACTTTGGTCTATGCTCACGGACCCAGTCAGGTTTGGCTGGGGTTGAAAGGAGAAGTTAGCATGTATTGATGTCATGTCTGTTTTCTTTCACTTTGTATGTTTTATGTCATGGCCCATTACTAGTGGGATAGGATGCGCCCTGGGGTGGTTTCGTGGTGTAGGTGTCAGTGTTTGTGTTCCTGTTTTGTGATGATGCTGTGGCCCTTTCCTTAGGTGTTTAGGATTTCCCCTGGGTTAGCGTTGTTTCTCCAACGGGTAATTTGCCCATGAAGCTGCGGGGTTGGCGTGTTCTGGGTATGGACACTGCTTTTACAGTATACAGTTTATTTACAGGTGGACGTTTTCTGCACCACCTGAAATGATGATTTGGACATGAGGGTGCAGGGTTGGCGTGTTGTGGGTATGGACACTGCTTTTACAGTATACTGTTTATTTACAGGTGGACGTTTTCTGCACCACCTGAAATGATGATTTGGACATGAGGGTGCAGGGTTGGCGTGTTCTGGGTATGGACACTGCTTTTACAGTATACTGTTTATTTTCAGGTGTACGTTTTCTGCACCACCTGAAATGATGATTTGGACATGAGGGTGCAGGGTTGGCGTGTTCTGGGTATGGACACTGCTTTTACAGTATACTGTTTATTTACAGGTGGACGTTTTCTGCACCACCTGAAATGATGATTTGGACATGAGGGTGCAGGGTTGGCGTGTTGTGGGTATGGACACTGTTTTTACAGTATACTGTTTATTTTCAGGTGTAGGTTTTCTGCACCACCTGAAATGATGATTTGGACATGAGGGTGCAGGGTTGGCGTGCTGTGGGTATGGACACTGCTTTTACAGTATACTGTTTATTTACAGGTGGACGTTTTCTGCACCACCTGAAATGATGATTTGGACATGAGGGTGCAGGGTTGGCGTGTTGAGGGTATGGACACTGCTTTTACAGTATACTGTTTATTTACAGGTGGACGTTTTCTGCACCACCTGAAATGATGATTTGGACATGAGGGTGCAGGGTTGGCGTGTTGTGGGTATGGACACTGCTTTTACAGTATACTGTTTATTTTCAGGTGTACGTTTTCTGCACCACCTGAAATGATGATTTGTACTTGACGGTGTTGGGTTGACACCAAGTTATCTTTGTATTGGTATTACACGGATGTAATGAGGTTCAGGTAACACATTTGGTGCAAGGATTTACATGGTGCATTTATGTGCAATGAAAGTGACATTGGGCAGGGATGTACTGTGTGTGTGTTTTGAGGCGTTGATGTGTTTTCGGGATTTGAAGATACATGTCGCAACTCACAAGGAAGTGCTGTGTTGTGTTTGGAGGCGTTGAGGTGTTTCGAAATTTAAAGTTACATGGTGCAGGGTTGTGCTGTGTTTGTTTGGAGGTGTTGAGGTATTTTTCATGATCTAAGACTACATGGCACAAGGATGTGCTGTGTGTGTTTGGAGGCGTTGTGTGTTTACGAGATTTAAGGTACATAGTGCCAGGATGAGCTATGTGCTATGTGCGTTTGGCGGAGCTAAGGTGGTTTCGTGGTTTAAGCTTCCATGGTGCAAGGAAGTGCTGTGTTGTTTCGAGGGGCTGAGGTGTGACTATGCCATTGTGCATAAGGTATTTGGGTTGTTTCATCTTGGACGCGGATGGGTTTCTGCAGCAAGGGCATCCGTTTGGGATATTTTTATTTCTGTCCCATTAAAGTTGCCTGTCCGACAATGGCAAATTGCCAGTGGACTATTTGGGTCCGTATCGTGTTAATGCTGAGGTCATGGGCATGTTTTACAGGTGGTGTTCTGCTGGTATTTTTGGATGTCCGACGGGATTGTAGGTAGTTGTGTGGTTGCTCGCATGTGTGCTGGCCGGTTTTCAGGTGTAGTAGGCCTGTGGCTCTGTGGGGCAATCCAGAGTGGAAAGAGTTTAATTTGTTCTTTGGCTAGATTTGGTGGGGTAGTTTTAGTTTGCTCTCACCTGAACCTGGTTTGCCCTTGGGTGTGACAGGCCTGATACACGGGGGGGACAGCCCAGGGCGGGCGCAGTGTTTTGTTTTGTTTTTTGTCTCTGTTGATGTCCTTGTTGGTCTGTTGGTGCAGTGGGCGTTAGCGTCCTTTTTCCACTTCAGTGGGAATTTTTTCTAGTCCTGTATTGGTGTAAGTAGGGAGTGGAGTGCTGATGCGTTACTTGATCTTGTGGTGGGCTTGATGTTGGGTGGTGTTTATTCTTTGACAGCATACGATTTATTGTGATCCATCATTGTCTGCACCTTTTGTTATTGGGTGTTGGGTCCTGGCATTTTGATAGGTCCGGGTCTTGGTTTGCTTTGTGTTGGCTACTTTTGTTTTCTACAAATGGCTTCTGTGTATTTCCTACTATGTTGGCCGCTTGGTGGGAAAACTCTGGGGTTTGTGGTGTGCACGGGATGAGGTGTCTAGTGGTGCTGGTCATTACTTCCATTTTGTTCCATTTGTGTGTGCATCTTTTAATGGAGGGAGAAGAGTAGTAAAGTGCTTGGTGTGGTATCTGTTAACGGAGGGAGAAGTGTAGTAATGTGCTTGGCGTTTGGATCGGGTGAGAGGTTCTGTTGTGATGTCCGAGCCTCTGGGCTTTGTGGAATGTGGGTCCTTCCATGTTCCAAGGGTGACCGCTGTCAGTTGGCAGAAGAAAGCAGGCTGCATGGGTGTGGGGATCCAGTGCCCGTTACTGTATGTTGTGTCTTTGTGTACCTACCTTCTTTGCCTCTTATATGAACCGTGAGTGTTGGCAACCAATGGACATTAAAGCAAAGCATAACATATTTACCGATGGCCCGGCATCCGTTATTTCAAACTGCTTGCTGATTTTGCTGTTTTGTCTTTGATATTCATATGGTACTGGAGTACGTTTTCTGGGGGTGCATTACTGAATAACAAACGCAGCGTTGATCGTTTCGGAAGTTATGCTGTGTGACATTTAAGTAGGACCTAAATGCCATTGTTATGCGCTTGAAGCGCTCTGTGTTTGTGATGAAAAGAGTGCTCTAAAGAACCATCTAAATCAGTGTTCACCATCTAGAATTAGATCTCTTGGTCTGTGGCGGAAAAGCTTGGTGAATACTAGCTAGAAAGTAGCACCACACTATTCCAAGCAGTGGTTAGGTCAAGCTCGTTCACAAGGAAGCCATCTTGCTGTCGTCCTACAATAGTGTCATTTATGGCTTGTGATATCAATGCACTTCAGAATAATTTACAGTGTCTTGCATCAATGGGGTAGTCAGAAAAAAGCCTGACAACAAAGTAACGAGGGTATTGCACAAAAACATATAATCTGATCTGCCTATGAAATACCATCAAACACTGGTGTTTATGTATTAACTTCCTCTAGCACCCTGAAGGTGGCCGCCAGTCAATCAGGAGGCTTGGAACGTGTGCTGTACTATATGGCACAAGCCCGTGTTCCGAGCTGCCTGAGCAGCATAAGCATCTGTGTAAGAAAATACAAAGGTGCTAATTGTGTATTTTTTTCAAACTCCCCTCAAAAAACAAAGTACCTTTCCTGTGCAGAACCAGGCCACACAGTGTTGCAGTCCCTCAGTTGGTTTTCATGTTGATGACTTTACAGTTTAAAAAAAAGAAAGAAAAATATACCATTAGCACCCCATGTAGGAAACTACATGGCTGCATATGGCGATATGGCCCTCGGCGACAGGCCGGCCCTTTTGTAAATGCACTGCCGCCCTCATTAAGGGACATTGGCTGCACTCAGGCCCTTAACTTGGGCAGTGGGCAGTTAACTACAGGGTCAGCTTGCCGCCTCGGGGCATATCGCCCCATTAATGTTTGCTTTGCATTCTCAGGATCAGCTTCAGATTGGTCTCAGGTGCATGGTTTTGCCTCCATAATCTGTTTGAATTTGGCCAATATGATTTTTTGTTATGACTTTCCATTGGAGACTCCAACTTGACCAACAAAATCCTATAAGGTGTGGGCTATCCGTTTTGTGTACTGATACATTTGTCGTCCTGTATAACACTTGTCCAATCAGTTTTGCATGACCCTTACATGGTAGTGTCAAGCATACTCTCATTCGACTCTGGACCTTCTTCCCACTAAACCCCTCCAATACAAAAATGCACATTTACATTAAGTAAGCCTGGTTGCCAGACTGGTCTATTTTGCACACATTTGGGCTATAAACACTCTAGTTGTGAATAGTAAAACAAGCGTGTGTTAGGATTTTGGTCTACTTGTTCATCTCATCTATTTGCAGAAAATATATCCCTAATTAGCAAATTACACTTGCTGGAATGATGGGGGAAAGGGTAAAGTCATGCAGTGGAGGTGTTAAGTTGTGTAGGTTTAGTGGAAATTGGTGGAATAGGCAGATTAGTCATTAAATAGAGCAGGCATCAAAGCGTCCAGAGCATCTCAATGGCTGGATCGGGGATGCCTTGCTCCATGTGATCATCCATGATCTCGCGACTGAGCCTTTTTAGCCATAGTTCTATGTCTGTGGAGCAGTGCTTCTGAGCCAAAAGATCTTCACTGTGCTGTGTATTGATGGGAATATCTTTATCAATAAATACAACAATGAAGCTGGCATATGCTCTTTTTCACAAAGTGAGAATCAGGTGGTGTAAGTATTCAAACAAATCTAGCCTTAAATGTTTTATTTCAGTGAATCTCGTGAATTTGCGGAGTAATGCAATTGGTCTATGTTGGATGGATTGGCTCAATCAGAGCTGGCGTAGGTTTTCATTCCTAAAATTTGCCCTGCTTCATTAATACATACCCACTGATGCAAATAGGGAAGCATGAATTGATGCATTTTCCCACACAATGTGGGACACCTTGAGATTACTGCACATACGTGATTACTTTACAAAAATGTAGTTGCAATGGTTTTGAAAATGAAAAAATTGAATATTCACTTTGGCTTCAAGCTCACATCATCAATCAAGAATAAGGAAAATACAAGTTAGTTTTACCCATAGTATGCATAACAAGAAGATTAGGCCTAGTTTTCTAATTCACTTGATTTACAAATGTGTTGCCTTTATAACAATCATCCTAGCAATTTGTTTTTTGATTTTAGGAGGGAAAGATGACAGTTAAACAATAATCTGCGTCAATCTGCGTTATATTTGACTCAAATGAATACAAAGACATAGGTGAGCTTAGAGCCCATTGCATAACACGCATGCAATGGATGGGATGTAGGATAACTCTGACACCAAATAATCAAACCAACTCAGGAAGATGGCAAAGTTTTGGTGTTTTATTAACAATTGTCTAAAACAGAGAGTTGCAACGGACATCAATGCACGTTCACTCGAGTCTCTCGTTAAAATTCACATAAAACACCACATTTATATACGTCATACTATGTGACAAATGAGAAAAACCTACTAGGGATTGTGATACATTCAGGGGGAACATCTAAGTATACTTTCTATACGGGTGGGATTATGATTGGGTATCTATTGTCAGGTGGACAACTTAGGCCTACCTCTAAAATGTGTCATCTTCAACACTATTGACGAGACAGTATATCATTGGCTCTCAAACTATAAGGCCATTGATTATATGGCCCTCTATAATGGGTTGGCACGCTCGTGCATTTGGTTCACTTAGCAGCACTTAAGCTCATACCCAGGTGACAGAAGGTGGACTTGACTTTACCGCCCCACCCAATTAGCCCAACATCGCTCATCACCCATTCCTTCTGCCTTGAAGACTGTCTTTGAACTTGGCCTTGCAGAGTATTCTTGTCTCTGGGAATATAAGGTAGTACAAGCACGGACTATTGCTGTTCTAGAACTCCAAGCTGAACTCTATTTCCATCCTTGACTCACATGACAGGAGACTATGAATTGGACTATTTTGAAGCATTTAAATGTCTTAAATGAATAGAACTTGGCTCACTTGGTGTTCTTTCTTTGTACATTTACAAGGGAAGATTCAGCTTCTCACGTTTGCCGCCTTCAAGAACAGATAACCGTCCTTGGCTGCTTTGACTTTGATACCAGGCCAAACAGCCTCACCATTTGTATCCACAATCTCAGCTAATTCTTGCTGCAACACAGTTCTCAGCTTGTTCTTCTCCATGGGTCTGGGCTTACTAAATTCCTGAAACTGATGTCCAGCTTCTATACAAATGGCGGCTTCGCCTGCAGTCTACTCACTATGTATAGCCAGCTTCTGAGGTCACTTAGTCTACTTGCGTTACAGCATCTTTACAGTTATTGAACGGCCTGCATTTTCTACAATGCGTCACACACTTGCATTCTTTTCTTCGCATATGAAGGTTTTACTCGATTCTTTACTTCGTCATCAGTTTCTGTAAGGTCCATGCATTCTCTTCAGCCAGTATCCTCAGTGCATCATGTTGTGATATCACCAGTTCCTTTTTCACTCTTTACATATTCCTTCAGGGAGTTCCTCCCTCAGATTGTTGTCTCTTTGGGAATACATCTGATAAGGTTTTCTCAGAGGGTACCTTTTTTTCGAATATTCAAAATGTTAGGGTCCCAACAGCTGATGTCAAGTATGGCACAATCTAAGGCTTCCAACATACAGGAGGTAGTGGTGCAGGATTTACTGCAGAGGCATGCATCTGCTCCTCTACATAGGTGTTGATAACTACCTTTTTATATCTTTGTGTCTGTAATCACTGGTGGCTAGCATTCCTTGGCCCATCTCTCAGTTTGCAAATCCCCCTATTATCTTCCCAGACTCTCTCCTTGCACACATAATAATATGGGTGCAATGGATGAGCAGGTGACGGAGGCCATTCCTGATCGGCCCCTGAGATGCATCCCGGTACTTTCTCGCCTGATTTCAATAATATAATCTTAATGTAAGAGTCCCACCCATGTGCTGTACCTCACCACACAGTCTCCATTTGCTGCAGCTTAATGGTTTGTGCTTATTTAAAAGTGTGTGTGTGTGTGTGCGTGTGTGTGTGTGTGCGTGTGTGTGCATGTGTGTGCGTGTGTGTGTGTGCGTGCATGTGCGTGTGTGTGTGTGTGTGTGTGTGTGTGCGCGCGCGCGCGCTAGTGTGCCTCGTGCCTCTGTGTTTGTTCAAGATATACCAGGGGAATGGTGGCATTTGTTGTGTACATGAAATGGTGAAAGCGTTTTACTTTGGCAATATTGCCGTAAATGATGTAATGCCAATCCTATGAACTGCTGGTGAGTTCACCTCTATTGGATTTATGCTGAACCAATCCCCACCTAACTGATTGTTAATTTATGGATTTTTATCATTTTTTTCTCAAAACAATGCACTGCAGTATACGATTTCCATGCATTAGTTAAGAAAAGGTTTTCAGTAGCAACCATCCTTATCCTCCTTGTAATATTTAAGGTTCCTTTCTATGTTGATCACTTATGCTAATCACAGGGAAAGTAAGTGCCCAAACACCGAACACCGAAAATGACCACCAGTTGCCACTGACCTTGAATCATTTAGAATGATGGTGCTCCCTCTAAAGCCACCCACCCCACTGGCTCTAAAGCTGGCATTAAAGCTGCCTCTGCCACTGTCTGGGTATTATATAAGTTATTAGTATACTTGTTCATTTTTATTTGGCCAAATGGTACATTTGACCGAAATTGGCCTGTACCATTCGACCGAATAAAAACAAAAAATTTGGCTAATACATACCGAACATGTGGAGGGGGTTTGTAGGGGAATCCCCCTCTCCCTATGATCGGAATGCATTAGCCTTGGGGGTTTTGCAGGGGACCGGGGGTGGGGGGGGAAGGTTCCTGCAGTGTCATACCCGATCCACGTTAGAGGGACAGATCTGACGCCGCAGGGCTGATGTGGACCAGGTGGTGACCGAACAGGTAAGTGGGTGAGGGGGTTGTGGGGTTGTGTGGTGTGAGTGGTGATGTTTGATCATTTCAGAATTCATTGCATGCGAGCTGTATTTTTTTTAAACAGTTTGCAACGATCAATTCTCAAACGATCAAACACCCACAAACCTTACAAAAAAGTGTACTGTGTACTTCTAAGCATAGGACCGCATGTAGAAGAATCAGTGGAAGCATGCATGTCCCAGGATCCACAAATTCAAACTGGAAACCGAAATGGCAGGTTGCTACTGAAAGACTTATCCTGCTGCTTTTCAGGCTTTATCATGTTAGCACAAGCCCCACCATTCTCATACCCTTGCACATTGTGTTGTACATGCTCATACTTCTTGGATATGCACAAGCCTATCTGTGAAGCAGCTGTGCTTGGCACAATAAAGGGATAGTGTGATAGAATACAGTCAGTCAGTCAAACAATGCGTTATTTGGCAGTTTTTACCATCAGCATACACAAATCATTACATGATTCACAATAGGAAATAAAACAAACTTCAGTTTGATTCACATAAAATTTCATAGAAAAACTCTGAACTTTTAAAAAAATACAGTCAGCCATTACATATGGTCTTTCTCTGTAGCCAGGCACAGTAGATATATTTAGCAACACAATAAATATCAATGATTGCAACAGTAGACCAACATAATCCAACCGCTTCTCGGGTGCTACTAACACATTGGGGGTCATTCCGAGTAGGGCGGTAAGGGTTAACGGTCACCGTTAACGAGACCGGTGCCGTTAAACCCTTACCGCCCGATTCCGAGTTCCCTTTGCGGGTTGGTACTTAACGCCTGCTTTTTGCAGGCGTTAAAAAACCAACCCGCAAAGGGACCTAGGAGTTAATTACGGCACCGTAATTTACGGTGCAGTAATTAGCGCCTTCCCCATTCCCATTGAGCCCTATGGGGCAAAAATGGGAATGGGGAAAGGCCCTTCGTGAATGGGGAATTACCGACCCCGCCAACCTTGGAATGGGGCGGTAATTCCGCCATTCAAAATGGTGGAGTCAGAAAAATAACGGCGTCAACCAAGGCGCTAATAGCGCCTTGGTTAACGCCAGGGTCGGAATGAGGCTCATTGTGCCTGATTCCGAGTCTGGTGGTAACCCTGCCTGTGCTAGCTAGGTATGATCTCTGCAAAGTGCCATGAATCCTGTTAAGATTTACCACTGGTTGGAAGAGCTTGGTTAGGACTGGCAACCAACACTACTACTCCCTCCTCCAAACTACTACTTCCTCCTCCACATTACTCCTCCCTCATCTACACTAAGACCATGGGGGTCATTACGACACTGGCGGTAGGGGGTTAATGGGGCCGGTAGAGTGGCTGGCCCCGTTAACCCCCTACCACCGCATTACGAAGTTTGCTCCCAGGACCCGATAAGGACGCCTGGTAAAACCAGGCGTCCTTAGCGGGTCCCGCGAGCAGTCCAGCATGCAAACAATGGGCCCGTTATTAATGGGCCTGTTTGCATCCTCCCGATCCCATTGAGCCCTATGGGGAAATACCAGGCCCTCCAAGGTCGGAATGGCCCGGTATGTCCCCATTCCAGGAACCCGGACCCGGTACCCGGAATGGGGGTAGCCATGCCGGCATGGCTACCTGCCGGGTCGTAATGACCCCCTATGTCTCCCCCAACTACTTCACAGACTCCCTACTTTCACCAAGTATTACATATTTCACAGTCACACCTTACACTAAATTCCATAACCACACTCATCACACTAACATGCACACTGTCACTGCAGGACACATTTCACTCACTAGCCAACATGTCACTTTCTTCAGAATTGCCTCTGCATTCTGCTGTTCCATCATCTCGCCTGCAGGCCTCTTGGTCATCCTTCTAATTTTCTTCTGACATCACCCCCACAGCATGCATCCTATTGTTTTCATATATCGCCCCTCTCTCATGGAATTGGGCATCTTCCCCTGGCCAATCTGGACATATCTTCCCCTCCTGGGATGTTGAGATGTCATAAAAAAGTTAGAAACAGAAGCCTAAGTCACACCCACTTCTCTGGAATGGGCTCACGACAGAAGGCAGTGATGGCCCATGATGTTTATTGTGTCTGTTCATTTAAGGGGGCCCCATTCTGGGTGCCCATATAGTAAATCCCAAATTGATGAGGGATTTTGGTTTTATTACAAGTCCCTGGTGGACTTGTGTAGCCAGTCGTAGCTTTGTCTGCCTGCATTGGCAGCACCGTGTGGCAGTTCTGACTGTTGTGCTTGTGTATTGTGGTTTCACTCCCTTCTCCCCGTTGTTTGCTCTCCACTGGGAGGCCATTGCAGGGGACTGGCGAGCTGCTTGTTGGTGGTCGGGTTGCAGGTCCTATGTTTCTGTTGGGGGTCTCTCAACAGATGCTCTTCCTTTGCTGTTTTCTTTGTGTGCCTCACTTTGATGTTGGATCTCAGGAAAAGATAGAAAAAGACTGGCAAGAATCTTGTGGCCGTGGTGTAGTATTAGACACAGGTGAACTGCCCAAGGAGACCCTGTCTCAAGGGGAATGAGGGAGCAGAAATTGGAACTTTCTCAATTGCTATCATTTTCATGGTGACGACTAGATGTGGGTTTTAGCGTGGGCCTCCCAATCCATCTTGGGAGGCACCCATATCCCTTTTTGTCAAGGCAAGGGACCTTGCCATGTTATATTACACTGGTATACAGTGAAAGGCATATTTGGACAGGGATGGTGAGTGTGGAGACAGAGGGTTACAACCATGGGATGTGGGTTAGCAATTGCATGGTTATTTTCCTTAATAACTGCCTCTACCTCTGCTTTGGAGAAATAAAGTGGGAGTGGTCAAAGCATAAAGGATGAGTTGGAAAGATTTATCTCTGAAATAGTTCTATAATTGTGCAGGTGGTGCATAGTAAGGACACTTTGTGTAGCTGGAGCAATAAGAGAGCTTGAGATGCACAATCCAAAAAAAAAGAACGACTCACTGATAAAATGGCACACTCAAGTAGATTGCTTATCCAACATGTAGTCATTAATACAAATATACATGTGCCATAAGACAAACATGCATGTTTTACCCTAAATGCTACACTTCTAGAAGGACTGTGAGAAACCTGAGTGTATTCTCCCAAGCAGACCTCAGGAAATCCTTATTCAGGTGGCATGGGAAGGACCGATATTCTCAGACCCCAACCCTAGGAGTGAACAGGAAAGAGAGAATCACATGAATGGAGGAGCCGGAGTTGTGCTTGGGGAAATAACCCAGGTGAGACGCGGTATTGTACAGGGAACAAGGGGGAGAGTAGGGCAAGATACCTGAAGCCTTTGTAGGCTGTAGGCTGTAATACATGCTCCCTCTTTCCTCTCGTCAAACCTCTCTGGCCCAAATATAACTGTTCCCCTTTCATCCGAAACCCAGTTACCTCCAGAAACCACCTCTCTTAGAATTCCTTCTTTTCCCCATCCTACCCGAATACTCCCAGTTATTCTCTTTCCCGTACCTCTGATTATTATTTTTTGCACTCCCAACCTGCTGTTTAAAACACTACCGTTCCCACAAACTCCCTTGTTTATTTTACGATATTAATCCTGGTCATTCCCTTTGCTTCACAAACCCTATCCATCTCATCCTTCCGAGTGAACCAACCAATCACTGCCTTATAATATCTTTTTCCCATTTTACCATGTAGGATACTAAGATACTCTACTAATTTCCGACACAAACACTTTTCTATACCATGAAAGACCACAGACTATGTCTAAAGCTGTTTACCTGACATGTTCCAACCCACGGCCCAGGCAGAGTCAGTCAATTGACCAGAACTGCACACACCTGACGGCCCTTTACTTTCCCCAAAGGGAAAAAAGTTGGAGCACGAGAGCACAGGAGGAGCAAGGCAGACCGCACAACGTGAGGTCTAACTCAGCATGGCAGATCAAGAGGAGGCGAATGATGGCGAATACTGGGTGACAAGGAGAGATGTGATCTTGCCCTTTCCAATCCAAGCCTGTGAAACCTCCACAATCGGAAACATAAGACAACGAACAAAGGCCAGCATATGTTGCAGCAGATGTTTACGGTGCACAAGAACCTCCTCCGCTGATAACCAAGCCGGGGAGAGACGCAGTGGTACCAACCTTGACGCGAAGGAGAAGAAAGCCAAGCGGTTCATTACAGCCGGTGAGTCGAGGGGAGAGTCAATAAGAAACCGAACTGTGTTGAATGAAAAGTAGCAAAGAGCTAATTTGAATTTTGATATTGATATTGATTTTGATATTTTATTTGTATCGCACCCATACACCAGTGTTTCAATTTTGAAAGGAACTATTGAGAAAAGAGGGGAAAAACCTGTAACAGAGGCAATCAGCACCACATGGGTGTTTACACAGGACATTTTGGGTGATTACCTGATGATAAGAAACTACTGTAACCAGAAGGCTTTAGAAGGTGAAGAGAGTTCAAAGTGGTCATACAGGGGTCTTGTAAAATCCTGATGATTGTGAAAGAAAGGGAAATTAATCCTACATGGTGAAAACTAGTACATAAACTGTTTGATAAAAGTTGGCAAAAGTAAACCCAGCGGAGGGATGCTAACGCGACAGGGAGAATTCTAAAGTTCCATAGTGAACTGGCTATAGAACTTGGTGCGAGTGAACCCGGCAGAGATAAGCTGACAATCAGGGACAAAACCTGAAGAACTGTTTAAAAAATAAATTAAGATTTGTCAAAGTAAGAAATGTTGGAAGACCAGGGAAAGTGTATGGTCCCCCTTCTCAACCGGGTTCGAGCCCGATCGAGGGAGATCCAGGGGTGAAAAGTTATCACCCAAAGTTCATTGAGAAAAGAACTGTTTAGTCGATTTGTTGAATGTGATTTTGTGAGGGGTTTGCGCCCGAAAGAGGGGACCCAGGAGTGAAGCCATCACCCAAAGTCATACATGAAACAGAACTTTAAAAAAAAAAAATGTTTTTGTTGTTGAACACATCAGGCCCTCGAAGGCAAAATACTTTTTATTGAAAAGAGACTTAACTTGATAGCTAGAATAGTACTGTTGGTTCATGCTGTGAAAGCTCGAGCGGGTGCTGTGCTCCAAGGTGCCACCTTCTCCTGTGCTGAAAACGTGGGGAAGAGAGACCGCTGGCAGTCACATCCTGACATATTATTTGTGAACACTTCTTTCTTTATTGAACCCTTATCCCACACTCTTTTTGTAATTAATTGTAAGGAATTAGCAATAGATTTTTCTTAGTATAGGCCCTTTTATTTTGACACAACGGCACAAGGACTGCCTTATTTTTCATTTGATGGTCGACGCTTGCTCCCATCTTAGATTTAGGTTTAGATTAGGTTTTTTCCACCCTACATTTACAGTTTAATAAACACCCTTCAACTTTGATCACTTGTGTCTGTGTTTACTGTTGCTACCATGAGTTCCTTAAAGGACCTAAAGAACCTACACTTCAAAAAGCACATTGCCAATTGTGGACCATTCCTTCATCCCAACTACCCCTGCTACCACTGCACTATACATGAAACCCCCTGCATGTGTTCGAAACGCAGTGCTCTATTGCCTCCCAGCTAGGTTCTCAATAATTAAGCCACATGCAAATATACAACATATATTCATGTATGCATTTGATTTCCCACATTTGCCACTGTAACCTACAGATGTGAAAAACCGTTTTGTCCTCTGGAACAGCTGTAGCTTGGGAATTCTGCTAACAAACAAACAATGTGGCTGTATGAAGTGCATGGGGTTACGATTCTATTTGGCTACATACAGATTGCAGGCATTGCATAGGATCCTTTCATATTTTCTATTGTTGCTCAATTCCATTTCGTAAAAGACCTGAGCCGAGTATAGGTTTTTGGATATCCTTTCATTACTTTATGTTACCATTAGACATCAGCCATTTTTACTGTTGTGACACTCTTTTTTGCTCAATAAATTGAAAGAGAGTTTTGTGGACATGTTGCCATTGCACCACTGATTAGCAACACTACTTGCAATGTTGGTGCATATATAACAATAGCTTAGTGTTGTGTGAGTGCAGACAATTCTTGTAGTGTCTGCTATGTGAATGTTATTGTTAACAAACATGCATTGTCATTATTATATTATTATTACAATTATACATTTGTATAGTGCAAACCGAACTCAGGACCAACAGAGTGTTGTACAGGTCATAGAGCTAAACATTAGTAGTGACAATCTAACAAGTCATTAAGTAACAATTATAAATTATTATCACAGTACAATTGATGGATGGGGTTGTCCATATGATACCCAGAATCTAGATAATATCAAGGTAGTGTTGGAAGAGCCAGGTCTGCAGTTCTTTCCTAATCTGAAGGAGACTTCGAGCAACCCCAATTCCCACCTGGAGTTCCAGATGATCTGAGTGTAGCATGAGAAAAACAGTTTTTAGTTTTCTTCTTGCAAGCCAGTCTAGGTTCTGGTCTGGTGATGGTCTTAATTTGAGATTGTGCCACCTTATATTTTTTATTGCCCATCAGGAGGCTGGTGTTCCAACTGTGGTTGCATTTGTAGGTGAGGCACTCATATTTGATCCAGATCCTGGCCGGGATGGGGAGCCAGTGTAAGTTGCACAAGGTGGGGGTGATGTGGCCAAATTTCCTAGACATGGTGATGTGGCAAGCTGCAGCATGGTGCGCTGGTTTTAGAGGGGTAGGAAAGCAGCCGGTAGCCCTGCAAGGAGGGCATTACCCACACCAATACACAAGATCACTATGCCCTGCACCACTGTTCGGCAGTCCTGCAGAGAGAGAAAGGGCTTGATCTTGCATATTAGAGAGATCTGATAGCAAGCCATTTGTGCCTTTTTCAAAATGTGTTGTTGGAAGTATAATTTCCTATGCACAATGAAGGGTAGCGGTTTTGCTGAGTGGGTAATAGAGGGGTAGATGCATATTTTGTCCAGACACATTTCAAAGGGTTTCTGCTTGGAGGTATGGCACAGGAGTATGAATCTGACCTTGGTGGGGTAAGCTTAAGTAGGTATATGCCATGCCTATTTGAATGGTTGAAACAAATGAGTGAATGCAAATGATATCTAGTGAGCCTTTGACCTCTAGGTACAATTGTGTATCATCTACATACTAGAGTATTGATATGTTTTGGTCATCTAGGAGTGAACCCTGCAACTCCATTTAGTGGTTAAACAGGACCGAGAGAATAGAAAACGTAGGAACTCCACAGGTGATGGGACAGCGCTCAGACCTGAGGGAATCCATCTCGACATCCTGGTATCAGCCAGGTAGGTACGATATGAGCATTTCAGCCCAGTGCCAGAGAAGTACATCCTGTTTACACGGGAGTGTGACTAGTGTGTCATGGTCAACCATGTTGAATTCAGCCCAGAGCTCTAGGAGGACTAGCATGCACAAGTCCACTTTATTGGGATTCTGAAGTGCATTGTCAACCACCTGGATGGTGGCTGTTTCAGTGCACAACAAAACATGGATACTCCACCATAGGGAAATTCTAGTCAATACAGGAATTGCAAGCTCAATGAGCAATCTAGTTGTTTTCACAGTGCACTTGTATGCAGGAAATTTAACTACCGGAGGCCAAGTCATAGAGGCTGCTGCTGATATTCGGAAGAAGATGGTCATTCACCATGAGTCTGGTACAGCCAGGAAGCACAAAACAGTGTGGTGAAGCCAAGTGGCTCACTAGCAAGGAGGAAGAGAAATGTTGCAAAGTCAGCTCACGCCACAGACACTACAGGGTCCAGTGGAAAATGCCTCGGCATGCGGCAACCACAGAAAGCAGTGCTTTAGTTATTATAATTTTGGTTCATGGCATGTGTGCCGAGGAGATGCTGCAGGAGATACTGGAGAAAAATGAGAGCAGTCCGGAGCAGAAGGCAGGCGGTATACAGTTACCACTTGAACATGACCAGTGCCAAGAATGCCAAGAGGAGCCAGTGAGTCAACCCATACACACCAAATATGAACTATAATAATTAAAGCCACAGAAAGAGAGAAAGTAAAGAGACTGAATGAGAAACAAGAACTATATTATTAATATGACCCCTAACAAGATGTCATTGTATGCAATACAAATATGGTGGGAATCCAAATTGAATGATGCATCACAGAGATATACAGTACCAAAAATGGTGTGCACAACTTTGGAAGTAAAAGAGAAATCACATATAAGAAGTCCTGGCAGGAGCGTAAACCATTAGTGACAATTGTGTGTGAATAAGACGTCCTGGCAGTTGAGTGAACTAGGCAGTGCCAATTGTGTTTGAATACAGGAAGCCCTGGCAGGAGAGTGTACAAGGCAATGATAAGTGTGAATACAAGCAGTCCCGACAGGAATATACACCAGGCAAACACAAGTGAATGAGAAGTCCTGGCAGGGGAGTATACCAGGCAGTTGCAAGTCTACAAGAAATCATAAGAAGAAATATACAACTGTTTTTGCTGAACAAAAGGAACTTTTTGAAAGAAGTGGAACTACAAAGCTAAGAAGCTTTGGCAATCACAGTACTGTTGTGGGCCGAGAAAAACACAAAGAACTGTTAGACAAAGAATAATTTGTATTGAGGAGAATTCCTTGGGAAGGGAGCCACCCCCTTGAGTCCAGCCCTTTTCACCATTGGACAACTTTTATTCTGGAGCTGTTAGTCTTCCTTTTCAAACACTTTTGGAATCACCTAAGATTGAAGACATTTCCCTTTTCACCTTATAGTTTTGTTTATAGTGTGAGGGTCAGAATAGAACATTTGAACACAAAGGTCATTTTGATTTTGACATCCTGACATAGACAGAGCCTTAGTTTTTGATTTTAGATGGGAAAATCCGTCATAAAGCTGGGTCTGAGTTGCCTTTTCCCAACCCTTTTGTATTCAATAAGAGTCTTTAACCAAAATCATGACTAACTTTTGTCCAAGTTTCATTCTTGACTCATCACATTGCATACATTAATAACATTTATGGAGTGTATAAGGAGAATTACTTAGACCAATATTCATTCTGTAACAAAGAGAGGCTCGGGTTCTTTCTGACAGGCCTAGTCCTCCGGCTTTCTTCCACCAATATCTCCTCTTTCTATCTGGTAAAGTCAGGGCATGTGCTTCTTTCTCTGCCTTTGTGATCTCGATGTTGGCTCCCTTTCCTCTGCCACTCTACTTTCCCTTCTTCTCAACACTAGCTTTTCTCATAGGTCACGCACACCCTCACCTGCCATTGGATGCATAAGTGGCAGTAGAGTAACTATGCTGAAAATGTTGGGGGGAGAAACAGCGTCTAAATGAAATGGGCCCATGCCAAATGAGTGGGGCAAAATGGTGTGACACAAAAGTTGGAGGGGTGCAGACACCCGTGTCCCCCCCTAGAATTACACCCCTGGTTAGTGCTTCCCTTTTTCTAAGCCACTCTGTATTCCTTTTTTCTGGATGTAAAGAGTATTTATCTTCCTTTTTTTCATTAGTCAGGTCCTTTTCAGGCAGTCAATTGTATCGCCCTCCTGCCAGGAGTCTCCCATTAGGTTTCTTTCTGATCAGGATTCTATTAGGCAAGTCTAGTTGTCAGGCTTCCTCTCTTTTCTAGGTTTATGTGGCAAGAATTAGATGTGTGGGTCTACTTACTGCGCACTGCAGGTGCCTGCAGCTTACTCTCAGCCTTGTAGCTGACAGAGTTTCTGCTGGATAGTTGTCACCAGCCAGTCTAGTTTGGTCAGGTATTGGGCTCCCTATGTGCTCATGGAAGGGTGAGAAACATTTCGGTTTCCTTCAGGGATGTGCCCTTTCCTGGCTTTCTCAGTCATGTCTTATGCACAAATGTTGGGGTTGTGGATGTCTTTGCAAGGTGGCCCGGGATTGGTATTTCTTTTCGAAGGCCATCTCGGATATCCTGATTAGCCCATATTCATTTGGCTTCTTGATAGGATTTTGATACCATTATTATTATTCCCTTTATTTTAGTTAGGCAGTAGATTGCATTTGGTATTTCGTAATTGTTGGCTGTGCATCTTTAAATATAATTGGTGCCACCATGGAATTTCATATCCGTGTGTTGCAGAGCTGCCTGTGCTCATTTGGCGCAAATGGGTGCCACTCCCCCACTGACTTAAAGTTTGAAATCAATCTGGAATAATTATTCTCTGGTACGCAGATAAACGCTTGAGGGTCTGGGCTACATTTGATCCACAATCAGTCCTGGCCAGGGACAGGGGCTCCTGGGACTTTTAGATCATTGCCAGTCTGCGATTCTGGAATTCTCATGGTGGGGGAAATTATACCGGAGGAGTTGGAGAACCTGGGGAGTCCTGCTCCATCCATTCTCTTGGGCACACATCAGGTGGCGGTTGGACCATCCCAGTCACCTGTGGCTTGGCTCCTTGATAGCAATGGTTAGGGAATACCTCTAACTCACCAGTAGGAGAGAATCATATGGCTCCACCAACGTCCATGGGATGCTTGCTATATGCAATGAAACAATGCCCTACACACTGAAAAGATCTGCATTGTTCACCTGTTCGCCAGACTAGAAAGCTATTAGCTATTAAACATGTTGTGAGATGAACCAATAGCGGGAAAGCAGAGATTATCGAGTTTGTGTCTGCATAGTATGCCAGAGGGATCTATTTGTCTATTTGGTTATTTCTAACGCGCACCAGGCAGAACGAACTGCATTCGGGCGCAGTTGTTAACTAAAAATCGGCATTTAGCTGTGAGGAACTATACTTGCCCTTATTACTGAATTCACTTAAATAGGAAGGTTTTCAGTTCTTTCCTGAAACCTTCTAAGGACATACATGATCGTATGGGAATTGGTAACTGGTTCCATAACTTTGGGCCAAACACAGAGAATCTCCTGTCACCCTTCGAGGTGCGTTTGGTCCGTCGAACATCCACCAAAAGTTTATCTCCTGACGGGAGGTTGGTTGATAATGGTGGATTCTAGTGGTCAGGTATCTCGGGACAATTTTATAGTAACATTTGTACATAAGACATGCCACTTTAAATGTTACTCGGTCCTCCACCATGAGCCAATGGAGTGCTCTCCGGGATGTTGAGACATGATCGCTTTTCTTTAAGTGAGCAATAAGTATGACTGCTGCATTCTGTGCCCACTGTAGTCTCAACATCTGTTTCGCTGGAATACCTGTCATTAGACTGTTACAGTAGTCAAGGTGGGAGTTTACCAGTGCTCCTACAACCACAGGGTGATCTTGGGGTGCTATAAAGGGGAGTATGTACCTAAGCATACGCAAGGCGTAGTATGCCGCTTTTATTTTAGCCCCGACCTGTGCCTCACTGGCCAGGATCTCTTGCCATATACACCCAAGGTTTTTCACTTTCTTCGAAAACGGGATTTCTTCACCCAGAATCTGCGGTATTATATTTAGTTCTGTGTTTCTATTCTTTTTCTCTGATCTAAATAATATCACCTCTGTTTTCGCTGCATTAAGCTGCAGCTGATTACATGCCATCCATTTTTTTTATTTCTTGCATACACCTGTTAATCCCTTCAAATGCTTTGGGCAAGTTGACTGTCTCCACATAGATCTGCGTGTCGTCGGCATAAGAATGGAATCATAAACCGTCTTTCCTCCAAAATATCAAACAGCGGTCAGATATACAAGTTAAAAATCAGAGGAGAGAGCGCTGAACCTTAGGGTACTCCACAGCTCATCTGTATTAGATCAGAGAGGAAAGCTCCCAGTGTCACCTGGGATGACATAGAGAGAGTGAGAGAGAGAAGGAAGTTCACAGAATGTCAGAAACACTGTTTAAACATAATGTGAATGAAGAAATAAATATATCTGAAGCAGGTGGGTATGTTTCCGTGCTCAGTTGATGCAATTTATTTGTGTTAGGATTCCCTCTGTTGTCCAAATGGCAAAGTGCACCCACTTCAACAACAATAATATTTCAGAATACTGGTGCAATTTATCAATGTTTGCTGTCCTCTGCTGTCTAAATGGCAAAGTGCACCCACTTAAACACCAGCTACATTTCAACAAACCAAATGAGCGCAGCGACCTTCACCTTCCACTATCGCAAACATTCCGAAGTTACTCCTTTCCACCCCCACTTCTCTTCACGCAGGGCCTGGCAGTTCGAGTGTCAATGAACAGTTAATTACCGGCTCAACGTTTCAGTCCCCAAAGACCGAAACGCTGTAGGACGAATGCCTCCTCACAAGTTAAAACTGAAAGTAGGTGCTGTAATTATGCTACTATGCAATCTTATGCCATCACAGGGACTCTGCAATGGAACAAGGTTGACAAATATGCGACTACAAAGACAAATCATAGTGGCTTGAGTGTTTGATGGAACTTAGATACTGTTTTTATACTCTGCATACGTCTCACTCCATCTGATACGTTTAGCCTTTTCAATGACCATTAATACGTCACAGGGACCTACGCCCCCTTCCTGGAAGCGATTGGTGGTAATTCCGATATTTAAGAAGGGGGACAGAAGTGACCCTGTGAATTACCGACCCATATTGACCTTTAAGATATGCTAGAAAAACATATGTTATGCCGCGAACAGCTAGTAATATTTAAGAACGTTGCAGGTTTATCCTGTCCTGCTAGTTTTCATGTTATTTTATTTTTGTCCTATGTAAAAAAAAGAGATGCAAAACAACAGCTTGTTATATAATAACTTGCCCCATTGGTTTTATGTAGAGTAGAGAACCTAAGTGAAAGCTATACATTAAGTAGCATAGATTACGAATGTGTGTTGCACTTTGACAAATGCTGTTATCACATTTAAAATATGAAGCTTATTTCAGACGTATTCATAGCACTTCGCTTTCTGAATGTTGAAAATTGCGAATGCATGGACGTTTTTTGTTTAAACGGAGTATGGATAATGTATTAGAGTGAATTACGAGCTGTATTCGTTAGTGTACATTTACTGTAGCACACGCCACCACCATATGTTACGCACAGATAAACACAGTGCGGTTACTGTAATATAAAGTACCGTGGACCTGTGTTCAGACAAGTGACTTAACTGTAAGCTTGGCGTGGTGAAGAAACAATGTTCTTTTAGCTAATTTGCAAAGAAATGTGATGGGGGAAAAATCAATTCCACCGCATTCCTTCAGGGGCAGGCCGGATCACGTGTTTACAGTGGCTCTTAGAGACTTCGGCATCGCAATCAGATCTCAGGGAGCTTATGAAATGGCGCCACGGGCTGAAACTTCAGTGCAACGCTTATCAAGGGACGCTTGCAGCCCCCGGGCTGAAAGGTTCATTAGGTCAGCCTGCGAGGGCTGTCAGTCAGCCGAGGAAGTCAGAGGGGATATGAGTTTCTCTGCAGAGCATGGAGGGGATATAATCCCATTTTGGTACCCGAGGCGTCAATCTGCTGTCATCGCAGCTGCTATGCAAACAAGATGCACCACTTTACATTTTCAAAGAACTAAGGGCGTATGTGGCCTATACTCCGATGTCCCTCTGTCAATCATTTCCTAAATGTAAATACTGCATTAAAAAAAGTTCTAAAATAATTGCCAGTTGTTTAGATCTGAATTGCATTATTTGAGTTGAAAAAGTAAACTAGTATTATTTCTACATTTGTGTGTTGTCAGATCTGTATTCCAAACTCCATGGAACTAATGGTTAAATAGATGAGAGCAAAATAATAGTAGTAATAATAATAATAATAATAATAATAATAATAATAATAATAATAATAATAATAATATATTCCCATATGTTTTCTCTATGGTTTCTAAATTACAGAATATACTGCTCTCTGGGCCTATACGAACAACTTATGCACACTATGGGCCTCATTACACGGACGGCGGTAAGGGTCAACGGTCACCGTTAATGGTACCGGTGACCGTTAACCCTTACCGCCTGATTACGAGGTCCCTTTGCGGGTTGGAGACTTTAACGCCAGCTTTTTGCAGGCGTTAAAAACCAACCCGCAAAGGGACCAGGGAGCTAATTACGGTACCACAATTTGCGGTGCCGTAATTAGCACCTTCCCTATTCCCATTATGCCCTATGGGGCAAAAATGGGAATGGGGAAGGGCAATGGGGAAAGGGGGAATTACCGCCCCGCCAACCTTGGAATAGGGCGGTAATTCCCCTTTCCTCCAAGGCGGTGCCAGTATTTTACCGGCATGGACCAAGGTGCTAATAGCCGTCCGTGTAATGAGGCCCTATGTGAATAACATATACCAAATATCAAGTGATAACAAGCCAAGTCAACAGTTGCTGAACATCGTATTAAATATTAAACATGGGTCATATTATTCTCCAAATCACCCTATTTTTTACCCTATTCGGGACCCGCCGAACCTTTAAGGGATCTGGGAATACGACTTTAGGCAGGAGTTCTTCTGTGTTCACTGTTAATCATTGAGAGAGTGAGTAGACTCTTGTGGACTGGTGTTTGTTGTTTTTCAAGCTGGAGAATGTGACATTCTTGTATAGGGCGCTGCTGTTTGGGCATGTGCATTTTATATATTCATTGGGACAGACAGAAAGAATGACAATTTCAAATGAAAGGACGCTTTAGGTGTGCGTTGCTGTTTGAGAGCTGGTGAATTTTACTTTCATCTGTAGGTAGGGATTTTTTTCACTCGGAAAACAAAACATTATTGTGTGTTGTCTTGTTAATATAATAGCGAAGTTGGTTGTCATGATATTCGGCAGTGGTCACAGGAATATATATATATATTTTATATATTTTTTTCAAACACCACTTAAAAGCAATCTGCATTTCTTGAAAGGAAGGTAAGAATTTGGGATTTATTTGGAGAGATACCTCTCTTTTGCAAGGCAACTGAAAAATGTACTTTGCATATATGTACTGAGGTTATTTAATTGACACAGGCTTACACACAAGCTGTTGACTTGCATTTATTTGCCATAACCTTTCGGGAAACAGAAAATATAAATGTGGACATGCTCTGGATATTGTTGGAGCTGGTGACCGCAGGTGGTGGGCATTAGTGATAATTTAATTGGCTGTGACTTTTTTTCTGTGAGATTTCACTTTCTTTGCCAAACATCGTAACAATTTACTTTGCACATGTCCATTGGGGATATCTGTGAAAATGAAACTTCTGCTCTGTACGTTTAGAAGGGTGAATAGAAGCTAAAACACTGTAACCAGAAGGTGACTCATTGACTAGTCTCTGATGACCTGTTATTCAGGTGGCCAGGACACGGCCATTGCTTTTCGATCCAATTCCTGGGGGTGGACCAGTGTGGGAGGATCACGTGGGAGAGGGGTCTTTGGAGAGTGGGAGTGGGACACACGATGGCGAGACAGGAGATTGTGCATCCCATGTGGTTGGAAATCATTTTTGGAATTATGTCCCTTTAGCAGTGCAGCACAGGGTTACCGGCTGGCAACGTCCGGTGTTTGTCTTGAGACGCGGTATCCCCCCATAACACCTTTACTCCATCATACCAGGAAGATACCTTGGAACTGTGACCCCTCCTCCCCCCTTTCCTACACAAACACTTTCACACAGGCAGCCCACTCTGGTAGAAAACAGACTCATGCCCAAGCATTGTACCTGAGATGTCCATATACAATGTACTCGTGAGCAAAAAGGGTTCATAGCAACCTAATTGATCTCTAGGACCCAGCAGTGGACCAAGACAGCAGTTAGCAGTCAATAGTACCTTCTTTGCCGTTCTTGGTGGTTCTGCTTCACCCTGGTGTGAGGACGGGCTCTCTGTGAATGAGTGTGCTGCTTGGCTTATGCTCACAGGTCAGCATCTTGGAGTGGCTGTCCTGGGGGAAATGTTGTTACCTGCCATTACAAAAGGAACAAAGAGAAGCAATTCCTAATGCTGAAGTCCTGTTAGTAAACAAGCGTGGGCCTTGTTGAGAAGAATATACATAATCCTTCTGCAGCTTAACTGGCCCCACACTGCTGACACAGGTGCAAAGTGAATTTAATGTGGCTGGGATAACTCTGGGAAATGCTGGCCACCATACCCTAACTCAGGTATGGCTTTTATTGACATTGTAGTGTGCCACCAGTAAAGGATCTCCAGTGGGTACATATTTTAAATGCAGCCCCTGCTCTGTGGCACTCGTAGAGCAGGTGCAACAATCAGGACCTGATTCAGCAAGGCAGAGATACACATTATGCTTTTGGCATGGAGCTTGTGAACAGCGAATCTGATCAGCAGATTACCCTTTCAGAGACATTGGAAAGAACCAATTTAAAAGTGAAGAAGACCTTAGCATGTCAAGTCCGCCATGGAGGAACCATGAGATGGACTACATTCAGGGAAGGACAGAGGCAAACTGGACAGAGACGTCTTTATGGGAGGGCAAAAGGGGCACGTGCCCAGGGCCCCCGACTTGGAGGGGGCCCCCACAAGGCTGCCTGATCTAAAGTAAGATTCCACTGTTTACCAGACTTAAATAGTACACTCCAGGAGATTTTATGGCATGCTGCTGAAGTGCTAAACCTCTTGCCTGTCTGTTTTGACAAGTACATTCTGCCTTGATCAATTGATCATGTAATGTTCTCTGTGTTCACTGTAGAATACATAGATTGTGTGTTCCATATGGCACAGCCTCTGTGGAATTCTTTCATTCTTGTGGGAATTATGTTGATCATGTGCAATAGCCAAAGTTGAAATCCATGAAATCCATATTGATACATTGAGTGCCACAATGGTTCAGAAGTTAGCACAGTGTGTTACGCACTAATTGCAGAGATATGTGTTCATATGAAAGATTAGAAGAGCACTCCAACAAGGCTGGCTGAAGCTTCCGCTGTCTGAAGTTTAGAAACCTACCTGCATATGTACTTGGTTTTGCAGCATAAGAGATGCTATTATCAGCAATGTTCCTGCACCAGATTGGGGTTGCTATAAAAACTAACATGCCATTCATATGGTGAAGGTCTAGAAATTGGTTTGTTCATATGGGGCGTTCTAAAAGCTAGGCAATCCCCTCCAAAGATGAGCATAAACTATTAGTCCAAGAGGTGAATAAAAGACTGTGAAACCAAAGTGTTCATGTTTGTATCCTGGCTTTGCCAGCAGACGATGCAGTGATCCTGGTCAAATCACATATCTTTTGCATTACAAATAAAACAAACAAAAAAAATACTGTGCTGTCTTCTGTGAGGTTTTCCTTCTTGCGTGCTGGTGGCATTGTTTAGCTCATTACTTGATCTTTCTTCTTCTGTAGGTCATTTGAGTGGATGGGGTGGTAGACAGGGGAGAGCGGACCAGATGTTGTAGGCCTTTGGGCAAGCATATTTTAAGGTCTGCTCGTTTGACACAAAAAACATTTAGCTTTTTGTATAAAAGTCAAAGGTTTTTTTGCACGTTCATGAATGACAATTTCACAAGCCATTGTTTTGGAAGTATTTAAAACTTAAAAGTACAAAAGACACACCTAGATTAAATCTGTTAAATCACATCGATTGGTAAATCATTCCCATTTTGCGTAACATCCTTCTGTAATATCTTGGTTTTAAAAATTGTCAGGTCTGGAAATGTGATTTGTGTACTTTGCAAGTCAGTGGTAAGAGCTGTAAAAGAAAGTGGTCAAATGCAGAAATTGCGGAGTTGGCACAAATCCCAGCTTCACCCCTTAAGCAGTGTGTGATCCTGAGCATCTCATTTGATCTTGTATTGCCTAACCTCTAGGAATTGCCAGTCCCTAAACCTTTAAAAATTGTCAGCCCTTCAGAGTGATTTCCTTCTCAGGGTATGATCTTCATAAAAGCCTCACTCATGGTTTCACTGGCTATAGGGTTGCTTCCACTATAATAGTGAGCATTGATATACTGCACACCACAGGCACTTGTTTCCTTGATCTCTAATGACAACACTATTTGAAAACCATGTCCCACTTCTAATCTCAGTCTGTCTGGATAGAGACACCTTCCTGGTAGCTTCTAATCTGCATTCACTATCCATGCTATGCTATTTGCATATCTACCTATGGGTTATGCTCATGGTGGGGAAGAGAGAGGGGGGTACCACCAAATATTCTTGATCACTTAATTCCTTTCGTTTGGTGGAGGGGGCCCCAAAGATAGCCATACCCGGGGCCCCAAAAATGCTTAAGATGGCCCTGAGACTGGAGAACCAAGAGAGAAGTCAGTCACTGTCAAGCTGGCCAGGTGGGCTGGGATAGTGCGGCGAGCAGCAAGGAAGACACCCCTTGCATCCCCAAAGGATGGTGCCCGTGGGGGAATTATCCCAATTCTGGCACGGAAGAAGCAGGCATGGTACACATAGATGAAAGAAGGAAGCAGGAGAAGCCCCACCACAGATGGCAGGCACACAAGATGACCCAAGACCATCACGGACCACAAAATAAGGTACGCTGATGAATGGGAAAGTGCCGGGGTAGCTGTAAAGTGGAGGTGGCAAGTAAGCAAAAGAAGCCACATGATTGTGTCTGGGACCCTGATGGAAGTGGAAGGACATTCAGAAAACTAAAAAAGATAACACCACATGGCAAAACAGTGAAACAAGTGTAGAGGAGTACTGGCAAAAACTTGTGGTGCAAGTCTGGGACCCACACCCACATAAAATCAAGCTTGTGTGTGAAATAAAGGAACCACATAGAGAAATGTGAGAGTGATATACATAAAGACAGTACTTTGCAGGGGAGTAAACCAAATCTGTATATAACACCAGAGGTTGGGAGTGCAACTAAGTTACTCTTCTTCATCGCAGTACCCCATAGGAGGAAGGCGTGTCAGGAACCCATCATAGCTTGGAAGTCCATCTGAGCTATACTTCTTCGTCGCAGTACCTGCAAGAAGGAAACCAGGACAGACAACCTGGGTCAGGGACCCACCACAGCTTGGAGAAGTATCCAGGTCACTCTTCTTCATTACCGAGCCTGGTAGAAGGAAACCAGGACTGCCAACCAAGGTCAGGGACCCTCCACAGATTGGATATGAATCCAGGCTACTCGTTTTCATCGCAGTGTCAAGTAGGAAGAAACCAGCTTTGCCCACCAGTGTCAGGGACCCTACACAGCTTGGAGATGCATCCAAACACCTGTTCTTTTCAAATATGCCTGGTGAAAATGAACCAGGTTTGCCAATCAGGGTCAGGGACCCAGCGACAGAGAAGAAGCCTGAGACAGATCAACTAGGAAACAGAGACTTCCCCAACAATTGTTGAACTGTACTTCAAGGCTGAAGAAGACCGGGCAGACAGATCTCCCTCCCCCTGACCCCAGCAGTTGATGAACTTTACAAAAAGACTGGATAAGGCCGGGCAAGGGTGATATTCCCCCAACTCTTGAAGAACTGAAGATTGCAGAACTATATTTTTGTCCAGGGGAAGTGAGTCACTCCGTTTGAGCTAGAAAGACCTTCTTTTAATTTAGTTTAAACTTAGAATATAAGGGACACAGTTAGGATACTGACATTGAACATTGGAACTTTTGCTTTTGGATATTCTGACACCGACACTAGTTATTTTAGTTGAGGCAGGCAACCCCCTCTTAGAGTTAGGGCAATATAGGGTTTAATTTTCATTCTCTCACCTGAAAAAAACATTTCTGCTAATTAGTATGAGCCTTCCGAGTCATAGTCTTACTTCTGCTCCCTTACACTACTCATCATAAAAATGTAACATTTTAGATACAAGCAAATAACAGCATTATATTTCTGCAAACATATCATTTATAAAGGGTTTTGCAAATTGAAAATATATAACTTATTGAAACAATATCAATCATAGATTTAGAAAAGGAATAACAGGAACGTGACATTCCTCCATTGTGCTCAAGTAAAAAAGCTGAACATTTGATTCACTGAATTCTGTAGGGAAAAAGAAAATCACAAACTATTCGAGGCCGAGTGAAAACTGAATTATATGTATGTCATTAAGTGGTGGGCATTCTTACATACTGTAATCCTGTGTTAATTTATTTGTTCAAACTTTGAACCAACCTCATTTCAGGTGGTTTGAAAAGTTTGAACCAAAATCGAACTTATGTAACACTTGAACCAAAAGTTTGAGGTTGGAGGTCATGCAGTCTCAAGCAGATTTCATTATTATAATAATAATTATTATAATTGGTTATTTATAACGCTGTGAATACTGGAGAGGTTTCTAAGCGTGGACCGGGGATTCAAAGCTGTGTTGCTCTGCATTGGCTCGCTTCCAAGGCAAGCATGTTGCCACTGACCTATACTACTGCATCAACATTTTTGCAGAGGCAGGATTGTGACAAACTTTAAAAAATAATTAACTGTACTAATAAATATAATAAACATATAATAAATTATGAAAATAATTGAATCAACTGAAATGTGTTGTTTGCTCTATGTTCTGGTCTCAGAAAATAATGTACTTTTTTATTACAGTTTCTGAAATTTGTACTTCTTTTATAGTTTTAAGATGTGTTTAAATTAAACAAAATGATGTAACTAGACTGGTGTGATGGGGGAAATTGGGGTCTAGTGTTTGGAGTGACTTTAATAGGTGAAACCAGTTTAAGACCGTTTGCACAAACAGTTACAGGCTAAATCTGAGCCATGCCATTAGACAAAGTCCACTACCCACATTGTAATACTCAATCCGTTTTGAAATACTCAGAGCCAGTGTTTGATGCTATTGATTTAAAACATTTTGAGTCGTTCGAGATTCAAACCAGGGCTCAACCCCATAGAAAAACCTTTAATTCGAGTTGCAAGAACCTTGGAATTTCTATAAACTGAGTTAAAAATGTCACTAGCCAGTTTAATAAAAGTTTGATCAGGCAGAACAGTGAGTATCATGGCTGGAGATGTGAACATATATTATCACTAAAAATCTTACAAGGGCAAGAAAGGCTACATCCAAATCTGACAAACTCCAGAAGAGGCCTAACAGTGAAATATGCAGTGGTGTGCAACCTGTCTAAAAGAACCAGGTGGGACTGTGTTTGATAGAATGGTAAGAACTGCCATGCTGTATTTATCATCTACATATCTGACATCAAGTGTCATCAATTTGTTTCCTTCCTTCCTTCTCCTGGAAATGATAGGATGACACAAGTGAACCACAGCAATTGCATGTCAGCTGAAAGGAATGTATCCAGTAACTTTTATGTTGCTCATTCATGCAGTGACAATGATAAACCATGTATTAACACAAAACTAATCAAAACAAAGTTCAAAAGTTGGCCTCAAATTAATGAAGGCCTTTCTCTCTCAAAATACTCATAGGGTCTTCTGCTGTCAAGGAGTCATGGAGGTGTTTCAACAGAATCAAATGTGAACCTGGTCATGTCAAAACCTTTCTTTCTCATAACTGCTGTGTACAGAGGTAAAGTTGTTATGGAACAAGGGACAGTCCATTGGTGGTGGGATCGATCTGGAATCTAGCAAACAATTGATCCTATCTCCACTCACAAGCAGACCAGGATGAGGTGCACGTGTCAAAAAGAACTTTGATTGCTTAAGCATGTCAACAAATGGCGCAAAGAAATTGGAATAAAAGTGGCATGATGGAGCCTGGTCTCACAGCCTTAAATTGATAAACAGCTGCGACCAACCACTCACATAATGATAGTAGAATGCTTGCTGTATCATGTGTTTATGTCACATCATTACTTTTTATACAACACAGCATCTGTCTTGTTCATGGTCCCTTGGTGGATAGGCTTGTGGAGTGTACCTCTTGTTGTAGTTGGTCTTTGGCAATCAATGGCACTGGTGCCCTCAATCTACTTGATCGACCAATGTATAGGACATGGCCTGGAGAATGGTATTAACAAAACATTTTAAACAGAATAGCTTAACAAGTTAGCAGAAGAGAGTACACTATCCCTAACTAGTAGACTTTAGTATGACAATATTGCAATCACATTTTGAGTGGTTATGATGTGTTGTGTGGTTTATTATAGAACATTAGTGTGATTTATTATGTCGGTTAATAGTTCATGGTATATCACAGGCACCTTGTATCATCACCCCATGTAAGCTGGTGTGTTGCTGCAGCTGGAATACCCGTGCTAGTTGGCAGTTGGAAGGGAATCTCTGGCTAATTAATTGTGAATTGTGACCATTGTGTTTCCTCCATTGAACATCATGATCTGGCAGCATTACATGGTGTACTACTGAATATTTTAACCAAACAAGGGACATCATGAAATGGCACGGCATGATGATACCCAACATAGACTCCTTCCCACATGCCTGCCACAATGTGCAACAAAGGCCAGGAACTTGTCGAGAAGAGATGGACAGCTACCTTGGAATTCCATACAATACAATAAGATCTGTACTGTGAATTCTGAAATTCATGAACCTTGGTTGAGCAAAAGGGAATCCCTGGAGAATAAAAACACAATCTCCTAATACTTCTTCCTCGGTGGACAGTGTGAAGGATAAGAGCCGGGTCAAGCCTTCACCTAATTTACACAGATCCTGCTACCAGTGGGGCCTCCTGGGACTTTTCCTTGTGAGCTTAACACCTGACAGTGTTTGTCCCACATTCATCAGTCTATCAGCAGAATACACAATGACCTCTAAAAAAAAGAAACCTCTCACATGGCACTAATAGACTTAATCCCTCACCCTTCTGATGTTGATTCAGCTTAATAACATTTTTGCATGGAAGTCTACAAGATGACGAAGGACAGGAAAGAAGAAGATTAAGATGAATAGTCCCTCTATATAGATGATCCACAACAGCTATATTAATGTGGAGGCAACAGGCAGATAGTGAAATCATCAAGGTTGGGAGAAGGTGAGTTTGCCACTGGTGTGAGGAGTACTAACCATATTGAAATCTCATACTTCCTACATCTCCAGCCTGCTCATATGTATAGTTCCCTTTTTATAGTTCTGGCCAGAGGGAAAATAAATAACCCAGTCACAGATTGCAGAGAAAATAGTTCCCAGACAAAAGGAAACATTGCTTCATCATGAAGAGATAATTTTGGGAAATATAAGGAACAGTTGTTTCCAATGGTGCAGGTTGGAAACAAATGAAGGTAATTGCAATCTGAAGCTTAAAGGAGCTGGTACAAAATGTTATTTTGGCCTTAAGAAGAACAAGGAAGATACATGTTTCCAGGTGTATGCTATAACTTAATGCACACCTGAACTCATCTCAAAGGTATTTTAATACTAAAGGTGAACAGAGATTAGTAGGTGGTATATCTCCTTCACTTGATAGTAGCAATGACCAAGGGCAGGATGCACATCCGGAGAAGAAGCTCAGCAGTGGAGCAGTCAAATAACTACAATACAGTAATAATTCAAAATAGCAGCCTTTCTTAAAAACATATAGAATACTAACTTTGCAAACCACTCACTCCTGCAACAGACAACACACAGATATTACATAATTAATATAGGCTTTTGAGCAGGCTGCTGAACTGGGAATTCTATGACAGGAGTGTAAAAAAGGCAACTTAATTAAAAGAAGAACGCACACACATATTCTTTAGAAACCTCTTTTGGTCCAAATCGGGACCTAACTTGTCTCTAGGCTACAAGGAATGACCGGAGAGTCTGGATGTCTCCCTGGGAATGCCATCTAGCACTCAAGCTCTCTAAATTAGTGTCTTGTTGGGGTAGGTACTCAGTTACCAGAGAGTGTGCCATTCAATGGACAGATCCATGGCTCAGGTTGCTTCTATACCAGATGATGCGACTTGCAGTCTGAGAGGCTTGATGATCTTAATTGTGGGCTGAATGTGAGAAGATGTATGTTTGGCACAGTCGTCTCAAAAATTGTGGCAGTCCGATGGGCAGGTCACAGCCATATGTCACAGAGTCTCCTGCCAGAACTTACTCATGGACGTGGGGAGGCAAATGGTGCATGGTGCTGCCACAAGCCATTGATTCTGTGCCCGGTGCTGGCATGGGGAGAATCTCCTGGTTATCATCCACTATGCTATTTGCAGGAGGCAGTGGTTTTTCACTTTGCTGCCTTCAAAGCTCCTGTCATTTGAAGGGAAATGGTAAGGGATGTGCTCCCTGTCTTGGGCGGTCCTGAAGAGTGGACAATGCCAGCAGGCTAGACCAGCCTGTGTGGCTGTGAAAGTCATATCTGGAACTACAGAGGGATACAGTGCGACATGAACTAAGACTGAAAACTTGAGCAGTCAACCAGTTCCCTCAAGAGAACTCTGCACCCATAATCCTAAGGCTGGTTAGTGTGATGAATCTTTAGGTGTCATCACTTCTCCACAGCAGGGGCCCATTCTAATGAGGCTAGGGAGGTGATGCCACTACCCAGTAGTCCCCCTAGGGGTGGCATAATGTGGAAGGACTTCATGGAGAGAAACTTCCATCCGGGGGATCAGGGCGACCACCGAGGGCACAGGTCCTATAGCCACAATCCCAGTGTCCAATCAATCACCATACGGGTTGCACCACCCCACAACCTCTTATTGAGCATAAAACTATATGCTATAGAAATATTCCCAAGATAGATCCTTTTGAAAGTACTGGGAAAAAAACAATGATAAATAACATGAAAAATACCTTTTTCTCCAGTACTGAGATGAGAATTATGTGCAGAGGCATGAAGATGGGTCTGTGGAACTGGGAACAACCTTCTAGCCTTCCATGAGGGAATGGACATATGCAGAGTTTAAAAACCCAAGAAGGGCATAGCACGTTGTCGAGCTAGCCCTGGTGCAGCAGCAGGGAAGGATGCTTTCATGCTCGGGATTCGAGAAGCTGCAAAGACCGGAGAGCAGCAACCACCGGTGGGAAGCAGAAGGTGGCTCTCCAGGACCTGACGTTGGTCGGTCCTTCGAAACTGAGGTGAGGCAGTGGTACAACCTCCACTGAAAGGTAGATTGCACAGTCCATGAATCATACTGATACTGCAAGGAGCCAAACGGATAAAAAAGCAACTGCAGGAAGCAGTCAACCGCAGAGAATACCAACAGCTGACTCCAGTCCCAGGAAGAACCACCACCATGTGCAGGAATCCCAAAAGATAATGTGAGCTATGAACGGGCCGGTAAGGACAAGGGGAGTCAAGGAGGTTTGCCAAATCACATTGTGAGGGTTGCAAGGCCCAAAGAGGTGCTACGGAGGGTCTGGGACCCTGCAAGACTTTCTGAGAACTCTGAATTTAGCCACTAAGAGGGGCTAATGAGGGTCTGGGACCCAATCAAAACGGCAGAGTGCATCCAAGGTGGACCTCCTCGGCACAGTGAAACCATTATAGTGCATATAATGGTCTGCGACCCTTTATAAATCAGCAAACATAAGAGGAAATATTACTCACTACAGTGAGGAAACCACTGGCCACTAGGGAAGGGTCTGGGATCCCTATGATAATCTTGGAGAAGGGAGTCATTCCCCATGGCATTGTGTTGAATTGTTTAAAGTAACACTGCTGAAGGGTGTCATACCCCCAGGTCCTATTGGAAACTACAAGGGAGTCATTCGGCTAATACACACCAACCCTGTGTCACTATTCATCAAGCTGACAATAATAAGAAATGCAATGATTGTGGTGTTTTAATTGTGTAATCTCAGTAGCCCCCAGGAAATAATCATGGCACATTTGTAGATATGTTTCCGCCATGAGGCAGCTGGGGTTTACAATTATAACATTCTGAACTAGAGGTACAGATGTTTAAAAGTCATCTCTCCCTGTTGGAACTGTGTGCTCCAGCAGCTGTGGTCTGGAAAGTACTTGTGAACTTTGAACTTGCCCTGCTGCCACTACAGTGTAGCTGCTAGTGATATTGGGATGGTTGTGTCAAGGTACTTGTTTGCATTATGCCTTTTGTCGTGGAACATTATGAAAGTGGGATCTGATTAGCAGATCTCAGTTTCAGTAATGGAATTTCCAACTTAATTGTATCATTAAAAAACAAATATTCTAAGGCTAAATTTGTGTATCTGAATTATTAATGTGACACGGCCCATTATATAACTCCTCTCACTTCCTCTTTGCATACATGGTTACATGTGTGAGCATTTCCGTAAAGGGCTTTTATTTAAACTGTACATCACTGGCCTACATTTGTATAGAATAAGAAAATTAAAGTACATTACAAATGTATAAAAAGCGAAATCGGCAATAGAAATAATAAACTATTACTAAGTGTTGGCAGAACCGCATAGTGTAATGTCACACATTCATTCAAAAAGCATTGTGTTTCCTTATAGCAATTATTGGCTCTTCTCTCTGTGGCAAACATCAAATGCACAGCAATCGCTGAAGTTTTCGCCTCATAAAGGAAGTGCAGCAGCAGCATGCCTCGAGTGACCTCCATGTGACTTTTTCTCTGGGCCATCCCTTCTGTCATTCTGGCGCCACAGTGTTCTTCTTATTCTTTCTCATACCACAAAAGTGACTTACTTCAAGCCTGGACACGCCGACTGATGTCAGGAGGAGATTGGTAATTACAAGGACATGCAGTGTAAAAGCTTTGACACCCGATGTGCAGCCACGGTGAACTGCACGAGGCGTCCTGCGGTTCCTGTTGGAATGCTGCTGCCGCGGACCCGTTGCCCGTGGAGCTCTCAGGAGCAGCCTCCATCTTCTTTCTTAACTGATAGTTTCCTCTATGGATTTCTCAGTTCTACCTGCTATTTTAGGGGAACTTGGCAGTGTCTGCCGGACGTCTAATGCCTTTAAATTAACCACAAAATATACTTTCCTTAATTTTGAAGGAAAATAAAGCTCCGAAAATGGGTTACCTCCCTGTGCTGCACTTCCCAATTCGTCTTTAATTATGGATCCTCTGCAATTTCATATGGGACATGTGCAGTGACTTCATTGTTTTATGTGCTGGCCTTGTAATACAAATAATTCACTTGGCTTCCCATGCTATTGTGAATAATTGGATCTGTTCAGGTGCTGTCGTCCATTCTAACTATTCGAAGCTTTGAAAAAAAAAAGTGCTTGTCCTTATGAGTAGCTTCCTCCCCTGGTCCATTTCAAAAGCGTCACTAATGTTTTGATTTTAATTAGTCTGCTTCCAAAGCTTCACTTAGGTTTTGATTTGAATTAGCCGCAATACATTATGTTCTCAAAATCGTCCCATGTCTCCTAGCGGACATCAATGCTAGCATCATTGAATACATCGCTGCACTGCTGCAATGCCTTTGACGTATCACACCATCCCTGTATTCTCCCTCATAGGTTTCCCTCTGCCGTTCTGTAAAAGCTGCTTCTGTATCATGCCTGCTACTCTCACTGTCTTTGGGTTGTGTTCCTCCTGATCACTGCATGTATCTAATCTTCGCATTCACTCCAATCGGCTTTCCTCGATCGCTCACTGCTTCTGACGGTCTCCTATTAGTGGGGTTAATGGAGCCATATTGTGGCAACTTGTGAGTGGAATAGAGGATATTTATAAAAACTTTCTGTATGGATTATACACTGGACGTGCCAGACGTAGACGGTCCTTGGGATAATCTGGACACCTGACTCAGAGAACCACAGATGTTGCAATAGTGTCTGTCATGCCTCTGTATCCTCTGACACGTTTTGAGGTGGTCATGCTTGTTCTCTTTTGCATGCCCAATTAGCGACTGCACTGGTACTGCTCTGGGCAACTCTGTTAATATGGACTGCAGTGGAAACCAAACACTGTCTAGCTCTCGTGCCTTGGAATAATTCTTATGAAGCCTTCAGTTGCAAATTGGGAGTATGTGTCCCCTCTCCCCTGTGAGGCTTGGGAGATGAGTCTGCTAGGCAGGACCCTCCAAACGGGGTCTGGGCAAGTGGGACCTCATTGAGAGTCACTACCCCATAAGGGGAAAGGGAAACAACCTTTGAAAGATCCAACTATCCCCATTTTCTCAATATCCCAAAATATAAACTCATCAAAGCAGGTGGTCCCAGCATTCTGGTGCTTGCAGCTAAGACTGCCTGTGACATTAAGGTCTGAACCCTTATTCCTATCCTTCCAGAAAACCTGGCTGTTTTTGCAATCGAACTATGAACCACAGCATACCTTCTCGACCAGGACCAAACACCCTCACCGACCCTGCCCACAGCATACGTACGCTTCGCCTGCAGGTCACCTCAACCCGTCACAACTTTCTACCTTTAACTATGTCTTTAACCTGCAATTTATGTACATTTGTTTTTGATCTTCTGTATATTTCTGTACATTATTGTATTTACATTGTATTTTCTCTTTGTGTTATCTACTGTCTTTGTATACTATGTACTTAAGTAAAGTGCCCAGATACCCTTGGGTTTGGTGCGCTATATAAGCAAATAAAACAAACAAACAAAAACATTTTCCAGGGGACTGCCTCATATTAAAGACAATGGGCCTCAATTTAAGTTTGTCAGTCCGGAAACAAGAGTGCCGGTAAACTCACCAGCACCCTTGTTTCTGGACTAGCAAACTACAAGTCTGCCTGGTAGAGCCGTTGTGCCCGACAGGTCTGACCCTGCCGGGCGCAGTGGCCACGAAAGGCAGACTTGTCACGGGAGTACTGGCACTGTTGTTAACGGTGCCGGTGCTCCGGTGTCCCCACTCCCATAGAGTCCAATGGGACTCTATGGGAATGGGGATTAACAAAATTAATGGCACCTGACTTCAAGGCTACCGGACTTGCAATAGCCCGGTGGCACCGGGAAGTCAGGCGCTGTTCAATTTTTTCGGGTCTTCCGGCAACTGGCCAGTAGCACAGTGGTAGACAGAGATCGGGATTAGAGATAGAGATATGGATTAGTGGTGGGGATAGAGATAGGTTTGGACAGAGGACATTTCTGTTATTGACTTCCTGATGACAGATGAGCACCATTAGTTAAGTTGGTGAGGCAGGGAACTACCCCACAGTGATAGGGAGGGTTAAGTCTGTTTTTCTTTAACATTTAAATATTTAAATAATATAAGTTAACATGTACACATTATGTCCATATTCCTCTTCTTACCCACCACAGTACATTGTGCGATTGGTCTCTTGCCAAAAGCAATTGTAGGCTTTAACGTTAGAGCCACACTGCAAATTAGGTTTACTGAACATGAACAATTAATGGCAAGTTAATTAAAGTCCAGGGAGTCCAAGGCAACACGGCAGGTGTGCAATGGAGATACAATTCCTTTATCTGTCAGACTTTCCAGGCATGATTTTATGTAGTTTCCACGCTATCTGACAGGTAGTCAGCCCACCAGGCCTACTGATGTGCTCCGGAGGATCCTGTCTTTTCAGTCATGGCTGTATTTCTTTCATATTATGAAGTGTGTTTGTAAAATGTAGAGCAATTGACCAGGGTTTCAGTAAAAATTGAGAAAAAAAGTCAGTTATGTTTTTTTCATTGAGGAAACATAATAGGGATGCTTGTGAATTATTGATGCTGCCACAGTCCATGTATATGTCATCTGTACTGCACAAATTTTGATGTGAGGATACATTTCATTAATATCAACTATGTTTGCAAAGTCTGTGTATTCAAGGATATGAAAATGCTTCTCTGTTCCCAAAAAGCAACTTGCTTCTGGCGGTTTGGCTTTATAAACAAATGCCTATTCAATGGGAGTGCTTTGCCTTTTTATTTACTGTTGGCTATTAAATAATAAGAATAGCCCATACTATGTGTTCACAAGTTAGGGAAATGTGCAATTTGGTAGGTTAGAATTAGGACATGAAAATTGTTCTGAAAAGAAGTATTTATTTATTTATGTATTGTTTGGTTGATAGGCACTTATACATCAAGTAGAATACTGTTACAAAGCGCCCACACATGAGAGGGCTGCCAATGACCTGCACTGTTATGAGAGGTATCCGTCTGTGGAATATGTTGACATTCATAGTGATTCTTTTTACAGAAGGTTTTCACTAATTTAACAGCGCTCTAGTGCAACAATCCCACCGGACAATCAGGGACAAGAAACAGGCTGTTTTAAAATACATATTTCGTTGTTTTTGAAATAATGAACCTATAAATTAAAGGTGGTCACCCACAATGTTTCAAGTAAATAAAGGCAGCTTGTGCACAGAAGGAAAACTCAACCTGTCTGCTATTCTCTCATTAATTATTTTATTTCAATGTGCACGAGCATTCATACATAGAAGAAAAAGATGAATGCCCACTCTAGACAACAAGATAAACCACTCACAATGAACACACACATGGATATCAATTGGTTGAGTCAAAAAGATGAAAGCATACTATGAATAAAGTGTGAAACAAACCAATGGAATTAGTGTCTGTGAACCATTAAGCAGTATTGGCATCTCAGAAATAAATTTGCTCTAACATATGGTTATCTGATTTTGGGGTAATTCATATCTAAAATGTTGGACAGACTATAACTAGCATGGGATTAGATATGATTGGATGTCTTTGTGGATTTTATAATTTGTCACAAACATATTCTAAGGCTTGAGCTGAGGAATTCTGTCGACAGAAGCAAATAAATCAGTATTCACACAGGTCAGGTTCACCCTCAGAACAACCCAGTTCCATGTCTTCGTTAAGGAAAGAATTTCACGTTATTGTCTATAGAAGACACCAGTCAACAGAATTGGATTCCATGCTTCAATTATGGGTGTTTCATGCCTCAAGAGACCCCTTATCATCAGGTGCATTTCTCATCAACTACTTCCAGTTGGAATCCCATTTTGATTTGTTTCTGCCAGACAGGCTCTCTTCCTTTTCTTTTTATCAAAATCTTGGTCTTCTTCCTCTTTATTGTTGTTTAAATACCCAGAAAATTCCAAACTTGTGGCATAATTTGATGTACCGTTTTTGGATTGGACTGAATCATTGGTAAGTTCCCTTAACTTACTGTCAAACAAGGTCCCCCACCTGTCTCCTGTTGGCCCAACATCATTTATTGTGTTTTAAGGGGACGTGTATGATATGAGTGAGCCATCCTTTCTGGAATGAAGAATCAAACTGGATTGGATATTCACTTAACGTTTATTTCTTGTATGTTCATGTTACACTGTTGTGAATTATATATTCATACTTGTAAGCATATTCTGAATCCACACATACCATTTGCATTCAGCATATATATATTCAAAAATGTAAATGCATTAGTAAATCATACATTTTAATACATAATTTTAATATCCAAATGGGATTGAATTCAGAGACCTTTCAGAGCAAACAACCAGATAAGATTGAAGGGATTTTCAGAGAAGGCAGACACACTGAAATAAGGAGCTTACCTGGCAGTGCTGGCTGAATTTGGCTATTGTACTACCTGTACTGGGCTTTCTGGTGTAGGGGAAGTGTTCCCTCAATGTTCTCTTGCAAATACAATACTTGGGGAATGACTCTGTTAACCTGGCATGCAGCAATCTCAGAGAAAGTTCTCTCCCAGGAGAATGACTCCCTTCTCCTGCTATATGCATGATATTTCCAAAAATGTCCTCTTGTACACCGATGGCAGGGGGAATGATTCCCTTCCCTTGATACCTCTATAGCATACCTGAGTGGCTTTGATTTTCCCACAGGGAGAATGACTTGCTTCTCCTGGTGGTTGACAGTTCTTTTCTCACATGGGTTTTTGCTTTGGCACATTTTTCAGACAGAATCAACAAACTTCCAAGTTTTACTTATCTCAGGGTCCCAGACCCTTCTCCAGTGGTCAGTGGGCTTACCTCTGCCACTGATGAGGAATATGTCCCCAGATGCACTCTTCCCTTTTTTTGGGGTCCCAGTCCCTCCTTTGCTGATTAATAGACTTATCCCTGCCACTGGTACGAGGAAGAATTTCTCAGATGCACTCTTCACTTTTATTCAGGTCCCAGACCCTTCTCAGGTGGTCAGTGGTATTATCCCCACCAGTGGTATGAGCAAGATTCCCTCAGATGCACTCTTTTGGTCCCAGACCCTTGAAGCACTTGCCCTGACCTGAAGCTGAGACCTCTTAACCTCCCCATGCCCTTACTGGTCCGTCTGTGCTTCCCGTTACCTTCTGGGACTTGCTTGCACAGTGCCAGTCCATCCAGAGACTGGGGTCAGTCTCCTTCCTACCACCTGCAGCCGTCTTCTCTGCTTCTGCAGCGCTCCTCATGGTTAAGGCTTCTTGCAACATCGGCACTGTTCAAGGATCGCACTATCCACTTTCTCCTTGATGTCGTGTCGCTGCCTCACCTATCTGACCTTGCATTTTAACATAACTATTAATTTAGTGATTAGAAATGTTATTTCAAGTCTCCTTCATGTTGCAAATTATTCATGTTGCTTGTGTGGAGTTGGCAACATTTTGCTACAGGGGCCAGAGGAAGTACATCACCTACGTATTCCCTTTTCACAATATTACCATGTCAAAAGCAAGGTCCTTTTTTGATGTGCATGGAATTCAGTAACCAGCCCATGACTTTTGAATTAAAGAAGTAGTTTATATTACAGGCCTGGACTTTGATAAATTATGACAATCCTTATGAGGTTCTGTTTATCAGCTCATCAGTTTTACTGTGAATCCCTGAGGTGGTTAGGCCTCGATATCAATCTGCAAAGGGTTTCAAATTCACATTTTAAGCAGATTGAAAACTTCCCAGACTCAAAGAAGTACTCCGAGTGAAATATATGTATGGTAGAATTAATTGGAACTTTTATATTAATTCCTGTATTGCTTGATAACACATTATTTAATTCAAATTAAACATCTGCAAATGCTGTCTCTAAAATTGTATACAGGTTTCTATGCCCTGCCACACAAGTGTCATTTAGACTTCCTGTGCATAATCCTGTGATAGGCCTTTTCATTTACAACATTCTGTATAGTATAAATTGAAGATGGTCCCTGAATACAAATCCCATTTAAATTGCAGACCCATTTTCTCTACACAGGGCATATTCATAATACATATTGTTCTTCTTTGTATATCCATTTATGTACCACCAGACTCAGGGCTTTTTACAGTAAGAAGGTAAGTCAATGAATAAGGAGAGACAATGTTCTAGTCATATCTGTTAAACAGCCAGTAAGATTCTTCATTTCTGATAAGCGACATAAGAGAGTTCCAATGGTTGGTCGCTGGGACACAGAAACTGAAACCACCTTGTGAGGATAGCTCAGGGGCAACGTGCTCACCTTGGAAGCAAGACAACACAGAGCAACACAGGTTTGATCCCCAAATCCGTGCTTAGAAACCTCTGGGTATTCAGCTTGTTATAAATAACCTATCATATCATATCATATCACCTGCTATCTTCTTTCTGTAGGAAGAAACAAATCACATGTTGCTGGATGTTAATCTTAATGAGCGCAAATGTTGTTTCATGCTTATGGTGCTGTTGAGATATTTAGGGACTTCTTTGTGAATGCAACGATGTACAGGCTTTAATGGGTAGCTAGTGCAGTTCTCGTCTGGTCATGAAGGTGTGATCTGATCTGTGTGAGCCCAGTGCAGTGTGCAGATGTTTTTTTTGTAGTAGTTGAAGTTTAGCCAAGTTTGTAGGAGTAATGCCCACAAGGAGTACATTGCAATAGTCCAATTTGCTGATGATGAGAGGTCAAGTGAGTGTAAGACAATTGCTAGAGGAGAATAATTGCCGTCTAAAGGAGATGAGTTTGGACGTATGCACCATGGCTGACGATAGCACAGTGATATGTTTAGTCATGGATAGCCCAGCATCAAGGTGAAAGTGTAATGTTTTTGACATGGTAAAGGAGAAAGTGTAAAAGGCTGTATGAAGGTTTCTTTGTTGGTGGGGAGAACGTACAATGAGCAACTCTGTTTTGTCGATTTCAGTTCCTGTTTCTATCCCCACTCTTGGCACTACTAGTGCCATGTCCATGGCAGCTCCTGTTGTTTTCTTCCCCAGCTATCCAGAGTTGGAGATTAATTGTAATCTGCTCCACATTACCACCTGCACTGCTTGTAGGTGGGGAAATCCAATGTGCCTCAATATGTCTGTTCCCATTATCAATACAATTGACAATATATGCACCACAGGGTTTACCTCCTGCTCACAGGGGTCATCCAATGGGCCACTGATGGGCGAAGAATCGGACGAGACTGAAAAAATTGAGTTAAGTGGGCTAATGCAACCAAGGGCACAGATATTACCATTGGGGGTACTTAGTGTCCCTCTGTCAGATAAAGGTCCTTTTATCCTTTCATCTCCATGTGTCCAGGTGGAATACTGCCATAGTGTAGCACGCCCGTGCCTAGTTGGCGATGGTGTGCCGCCTACAAGGGTATGGGAATCCTTGCCCTCAACTCTCTCACTACTTTCCTCAATCTAGGTAGTGGGTGCACATGTCCTGGGGGTCGGTGTCTTTGTTTATTAGTACCACCTCCAGTCTATGTGTCTTATACTTAAAATAAATATCTTTTGAGCAAACCGTGTCAAATCAACAGCTAAAAAGAACTATTTCTATCAATCAGTAAGGTAACTTTATATTGTTGTAATAAGGTTAAAATGATGACATTTAATTGTTCAAGCCCATTCCTCAAATTAATGTAGGGTCTTGGAGATGTGGTCATCAGCCTAACAACTCTTAAAAATAGTCAACCGGTTTCAGCTGTTCTTATAACTAGCCGCCTTCTTCAGGACGGAGAATCTTGCATTCTCATTGGCACCATGATTTCTTCACATGTCTCTGCATCTTGGAGGATTTATGAGAGGTGCTTCGGGTTACCCACAGGCGTTTTGCTTGTGTCCCGATCCCTGTAGTTCCACTTTCTGTTATCTGGTCTTGGTGGGTGCCACTATATTCTTAGTGTCTTCCTGCGTTGGTAACCTGTCTGGTGTGGGTCCCACGGCTCAGGCTCTGTGGAGGCTGTGTCTGGGTGCTAGATATATAAATTCTCCAGTATTATTCGTGCGCTCCTAGTGAATGCCCCTGTAGACCACGGGATAATGTCTCTCATAGACGGGCTGTTCGTGAATCGACATGGTTGGAACTGTGTGCTCCAGCAGGTGTGTTCTGGAAAGCAGTTGTGAACTTTGAACCTGCCTTTCTGCCACTACAGTGTAGCTGCTAGAGATATTGGGATGGTTCGGATGGCTGCGTCAAGGTACTTGTTTGCATTATGCTTTTTGTCATGGAACATTATGAAAGTGGGATCTGATTAGCAGCTCTCAGTTTCAGTAATGGAATTAACAACGTAATTACATTATTAAAAAACAAATAATCTAAGGCTTAATTTGTGTATCTGAATTATTAATGTGACACGGCCCATCATATAACTCCTCTCACTTCCTCTAGTGCTTAAAAGGTTACATGTGTGAGCATTTCCGTGAAGAGCTTTTTTTTTTTTTAAACAGGCTTTTTTTTAAAAACTGTACATCACTGGCCAACATTTGTATAGAATAAGAGCATTAAAGTAAATTCCAAATGTATAAAAATATTGCAGTCATCGAAATCGCCAATGGAAATAATGAACTATTACTAAGTGTTGGCAGAACCGCATAATGTAATGTTACAAATTCATTCAGAAAGCATCATGTTTTTGAATAGCAATTATTGGCTCTTCTCTCTGTGGCAAACATCAAATGCACAGCAATCACTGAAGTTTTCGCCTCATAAACGAAGTGCAGTGGCAGCATGCCTCCAGTGACCTCCATGTGACTTTTTCTCTGGGCCATCCCTTCTGTCATTCTGGCGCCACAGTGTTCTTCTTATTCTTTCTCATACCACAAAAGTGACTTACTTCAAGCCTGGACACGCCGACTGATGTCAGGAGGAGATTGGTAATTACAAGGACATGCAGTGTAAAAGCTTTGACACCCGATGTGCAGCCACAGTGAACTGCATGAGGCGTCCTGCGGTTCCTGTTGGAATGCTGCTGCCGCGGACCCGTTGCCCGTGGAGCTCTCAGGAGCAGCCTCCATCTTCTTTCTTAACTGATAGCTTCTCTATGGATTTCTCAGTTCTACCTGCTATTTCAGGGGAACTTGAGAGTGTCTGCCGCACGTCTAATGCCTTTAAATTAACCACAAAACACGTTTTTGCAAATTAATGGCAACTCTCAGTAAACATTCCCTTCCTTATTTTTGAAGGAAAATAAAGCTCCGAAAATGGGTTACCTCCATGTGCTGCACTTCCCAGTTGGTCATTAAATATGGCTCCTCTGCAATTTTATAGGGGACATTTGCAGTGACTTCATTGTTTTACGTGCTGGCCTTGTAATACAAATAATTCACTTTGCTTCCCATGCTATTGTGAATAAATGGATCTGTTCAGGTGCTGTCGTCCATTCTAACTATTCGAAGCTTTAAAAAAAAGTGCTTGTCCTTATGAGCAGCTTCCTCCCCTGGTCCATTTCAAAAGTGTCACTAATGTTTTGATTTTAATTAGTCTGCTTCCAAAGCGTCACTTAGGTTTTGATTTTAATTAGGCTCAATACATTATGTTCTCAAAATCGTCCCATCTCTCTTAGCAGAGAGTGATGCTAGGAATCCATCGCTGCTCTGCTGCAATGCCTTTGCCGTATCACAACATCCCTGTATCCTCCCTCATGGGTTTCCCTCTACGGTTCTGGAAAAGCTGCTTCTGTATCATGTCTGCTACTTTCACTATCCTTAGGTTGTGTTCCTCCTGATCCCTGCATGTATCTAATATTCCCTTTCACTCCAATCAGCTTTCCTCGATTGCTCACTGTTTCTGACAGCCTCCCATCTGTGGGGTTATTGGAGCCATATTGAGGGAACTTGTGAGTAGAATAGAGGATATTTATAAACAATTTCTGTAGGGATTATACACTGGACATACTAGACATAGACCGTCCTTGCGATAATCTGGACACCGGACTCTGAGAACCACAGATGTTGCAATAGTGTCTGTCATGCCTCTGTATCCTCTGACACTTTTTGAGGTGGTCATGCTTGTTCTCTTTTGCATGCCCAATTAGTGACTGCACTGGTACAGCTCTGGGCAACTCTGTTAATATGGTCTGCAGTTGAAACCAAACAAAGTAGCTCCCGTGCCTTGGAATCATTCTCATGAAGCCTTCAGTTGCAAATTGGGAGTATTTGTCCCTTCTCCCCAAGGGGGAGCCACCCCCTATGAGGCTTGGGAGATGAGTCTGCTATGCAGGACCCTCCCCACGTGGTCTGGGCAAGTGGGTCCTCATTGAGAGTCACTACCCCTTAGGGGGAAAGTTCTCCCATTCCCAAGGGAACCTTTGAAAGATCCAACTATGCCCATTGTCTCAATATCCCAAAATATAAACTCATCAAAGCAGGTGGTTCCAGATTTCTGGTGCTTGCAGCTAAGACTTGGAACAAGCTACATCTTTCATTAAGGTCTGAACCCTTGTTCCCATCCTTCCAGAACAAATGAAAACCTGTCAGTTTTTGCAATCGAACTAAGAACCACGGCATACCTTCTCCACCAGGACCAAAAACCCTCACTGACCCTGCCCATAGCGTAGGTACGCTTCGCTTACAGGTCACCTCGACCCATCACAACTTGATACTTTTAACTATGTCTTTAACCTGCAATGTTTGTACATTTGTTTTTGATCTTCTGTATATTTCTGTACATTATTGTATTTACATTGTATTTTCTCTTTGTATTATATGCTGTCTTTGTATATCATTGCAAATATGTACTTAAGTAAAGCACCCAGATACCCTTGGGTTTGGTTTGCTATATAAGCAAATAAAACAAACACATTTTCCACCTATATGGGACTGCCTTATATTAAAAACAATGGGCTTCATTTTAAGTTTGTCAGACCGGAAACAAGAATGCCGGTAAGCTCACCGGTGCCCTTGTTGCCGGAACAGCAAACTACAAGTCCCCCTGGTCGAGCCGCTGTGCCCGACAGGTCTGACCCTGCCAGACGCAGCAGTCAAGGAAGGCAGACTTTTCACTGGAGTACCGGCACCGTTGTTAACGGTGCCGGTGCTCCCGTGTCCCCACTCCCATAGAGTCCTGTAGGGCTCGAAGGTAATGGGGATTAACTAAATGAATGGCACCTGACTTCCAGGCCGGCAGACTTGCAATAGCCCGGTGGCACCGGGAAGTCAGGCGCTGTTCAATTTTTTCGGGTCTTCCGGCTACCCGCTGGTAGCACTGTGGTAGGGATAGGGATAGATAGAGATAGGGATTAGAGATAGAGATAGAGATTAGTGGTAGGGTTAGAGATAGGTTTGAACAGAGGACATTTTTATTATTGACTTCCTGATGACAGATGAGCACCATTAGTTTAATTGGTGAGGCAGGGGACTACCGGTCTTGGGCTTTCTGGTGTAGGGAAAACAGTCCCTCAATGTTCTCCCTTCTCCTGCTATTTGCATGATATTCCCAAAAATGTTCTCTTGAACTCAAATGCCAGGGGGGAATGATTCCCTTCCACTGGCACCTCTTCAACATACTTGACTGGCTTTGACTATCCCACCAGAAGAATGACTCCCTTTTCCTTTATGGTTTAGAGTTCCTTTCTCACATGGGTTTTTGATTTGGCACATTTTTCAGACAGAATCAACAAAGTTCAAGGCTTTACTTATCTCAGAGTCCCAGACCCTTCTCTAGTGGATAGTGGGCTTACCTTTGCCACTGATATGAGGAAAATGTCCCCGGGTGCACTCTTCTCTTTCATTGGGTTCCCAGTCCCTCCTCTGCTGATTAGTAGCATGACAGCTTTCTTATTAGACTTTGCTTCTTTGGAGAGTGTGTCATGGTTATGTGGTGTGTCTTCTGCAGAGATGCTTGAGGGCTCTTTTGTTCCTGCATAAGGAGTTCAGTTCTTCTGAGAAACAGATATTGTGGGGTTTATGTACTTTAGCTACTTTTGATTTAATTGGGGCGTGTTGGTCCATAGTATGGAGAAGGCACTGATGGAAGTGGTTTGCTAGTTGTTGTGGGCTCATGGAGTGGGAAGTGTAGTGAGAAAGGTAAAAAGGGTAGACTTGAAAGTTTCATAGTTTGTGGGTGTTGAAGACTGAAAAGACCTTAAGGGCGGGAGGCTGTGGTGGCAGTTTTAGTGAGAGAGAGTTGGAACTCAATGAGGGAATGATCCGACCATGGAACTGTGATAACAGAAGATGTTAATGATAGCATTGGCAGTTAGGATCCGATCATGGTTAGTGTGGGTTGGGTAGAAGTTAATGTCTCAAAGTGATTGCATTAAAGCGTCATCTCATCTTTAGGGCCTTCAGATCATTGAACCCAATATAGCAATCGTCCAAAAGGATGAATTTGGTCATGGGCTTGATCACTGGGGTGATCAGGAGAGAAATATCTAAGTCCGTTCGGGATATGAAGTTAGGCTGGTGGTAGAGGAGGCACAAGTAGAAGGTGGACGAGGGGTCGGTGGAGTGTTTGAGTAGCAATATTTCATAGTCCGGGATGGGACTGATGGGAATGGGTTTTATTTGAAAGGAGAATTCTGTGATGAGAGCAGCACTACCTCCTGGGGTGTGATGCGATCCACTCTGTAGATTCTGTAGTCAGGCGGGATGGCTAGGGATAGCATCGGGCCTGAAGCACTGTGAAGCCAGGATTCTGTAATAGCCAAGATGTCAAGATGGTGGTCGGTAGAGTAAGGTGCCGTGGATCTCAATGGCCTGAGCTCCCAAGTAGCTTGCATTTATTAGGGTGCAGTTAAGTGCTGACGCCTGGCTAGTGTGAGGTTGTTGAACAGTGAGAACAGGAATGAATGGGGCCTCACTAGAGGGGTAAGATGAAGTGAGGGTTATGGGAGGGATGGTGGTGCGTTTGGTGATTCTGGGTTTGCATAGGTTGGGAATAGAGGGGATGAGCAGCAGATTTGGCAGTTGAGCAATTCTAGCACCCAGCTTATGAAGTCTAGAGGTACAGGTACCCTTGCATGGGTAAGAGAGGTCAAACATTTTTACTATCTATCTGTGTGAAACAGTAGGCCTCCTGGCGAGTTTGTCTGTGGAATGGCAACTGGAAAGTACTCAGAAAGGGTAATGTCCCGGGAGGATAGCTCAGCGGCAAGGTGTTTGCCTTGGAAGCAGGACAACACGAAACAACATAGGTTCGATCCCCGGGTCCGCACTTAGAAACCTCTGGGTATTTAAGCACGTTATAAATATGCAAATTTGACCAAAAAAAACCAATTACGCAACAGAAAAAAAAATAAAATAATTCATGTAACAGCACTTTGATGCCCGCGGGCTGTGTGAGTGCTTTAAACATGCAAATAAATAATACATGAAATAATGAGGGCTAGGATGGTTAGGGGTTGTTTGGTGGTGGTATGGTCTGGTGAGTAGGCTTGGGATGCAGGCAAGTCCTGCTTATTTGAGAGTGGTTTGGCTGGGAGGCTAGTGACTGGCATAACAGCTAGGTAGTGAAGGGCAGTGAGTGGTGATCCAGTACTGCTGGTGGTTAAGCAGGAGCCAGATCTGAGTTACATTAGACCGCTTCTCTGTGTTGCAAAGGTGCACAGACATGTGTCTTGTGGGGTGAGAGGACTTGCTCTTGTGGGGGTTGTCCGGAATAGAATGATCAGGTGTCCTTTCCATTCATGCATGCAAAATATAGTCAGATATGGGGGGCATAGATACTGATGCATTGGGTGCATGCACTGGAAATTGAGTTGAGAGCAGTTGCTTCAGGATTACATGATGTAGTGATACATCTGAAGTTTGGGAGGAAGGGAGTAGGATTGGGTAGAGCATGGCTGCAAGTAGGGCAGCCAGTTGCTGTGAGGGGTTGTGCAGTAGGCCAAGATGTGAGCTGGCTGCGTCTGTCTGCGGGTGCTGTCCAATGGTTGATTGGGAATCGCTGCTGGGAGCAATGGGGCAAGGGTGCTGTGACAGTGAGAGGTGAGTGAACCACTGGCAGAGAATGGGTGCTTAGGTGGCTCAAGAGCACTGGGACTATGAGAGTCAATGCTGTGCTTGGATAGATGGGTATCGTGAAAGCCTGGGAGGTAATGCAATGTAGTTTGAGGCAGTGGGCTGGTTTGATAGTATTGGGCCTGCATATAGGAGTCTATGTTAGTCCCTGCTGGGGGCTGCATGTGCAGGAGTATAGGAGCCTGACAAATGTTTACCTTGTTGGCTGTATGAATTAAATTATCATATGAATCAAGGAGGGGCTTACCTCTGAGCTCATGACTATGTGATGTGTTGCACTCTCTGTTTTTTGGCTTGTAAGGGAAGCTAAGAGCTTCCTCCAAAAGTGAGCTAGGCACAGACTGGTCAGGCATGGGAAAGATGTAGCCTGAGTGTTCCAGCATGCCAGACATTGCCGGACAAGGCCTGATAGGGGTCGTCAACCTTACATGTTGGCTTTGATGGGTGCCGGCTACACTTGCCGGCTCCCACAAATTGGCATCATATTGCTGCAGGCTGGCCAATCTGCTTACCGTGGTGGAGGGCAATGGGGACAGCAGGGCAGAGACTGCGAGGTCATCTCAGTGGCGGTGGTGGCCATTTGTAAATGGAGTAGTTACTCTATTGGAAATAGGCGGGCCCAAGCAGGGCTTGCCTCCGGTAGTGCGTCTTCAGGTGCCGTGATGGGATCTGTAGAACTCTGCTGCAGATGGATGCTACCATGATTCCCAGACCAATCAGGAGTCGCTGGCCTTACTTGTTTGTCTTGATGGGGGGATGGCTTCACCAGCTGTGAATTAAGGAACATTTCACTGGTGTTGATATCCCCGACTTCCATGAATTTGTGTCATGTTCTTACACAAACATTCTAAGCCTGCTAAATAGTTTTGGGTAGTAAATGCACTCAAGGGTTATGGACCTATCTTTTTGATGGGGTATAGTTCCTATTTGGTTCTCATCCTTGTCCTTTTGAATTGTGCCAGTGGCTAAAAGAAAATATGTAACCTACAACATGTGCTTTACAGGTGAAATCAGACCCTGGAAATGATTGCAATATAAAGGTTACTTTCACAATATTTACATTGTCGTTTGATGCATGCATTTGTGTTTGGTATGTTGTGTTTATGGGTTTGAGGGGTCAGAAATGCGAGACGGACACAATGGTATAGTTTTCTCAATGTTTTCTATGTATTAAATGAAAAGGGGTGAGATAAATGCCTATCTTTCCCTATAGTAACAAGGATGTCCCTAACTAGCAAATTAAAACTAAAGAAAAATGGCCTAGTGTCCAAAACGTCTCTGACCCTCATACTACTACATACAACAACAAAATACAAGGAATATTTGGCTGTCTTGAATCTAATAAAACAATGAAACAGTTCAAACTTATAGGTTTTAGAAAATACTCCTTGTGACCAGGGTTGGGCTCCCTTCCCCTGGATCAATTCAGGAATACCCTTGGTAAAGTTCTGATTGAACAAAGTTCTGTTCAGTGTAACACAAAAGGTCTTTTCCAGCCACTGCATGATTCCACTTGATAAAGTAAATGTCTCCTTCACAGAAACCTGTTCAAAATGCAAGCAGTTGTTTCCCACCATACCCTTCTTGGCAAGGCAAATGGTTTACACATCAAAACAACTGTTGTTCTCCAAAGTATCCTTCTTGGTAAGGCAAATATCTCGCTCTCTGTAAAAATACAAGTGCATAAACCAAAGCAATGGTTCTCCCCAGAGATATATTACACTTAATCTTCCAATGGAATACTTTTTCAGGATAACAGTTTGACAAAATGACAATAGAGTTAATAGGTTCATTCCACCACACCTTTTAGGTACAAACGCATTTTTTTCCAATCAGCTTCTTTTTTCCTGGTCTACTCACCTGCCAGGACTAACTACTTTGATCCCTTTCCTGGTGAAAGAAAACTCCTACAACTATAATTGAGCTTAGTGGCTATATTTTTTCCAACAATCTCCACACCAGTCTCGCAGGTGAGGAGGGTGGAACAATGGCTGCCACTTTTTATAGTGTCTTGACTCTTGGCAATGTGGATTCCAAGTTTCTCCAAATTGGAAACTCAATAAAGGAGAATCACACCTTAGTTGCCTCTTAACTACTTCTTTACTGCCTCTTGGCTATTGCCAATGTGTGCTACAAGATTCCCCAAGTTGGTGTCCAATATAAGGGGAGTTGACCCCTTATCACCTCTGTATTGTTTCTTTGTAGCCTCTTGGCTGTTGACAATGCTGGTTACAGGTTTCCCACAGTTGGAATCCCCTAAAAGGGGAATTGCGCCCTTGCTGCCTCTGCACTTTATTTGTTTGGTATTCAAAATTATTGTTTACCATCAATTGTCCTGATCAGAGGGCCCTGGGGTAACCTTCAGGTTTAGGCCAACTAACTAGTCTTCCAGGCCGGCAGACTTGCAATAGCCCGGTGGCACCGGGAAGTCAGGCGCTGTTCAATTTTTTCGGGTCTTCCGGCTACCCGCCGGTAGCACTGTGGTAGGGATAGGGATAGATAGAGATAGGGATTAGAGATAGAGATAGAGATTCGTAATGAGGTCCATTTTTGGTGTCTCCACTTTACTGTCTCATGCTGCGGCAGACCACTTGCGTCCTGCCCACTCTGAGTTGCCAGCTTCTGGGGACCTTCAGTGGACGGCACAGCTCTTCCCTGGAGCTCTGATAGCTCAGTTGAACCTCTGCGACCTCTCGCACACCGAAGCACCACAAGCTGGGTTGGGAGCACATCTCCCACTCGGCTGGGCTTCTCTTCCAAATGCGCTTCCTGCTGCACGCACTCTGCAATTTCACTCATCTTCACTTCTCGTATCGGCATCAGCTAGCGTTCTTCTTTCTGCTGCACTCACAGCACTCCGGACTGCCTCTGCCTATGCTACTTCTCCCGCATCTCTCCTCCTTAGCTGCAACTCATTCTTGAGAGTAAACATTATTTATTTATTTAATTTATTTGCATTTTTAAAGTGCTCACACCGCTTGCAGGCATCAAGGCGCTGTTACGGGAATTGTTTGTTTTAGTTGCGTAGTTGATTGTCTTAGTTGCATATTTATAACACGCTTAAATACCCAGAGGTTTCTAAGTGCAGATCCGGGGATCGAACCTGTGTTGCTTCGTGTCATCTTGCTTCCAAGACAAGCATGTTGCTGCTGAGCTATTCTCCTGGGACAGCCCGGGAGGATAGCTCCCGGATTGTTCCACTCAGGTGTTTTGCTGTGGAATATCTAGACTGGTCAGTAGCACCTTTCATCCTTACTCACTCTGGGCCCTTTTTCCTCGTCCCATTACCACAGACATTATGGATCATGAAGTCCATATTGGTGTTGATCCTTTGGTATTTAGTTCATTTTGACTGCTTTGTGAACTGATAGTTGTCAGAGTTAGGGGATGTCATGAAAAGGGTTTATGGTCCGACATTGGAGTGAGGACCTCTAACTAAGGCAGAATTATGACAATTAGAGGATGTCATATTTAATTCCTCAACTCCCAAGGTACTAACCTTATTCTGTTTAAAGGACTTTTGATAGCATGTTCTTTGGGTACTTTCATGAGAAGGACTTGTGTACTGAGAGCATGCCATTAAATATTCAGGAATCAGGGGACCTTCATCCTCACAAGAAGATGAATACTGTGTTTCTCCAAAGGAGTCACCACTTCCCCCTGACAACCATCTCCTGCATTGTGATCCTCCCTCATGATACCCCCCCTCAGTGTTAGGATCAGGTAGCGGCTGCCTTCCGCTTGCCACATGGGCGGAGATCTTAGGCTGAGGTTTAGTGATGGCTCTGCAGGATTCATTACAACGGGGCACTCTTATCATCATAGCTGCAAGCAAGATACACTATCAACACAGAACAAACTACTTTATGCAATGCCTCTAACTCTGTAAAGGAGTTTTCTGTCAAAGGTCTTTGCTCCAATTTTTCCACAGAGGCCCATGTGATTTTTAGTATAGCTCTGCTAAAACCCATAGGTGTTTTACAAGACAGTCCTCACAAAGTTAATAATGCTGTTAACTTATTACCACTGACTTGTGCGTTCTGTAGAATCAACACTCCCATTATTAGGTGCATGAGGTGCAAGGCTTTCAGGTTTGTGATCAGTGACCTAGCAGAAGGGTGAGTACACTTTTAAATCAAATGGTGACTTTATTAGAATTGTAAACAGTTGTGATTGAGCCTTTAAATTGATCCTCCAAAAATCGCTTTATGGAGAACATTGGTATACCAGTTGAGTGGACATCTTTAAGGAGGTGACAATTGTGCCCTGAATCTGGGTGAATCAGAGTTCAGAAACACATTTTAGAAGGTTATTTTGGGGTATTGTGTGTCTTCTGATGAGAAGTATACCTCTCCATCTCTTCCCTTCAGAATTTACTAGTGTGATATATAAGATAGAATAGCATTGTGTACTATCACCTGTGGTGGATCAGAAGAAGGAAACAAACACTCTGAAGACATGATTCAAACTATTTAATGAAACATATTCATAAAATCCATAACTTGTCCTATTACTGGAGGAAAAACTCTACCTGTCTAAGGAAACTAAAGGTGCTTGTCAGTAGTCAGTAAGTCACAGCAAAAATGTGTTCAATCCAAACTAACCCTATCTGAACCTACCACTTTATTTAACTAACTTAAATAGACCAAAGGAATGTCTTGTCTTCACCAGGTCTCCTCAGTTGCTTTGACAGTCTCTGTATTTAAAGATGTTGGGGCTCATTACGAGTCCGGCGGTAGCCGTACAGGTAAAACTGGCAGGCTGCCGCCGGACTCGTGGGGATTTACCTGCTCCGGACTTCCTGGTGATCCATTAATTCCGGAGCTGACATTCTGTAAATCCCCTTTCCCGTGGATATCATAATGGTGCCAGTGTTTCTGCATCCGTCTGTTGCTGTGTGGCGTTACGCCCGTCAGGTCAGTCCTGGCAGCTGTACCACCACACGGTCAGAGAACTCGTAGTTAGCCGGTCCAGAAAACAGTGCCGGTACGGTTTTACCGGCACTGTTATATACGGACTGGCTAACTTGTAATAAGGACCATTATCTGTGATACATATATTTCTTGATATAATCTCCTTGGATAGTCTTTAAGATCAATTCTTGTAGCTCTTCAAAAGTACCCGTATGCCTCGTCCATTCATCCATTCTGATAACCTTTCTGTCTTACAGTGTTTCTTGGGTTAGCTTGACCATTCAGGCATTTTATAACCTGTTTCTCATTTTACAATTCTGTGTTAGGGCCTCATTACAAGTTGTGCGGAATGTGTTTAACGGCGCCGGTAATGGTGCGGTCGCCATTAAACGCATTTCGCACTATTACGTGGTTCCCTCGCGGGACCCGATGTGGACGTCTGGTTTACCCAGAAGTCCATAGCGGGTCCCGCGAGGGAACCAGGGAGCTAAGAATGGGCCCTCTTGTAATGGGCCCGTTGTTAGCTCCCTCCCCATTCCCATTGAGCCCTATGGGGGCTCGAATGGGAATGGGGAAGGTCCGGGTTCCCTGAATGGGGAAATACCGGGCCCCCCATACTCGGAATGGCCCAGTATTTCCCCATTCAGGGAACCCAGACCCGGACACGGTTTTGGAGGCAGCCATGGCGCTAGTAGTGCCATGGCTACCTCCAAAGCCGTAATGAGGCCTCTAGACTTCTTCCAGTCTTTTCTTGAAAGGAAAGTGGTTTCTTCCCCTAAAACTTGTTTCCAGTGTCTGTTAGTTCTCAACCTGGGTTGCTTAATGCCCTCTTTTCTAGGCTTTTCACATATTATCTTATTTGGTTTCCTGCTTGATATCTCGACCTGTGGACCAGGACGAGTTTCTCCCTTCACATCATAACCCTCTTACTTGTTCGGGTTATTCATTATTCTTTCACAATTCCAATTACACAATTACTTTTATTTAATCATCCATAGGACAGGGACGAGTTTCTTCTGATCTATAATTGTGTCCTGTAACGTCCTGCTTCTCCTGGTTCCCCCGGTACCTCTCTCTGTGCTGGGGACAGCAATGAGGATCGGCTCTCGGTCAGGGTTCCTTTTTCCCTTTTTGGGTTCCCGTTCTCAGGTTCACATCAGGTTCCTGCAACGCACAGGTTGGTGATTGGAAGCGACACATGCGTCCTGCACCAGTGATTGCGGCGACATTCATTGGACATCCTGTCCACCATGTTATTCTTGTGGTAACACCACCATCAGTTGGTTTGTTCCTCTTTCTTTCCTCACAATGCTTTCCTCGCATCTGCATACGATGGGTCTCCGGCGTCTCGTACTGGCATTCTCTGTCTCTTTGAAAGTAGCAGGCTCCACAGCTTGCTTTTTCTCCACCTCCACAAAGCATAATAATGTCAGGGGGCTTCCTCTGAGCCCCCTGACATTATTATGGGTCTCCTCATCCTCTCCTACTCATTACAGTTTAATATGCATCTCTTGTTAAAGAGACATCACCCTTTTTTTTCATAGTTGGCTTTCTTTTTGCATTGACTTCAGCCAAAGATAGAGATGCGACTTTATGTAATTTCATAGGCAGTTCCATCTATGTGGATATTGTGTTTGGCGTAGGGAATTCCTCTTAAAACATGTGATCCTTGTCCCCAAAAGGGGAGTCTCTCCCGGTGAGGACCCACTTGCCTCAACACTTATGGAGGTTTTGGAGAGCAGTCTCAATTCCCTAGCCTCACACGGGGCTCCCCCTTTGGGAGACGGGATGAATCCCCTCAATTCATCACACACCACATAGTCACCTGAGTGATTGCTCTCATATGAAAACATTAATTCATGATCCTCTTCTAGAAGCGGGTCATACATGTCCGATTTGTATTGTGTGTGTGTTAATTAGGGAATAGCTTGAGCGTTGCTCTTTTCCTTTTCACTTGCCATGCTTTTGTAGATGTTTCAAGGCTGTCCCATATCATTTGACTGCACTAGTTTGCATTGATCCAGATTTGTGTGGTCTTTGTGTAATCCTTTAGGTTTTGGTGCCATTGTCTTGCATTTTCAGAATGATTCCTAGCAAGGCACTGGAGTTGTGCAGTTTGAATTAGGGTGAGATGAGTGGCTCCATTATTCATTGTGTGTGTCAAGCAAATTCATTTTGCAGTCTGAAATCATAATGTCGTCCTCCGAAGTTTGAAAGTTTACATTATGTGGCATTTTTAAAACCCATCCATCATGGTGTGAGATGTGAATGTTAGGGGAGCTGTAGCTTGTGGCATCAGGCGTCATAACTATAAAAACAGTGAGAATATGTATCCATATTTAAGTAGATGCTCTTTTTTCTTCACCTGCTGACCTTGTAGATCCTACTGATGGTTTAGCAGCTGTGACCTATAATTTCCATGCTACATCACACATTCCTTGGTAGTGAATGTTTTTACTACTGTTCCTGGAAATTCCTTGTTTTCTGTCTGTAATGCCTAGGACTCTATGCCTGTCCACTTCAGATGTTTCATTTGGGGGCTACTCCATTGCCTATATGTCAGAAGGCATGGGATTTGTAGAGTTTCTGTGATCTGGGTGTGGTATGTGTCCAATATCAGACATCCACAGTGTGATTAATACAGTAGGTGAGGTACAGTTGGTAGGGTCTGAGGTTGGATCTTTTGTCTGTTTCATCTGTGTGCTCAATTATGGGCCCTTCAGCAGTCTTCTTATGGCAAGTTCACCACTATGCTTAAATATTACACAGTTGTTTTAGTCCAATACATCATGTTTGATGATGTGTGTCCAGGATGCTCTTAACTGATATGTCTCCAGGCTACATGGGCTGTGCTTTATTTAATACCAATTAGAGGTGCATCCAGTGGGATCTAGCTGGTAGAAATTGTGGAAACAAATGGCAGGCAGCAGACAACGTGTCCCAACCAAAACGTATATTTAAGTGAGTTTTTAATTAAAATCTCTAGCATAGGAACAAAAACGACATACAAACTAAATAAAATAAAATGAGCAGTTATATTTGACTGCATCTGGGGGGCTTATTTGTTTTGAAGAACAAACAATATATATATATATTTGGGGCCATTCTCCAACATGATAGAAGGATAATAATGTTTTCTTTTCTAGAATCCATGCTTTAAGACATCACATGGATGTCCTACTCTCTTTGTTTGCATGTTGCTAACCTTTGGTTCATATAGAATCCATGTGGCCCAGAATCATGCACCCCTTCTGCTACCCAGGCTTGAGCAGTGGGGCCCAGAGAAAATGATTAAGGTAGGCTCAACACTCTGTAATCAGAGTGAAACAAGATCCTGACAACTCTATTGGTCTTGAATAGAGGAGACATTCAGGAAGGCTGAAGGAACCTGCCATGGATTATTTTTACAATAAATACTGGTTTGTGTAAATATGAACAGATGAAGCAGAGCCCTGCAAGGGCAGAGAGGTGGGATTGAGGTAGTGGTTCAGAGTACAGAGGGCAGGATGTGAGCATCAGCATGCAGTCTAGAACAGAAGAACTGGTTTAGAGTGCGTGGGTGTTGAATGGTAAATAAAATAGGAGTTGTTGGTGGGTCTGGGTTAATCAAAAAGCAGGTATCAGGGAATTGAATTGATGAGCATAAGTAGGTGGGAGACCCATTGTGGGTCTGTATCTTTAGATGAGAGAGAAACAAATATGAGGGTGGCTGGATTGAGGGTGATAGTAAACATGTGAAAGTGGGTGGGAGGTACGAACAAAAAAGGGACATAAGCAGGAGGGGGAAACAGGTGAGGCTGGTTGGATTATTATGGATACAAATTGAGTTAGGGTTTGTTGACGAAAACAGTGTGTGGATGGGTGGCAGGTGACTGCGCTGGTAGAGAGAGAGAAAAGGGGTATGGAAGATGGTATGGCATGGGAATATAGTGTAGGTGAGGGGTACGGTTGGGTGCATAGGGCGATAGTTGAGGTGGAAAGATGGTGCAAACATGCAGGCATGGATGGATTGATGGAAGATGAGATTGGGAGGTATTTTTGGTGGTGTTTCCAGGTGGATGGGGAGACAGAATAGGATGTAGTAGATTTATGTTGATGCAAGGGTGGGACAGTGTTAGCAGAGTGGGAGCTTCACAGTGGGACAGTGTGAAAGAGATGTTCTAGGAATGTTCTAAGGATTTGCATGTGATGGGGTAGACACTCCAAAATTGCCTTCTTTCACTCTTAGAAAGGTCTCCCACACCTTCTTGAGATCCTCTCAGATTCCCTGGGACCCTCTCATGACACAAAGATTTGCTTGAAACACGTGAGAAGAACTTTCAATGCACACCTGAGTTGATGAAGCAACCATCCAAGGCAGAAAGGAACTCTGCCCCTATTCACTCCCAGGTCACATTGGGAGTGACCTTTGCTGTGGGCCAGGACCTGCCACTCTGCATCAGAATCTTCTAAAGCTAGAAGAGCAGACCCTGACCTGAACCATCCTGTCCTCAAGTCCCAGTGAGTGGGCCTCAAGCTCCTTGTTCTGCCACACCAGCTGGTATGACAGTGTTAACCCCACCAGGAACAAAAGAGAATATGCCCGCAATAGTTTTTGCACTCGTCCACAAATTCTCACTATTGCTTGCACTTTGAACCAGCTTGACGATGTATCGTGCCATAGCTGAGCCTGTCACCTGCTAACCCCGAATGAGGATATTAGTGTATAGGTGGAAATGCACGCATCTTCAAAACTTTAAACTGCAGTTATATTTAGACAGACTCAACTAGACAGTCACATAGATATGTTACAACCTACTTTATATATATACATTCATTAGAGAATCAAGCACCATGTGAAAGAGAAAATAGTGTTGTTCTGTTCAGCTGGTGAACACAGATGGTTTTACTGCAAACATCTTCAGTTAAAAGGACCTCCTTCCCTGAAGGAATATGCATAGTGATAACAATTGTTTTCTTAAGCTTTTTTTATTTTTTTATTTAGCCTGTCCTTTTTTAGCTGAGCTCCAGATGCAACTGATGGTCACATTCGTCTATTTGTGGATTTAGACATATCTGAGATGAGAATTTGATACTGGACATTGGACAGGGATTATAGAAAAAGAGGGTTGCTATACATATTGGGCCTCATTACGAGTATGGAGGTAGCCATGGTGCTATTAGTGCCATGGCTACCCCCATACCGCATACCGGGTCCGGGTTCCCTGAATGGGGACTTACCAGGTCATTCCAACCTTGGAGGACCCGGTATTTCCCCATTCAGGGAACCCATCCCCATTCCCATTCGAGCCCCCATAGGGCTCAATGGGAATGGGGAGGGAGCTAACAACGGGCCCTTTAATAACTGGCCCGTTCTTAGCTCCCTGGTCCTTTAGCAGCTCCCGCTAAGGGACCTCATAATGCAGCGGTAAGGGGTTAACGGCACCGGCACCCCTTACCGCCGACCTCGTAATGAGGCCCATTGTATACAAGGTCCTGAGTTTAACAATTGTAAAAGCAAAACTCTCTTGTAAAGTATTGCAGCATCAAAACGGAGTGCCTGATTCACAGAGTGTTTTCTTATCAGATTGCACCATTATAAAACACTTCTATGAATTAGGCCCAGATTAGGCCCTAAATGTCCACATAACCGGCAATATGGCTTTGGTTAATAAATATCGTTTTCTTAGAGGACCCTTCCTTTAGCATCAATATTTCCTAAATTCTTCTGTCATTGGCTTGTTCGGAAAGGGCATTCATTGTTCCAGTTTAACATTTTCTGAATGTTCTCTAGAGTTATTTATGTTTATCGTTTCTTTAAAGAAAACTGTACAGTTACGACAATCACAAACAACATGTAGGTAGTCTATAATGAAAAATAACTTGCTGCAAGATCGCAAAGGTGAGAATGTATATATGTAATTAACATCATGCCTAATTTGTGATTGTATATCAGAATCAGAAATAACCCTATTTTGGGAACTAGCCGAAAAAAGTACAATACAAAAAAGGTTTGCACACTTCATCATAATACAACATAGAATTATCGGGAAAAGGAAAAAAAGTATATTAAATACTTTGGGGTCTCAGTAAGAATTGGGTTGTATATAGTAAAAGTGGCAGTAATGGAATTATCACCACTATTACTGTACCACCGAATCATGAATCAGTGATAATACCATAGACATAATTTGCACTGGCAAAATTAGCCCCAGTGGAATTACAGCCCAGACCAAAATAGTATTTCTGCCATAGAAATACAGCTAAAATACTAACCACTATGAGTGGTAATTCTGCCAACAACAGAGTGCAGTTCTCGCCACCTTTTAGGTGGAGGCAAATGCAGACAGATGCCAGAAATGAAGCCAGAGATGCACCCATTCCACTCAAGATGGTTACTAAAGGCACACACCTTCCCCAAGCATACTTTACAGCACCATGCTGCCACTAGCCATTGCGAACTGTGGCATGCAGCTGCTCATGCTGTGCATAGACCTTCCGAGTCAGGAAGAACAACACAGTTCACAGAGTGATTAGAGGAGGAGGAGGAGTAGGAGAAGGAGCAAATACCATGTAAGGTGAGTACCCTTACCCCAGGTCAGGCCCTCACCCTGGACCTTGACTGACAACCAGCTGGTTACCCCGTACCAGCTGAATAGGGAGACCATAAGTGAGTTGCTCACCTTAATGCAGCATGATGTAGAGAGCAGGATAAACAGAAGAACAGCTATACCCCGCTGCTGAAGCTTTTGTTTGTCCTTCACACCCTAATGACTGAAAACTTCCAGCACTCCCTGGCCATGCTGCATGGCATATCACAGGCCACATTCTCCAATGTGCTAGTGCTGTAAGCCTTCCTCTACTATGTGTCATAGTACACTTCCCTGCCCACCACCTCAACACAGGAGCATGCCATAAAGACACGGTTTCATGCTGCAGCCCACATGCCCAACGCCAATGCTGCCCTGGACTGCACCCATGTTGTGTTGGTGGCCTCCAGGCATCTGAAGATGTATACCACTACAGGACGCAGTATCACTCCCCCTGGACCCTCACACAAAGCCATGGTCCTACACAACAGCACACTGCCTGCATACATGGAGAGGCACAGAGGCCAACAGACATCTATATTGGGTGAGTACATGTACCATCTGTAAGGAACTCATGGTGGCAACTGTAAAGGAAGACTGTTTATTAAACTGTATATGTGGGTTAGAACAACGCCTAATCAAATCCTGAATCTAAAATCGGAGCAAGCTATGAGCATCAAATAATAAGGCAGTCCTAGTGGCGTCTTGTCAAATAAAAGAATCTATACTAAGAAAAACCTACTGCTAATCCTTACGCTAAATACAAAAAATAGAATTCACAGGAAAGAAGGACGTGTTCACAATTAATAAGTTGGGTCTCCCGTCTCCCCATTTTGAGCATGGGATAAGGGAGGACCCTGGACCAAAGCACAGACTCGTGCTTTCATAAGCATTAGCTAACAGTTCAACTTTCAGCTAATCATGAGAAAAACACAGGTTTGGCAGAAAAAGTCACAAAACCACAGCGCTTGTATGAATAAATATAAAGAGTGCACATAGGCTACAGGTGCCTGAGAGGTGTGGGAGTACTGCCAAGTACAACCCACTGTTGTGGAAACAATTAGAGCACGGGCAATTCTCAGTCGCACTGCGCCCAAGAGTGCAATATAGGCATGTGTTTGCAAGTAATTGAAGAGAGATGTGGTTATAAGTCCGATGGATATATTTGCAAAGTAAATGGAAGATGGGACCTCAGATAAATTGAATGAAGGACAGTGCCAGAAAACTCTCTCACGGCTTCGCAATTGCAGTAATTTCAGCACAGCAGGAAAAGCCAAAGTGATGTGAAAGGAAGCAGCCCCTTTCAGCTAATCATGGCCTTCAGTGGTTAAGTCTCTTTTCTACAAAAAGTCTCTTGCCTCCGAGAACCTAATGTCTTCAACAAAATAATAAACAAAAGTTCCTTTGTGCTTGTAAGTTGGGTGATGCCTTTTCACCCCTGGATCTCCCTCTTCCGGGCTCAGACCCTTCTTGATTGTTAGCCCCCCCCCCGTCGCCGGGTTTGCTATGGCATTCAACACAACCTTCTTTGTGACTTATATTTCATTCACAATTCATAATGTCTTTTTGAACAGTTCCCTGTGGACATCCCTCTGCCAGATTCATTCTTGACAACACACTATTCATTGGGACTTCAATCGCCCCTTTTTATCAGCATTCCTCCGTTGGGTTCACTCTTGCCAACTTTACGATGCAGGACTCGCTTCCCTTAGCTTCACAATCATCTGTCGGTCATAGGCTTTCGACTGTACAGAAGATTTTACTAGACGCCTGTATGACCACTTTGGCCCCTTCTCTGCTTTCTCCCAAGGCCTTCTGGTTAAGGTAGTTCAACAACAGGGTAATCGCCCAGAGTTTTTCCTGGGAGAACATCCACGTTGATCTTGACTCTTCTGTGCTGGCTTTCCCCTTGTGTATCAACAGTTATATGTACTTTCTTTAATCAGCCGCTTGCTACTTTCATTCAACACATTTTGGTTTCTTATCGGCTCTCCGCTCGACTCACTGGCTGTGAGGATCAGCTTGCTTATCTTGTCTCTGGATTCAAGGCCGGAACCATAGGGCCAAGCATATCTCCCCGGTTCGGTTGTCAGCGGAGGCGGACCCTGTGTTGCGTCTTCATCTGCTGCAACACACGCTGACTATTGTTTGCGGTCTTATGATTCCTTCTGTGGAGGTTTCACAGGCCTGGCTTGGAAAGGGCAAGGTTACTTCTCTCCTTGTCACCCTCTCGGTTATGCGCCAACTTTCTCCTCCTCTTGAACTGCCGTGCTGAGTTACTCCCTCTTCATGTGATCTGCCTTGCTCGTATTGTGCTCCTGTTCTCCACCTTTTATCCCTGTGGGGAAGGGAACGGGTTGTCAGGTGTGTGTGATTCTGGTAAATTGCCTGACTCTGCCTGACCCTTGTGGTGGACATGTCAGGTAGACGGCTCTGGTGTTTGTGCATCGTCTATCCCTACCTACTAGATGTCTCCAAAGCCATCCGCGCCCAGCAAATACCAAAGAGTACTACCTTGAACTCTTCAACCTCTCACTAGCAACAGGATCAGTGCAACACACATTCAAATCGGCTCACATCAAACCACTCCTTACAGATGCCGTGGGAAATGTGGAAGACCTTAACAACTACTGACCAATTTCAAATATACCATAACTGCCAAAGCTACTAGGAAGCTACGTCTATGAGCAAATCTTGGAATTGATGAAGTATAACCACTGCTAGATCGGTCAAAATAGGCTTCAGACCCATCAGAGGAACAGAAACTGTGCTAATGTCTATCTGGGACGGCCTAAAGACCAACGCAGCCTCCAATACTAACCCTGCATTAATACTACGTAATCTCTCAGCAGCCTTCAACACAGTCAACCACAACACTCATCAAAAGACCAGAAAATAATGGGGTCTGCAACATTGTTCTTCTCTGGTTAAAATCCTTCCTGACAGAAAGAACAGAAATAATCTTGCTCGAGCCATTCAAACCAACACCTCGGAAAACAACATGTGTGTCCCACAGTGCTCATCATTTTCACTGTTACTCTTAAACATCTACTTGACTCCACTGATCTACCTCATCAAAAAACATGGTCTCACCTGATACAACTATGCAGACGACAACAAAATCCTCTATTAAATCAACGCCAATGAAGAGCAATACCCAACGCTAACCAACCAACTGCCTCATTCAACTAAACCAATGAATGAGCACCAGCAGCCTTAAACTCAACCCGGACAAAACCGAAATCATGATTCCACCTAATTACCTGGCAAACAACCAGAACATTCCATGGCCCACTGAACTAGGCAACACGCCAGGACAACAAGCTAACACTAGAACCACAGGTAAACACAGTAGTTAAGAAATGCTTCTTCCAACTATACATGATAAAGACAATTCTTCCCTTCTCCTCACACACAGAATGCTCGCCATCATCTCACTTGTCATGTCAAGAATAGACTACACCAACCGCATCTACATTGCAATGCCAGAATTCCTGTTGAGGAAGCTACATTGAATACAGAACACAGCTGTTAGACTAGATCTTAAACTCACAAGAAGAGGATACATCACACCAGCACTGAGAATGTTGCATTGGCTACCAGTCAGAAAACAAATGTTCTTCAAAACACTCTGCATAACACACAGAGCAATGCACAGCCAAGGGGTGGAATACATACGTGAGAAAATCACCATCTACAAACCAACACGAACACTAAAATCCATCAACAACATCTGCCTCGAACACAAGCAATACTCAAAGCAACAATTTGGGAACCAGCATTTTCCTGCATAGCGATGAAACTCACTCCCGAAGGAGATACAAACAACAGAGGATCACCTCCAGTTCAGTTCAGAAAATTATTAAAAACATGTCTCTTTAACATTCCAAGCTGAAGAAAAAAACAAATATTCCACCCACCACAACACAAGAGAACTCCAAATGACTTAACCTTTCAAATGCAAACCATGTATACACCAGGAAGAAGACTAAGCAAAAGAGAAACCCATTGCAACATATCCAAGCAGCCCCAAATACACCTACTAATACATCTCTACCTCTTTAACCCTCTAAACTCTCAGCATATCCACCTCATTACACAACCGACATGACACAAACCTCAGACATGAAACACAAAAAGTACAAACATTTTTCCATCTCTCCAAAATACACAACACACACAGGAATACTTGTATACAACACACAAATGCCAATCTAACAAATCATACCAGCACACAGCAACCAAAGTTTCCGAACTGAGCTACCAACAGCACATCAAAGCTCCCTTGCACTTTTTCCCTCTTAACCCCACTAACCTTATCAACTCCATTCCTTACCAGATCCACCAGAGTGCCTGAAGACTATGAAAAATGGCAGTGTGGCACGGTACAAGTCCCAATAACATAACATGACATAACAATGCAACATCATACATCCCTATTCATTGCACCACAAAGTACAACACTGCACCAAAAAATATTTAACTCCAGCGGTAGTAATGCCATGTACTCAGGTATATGATGCTATCACGGAATAGTCATAGACACCAGAAACCTTCGGAGATACAACTCACCAGCCATTAGGGCACATGCATGAGAGCAATGCAAAGCCCCACAAGAGGCACCATGGCATCCTGAACTTTGAGGTGGGTGCATGGTGTCACATGACAATGCAAATACTCAATGATTCCAAATGCTAGTACTATGATTTTCAGACATATTGTTTAATAATACCATAGAAGGTATGCACAGAATTTATTTCCATCAACATGCCATTGTAAAAGGCAACACATCCACAATGCTCTCTGACTGACACCTTTGCCCTAGCAGGTGACTCTAGCTACCCCTAGCTAATAAGGCTCATGACGCCTGTGCGGGATCCACAGATGCCAGAGAAGCAGGCCACCATGTCCAGAACAGACTCTGTATTGACTGGACCCGAGACCTGTGAAAGGCTCATTTCAGTTGCCTACACCAGACTGGAGGGGCATTGCTGTACAGGCCTGAAGAAGTTGGACAAATTGTGCTTGCCTCTGACATGCTGCACAACATATGTCTCAAGCAGAATGCCCCTCTACCCCTGATGTGGACATGCCTCCCCCTGAAGAGGTGGTCACACTGCCTGTGGGTGATGCAGTGCCACTCATTGGGCAGGAAGAGGGCAGGGATGTACGTATGGTTCATCAAGAACTCATGGACAATTTCTTTTTAACACATTTAAATCCACATGCTAACCACCACTGTAAATATTGTCACTAAAGAAACAAACACATGTACGCAAAAAAGGAATGCACTGGCTTTGTGTCAAGTGAAGTAATATTTAATGTTGAAATATGCAAACGCCCTTCCCCATCTCCCCCTCCCCGCAACCCCATCCCCACCACCTCACAAGACACTACCCTAAACTCACCTCTCCTCCCCCTCCACAACACACAAAACCCTTCCCACCACACATCCCCCACCTGCCCCTCCCCACAACACCATCCCAACATCTTTTCTCACAACACCATCCCAAAAACACACCCTCACCACCCTCTCGCTATAACACCATACCCAACAAAGACACACCCATATCCCTCTACCCACAACACCATGCCCAACTCACACCCTTCCTCCTCCCTCCCCACAGCACACATGCCCACCTCCCCACTCTCCTCAACACCATCCCCAACACACACTCCCTAGCTCCCCCTCCCTATGACCCCATCCCCAACACACTCACAACCACACCCCTTCCCCAAAACACCATCCCCAACACACACCCAGCTGCCTCCCTTCCCACAACACACATGCCCACCTCCCCCCTCAACACCATCCCCAACACAAACTCTCTACCTCCCCGCTCCCCATAAGAACATCCCCAATCCACCCGTGTGACTATTACATACAAATGAACAGTCACTTGTATGGCGTCTTGCTCTTACTAGTGTCCTCCAACATTTTCAGAGACAGATTGCATGCATAGCGGTACCTTGGCATGCTGGGCAGTGATTCCTCTGTGGGAGTGACAGAGGTGGATTGATCAGATTCATGGCAGGAACATGCTGGCCTGCAATGATTCCACAAAGGATGAAATGCCCTCTGTAATCTCCCTCACTCTCAGGGATAGGTGATGTTGGCATTGCCCTGAATTCCCATGCATGTGATGTGGACGTGCCTGCATCCTCATCCTCCTCCTGCGTTGCCTGTAAACCTGTTGGGCAAACAATGACATGCTGCTACACATCATGCCTACATGGGCTTGCTAGTCATACAGGCTACATGGTGGATGGAAATCTTACCCATGTGGTCTGAGGGGTATGGTCGATTTCAGGCCTGTGCTTATGGCCACTGCAAGTTGGGGGTAGTGTCAGCTGATGGTGTACTACCCATTGGCATGTGGCGGCATCCCCCCTGTCCATTGGGGCCATCTGTGCTAAGGGAAACATGCTTGGGATGGTCAATTCGACCTATTCATTGTCTGGGGATGGGGGCATTCAAGCTTACAAGATCCAACTTGGCTGCTGGGCCCGGCCTCCGAACTCCCGACTCCTTTGAGGCCAGGACTAGGGGGTCGACGCTGACAACTTGTGAGGGGTCAGAAATTAAACCCAGACACAAAGTTGTCATGTTTCTAGTTATAGACATCTATTCATATAAAAAGGGCAGGGAAAATGCCTCTCTAACCCTAACCTAAATAGGAGTTTCCCTACCTAAAAACAAAAACTAAGGATCTTTCAGGATGTCATAAATCAACAAGCTGTTCCTGTATCCAAAACTGTCCATCCTGACCTCACACTTAAATAAAATAACAAAGTGACAAGGGAGATTTCTATAACATGGTATTTACAAAAAGGTTGCTTTACCTAATAGTAGAATGGCTTCAATGTAAATGTTCTCCAAAATGGAAAATACCTTAATTCCAAAGGGTGATTCCCTTCCCCTGGATTCTTCCAATATATCACATATGTCTCTGAGACTAACAGTTCTTTAGGCCTTCCTTGACCCACGACAATCTTGTTCGTGTAAATTCTCTGACAACAAATGTTCCTTCTTGTAACACAAGCTCCTTCTTTTAACACAAACAATGTTTCTGCCTGACACTCCTTGTAGGTTTGCAATTTGCCTGGTACACCCCCCTGCCATGACTCGTTATGCACTCTCAAATGCCTGGCGTACTCCCCTGCCAGGCCTTACAGTTCCTTTTTATTATTCAAGTAGCATATATCCTTCTTGTCTTGGTAGGTCTACTTGATGAACATTTCTCGTTTTTACTTTGCATTCCACAATCTCAAAATGTTCAAAAATCGTCTGCACTTTTTATTTATACACAACCTTCTTGCCTTTTCACTTGTGTAACTTCCCAATGTTCTAATTGTCTTCAGCGCAGACGCTGAAATGCCCCAGGGCCCCCACTCTGGTCTGGCAGGCTCACTGGCTTACTGTAGCATACCAGACACCCTTTCACTTACGTGGCGTAACCTCGCTAACGGTTTCACACTCTGCAAGGCTTTAATGTCTCACTAGGCCCTGTCAGGGCTCCGCTCCTGCACGCTGGCTTCTGTCAAGCTCCTGGTAAGGACGGTGCTGCTTCTCTCAGCTGCCGGATGCCTATGGACCATCGTGCGGTTACTGGCAATTCCGCGGGCCACCTTGCTTGCACCACGTTTCTTTACTTCTTCTCTAGCGTGTGCCACCAACCTCCATCTGCCTTCCCTCGGGCGATCAAGTGCTCTCCTATGCTCCATATCTCAGCGTGATGATAATTTTTAAAGGTCCCACACACAGGTGTTTTCAGCCACTGACTAGCATGTTCACCAAATGTGCTACTCAGCATCAGCCCCTTCATCTTCCTTGTCTCAGTACTTGAGAGGGGTTGTGGAATTTGAATTCCACTGATTTATGTATTTATTTATTTTTACATTTATAGCAGCACACCAAACCCTCAGGCATTAGGTCTCTGATTACAGTGAGTGTGAGGTGATCATTCTTTAAAGTTCACGACACTCATAGAGCATACAGCCTACAAGTAGTGCTTGAAAAGCTTAATTTGGCAAAGCCACGCCTCACGGTTCTGGGTGCTACTTCAGGTATACAGACATGCAAGGCAAACAGGTAGGTGTACAGTCTTGCAAAGCAACGCCTCATGGTACGGGGGCTACATCAGGTATACAAATCAGCAAAATGGCAAAATGAGGTAGGTAGCAGATAAGTAAATTACATATTCAGCATCAGTGTGTTTGTCAGGTCAGGAAGGATACAAAACATGTTAGGATACATATTAAGCACTGGTCGGCAAGATGCTAAGATGTTAGGGTCCAGAGTACACCTGCAGCAACATGCTGATAGTTTATAATAGGTAAGTTTTGAGTGAAGTACATCAGCAGCAAAAAATGTATAAATTGTAATAGGTGAGTTACACGTGAGATACAAATGCAGCAGATAACTGACAGGACGTAGTAGGTAGGTTGCGAGTGGCAAGCATTTTCTGCAAAATGCTAGCAGGTTGCAGTGCCATAAGGCAATTACAGGTGGAGAGTGAACCATAGGACAGACACTACATAACACACATATGAGTCAGCGGATGATATAATAGTCAACAGATCTGATCGCTGGGATTACAATACAGCATTAGTGTGCAAAGGCAATCCGGCCACGGAGGCTCGCTCACTATGGTACATGCTTTGGAAAGTCTCATCAGCATCTTTAAAGTTTGAAGTCAGCCGGTGCAAGCAATTCAAGTCATGAGATCGGTGTGAGAAGGCATTTGAAATTATATGGCCAGGGTGTGCAAAGAGGAAGGCAACCCTGATATAATCGGCATCTGCCATTTGATGCAAAGGTAGCAACCAGATCAGATGATGCAAGCCACTTGGCGAGGGTGGGGGGGTCAGAGTGTGGCAGCATAGTGGAACAGGGGAGAGGGTGAGTTTCAGAGCAAAGAGCTGACTCCTTTGGCATGAGGAGGGTAAGAGGAGAGTATCGAGTAGCAAAATGATCACAGTGCAGACAATATAGATGTAGTAGGTGCTTTCACTTCTTGGATAGGGAATTGCCTGCTGAAGTGAAACAGGCACAGACTGCATATTCAGGGACGTGCTTTCCAGTACATGGAAAATACTGTGGGTTTCAATGGATGGATGAGAGATCTCGAGCTCCAAAGCACTATCCCTGCCCGGACAGACCCGGACAGGGCCAGCACTCCTTAGAAAGGGTCCTTGAAGGAGGGCTGGCTTTGCCTGGTGCCTCCCATGATCCCATGCATTTGTAGTTGAAAGTGCTCAATCGGGTGCGAGCAGGGGTGGAGAAATAGGCACACAATGCTCAGGAAAAGGCTTGCAGGAAACAGTGGCCAAGTTAGAATGCTGCAAAAGCTCTGATCGAGCTATCCAAATGGAAACCTGGCTTACCTCTTCATGGCTATCACCCGTGGCCTGGCCCGTATCTTGTTCAGGAGAGCAGATGGAAAAAACTCTCAGATGTAGTGGATTAACTGAAGATTTAGGTGGTTATGCAAATAAGTCCATTGATGGTTTATGGTGCATGATTCTTAAATGTCTTTCCTAATAGGTTCACATGGATGATCAGTTATACCTGAAGTAGAACTAACATGGCAATAAGCCATTCGATTATTGGTCAGCAGGGAGTCTCGCGTGTGAAAAATTGGGGGATACACATCTCATCCAATGAAGCCATGACATCCCCCGTTGGCTATCTCCTCCCATGTGATCCTCCCGCCCAAAGCCAACCCCTGTGTCAGGATCAGGTAGTGTCTGCCGTCCCCTGGCCACATGTGAGGAAGCTACTACCGTGGAATCTGTGATAACGCCATTGGATTCATCACCCACCTCTTGTGGTCAATGACTCCTGCCAATGTGTTGACAGGAGGAGGCGGACCCTGCCCTTGAAGCCATTACTCCCTATCCTTTGGGACTCTGCGCACAGCTGTCACCCTCTAACAGATCTCAGCCCAAATGGCAGCCTTACATGTGTGCTGCAGCCCCTTGAAGCATTTGATGGAATTACCATTCACAATACTTCAGACCTATTCACCGGACAGACTCAAAGGAGAAGTGTCATATATGACGTCATGTTCCATGGCAAACAGTAAAAACCTATTGAGGGGTGGGGAAGGATTAGGGGATCATCTCTATTTATAGAAAATGTGCATCGCTATTCTAATTGATTGCCAATCCAAATCCAACCTTGGACATTCGGCTTGCTAGCAACATGTACATAGAAACGAAACCCAGGTAGATGGAGATACGTCAGTTCTTTCTTTGTTTCCCAATTAGGCTATCCTCTTTCATCGGTAGGCCTCATGCCAGTGTCTTCTATTTGAGGTTTTGCCTAGCCAGTCTGCACAGCCTCGGAACATCCGAGGGAGGGTAGGTGCACTGCTATCTTAGCTTCAGGCCTAATGACTAGCTCTTGTTTGCAAGCTTTCTTCACGGGTTGTAAGATCATGAATTTGTCCATATCAACAGTGTTTTTATCCTTATTTGATTCCATTTTTGCTGGGTGGATGTCTTCTGTTGTCCTTTATAGACTTGCTCACTCTATCCCATATTGTCTTTGTGCCTTTTAATCACCCAATATTTGGCATCAGTAAACGTTTGTGTTCTATCTAATCTATGCCCTTGCGCATAGTCTGCTCGTGAACTCCCTCTGTCCTTTTCTTCATCTCTCGAAATAGCATACTTCGTCCAAAGACAATGTACTCCACTATTTTGCAAGAAAGACAGCTTCTTCATCATCTTTCCATATTAATCTCTGGGCTTTCTAATGTAAGTCCTAAACGTTGAAATATACCTCTCATAAGCAAGCTTCTATGCATTCTTTCTACCTTGGATTTCAGCGTATTTACAATTATTGACCAGAGCATCACTTCATTCTTCTTTGTATTCATAACTACTGCATCATAAAGTATATGGTTCTATTACTGCTCCACTTAAATTGTCATTCTTAAGAATTTTCATATTGTTTAAGCGTGGGGTCATATATTTTATGTTGGACGTTATTTTGCTGTTATAAGACTTTTTTATAAGACTTTGTTTAACGTCCATTTATGTCATGAGTCATTTTATTCATGGCCACTTTTCGACAAATCAGCAAGGAACATCAGGTAAGTTTCTTCTATTGTTTCAATGTGAGGGTATCTTCTGAATGGTTGCATGAGTGCATATTGTATTTCATAGAGTCAACGTGGTAGAGACATGTTGCATAAACTTGTACATGGGTTCCTAATTATAGCTCCTCATCTGTTACTCCAATAGGCTTGGGGTGAGGGGGCATTGACTAGGGAGAATGAGGTACCAGGAGTCAAACAGATCCTCTGCATAGGCCACCACTTTTTCAAAGAGGACCTACAGCTCTGTCTCGCCAAATTCTTGTTTTCTGAGCCTGTGATCAAGCACCGTTCCCACTGCTTTCTCCTGAGACATCTTTTCCCTCCCTTTGTGTTTGGATGGCAACAGAAAATGGGAGATTGAGAGTGGATTGTGTTTTTAAAGATGGACGCTACTGTGCTTCCCCTACCGTCAATGACTCTACTGCCATTGGCTGAGTTTCAGTCAGAGGAATTACCACTGATTATGCAGCAGTAACTGTAATTCCGCCGAACAGAAATGGACTTACCATTGTGGAGCCAGATTTGACAGTAAATTCGTTGGACAGAATTATTGTTGCTGTCAATGGTATGTGCACTGCCACCAAGTTGTAATGTGACAGTGATTGCGCCTGACACCACAGCGCTAACAGTGATTCTGCCAAGGTGAAATAACTGCTGTATTACTGCCCAACTCCTAATGATCCCCATTGTCCAAAAAGTAAGAATGTAAGAAAATCTGGTAAATATTTATTTTAAAATGGAGTCAAAATAAAGTGAGACTCTGTGAACATTTAAACAGGAAACATTTGGCATATCTGATACCTTAATTGATTTTGCTGTAAATCGCCCGGTTTTTTTTACGTGACAACTTACATGTGGTGAGTACGTCTTGCAGTGAACGAGTCTGGTGGTTGAAGAATATCAGAGAAAAAAAACCCTTTGCCTTAGAGATTCATACTGAGGGCATTCTAAAAGAAAGTGTGCCATTATTGCCTTTTCCGAGGGGCAGTCATCATTTACCTTGCCTTGCCCTCCATTTTTTTACACACACATTGGGATGATGAACTATGCAGAACTGGTACTTAAATTGTTAGGCGTAAATTGCACATGGTCTGCAGAAATCCCGATACCATGCACACATGACTGACGCTCACCTTTTGGTACCAGAGTGTTATTTGCGCATGTGTAGTTTCTAAGTACATTCGGAAAAAAAAGTTGTGTGAATCAAGCCAACAATGATCCGTTTTACATTGTGGTCTCCATATTTGCAAACCAAGACACAGAATTTCCTGTCCGTAATTATGTATGTGCTGAGTGTGGGTGTAAGTCTGTGCGCCACACGTTATTGTATAATGAGATGAAAATAATACATGACTTGCCGTCTTTGACTCTAGATGTATAGGCAATAGAAAATGTTCATTAATGTTCCTGACAGAACGTTGGCAAAAGCTATCATTGAAAAGGTCATGACACAATGCTTTGCTTGAAACGCTTTCAGGGAAATCATCCATGCAAAGAAGGTGCTATGTTGTTGGAGCAATGTCATGTAATTACAAACTTGATGCAGTAATGAACATATTATGCCTTCTACATTCAAAGTAAATAAATGCTGTAAAATGTGGGTAAAATGATTGTCTTTTTTGTATCATGAAAGATAAAGATCCATTTATTTTCAGCTGTTTGACTTTAAGGTGAATCTTTTCAACAGTGTCTTGGTTCCCTTTATTTTCTCTCTGTATTTGAATGTTAGCTTTATTTAACATCTTCCCTTTTTTAGGAAATGTATATTTATTTATGTGTAGAGGGAGGAACTATGTTCTTTTGATCACAAAAAGTATGTATGATAGATAAGAAATCGGATTTGAATGGAAGCACTAAGCTTCTTACAATGGGGTGAGTTTGAGTGACATTCTGACCAGGTTATTGGGGGGAACGGGTGGCTAAATGGAGCAATACATGGGTGGATTTATATAGATTAAGGACAATCAACACTAGGCATTTTTAAGTACAATTAGGCGGTACGGCCAGCTGTATTAGGGATGTGACCATGATGGATGAATTGCTTGCTTAGAGGCACAGACCATTAGGGACAGGGGCAGGTTAGAGGCGAGGAAAACATGTTAGCTAAAAGGCAGGTGAGAGGTAGGTTAAGAGGATAACTCGGAGGCAGGGAAGTAGGCTTTTAGTTTGGTTTTCAACAAATCAGTATGTACTGTTTCTCAGATATCATGGGTAAGAGAATTCCATGCAAGTAGCGCAAGAAGAGAGAAATAGTGGAAGCGAGAGGAAGCACATGGAGAGTGGGGTGCCACAAGTGTAGTCGAGGAGGCAGAGAGGAGATTAAAGCAGGGCTGTTAGAGTTGGATAGAGGAGGACAGATACGGCAATGCCTTATCATGCATGGATTTGTGAACCAGGAGAAGACAATTAAATCTGGACCCGTTTTGCATCTCCAACCATCCAGTCTGGTGATGGTACGAGGAAGTAGATGTGTAGTGATGTTGAGAGGCCAAAAGCATAGTTGTGAGACCAAAGCGTATGCTGGCACAATCCAGTTTAAAGAAGACAAGAATGGTAAAGAGATTCTTGGTGGTGTTGAAAGGAAAGAAGGGCCGGATTTTCCTAATATTTAGAAGGATGAGGCGTAACGAAATGGTGAGGAAATGAGTGCCTTACCTAAACTCCAGAGTTGACTTTATTTGTTTATTTTCCTTTCCATAAAGAATCACAGTGAACATGTACATATAACACATGAAGATTTATCAGTGAGTTTCCATCAATTACATAACATGTCACCCAACTACACAACTGGGGCCACATTACCAAAACTTTGAAACATTGCATGTGCATTTTAGCAGGGTATTGAAAATAAGGGGACACTTTACCCAGTACAGTAGATATATTCTTTCAAGGCATTTCCACAAAATGGTGCTCTGGTGTTAATATGGCTCAACGTTGGCACCAAAGGAAGCATTGCCCCTGTGAATAAATGTATTGAAGAAATATCTATTTGCAATTGGGAAATGTTCCCCTAATGCTAATTCCATTAATACGATCCAAAACTATACTTGCACCAATGCAACCTTTCTACAATAATGGTGCCTGCAGGCTTTAGTGCAATTGCAAATTAAATAGGAAGGGCTATGGATCATGTTTGATAGATCTATGCATCTTTGCCCATTGGAGCAAAAACATGTACCACTGATACTGGTGTGAATCAGTGGTTGAAGTGTGGGAAAAGAAGGAGTGGAACTATGTTCTCTACTGGCCTACACCCACTCCCCACAAACCCCATCACCACGCCCCCTCCCACACACAATACAAACCCCCAAACACATGCACCTGTTGTTTTAAGGGAACGTTCATTGTAGTGCATTAAAAGTTCAAGTTTAAACTTCTTCCTACACTTTTATTTTAAAACGAAACATTCTGGAATGGTTTATTTTTAAAATAAAAGAATAGGAACAGTAAAACTTAATGTAAAAAAGTAGAGGAGCACCGCTCCCAACCGCCCCTGCTCACTTCGACCACTGGTGTGAATAGGTACACGGTCATGAAGTCCCTGCTGTGAACTTGATCCTTCTCAGAGATGGGGTCACTGCATTTATTGAAAGCAAATGTTCAATCCATACGTGTGTGTGTGGGTTATGAATATTTCATATGTGGCTGGAAAATTTCAAATGACATGAGTGAATGGCAGAGATCACTGATTTGCCGTTTCATTTAAATCATGACACTTTGTATTCATACTTATCTGCTGAGAGTCAGGTGTTCATAAGTACTGGTCTTTTGCTCAACCACAACTGATTGACAGAGGAATTGGTTGTATTTAAGTGGTCAACAAGCTGAAGTGGTAGACACACTAGAAAGGTAGACTTGTCAAACTGTTCAACAACTAGCGATGAGCTGAGACCTAATCATTCAAGGTCAGAAGTGGGCTGTGCTGGGAGGGGGTGAGGAAATGTTAGGTGGTGGGTTTGTCTGTAAGGTCATGGCTGAGCAGGAGTGGCATGTGATGGCAGTGGGTATATGAGATCTGGGTGGTGTAATGGGGCTAGTAAAGAGGTTCGGTGGAGAGTCCCCCTAAAAGGGAAAGAACAAAGAAGGTGTTGGGGAGAAGTAAAATTGCAAACTGGGAGCTAGAGGGGTTGTTTTTGTAGGAGACAACGAGCAATTGCATATTTCTGTCACCTAGGGTTGAGCAATATGCAACTGTTCACAGGACTGATAGCAGTAGAACAGATGGAGGGGGCCAGCAGTTGTAGATCAAGCAAATGACAAGTCAAGCAGTTTCCTGTCTATGAAAAGACACACAGTGCAAGTTGCAAGGGGTATACATTCAGGTCATGAAGGATAGGTTCTGTGAGAAGATGCAATTGTAAAAGGGTCTGAGGATAGAGCATTTCCTGAGTGGGCAATGTCAGGCACAGGTTAGATCCTCGGATTGTGTGCATACATGTGTTGCCGATAGAACATGGCAGGACATAGACATGCTAAATAAGCAGTAACAAATTCAAGTCATTCATGCACATTTCATGCCAGCAGAGTCTCAATGCGGGCCTTAACACCACGCTTGTCCAGTTTGCTTTTTGTAAATAATGATCATTATTATTTAGATTTTTCTTTATAGCCATTTATGACTATTAGCACATGGAGTGGAGTACTTTTAGGGTTAGACAGGTATACATATAGTTTCCATAACGCACAGATTTCCAACGCCTAAACCAAATTGAACTTGCTTTATTTGTGAAGTTCTACATTGAATAAGGTAGTTGTTAAATAGTGAAGAAAGACATTTAAGATGAGGGGGCAACTTGCTGTGTATCTTTTGGTATGTATAGGAATATAACCAACGGTTTTCAGAAAATGGCACACTTTCGATCAATACATACATTGGGCTATTAGGCAAAATAAAGGCACAAACCTAACACCTGGAGCGTAATAGGTCATATGAGATAATGAATAGGTTTACTACAATAATTTGTTAAAGATACTGGTGATGTTTTCAATTGACTTCTAAAAATGCCCTTAAAGTAGGGTTTCATTTTTGTTACTCTTGATGCTACATCTTTGTATACAATGATTAGACATAATGACGGAGTGAAAGCAGTCAGTATTTTCCTGCGAAATTCCTCTAGTTTCAAGAGACACAATGAAATGTTCCTTGAAATGATTATGTTTGTATTGCAGCATAATTATTTTCTCTTTAATGGTGATCATTACTCGCAACTCATGGGGACTGCTATGTACATGAAATGTGCACCAGCTTATGCCAATCCCCTGATGGGATACTAGGAAGAGGTATTTGTGTTGAACAATCCACTAAATATATGGAATTCCAATATCATCATGTGGATCCACTAAATTGATGATTTGTATTTTGATCTTACAAGATAGCATGGAAGAGTTACATCAATTCCATAACTTCTTGAATGCAGATGGTCTGAAGTTGAAACTTATCATGACTGCTAGCAAGGAAAGCATTGACTTTTTGGATCTGAGAATCTCAGTGATTGATGGATTGGTTCAAACAAAAAAAGACGTATCGCAATTCAACAGCTGATCAATCCATACTCCATGCAATGTATGGCCATCCAGCAAGTACCATCAGCAACATCCCATATGCAGAATTTCTTGGAGCGAAAAGAAGCTGCTCTCATATTTCAGATCTAGAAACAATCTGTGATGACATGTCATCTAGATTCTTGAAAAGAGGTTACTCAACAGGGACATTACAGACATCCTGAAGTAAAATGTATTCTTGAGATAGACATGATCTTTTGAAATCAAAATTGAAAAAAAAGCAGTGCTAGAATCGGAAAACATTAGATTCATAACTTCATTTGGTCTACAAGCGTCCCGAACCCGGAATGTGATAAAAAAACATTGGCACATCCTATCTAAACTTCCAATTCTCAAAACATGCCTGGATCTGAGAGCTCAGATCACATACCGACGTGGTAGAAGTATAGGGGATATGATTACCCACAGCCATTTGGAGACCATACAGCAACAGCATTGGTTACATCAACGGGTAGGCTGGTGTTCTTGCAGTAATTGAAACATGTGCTCCATGGCTATCAAAGTTTCAGTTTTAAATTTCCAAATGAATGGTACAACTTGGTCACATTACATCACCTCTCGGATGGACTGCAATACATAGTTTGTAATCTATGGATTGATTTGCGCGTGTATAAAAATGTACATCAGCAGTATGAAAAGAAAGTTGAACATTTGAATTTTAGAACATCTTAGAGCAATGCATTCTAAAAATGAGAATTATCCAGTAGCCATTCACTTTGCAGAATTTCAGAACCAAGATAGGAGACGTTTGAAATTGATTGAACTGGCTCATGTAAAACCTCATCCCTGTAAGGCCAGCAGAGAGCTGACGTTATGCAGATTAGAAGCCTGATTGACCTTATGCTTTAATTGAAAAGTCCCTGTCGGTTTGAATATACATTAAAATGAATATGATTATTTCATTTTTTGGCTGTCTCTCCTGATACATTGAACTCCAATTTTGTACATTTTGTACTTTTTGCTTTTTCTCTCTTTTCTGTTTCTTTAATTCCCCTGCCCCTCCCTCTCCCTTTTCCCTTTCATTTTGTGATGTTTTATTTGTTTTTTATTTTGCTCGTTTTTGGGGATAAAAGGCAAAGGCACTTGGCACTTTATAGCCTGGGGTATCTTTCCTAACCAGGTGACGTATTTAATGGCATTCGTAACTGAAGGGCAGCTATTTGTCTTGGCTTTGTACGGAATTTGCAACCACTGAGTAACACTCAAAGAAGAGAATGCATTTTATTTGGACGATGCATCCATTAAAACAATATTAACATCAAACATCACATAAAACTATATTCCTTTCTTCTATAAAGTATTTGATACATTAAACGCTTCCTTAACAAAATTAGCTGCATCAGATACATATTTACATTGTTGGAATTCATAAAAAAGTTCATTGCCCCGACACAAGTTCTTATGTTATTCTGGTTAAAGTGCTGCCTAAGCCAGTGTTTCCATAAATGAGTTGTAAACCTACAGACTGTTAAAAAACTGAAACATGATCCCCATACAAACCAAACCACAGGAGCATGTTTTCTCTAACCTCAACGTTGGGACTCTCGCCTGCAAAGGTAATACATTTATTTGCGCCTTCATCAGTCACCTACGACAGTCAGGGGAATGTAATCTAACTACATTTGGCGAGTAAGCTAACTATAGTTGGTGAGGATTTTCGGGAACACCAGAACTGAATCATAAAACCTTAAAGCAGTGAGCATAGCCATTCAAATGGATTGATTTGTTTCTGTCACTTCTAAATAAAAATATGAACATCTATTTTGATATCACTGTGTTTGCCTTCTTATGTGCAATAAGTATTACCTTATTTTTAGAAAATTATAATGAATTTATGAAAGTGCACAATTTACAGTTTCTTTGCACAACATAATTAAAGCACTGTCACTTTGGTGACGTTTTTATTCATTTATTTGTTCAATGTGCACTTTAGCATTGCCAACTATACCTGCCACAGGAATGTTAGTAGGTATTAGAGGTGTTTTAAAGTTTGTCCTTCATGGGTACTATGTAACAACTATAATTTTTAACCATGGATTCACAGGAAATGGAGTGTGAATTAGAAGGGATTTGAAATGGATTGTCCCTTGTCGCTTGTTATTACCATGATTAAGCTGTAGCATACAGCGAAACGTCGGTTGAATGGGATGTGATCCCTCTTGAATTTGTTTTTAAACTTTAATATAGATGCAGATGGTTTAAATACTGCATTAGCCCTCAGAGAATTCTTCTCTTGCATTGTTCTTGCCTAGCAGTGCCCACCTGCTGAGTGTTAATGGCACACTCGTTTTTGTGGTTTCTGCAATCAAAATAATGTGGTGTATTGCATAACATTAAGTCTAAATGAATACATACATTGTTTGCAAGCTGCCCCTAAAATGCAGCATTTATTTAAGCACAATGTCCCAGTAGAAAGGAAACGCCAACGAAAGTGAAAACAGGCCCCATAGACCAAGGTGATGATTTATGTTTGACAGCTTTTTCTATCCAATCATAATCCTCCCTGGAGGGAAAATAGCCTCTCGGTTTATATTATGGTCGTCTGCTAAATGGTCAAAAGTAGACTACAAACAATGTAAAACTGCTTTTAAAACACATCACATTTTCACAATGAAAATTGTAGCATTTTTTACAGAAGGCTGTGGGTGAGAAACTCTCTCATAGTGTGCTGTCCCATTCCAACGCACAGTAGATGTGTCCCGAAATAGCTATTTTTAGAAAATGTTGCAAAAAGCTTTTGTGTATAAAAAGTGCAAACTTCATACACTTTTTCAAGTACACATCAGAATTGCGCTGAATCGCCCCCTCATCTTTCTGGCTTATCATAATCTCTCAATGGGGTGTACATGCCTAATCACAGTCCTCTGTGGCAGGAACATTATTTCCCAATGTTATCTAATATCTCTCTGGTAAATGTTCAAAATTAGGCACACAACCACTGTCAAACTGCCATTAGAGCTAAAAAAATGAGTATTTTTTTGGAAGAAAGATGCAGTTTGGATTTCAAGGCAAAACAAACAGTAAACGTTGATGTATGTATTGCCCTTTCATACATATTTTCCTTTGATACTTTTCGGGACAACCTATGACCCTCTTGGAAAGGGACCCTGTACTATTATAATATGCATGCATGCAAACCGTGGCACAAAGTCGACTAATACCCACAAAAGGCAAAAAAAATAAACACAATATTATTAAAAACAAATGTTTTGGTGAATAAGTACAGGTTTGGCCGAAAGAAAAGTGTACGTCTAGAGGGGATTGCCAAACATCTTATTTACCTCTTTCCCTAGGTGTTAAGTCAGTATCCTCTACTGGTTGCAATGAATGGTATCATACCTTCAACATAATGCATGCTGTGGGATTCACCTCCCGAACGACAAAGGTGAACACCCATGATTGAGCAATTAGATGTTTACCACACCTCATAACCCCAAACCACCACTCCCACATCAATCCTGGACTTCACCAGCAGCCATGATGTTGCCACTATCCTGCTCTAAGTGTCATCAGGAAACTGATGGAACCCAGGCCTCAGCCACTACAGGGTATGTCCATATCATCATCAAGGGACAGATCAAATCTTGAAGACTTGGGTGTAGGTTCTGGTGGTCCTATTTTGGAGCTCGTGGTTCTTACCACCCTTAATGTGGCTGCTGATGGTCTAGGGTAGGTGTCTAGGCTGGCCATTGTGGATATCACTTCTGACATATTCTGTCATGAAGCAAAGCCATTACCCTAAAAGACATAAAACCAGAATTGTAGTTCAGCAAGGTTTATTGAAGAATATGTACACGGTTAACTGAAATTCAAGTGTGAAAAACTCAAATTAGAATGTCTCTCAGTATTCTCTCCTCATTTCTCGCAGGCGCTGATGTATCTTTCTTTCACATCCTGCATTCTTGGCTGAGTCTTTTGTAGTTTAGTTACAATGTAAAGCCCTCCCCCCATGGTCCATTGTCTGGAGTTGTAGTTCCCACCCTATTATACCAAGACTTTGTAATTGAGTCTGCCTTTCAAGAAATCCCAGAACATCTGGCAAAGGATTACTCACCCTCTTAGCACCTGCCTGTCTCAACACGTGCCTATCTCAGGACCCTTATATGTTGCCCCCTGTACCACTTCCCCTCTATTCCTTGACCTCCTGCCATATACGTGTACATGTGGGGGCTTCTCCCAATCCCTTCCTCTCCTCTACTCTATTCTAGTGATTCTCCTGCACCTCCTTGATGTTTTTCACATACTTATTCCCCAGTTCCTTAATAACTGTAAATGCACAGTAAAGCAAGGTATGGGAAGGGAAACATATAGAGGCTTGCTACAGAGGAAAATGTTGCATGGCTAGGACGGCAATAATAGGAAAAGGGACGCTGGCTCAGTTCGAATTCAACCAAGCTACCTCATAAACAGACCAAGACTGTAGAATCAGGAGATGTGGGAGAACAACTTTGTGTGTAGAGCCAAAGGGGATTCACGGTTAGCCTACAATTAAAGATGTTATTTTAAGGAATAAGCACAGAGCACAAATGGAGTTACATGGATAAGCTCTGAATCTGGAACACTCTTCATAGATTGAATAAGAAGAAAACATCTACAAGAGTCAATAATTGGTCAATTAAAAGTGTACACAGTTCATATGAGATAGAGTGAGCAAGTCTATAAAGGTCAAGAGGAGTAACATCACCTTGCATAATTAAATCAAATAGCAGTAAATAGTAGACTAAAATGGTGTCATGCTGCAGTGTCCATGGAATCTCTGGAACCACTGGAGGGTCAGCCATAGGCCATTTCATCACTTTGCTGCTGTGCGTGCCGTTCCAGTCTAGTATTTTCTTCCTTGAGCTTCCCGGCCACATTTAGCCTGCCAACTCCCCACCTCATTGCGTTTCAACTTTCTCTGCTTTTGTTCCAACTTAGGTTTTCCTTCGTGATTTCCTCGGCCTCCTTTGGTCGTTCAGCTTCCCTGCAGACCTCTGGCTTCCTGGCTTGCCTTTCTCCTGCCTTCTCTGCCTGCGGTTCCCCACTTTGCTGGTGTCTTGCGGTGCTCTATCCTTCTCCCGTTCTGTTCTCCCTGTTGGTTCCCATCTAGTAGCCTGCTTACATGTTACTCTGCCCCCTCTCCGGGCCTCTCTCTGCTAAGGATTCTCTACCTCCTGAGTCTCATCTCAAACCCTGTAACCCCAAGAAAACTCCAGAACCTTTCTGGGCCAAACAGATTTCACCCATTCCCAGAACAGCATTGCTGGCAACATCATTTGGTTGTTTTTTTTTTACTCCTACGGCTCTTCCCCAGTTTCGGGCTGTTCCAGAGGTTTAGCCCTTCTTTCCATCTCATTCCTAGGAAATTGTAGCGATCTCCATTAACAGACCCTATTTCTTCAAGAAGAAGGGGACTCCTCAGTGAACTCCAAGGAAAAGGATCATGAAGATTCCGGACAATCAGACATTATCTCATCTTGAGGTGAGAGTGAAGGGGACCTTCGCGCCAATCCTGACAAATGGACACATTTGTGGCCTCTTCACATGTGACTCAGAAGTCAAAAATAAGGGCTATTCATTAGAGCCTCAGGCAAGGTAGTGGTGTGCTCACATTCCCTTGAATGTTCCAGGACAGTGAGCAGTCAAGAAGGTCAACTACAAACAGAAGACTTTGGTTTACGGTTTACGGCCTACCGATGAGAGGTGACATACTAATTGGGAAAACGGGGAGTAGTCTAATGGGATTCAAACACCTAAGTTTAGTTTCACGTATGCGTTGCTAAAGAGTCGAAAATCCAAGGTTAGAATAGAATGCCAACCAATCAGTGGGTTTGGGGGATAACCTAACATACAAGGTTCCATAGACAATCCACTGTTATTTTGTCTGCTATGATCAGTACTATACATATATAGATGTAGTTCAAGGCATGCCCTACAGATAAGCGGTAGCCAATGATACAGTAATCCTTATATGTTCTATATGTAGATATGTTCCCTTAACCAATCCCTTCCCATGATAGGTTTTGTATTTTGCCGCATAGAATGAGATCATAAATGACACCCAAAGGGTATAAGACCTTTGCATTGTCAAGGTTAATTGTGAGTTTGCATGCATCAGTGTGATGCCTGTCATTTCTCCCTGCTTCATTAAATGAGAATAAAGTAGTACTTTGCCATATTACCTGAGTCTATCTGATTATTTGGTCTAGCACAAAAAATGTGTCAAGGTGCTAGAGTACAGTTTGATGGGTCATTTGGTGTGATCATGATTTCTGTTTTGTCTGAGTTGAGTTTAAGATTGTTGGTACTCATCCAATGGTTTATTTCTGTGAGGTAGTTGATAAGGGTTCAATCTGGTAATGCGTGCCCGTTATTAGCTCCAAGGTCCCTTAACGGGTCCCGCAGAGAACGGCTGGTCAGACCAGCCGTTCCTGCATGGACTCGCTAAGGGACCTCAGAATAGGGCAGTAAGGGTTTACCGGCACCGGCATCCTTAACCGTGCCGGTAAACCCTTACCGTCCAACTCGTAATGACCCCCCCATGTCTTTTGATGAGGTTGATCAGAGGAGTCCCGTAGTCGGAGAGCAGTGATGAGCCTGTTGGAACTTCACAAGTTGTTGTGTGGGTTGCTGAGTTGAAGGGCTTTAGCCACTTCGTTTCTGTTCTTTCTACCAGGAAGGATATTAACCATAGTGACAACATGTTGCTGACTTGTGTTTTTTAGAGTATTTTGATGATAAGTGTTTCGTATTGGACTTAGTCAAAGGATTCCGATAGATTTAGTAGTATTAGACACAAATACCAATAGCCAAAGAAAATGCCCAGAAAGAGAGACCAACCAGCAATAGTTTTTTTGTGCACGTTTAAAGAAAATGAAATGGTATTACTAATTTGTGAAACAGCCATATGATGTTGCCCTGTCAATGATCGCCTTGACTGTCAACAATGAGAGTTTCTAAGTGCAGCACTCTAGCAAACCATTCAAGCCCAGAAACACATTTGAATACAACACAGGCTGAGACATAAAATAAAGGCAGAGAACATGCCCAAATAAATTCTTAGGCGATCAGTGGCTCACTGCAGCATTATGCTTGTAGAAAATGTGAAAAATCCCAGGTATGCTTTCAGCAAATCAGAGAAGTACAGGGACGTGCAAACATGGACTGCGAAATTGGATACATACTTAAATGCCTGCAAAACCTTCTATGAGAGTGAGCATTTCCAGCAGAAAGACATGCATGGAAACCAAGCAGTACACATGCACTGGAAGGCACACATACATTAAACATATTCACATAATGCCATTGGTCCTAGAGCCACACTCTTATGGAACACGGTATTTAGACCACACTAAACAGCACTTCATTCTGCCCTTAAAACCGTATGCAGATTAGACAGTTTGTATGTCCGAAGGTTACATTTCTCACATAGTACTATCGTTGGCTGAGGGATTTAGTAATAGATATGAGGAATTACCTGGCTGATGGGTAATTCACACGAGATTCAATGAGAAGAGAAGCGTTTGTTACTGGCCACAGTTTCCACCTACACAGTAACAAGTACCATAGCCCATTGACCATTTGGCAATGGGGAAGATGCATTGATACACATGCAGATGTGCAACAATGTACACACAATCCACGCAGAAAGCTCAACACTTTTATTTCAGTCTTCCATTCAGCTTTTATTCAGAAATAAAAATACTAAACATAGAGAGATCGTAACATACAATTCATTCGAATATCCCCACTACAGGATCTGTGTAATCATGTTATGGCTAATGTTCAGAAGATTTATAACACCAGGAAACGTAATAAGGCTAGAATTTGATTAGATGAAATCATGTTATCAGTGATCCTGATACAGCATATCTGACATAAGAGCACACACGTTCAACTTGTCTAAGAAGAAACATTAGACGCCAGAATACAAACACCTCCGGAGATCCCACATACAATAAGACATCACACAATGTATAAGCTAATGCTGGCATGGGCCTGGGAGTTTTTGTAACGCCCCTCACCTGCGTTAGTAAACAGACACCCGGTAACGTCTTTATATGCCCAGATTTCATGTAGGTTTCATATGGGGATTATGAAATGCTTTCTTAACTATTTCTACAGTGTGGAACATTGAAAAAATAATTCTGTGGTTTTGGGGAGTGTGGAAAGTCAGGCATAAGAGATGGACAAGAAGACATATTTTTCAACAAAGGGATTTTATTAAAGGAATCAATGCATTGTCTATCTCCAGCTCTAAGATGATGGATTCCCTACTCATCAAGAAAATAATAAACAAATGCTTGCGAGAATGTCTCACACAAATTAAGTCCTCCGTCCAAACCTATTCTAGACTATCGTCTGTCCCTACCATTAATGAGAAAAGAATACACACCAGAGAACAGAGACTCATTCTACCCCAGCAGCGACTGGTGTGAGCCACCAGTGCCAACGGCGATGGCCTCGTCCCCTCTGAGAATGCTTCAAGCCGATTGGGGCAGTTCAGTGGACACCTCCCTGCGAGCTGTTTAATGGGAGGGGGCTAGGGGCAATCTAAGTGCCTCTATGGTGGTGGAGACCAGCCTTCAAGGGGGCCGAAGTGGGGTGAGCCCGCATCTAATAAGGAGAGTTGAGCCTTCGGAAGATTCCAGGCCTCGATCCATAAAAAGAATGGAGAAGAAATCAGCCGGAGCCACTTGTGTGCAAGCTCCCATTAGGGCTGCCCCAATGACCTTCCAAACTCTGGATGGATGTTCCAGTAGTCCCAAGAATGATCAACTTCAGACAGGCAACATGACACCTCCCTCACCTGTGGACCGCCAACTTACGGATGAAGACCCTTTGTTAGACTTGGCTGCAGTGCAGGTTGCAGACAAGGACCTGCGATCTTCCTCTATTGATACCGGTTTAATTGCGGCCTTAACAGTGACCCTGGCTCCATTTATAAAATTACCTGAAACTTTGAGCAATCATATTAGGCATCAGTCCACCTATATCGCAATGTTGCATACAAAACTGATATTCCTGGAGGGATTTGTGACAGGTATCCAGGGAAACCTTGACAAAAACAAGGAAGAAATTATCAACATCCTCTACTCAATTTTTGCAATGGCGACAAAAGATAAGAACAAAAGGAGGAGTGAAGTGTTCCAGGGTTTGTTTACTCAGACGCCAAAAAACTATCTACTAGCAATGTATATCTCACCACGGGCGGTTGGGAGCGTCGATGGTAGTAAAGACTACATACAACCTGGTCAGCTTCTTACGACAGGACTGTTCCAGTCAATAAATGGTACCCAGGAGGCCAGAGGTGAAACTGCTCGACCTGTGGTAGCTCAATCCCAGGCAGCTTCCCAGTACCCTTTTATGGAGATTCAAGCCTTACCTATGTTGGATTGAGGTTCTGTTTTGGGGGAGCCAGAAGACTTGGGGGGCCTCAAAGCCAATACAATCCCCCAAAAAATATGACATCTTCTCAAAATTACCTAAGAGTGATAGGGTAAACACTAAGGGCTTGATTCACAGAGTGTTTTCCAATGGGGTTTTGTCATTATAAAACACTTCTGTGAATCAGGCCCAAAGTCGCCGCAAACCAAGAGACTGGCCTTAAAGAAGAAGCTTGTGAAAAAAAAAGAATGTGGTAAATCCACAGGCCCTCAAGCAACTGTAACGAGATCTTCCCCTACCGGGTGCAGGGGAAGGACTAGGTAATCCATCAGGAACTTATTACCAGTCTCGACCATCGAGCAAAAAGGTCCTGGGGGTTCAATTGGACGCAGTGCTTTGGACCCTGCTCTGTCCGCCTCTGGGCCAAGGTGGCAAACTATTGTAGCAAGGCTCCCTGGATGAATTGTCTATAGACTCAATCAACCTATCCACTTACTCAATCGAGAAAGAAGAAGCCGTAAGTTATGAGATCGATCTGTCCCAAGGCAACAGTCAGCAAAGGCTAGAATCCAAGTGTAGTTTCCAGCCCGATATAGGCCACAACCGAGGCTGCTGGCCTCCAGGCTGAGTATCCTAAGGGTCTTGCCTACTCTCCTCAAAGAAGATGGACCTCAAGGGTTACTTTTTCTTCAGAGGGCGTCAGTGACTTTAGCTACCTTGACACCTCACCTGAAAAGATGCGAGGCGACAAGTGCTTCAATAATGGACACAGCCCAAATGGTAGACCCTTTGTTGATTCGAGCTTTGAAACACTAGACGAGAAAAGAATGTTCTCTATAAATGCAACTACAAGCTCATGTCACTTTAATAGGACCCTAGTTAAAAACCCACCTATATTTCCCCAAGTCAAAATTTACCCAAGGTGGGCAAAGGCTGAACGAGCCTCAAATTCACCCTCCAAAGAATTGGCCAAGGGTTGGACAAGGGACCTTAGACTCTCGCTGGAGAGAATACTCATTATTAAGGACAACCTAATTTTGAATAGAGCAAATGTCATGCGTCTCCTGAATACCATTTCAGCTTTCAATCAAAGAAAATACAAAGATCTACTTCTAGTGGAGTTCCTGGATGAACATTGACTGGATAACATTTTAATCCATCTCTCATCAGCGAGCAAGAAAGACATTCTATTAACTGAGATGGCAAAGCTGCTTCCATTGGGTTTTAGGCTATCAGACCACAAGGGAGGTAGTCCAATTCTCGTCCATCGCCCACAAAACAAACCAAGCGAAGAACCACAATGATAGAGGGTGGCCCAACACCCAAACGCCACCGCTTGTCTTTCAAGAAAGAAGTTCACTGATGAAAGATTATCTTCTAGACACACCTCACAGGCATCACCTCTACGATTATCCAGACCCTCTCGGGACCACAACCTTAAGTCCAACCAGGATCAGCGGGATCGGCCGCCGACTCACCATAATTTGGCAAGTCATGATTGGGGTTGGTTGGCTGGTGCTTTGGCTGGAGGAAACGCCCTCTCATAGCATGGGGAAGGTAGGTGAGAATAACAGCCTTCCGCCACAAATAACCAGGTGAGAATATACAGCTGGAAGTCATGGGATTTTTTGCGTATGTTTGGTGAGGGCATCGCAAACCTCCATGAGCTCAACATAGTCTACCTCCAGGAGACGTGGCTGAGGCCCCCACCCCTTCTGGAGGGATTTACCATAACATGCAGAAAAAGGACACAATGGCAGACCAACGGCTGGCCTTTTAGTAGCCGTCCGAGCTGCAAGGGGTTACGTAATAATTTTGGAATTTCAACCTTCACCTTTGATTCAGGCAATAATAATAATGATGGCCCTTCTCCAGCTGGAAGTACTAAGAAGGTTATGATGGTAAACATTTATTGGAATGTGGCATCAAAGTGGCGTGAAAGTTCTGTGAGTACGGTGGTCGCACTCATTGATGAAGCTAGGGCCAATCATTCAAGCTTAGAGGTCTTTTTGTCTTGAGACTTGAATATCCACTGTTTCGATGGTGCCTTAAACCTCATTGAAGACCCCTTTCTTTCGTCTTCTCAGCAAGTGGTGAGAGGGCTATACTGGAGAAAAGAATTGGCAGAGAGAAATATACAGTTGGTGAATGGGCATATTACGGACGATCGCCCTCCAAGGTCAACATGGAAAATGGACCTGGAAGCAAAAGTCTTGGACTATGTCCTTGCCTCAGAATTACTATTCCTCGATATGATAAGTCTGGAGGTATGGGAAACTGACAAGAGAGATCGCAACATTGCAGTGATAATGGTGGCGAAATGGCCATCAAAGAGATGTATGCAGCAAAACAATGACATTGAACCAGAAAGAAACAGGCTGAGGGTGAAAAAATTGCTGCACATAGCCTCTCCAAAACTAGATGTCAATCAACTTACACCCCAGGCGATAGAACCACTTAAAGTTTATGATACAACGCACTTAACATCTAACAAAGCTGGTTTTCTTATACGCCATACATATGACATGGAGGTTGCAATTACAAAAAACGCCATGAACAAGGAACTAAAAGCAAACTCCTCAAGACAAATGGCGGAGGCTAGGCAACACTCTAGATGGCTTAAACAAGCTTTCAAGAACTGGCTTAAGTGTCATAGACATCAGATGCTGCAACTGGATGCGGAAAGAATGTTACATCTCATATCCTCAAAAAATACAAATGAGATGTGGAGAGTTATAAACCACCTCCTTGCCCCCCAAGATGCTTTACTGCTAAACTGGATTCCGGCTGAAAAATTGAAGACTCGCTTTGAGATCGTATTTGCTGGTCCTAAAAATAGCGATTTACAAGATGATCCTGGTTCGGTGGGTTCATGGACCTTTTCCACGCTCGGAGCAAAATTTACAACCAGATACTCAGGCCTAGTAATTCAAGAGCTGCAGTCCCTGACGGGATGCATCTTAAAGAAGGCATTGGTTTGAACAAATTAAACAGGAAACGTAATGCACCTTTGATTTAGATGGTGCTCCTTCGTAAATTGATGTTTTAAGTTGTAAGACTACTGTTTAAACCTCTTGCTCTTGACTGTGTGTATTTTTGAAAAGGGAAAGAGAAAATTGACCTGCATTATTATTATTATTTTTTTCCTTTTTCTTTGTATATTGTATTATGTATTCAGGGTATTTCTTTTTTTTAAGTTTTCTTTAACACTCTAACAACTAAGGTTTAATTTTGAAACCAAATGCTAGTAAAACTTTTTTTTTTTTTTTAATTGCTACAATTATCGGGTGCCTCAGGTTACCCTATCCCTTTTTGTTAATCAACTTAAGTGGTAGTTATCGTAATCAGTAAACAATAGCCTATCAAAATGGAGTTGATAGTATCAAAATGTGCTTCGTGGTGCACATCGGCTGAATCATTCAACAAATCTCTCATTGTTATTTGGCCTTTGTGCTACTAGTCTTTTTTATAGTATACTGAATTATTATTATTATTACAAAATGGGATATACTGTCTCCTGAAAACCCATTCCATGGTGGGCCTTTGTTATTCTTTTTTCTTTCTGCATGTTAAAACCCCTTGTGTTTTGTAACTCAGAAGAAAAGCTATGAGTGATCACTTAAGCGAACACACTGGTGCACATTAGGTTGAGTTTAGAGAGTAAGGGTCAGTTTAGGGTTTGGACACAGGACAGAGGCAAACCTTTTTGTTAACATCCTGACACAGACATTCCTTAGTTTTGATGAGGCAGGGAAATCCCTCTGAGAGGGATAGATAGGATTCCCCTCAAGTCCTGTATTATTATGAGTCTATAACCAACACTTGACATGCCACTGTGTCAGAGTCTTATTCTTGATCCCGTACATGTCATACAGAAGTGAATTGTTGGGTGTGGGCAGTTTAGATGGGCTACAACGTGAAGAAAATGTATTCCTCTTGTGCCTTTTGGGGGTTCCCTTCTCTACTTCTACTTATGCCACCCATTTGGAAACTGGGCAAGTTTTTGTTTTAGACACACTTTTATTGAATTCAGTTTTATATCGCCACTCCGTGCGGATGAGCCTAGATGAGAGTTTAACGAAAACATTAGTTAGTCCCATGCTAAATTGCTATAAAAATGGGTGGTTGGCATCCATTAAACGATTACTGGGAATCGTGGGACGGAACTCTGTTTTGACAACCCTGAAAATGCTACTGGAGTCTCTAAAGAGATGCTTTAACAGAGGTATACGACTTTATGGGAAATAGCAGGGAAGATATGAATCTCCTTAAATCTTCCCTTAATCATTATTTTCCTCTCTCCCCTGTCATGCGAGTTGCTAAGTAGCGTACCCTGGTTACAAATTCTTACCATTGAATTCTCCAGGCAAAATGCTTTCCGAATTAGAGGGTTGACATGTAACTGGATACGTGGGAGGAATACAGATGATGCAAGGTGCCTATGCAGTGAAAATGAAACCTGGGCCCATTTTCTATTGATGTGTCCCTTGTATGAAGATGCAGTCATTTCAATCTATTGTTTTAAAAATGTCTTTGCATTCATACGCCCCACCACCTACAAATCACCCTAGATTACTTCTGCTTCTCTAGCGTGCACTAATTTGGGAAAATTGTTAATGTACAGTGACAATATTTACCACCCACCCACCACCGAAATTGAATTATTGACATTCCCAGTGACTTCTTAGAAACCACCAGTAGTCCTTGATACCAAAATCTGGCTCTGCTATTGGTAGGCAAGGAGGGGGAGAAATGAGGGTGTAAGTGGAGGTTGATCACTTTTGTTTAGAGTAGTAGTAGCGATTTAGCATGAAGAGGAATGAAGATACAGGGTTGCGTAGTGATGATAGAAGAAGAAGCAAGATGAAGCACAGAATTGCCACGGAACAAAGAGGTTTGGAAGTGTACTAAAGCAGAGAGTGGTTGGAAGACAATAGTGGGAGATAGTGTTAGCTAAGTAGAGGGGGGAAAGCTCATTTAGGAATTTTAAAACAAGGAATTGTTTAGAAGTAGAGTAAGAGCGGTGAAGGTTATATCAGGTCTTCATGGCCAAGTTCTATATGTTATCAAGTGGATGGAAGAAGTAGAGAGAGAGGTAGAAGGCTGTCAAAGAAATCCATGAAACTGAGTCTCAAAGTCTGTATGATGGTTTTGGAAGAGTTATAAGCTGAGGTTTATTTTTCTGATATTAAGCAGAGCAATCCTGTCCGCAGTTAGGGTTAAACTAATGAAGAGCTGAAGAATGTTTATTTTTTTATTTATTGACATATTGTTTATTTCAAACTTTTGGCATTTCACAATTAGAAGTAATGTATACAACAATTAAAATAAAAATAGAACATGAAAATAGTTAAAGCTAAGAATGTTATTAAAGCTACAAATCTCCTTGTTTATTACATATAAGGTGATTATTAAGAAGAAGAGTTCAATGCAAAGAGAAATAAACAATTCAGTCATATAAACTTGTCGTGCATAGTAATGTCTTTTCAAGGTCATTACACTTATGGTGATAGATCTTTAAGCTGTCTTTACTCGCGGAAATAGGGCATCTAAGAATGCTGCCAAAGCAAATGTCATTTTGTTATTTTCTGCTTTGTATATATACTCTCACCAATCAGATATGCTCCTAGACGGTGTGTTTGATATTAAGAGCCCTAGGGTGTATGCTCAGGGAACGATAGTCAGGTGTTGAAGTGTCTCTACTGACGCCTTACAAAGTCTGCATTCTCCTGCTCTATCTATCGAGGCTCTTTCCCCTCAAGTGTAATAACTGATTAGTCGGAATGAGGTTTAACCTGAAGCGTAGGAAAAGGTTGCAATGTTCAGAACTAAGGAATTTGCTTAGGTATTTCGGAAGGACATTTACTGCTCTTATGTAGCGGTCTAAGTTTGCACATACCTTTTTCCTGTAGGGCTTTTTGGAAGTGCTTATTTACTAGCCAGACTTAATTTGCAGCGTGTTTCTACCTGGTCCAACTTTCAAGGTGTGTGTCCAGCCTTCTCTCTTTTCCAAGAGTGGGATATGCAAGCACAATTTCACCAAATCATGGTCACTATGAGTTGTTTGAATTATTCTTAGGGATCTTATCAGGGGATGCACATTACTGGATACAAAAAAATTGTCTAAAGTCGAAGATTGATTCCCTCTTCGCCATGATGGATCCGCTGGTGTGTCTCCTATGGTTTGTCCGTTCAGGAGGTGCAAGTTTCACTCTTTGATTTCTCTTGAGAGATTGTTGCATGTATTTCTTGTGTTTCTTTTATTCTCAGTGGACGGGATGTCGGAGTGTTGTCTGAGACAATTCATATTTAAGTCACTGCATATGATTAGCATGGCATCATAATATTGGATTCTGCAATTATCGACGATCACCATTATTTCATTGACAAAGCATTTGTCTTGCCACACCACTGGATTTCAATAGAGGTTTAAAATGATCATACATGAGGATGCATGATCTTTCGGTGTCTCCAGCTCCAAAACCACTAGTTGCATAAAATGATTTGGGTTCTGTTTGTCTACAATCTTTAAGCCCAAGCCAACTTTTATCAGTGTTTTGCAGTCATAAGTGACTGATTAGTCCTTTTTGTTGTTGCAGGATTTAACAGTAGTGTGTATCCTTCCACAAGTGGTAGGGATGTCATCCATGTTTCCTGAAGACATAGGATATCAATTTCTTCTTTCTTTGAACTCTCATTATGAGAGAGGTGCTTGCATCCTTGTGTGTTCCAGCTTCCTGCTGAAGATTACGGTCGCTAATAAAATGGACCCCAAAGATGCCTGCCTTGTGGGGTGGTGGACAGTACGTTCCATGTGCAATGTGATGGATGACGAAGGAGAGGGAGAATTGGAGGTACGATGAAACATTACTTTGGTTTTGGATGATGTAAGCATAAGAGAGCGCCATTGAGTGAGAGAACACATAGAGACAGGCAGAGAAGTGGAGAAAGGGTAGGGAAAGAGAAGATTTGCATGTAATCTGTGAAGAGGTGGTAGCATAACCCATTGGAGGAAGTCAGATGAAGGAAGATGTAGAGGGTGAAGAATAAGTGACCAAGGCTCAAGCCTTGGGGGCACCAACAAAGGAGAGCTATTGGGTCAGATATGTAGTATTCAGAGATGGAAAAGGACTGATCTGAAAGGCAGTAGGCAACTGAGTCAAGAGCAGTGTCCCGTATTCTAGTGAGGGTATGAATTGGGAGGTGTGATTGACCATAAACAATGCTTCTGAAAGGTTAAATAGATGATAGTTTTCTTTAGTGAGCAGAGGGCAGAAAGTTAGGGATGTAGATTGTGGCCCATTCTGTAGAGTGCTAAATGTGAGATGGACATTGGAGAGGGCCCTGTAGGTTTTAATATCCCGCCCTTCTCGTTTGTTAGACTCTAAGCTCCCCTGCTAAATTGATTATCTTCTTGAAACAGACTTTGCGAAGTAAGCAAAGTCAAAAGCTGCAGTTAAAGAGGTTGGTTCATAGTCAAGGAACGAGAAAGGTAGAAAACTTTGAAATTCTCCATTTTCTTCAAACAATATGCAGTTTTCTTCCTTTGCAAAGCACAAGAAAGAAGTAAGAAGAGAAATATGATTGTGTAATTACAAAATATGCTGTATACTTACACACCCTCAGATTCTGATGTACTGAACACATTGCAAAGTAGCTCATTCAAAAGCAATCAGCAATCATCTTTATTTTAGTAGGTTTCTGCTTTTATTTTCTCTCGGATGGCATATAGAAATCCTTCATTCCATGTATAGTAAGGAGTTGCTTCAGCGCTGGGTATAAACACTTGGGAAACATGCTGTTCAGCAAAACAAACATTTTATAAATGGCTGGTGTGTTTGTGTTGTACAGAGTTAATATGATAAGTTTAGCAGATAAAGCTCTGGTACAAAGGCAATCATTTCCTTATTTGTCAATGTTTTGTTATGTCCTGCTTTATGCTATTGATACAAAAAAAAAGAAGGGGGGGCTTTTATCCTTGACACAGGTAAGCTCTACCTTATTTAAAGCGGAACAACGTTGTTTTTATGTAAATATATATATATATTTTTTTTATAAGGCTTCGGTTTCTAAGCGTGGATCCAGGATTTGAACCTCTGTTGTTCTGCATGATCTTACTTCTAAGACCTGCATGTTGCCCCTGTGCTATCTTTCGTTCAAATGTTCATACGTAATGAGTCACAAATAGGGAAGGCACCTCGGTTCACAGACTTTCACACACCTGACCTGCATTGAAAATCGTGCACATGCAGTACACATACAATGCACCAACGTATATTCATGGTACACACCTGCACTAAATTAGCACTGAAAGTAGGCCTCATTAAATCTTTAAACACACTGTAACAGACGGATATGGAAAAAGCGAATAATTATCAAAGCATCTACACCTGTCGAAAGGGGAAGAGCTTAATATATATGCAGAGGTTGCTTATAACTGAACTAGTATAAAGTGAATTCAATGAGTATTCACCTGTTTGCTAACCAAGGAAAGAGTCATTGTTCCTTTGGCTCAATAATCACCCATTCTAGTAATCAGTCTTTCCCCACAATGGTCTATATCTTTGCCTGGAATTCATATGTCAGTGGTCAAGAAAATCCATGTTTTAACTACTTTCTTATTTGTCCAAATATCTACATGGCAAGCTATGTCCGATTTATCAACTCACGATGGGAACCATGGATTAAGGAAATAACCTGGTTTACACATTTGGGAGCGTTTTAATAAACTGAAGGCTATTTACACAGAAGGGATTGGGGTACAGGAGGCAATACTAAAATACAAGTTAAGAAACAGTTAAGACATAATCTATAAATGAATACAAAATGTAAACTTCACAAAGAAGTTGCACAAGCTGCAGGAGTCTAAAAACACGGGGCAAGTTAAACAAAATAAAAATATAGTGTTTTTGGATCCAGGAATAGACAAGGAATAGACAAGCAACTCGGAAAAGATATTTTTAAAAGATATTTTTAAAAGTCACTCAATGTCCACATTAAGTGTTCATTGGTTCAAGCTCTATCTTCAGGACTGTCTATTAAATACCTTTATGGGAAAGTAGGCAAGAAAAGTGCCTTTTGCTTTTGCTCCCTGTGGGGCCAATTCATGGGATATTCTGCAGGGGGAAAAAAGAGACTTGCGCGTGAAATCGCACCCGTTTGTCGATTCATGGAAAGCAATGCGTGAGGCTTACCGGGGACTTGTGAGGTATCTGCGCCGGTCTGCCACGTCACTGCGATTCGACGAACGCCTTGCATGAGACTCCAAGAAGAGGGTGTGCTGGGCCTGTGCAGCCACCTAAAAAGGGGGCGGAACACGTGGAATGAGGAAGAACATGCAAAAATGTGGGCGTTACGAGGGATGTTCCATCGTCAAACAATCGCACTGCCCATAAAATAAGTGTATTCATGGAATTGAACTGGGAACATCGGGTTGCGAAAAAACATGCGCAAATCCCAGAACATCTACGCCATATGATAGCAGGCATAAACGTCAATGTGCATCCTAACAAATGCATATAAAGCACACAAGCACAACAAACACACGGATACAGCTACAATGAATGCACCATTTGTTGCAGCAATCAATCAGGGACACCTCAGGAGGAGGAGGATGGCCAGGGCCCGGATCTTCCACCCAGGGACCAGACTTTTTGTGATGCCTGATGACCAGGTCTATGGCAGGTATAGCCCCCCCCATATTATCCTAGACCTGGTCAGGGTGTGGGACGATGAGCTCACATCATCCACCATGTGCTCCCAAGCACTGAGTCCTTTGCAAGAGGTGCCCACTGCTCTGCAATGTATGTCCACTGGGTCATTCCAGTGGACCACCGCCAAAGTAGGTGGGATCTCACAGGCCATGCAATCTTGCTGCTTACACCAGGTGTTGGCAATCATAACTGCACGAGCTTCTGTTTGCCGGCATATCTATATGCCCAGGACACCGGCAGAAAGGCAAGCAGTGGTCCAGGATTTTTATGGGGAGGCACACTTTCCAAAGTGCTAGGTGCTATTTATTGCACCCATGTTGCTCTACATCCACATAGAGCAACAGAGCACATCTATCACAACCGGAAAGCATTGGCACTCCAACAATGTTCAGGTTGTGTGTGATGCCAAGGGTATTATAACTGAAAGGTATGTCAACTATCCTGGTAGCAGATATGATAGTTACATATTCAGGATGTCACAGCTACACCAGGCCCTGGAAGGTGGGAAGCATGGCAACACATGAATCATTAGTGAGTATAAATGGCCATACACATGCATGCATGTTGCAAACAGACCAATGGACCCTGTTAACAAATACCAATGACAACCATTCTCACCTCTACAGGGGACAGTGCCTACCCTCTGAGCACATACATGACGATGCCCATACGCAACCTGAACATACCTGCTGAGGTAAGGTGAAACACTGCCCATATTCTGACTGGGAGCATAGTAGAGCCCACATTCTTAGTGCTCAAGTCACTTTTCCGCTCCCTTGAAAACTCTGGTGGGGTGTTGCTATATGCACCACCATTAGTCTGCAGGATCATCGTGTCAGCATGTGTCCTGCACAATGCTGAAACACAATGTGGCATCCCGGTGGACATGGTAGTAGCCCCCATCCACACCCACAGGCACACCGCTTGCGTATAACTGGGCTAAGGGCACATGGAGAGGATGCACGTACCCAGCTTGTGCAATCTTTTTTCTTCTAAATCCTTCCCCATTGGAGTACACACGATCCCGCCAAATCCCAGCTGCCATTCAATGGTGATAATGGGCCAATCCACTGTGCCCACAAAACCAACCTGAGAAAGTGCCCTTGGAAGTGCAAATGTGTGTGTATCCATTAGAACTAAAAAGACACCCATTCTGTGTTTTCAAAAGAAACACATTGAAGAAGGAGTACTCCACCATGGCAACCATTGAATAAAATCACCCCCTAGGCACTAAAAACATCCTATATGACTAACTAACATACCCATTAAATGTGTAACCACAGCTAATTCCATAAACTCACCAACTATCATATATGACTAACTAACATACCCATTAAATGTGTAACCATGGCTAATTCCATAAACTCACCAACTATTATATCGGAGCTGACAGCCATACATGGCCTCCAAAATTCACCTGTCCCCAAAATACAAGAAGCACAATGTCTGCACACATGTTCGAGAATGTGCATGGTTTGCACAAACATGTCCCTAGTGTGGTGTGTGGAAAAGCAGTGCAGTAAGGATGCAAATGTGACATATATTCTGCCAACATGACCACAATGCACCCCATCCCAAATGAACCACAGAACAAGAGGTAATTGACAATTGAGACAAAGAGGGCGACACAAAAGAATGGCCACATCCAGACCTGCAGCAACTAATGTGGCCATTCCATATGGATCAAGATAAATGCACATCTTACCTGTCCCCCAAAAAACATCCCATGAAATAGACATCATTCCCTGACGGAAGGATCTGTCGACAATGGAAAAAATCTAAATGAGTGCAGTCTACACATCCATTCAACAAAAAGCACAGACACACATGCCCCCCCCCCCTTAGTGACATGCAACACACAACATGAGTCCCACCACACATGCAGCAACCCCAGCCCACTGTATGCAATTCAAACACACAAAACAAACACAGTGACATGCAACCACAACCCCCACACTGCCTGACCGTCTGAATGACATGCAGCAAATGTGCATGTCACATATCCCCATTTCCAAGCAAATAACAAAACACGCATCAGTAAAACATGCTGCATGAAAATGAGACGATATCAGAAAAGCAGATAATTGAGCCCCCAAACAAGCAGGGACCTCCCTGAAAGACAAGCAATGACATGACAAGGCATGCCATCACCAGCATAGTAGTGGTACTCTGCACTGAACACAGTCATAGGAGCCAATGATGCAAAGCACAAGAAGACCAGCACACACATACTCACCTCTTGCACTCCATGCAGGATCATGCTGGAGGCAGAATTTCACAGAGGCCGATGTCAGACTGAAAGGATGGCCACGAGGCAACTGCAATGTAAGACATAAGCAGACATGACAAAGCAATGTGAAACAGCAAACAAGGATAAATGCATGCAAAAGGTAGGATGCTCAGGAAAAGTGCAAGCCAATGCAGACTTCATTGGGACATAATACAGTTGGTTCAATTGTGCATTCAATTAAATGCATCAGCACCATGCACCCAGCTGTGGTTCTCTTGAAACTGCAAACACCATGGTGCATCATGCATGGAGCATGCATGTGAAAAAACACCAACACTGCACAACGTAGTGTGCTTGTTCACAACATAGCATCCCAAACATGTGCATCAATGGTTCCATGTTTGTGGATCAAAACTGGTGGTGCACACCTTCCATGGGGAACCCTGAGCAAGAGAGGCCAAATGTGACATCGAACCATTACCCCACAAACCTTGCATGGGATAGGAAGTGTCACTTAGTGCAATGAGACATGCATCAGCACAACCATCAACACCTGTCAGAGGCCACAAACAGCTTACCCTGCCATCCACTCCCAACCAAACAGGAAATGCCCACACAGCTGGAACTCCCACAATTTGGAAACTTCAACCAGTGGCCCATTAATTCATAGAAACCAAACCATGGCCAGACATATGACCAGAATCACACCATATGACACATGCACCCATGAAGTAGTATTGGTTCCCCACAAGACAAGTCAATCTAAAATGACCACACACAGTGTAAGACTCCCAGCCAAACACCACACGAGTGTCTGCAAATGCCTTTCACTAACCTGCACAGGGTACCCACCTGCCTTGCATATGATACAACCCACCAGGAGACACATCCCCTAAATGTAAAGACATGCATAGTAACAACAGAAAGAAACCGCACATCCATGACATGAATGGATGACAAACATATGCAGAGACCACCCACTGCAGAACGACCACAGGGTGCAAGAGGGTTACAGGACATAGATTGTGACCTGCCCATGAGTGCAGCGTAGCACTTCAGAGACAGAGAGTGACAGGGAGACGGAAGGCCACGTGAAAAACACATCAAGGAGTACACTATCTGGATTGGAGATGGCCAAGAACATGCACTACACCACAGTAGGTGCAGGCACAGCTAAGTTGACTGAGGGTGGAAGACAGTGACATGAATACCACTTAAAAAACCATCCTTGAATGTTATCATGCAACGCACATATAAGGAAATATCCACATGCAGCAAACACAGGGAATAGTGACGTATGCTCACCATGCAAGGCAGTGTTCTCATGCTTACATGCTGACTGAGCCAGCATGATGTGAATACTGCATCACCTTCCCCGGGAACTGTATCTCCAAATGAGTGACAGGAAGGCCAGTGCCTGGTGGAGGGCATGGGGAGCACAGACGTCAAAGAGTGCTGGGTGTCTCCCCGGGACAGCAGTCACCGCCTGATTACAGATTACTGAAACAACATGGGACAAAACATTACAACAGGCAAATTACAGTACCATTTTCACACAGCATATATGTGTCTGGATACACTGAACCCATAGTTAACTGCACATGCCATCCTGAGCACCATCATGCAAGCATTCAAGTGACCTCACTCTGCATGACTGCATGTCCACCACTGCATACAACATGGCCTTGAGAAGACAACTGCACAACTCAAATAAAAAATAAAACCCAAACAAAAAAAAGAAACCTGGAAAGGACAACTCAAAAATAACATTCGGGCCTGGGGTCTACAAAAGGGACAAAATAATACAAAACAAAATCTCCTTCATGGACATAGGGGGTCGGATGGTTCAACCAGGAGGGGATAGAAGTAGGGTGCATGTCAACACGGATGTCCAATAAAAAAAAAGTAGAAGAAAAATAAACTCCCTCCATGGGCTCATGGACCTCACGGCAACAGTGGACCAGGAGCCATGTCTGTGCTGGCACCCACATCCTGCTTTGAATCTGCAGGTGGAAGTGGTGCTGGAGGCTGACTACACAGTGTTGTGGCCTGGTCTGCAGTGGCAGCTGCCAAGCGTGACACTGATGAATGCACCAGCAGACTGAGGGCTGTGAGGTCACGATGCACAACCTCATGGGTGGCAAAGAGTTTCTGTGAAATTGTCTGCCTCAAAGATGACACCTCCTGGTGGAACAGTGCTCTGGTGGCTGCATGTTTCTCATGGACTGCATTCCTGTGGGCCAACATCTCATGCCTCAGGGTATCCCTGTGTGCACAACCCTTTGCAAGCAGGGATGCCTGCAGACACTGCAGATCTGCCCATCAGCCCCTGATGTTGGCCTCCATGTGCAGTCTGTGGGAGCAGCATGTGGACTGCATGACCTGCAGCTGTTTTGCCACCTGTGTTGCTGGGGGCGGGCCATGGAAGTGCCCACCCTATCCATGCCCTCAGCAAAACTCTCAAAGCCATCACCCTGTCGGTATGCGGAACGCAACATCTGCTGCTCCCACTCTGTCTGTACAGCTTGCACACGTCCCCCACATGTGCAGCGTCCATGCCTGCTTGATACAAGGGAGCATGGCACTTGCTGTGATGCCCCTGCCCTTGGCTGCAGATCTGTCACTCTCCCTTGGACATCTGTGCCATGACATGAAACCAATACATGGGAGGGTGGCCTTGCAGCCGTAACCACTGCATATGGGGGGCACCACTGACTGGCCTTGTGAAGGCACCTGACCCCCTGCAGACTCACGGCCCACAACTACTCCATGCATTGGTGCACTCACCTCTGCCAGCATTGAGGATTAAACATTCAGTTCAGCATCAGAGCCAGCTGAGTCCAAAGAGTCTGCAGCACAGATGAGGATGGTCTGGAGCACAAGTGGGTTCTCACGACCTGCCATGTCATGTCCCCCACTGGTGGTCTAAAGCACCACAAACTCTTCTTCATCCTCCTCCACTGCATCTGGTGCATCCTCACCTGTACATGGACAGAAAAAGACGTGGAGTCATGTGAAACATGTCTACAGTAAACATGTGTATCACATTGCTGTCATGCAACAAAATGCAGGGCATGTTGTTAGAAGAAATACAGCATCCACAAACTATGGTCAACAAGCAATGTGAGCATGGCATATGCAGACTACCCACCAAATTCCCTGCTCAGGGCCATGCTGCCAATTGACACATTGCCAACCAACAGGGTCATTAAGAAGCATGATAAGGGCCATGTTACCTCACACTGTAGACCAATACCAGAGACATGGGCATGGACAAGTGTCTCTGTGATCTGCAATTAAATAACATGGAAACAGGCAGCCACACATGTCCACATACAAGGCTGCTTCCATCACATGCCACACCAGTGTTGTCTTGGCCCAGGGACTGGAGACAATGAGAACCTGCTGTCAATTTGGGAAACAGCAAATAGTCCCAGGTGATGTATGGCTATAAGAAAACCACCTAGGCAAGGTACATGAAGTGGAGAGAGTAGGTTAATGGAGTTGTACTGTAAGGAACACATGGTGGCAACAGTAAAGACAGACACAAGTGATCACAGTCCAAGGGTGTTTATTAAACTGTATATACAGGTTGGAAAAATGCCTAATCTAAACCTAAATCTAAGATGGGAGCAAGCTACAACCATCAAATAATTATAAGGCTGTCCTAGTGGTGTCTTGTCAAATAAAAAGGCCTATACTAAGAACCACCTATTGCCAATGCTTATGCTAACGACAAACAAAGAGTATGGGATAGGGGTCACAAGAAAGGAAGATATGTTTACAAATAATAAGTCAGGATGCGGTAGTCAGGGTATCCCTTCCCCACTTTTTGAGCACGGGACAATGCGGGACTCTGGAGCACAGCACACGCTCAAGCTTTTCCAAAACAAGCTAACAGTTCTGCTCTCAACTATCAGGGCCTTTGGTGGTTAAGTCTCTTTTCTACAAAATGTCCCTTGCCTCCGAGGATCTGATGTGTTCCAAAATAAAAAACAAAAGTTCATTTCTGCTTGCACGTTGGGTAATGCCTTTTCACCCGTGGATCCCCCTCTTCTGGGCTCAGATCCCCAGAAGGTTCATAGTGATATCAGGACCTTCAGTGTTTGAATCTCTTGCTTCTGAGGGCCTAACATATTTAATACAACAAAACAAAAGTTCTTTTCTACTGGTCTTTAGAGTGATGGTTTTTCACCCGTGGGTCCCCCTCTTCCGGGCTCAGACCCCTCTCGAATGTCAACCTCCCTCTGTTGGGTTCATAACGGCTTTCAACACAAAATCTTAATGCCATTCCCAAATCTTAATGTCTTTTTATACAGTTCACCGTGGACATCCCTCTACCGGGTTCACTCTTGTCAACACACTGTAGATTGGGACTTCAGACTTTGCTGCCTGTTCATCGGCATCCCTGCATTGGGTTCACTCTTGCCAACTTTTGCACTGTTCATCAGCATCCCTCAATCGGATTCACTCTTGTCAACTTTTACATTTCACACAGTTCTTTGAACAGTTCATATGATACGGGTTTCACTTCCTTTAGCTTTATCTTAGTTTGTTGGTCAAAGACTTTCGACTGTAGGTAGGATTTTACTTGACGCCGTTATGACCATTTGTCCCTCCTCTATGCCATTCCCTTCTGGTAACGGTAGTTTCAACCAAAGGGTAATTTCCCAGAGTTTCTCAAGTTTACACCTGCGTGGTGTCTGACTCCTCTGTCGCTGGTTTTCCCCTCTCGTATCAAACAAACAGTTTTTTTTACATTCTTCAATTAGCCGCTTTACTACTTTTGTTCAAGCACTCTTCAGTTTCTTATCTGCTCTCCCCTCGACTCACCGGCTGTGATGAACCACTTCGCTTTTTCTTTTCTTTGGAGTCAAGGCCGGTACCACGGTAGCAAGTGTCTCCCCTTGGCTTGGTTAAAAGTGTAGGAGAGCCTTGTGTACCATTCACATTTGCTGCAACACACACTGGCTTGTTCGTGGTCTTATGATTCCTTCTGCGGAGGTTTCACGGGCCTGGCTCGGAAAGAGCAAGGTTGCTTCTCTCCTTGTCACCCTCTTGGTTTTCTCCTTTTTACTCCTCCTCTTGAACTGCTGTGCTGAGTTAGCGCTCTCGTTGTGCGGTCTTCCTTGCTCGTATTGTGCTCTCATACACCACCTTTTATCCCTGTGAGGAAGGGAAAGGGCTGTCAGGTGCGTGTGATTCTGGTCACTTGCCTTACATTGCTGACCCTGGCATTGGGGCATGTCAGGTAAAATGGCTTTGGTGTTTGTCCATTATCTTTCATGATGTGTGAAAGTGTTCGTGATGGAAAAGGCGGGGGGTGAGTAGAGTGTTTGATTATCCTATGGAGTAGGATGGGAAAAAAGGAATAGGAAGGGGGATACCATGTCTCACCCATTGGTGTCCCACTTCCACTCCACAAGGACCCCCCATCCAGGTGATCCTACTTCACTGGTCCACCCCAGGAACTGTATCCAATATCCAATAGAAATTGCTGTATCTTGGCCACCTGGATGACAGATCCCTGGGGAATAATAAATGAGACACCTTCAGGTTTCTCACAGTAGACAGGAACATGGTTCAGTAATACACAAGAGTGAGAGGGGCATGGGCACATGGATTGTGGGTTGAGTGTGAAAGGGTAAAAGGGAGCAGGCGTCACAACGATTTACCTCTGGAGTCATTGCCATTGGGGCAGCGGGGATGTGTACAGTCTGAACACATGCACACTCACTCAGGGCACAACATAAGGCGTGTTGTGTGTCAGCTTGATTGGTCTATGTGGCATGGCAGCACATACGTACATGTGTGCAAAGAGATTCAATACCCTGCATTGCATGAAGTGTAACTAGGATTTCTGAAACATGCATATGTCGCACAGAGCAGAGTCACTCACATCAAGGATGCAGCAAACAACTGTGCACATTGTGGTATCATGTTGCATATGTTGGGGGGATGCTTGTGGGGGATGAGTAGTGTCACACGGACATGTTAAACTGTTGTACAACAGATGGTTTGTATCCACTATTGTGTCCACTGGACAGGTGTCAGTCAACCACATGTCATGGTTCACCCAGGGCCGTCATTACAATGCAGCTAGATGTGCACCACAATTATACATCTAGCTGATGCATTACTTCACATGCTCAGAATGCGCAATGTTGGTCACTCACCGGACATGTCCTCATAATTTTCCAGACTTCCCATGACTTGCACCTGCTCCAGAATTATGAATTTGCTCATAGCCTCTTTAAGATGGGTCAGCTCCTCCTCCTCTGGTGATCTCCCTCCAGTTGTCAGAGCATAGGCCATGTTGGCACCCAGCTTGAACTTGGTGCGATGGGTGTGATCATTTCAGCACTTCACTACCTTTGAAGCAGTGCGCTTCTCAAACCCTAAGGTGTTGATCTCGACCGTGACATGCTGCCAATGCACCATATGCTGAGCAGTTGTATGGGTGCTCCCCGGATGCTGGCATATGTCATGGTGGTAACTGCCCGCATATTCCATTGAGACTGTTCCTGCTGTGCAGGCTTTGCCTTCTTGCCTTCTTGCCATGGGTGCCACAAGGTTTTGGTGCCACCCTTGTGTGGCTGGGACCACTTTGGGATCCAGATGCCGGATCACAAGTGTCCTTGAGCATGGTCTGGAGCACCAACATCTGCCCCTTTCCCTCTTGGGGCCTTTCCACTCATGTCCCAGATGTAACAGAAATATGGAAGGCACACCAAGTAATTGTCCTGGGCAATATAAGTGAGGGGGCAGTCTATGTGATGAGAGACATAGTTTTGTGGTCCGGCAAGGCTCAAATGTAGCCCAGGTGTGGATAGTATGGTACGCGTAACGCACAGGCACCCAAAAACAGAAGAAAATGTGTACGTGATACCAGGATAGCTTCCCAAATAGGAAAAAAGAGGAACGCAATACACAGTGGCACACAGTAACACAAAAAATGTGTACGCGAACCCCAGAAAGCTACCAGAAAAGTAAGAATGGTGGTACGCAATACACAGGGGGACCCAGAACTGAAACAAATGCGTACAAGACTCACCGTTAGCCTCACAAAAATCAAAAGTAAATGTGCGTATGCGCGGAATCAAAGCCCCCACCAATATAAGAATTATGTTCAATACCTGATGTGGACAGAATGCGCGGAACCCCAAAATACATCTGTACTCCACTCGTTCATCTCCTCCCCTTCGCACGCACGTTCAGAGTTTCTTAAACACATACTTTTGTTTATCCCAATACGTTCTGGTCAGTGCCTGCGCGCAGCGCGTGTCATGTAAGTTTCGCTCTAAAGGCCTTTCCTCTGTTTTCACGTGTCCGCTCTTTTCTAATTCTTTACGTGCAAAGTCCCAACACTCTGTTTCCAGCTACCTTCATTGCAAGACACAGAAGACCCACGCTCCTGCCTCCGTGTCATTTTACTTGCCTCCTCCTGCCCTGTGCTGCCTCCAACTTTGCCATCTGCTGCTGCCTATACATTGTGTGTGCCTGCTGCCTACCTGCACTGCGTTTGGAGTGCCTGCTGTCCAGCCATTGCCTATGCTCCTGTCTCTGGCCCTGTAACCGCCTAAGCTGCTTTGTTGGACTCCCACCATGCCATTCCACCACCACCGCTCCACAGAGCAGCTCCAGGACCACCTTGCCCACACACACCTGCCTCAGGGGTTGCCATGTCAGCACCATGATCCTTGGACCAGAGTGGCAACCCCGTGGCAGCGAGGCAGAGGGCTGTTAACTTCTGTACCAGGGATGCAACGCAGCAAGGAAGGAAGTCAGCAGATCTTGGACGGGATAATGGATCCCATCAATGCGGAGGGGGTGGCAGTCTGCACGTTCAAGACCATACACAAGTGCTGGGAGGTTCTGAAATTATATGCTATGATATGACATTTATAACGCGCCTATACACAAGTGTTTCAAGGCGCAATCCAGGACCTACGGCAAGGCCCCACGCTACATGCAGGCCAGTGCTACTGCGCAGCGTCACTATGCAGGCTGTCGGGTAGCAACATGCAGGTCCTGGAGAAGTTGTACCTGCCATGCCATTCCCAGGTCTTCGAATTACACCAACGTCTGGAGTCCACTGGTGAGTAGCCATGTGGTGCACTGCAATGCTCTATAATGCATGTGTGTTGTGAATGTACCAGCCCGTTGGCAGTGACCCCCTTAGGCTTGCAGCAAGTATGTTTCTGAGATGGATGTCTGCATGCATACCCCAGACATTGCTCTCCATGTGTGCATGGAGACATTTTGGGATTTTAAATGTGCTCTTACTTGCATTGTGTGTTGTAGTGCTGGCTTCCAATGTTACTTGTGTCTGAGACGTGCCAGGATGGCAAGTGTGCCAGTTGAGGTAGTGTTGCCCATGCCATGTGCATGCATGATGCTTATATGTACGTGCCCAAAATGGGAATGTGTGATGGGCATCACTCATGCCTGGATGTAACACGTGCATTCAGATGTCTGGTTTAGTAACATTGAGGCATTGCAGTTCCCATGACTCTGATGTGATTTGTCATGGCTCTGCTTGAGTTGCTATGGTGTGTTCACATGTGCATGTGCAATTGATGCATGTGTGTATAGCATACACAATTGATTGGTTGTGACTGTGGCATGTAGTTTGATGTGATTGTGTGGAGTGATTGCCAGGCAGGTGTCTGCATGGATGTAGATTGCACATCCATGTGTGTGGGTATGTAGGTTGATTTTTGTTCCTTTGACAAGCCATGTTCCTGTGAATGTTGATGATGCCATGCCGGCTTTGGTGCAGTACACTAATGTTGCTGTTCTGTCTCCTTTTCCACAGTTGCATCTGATGAAGGGGGCAGAAGCAGTGCTGTAGAGCATGGATGCAGGAATACCTCCACCAGACAGTGGCGCAGGCCCCAGCCACGCCCCCGCAACAACTCTCCTTCAGGGATCGATGTGGCTGTGGCAGCATCGATGGCATCGGGCACGGCTGCTGGCGGTGAATCCAGAAGGTGAAGGTGGGAGGGTACTCCTCAGCAGTGGTGGGGCCAGGTAATGCCAAACAGGGGTCATCCATGGCGGAATACACCCTGGAGTCATCCAGGTTGACAGAGGGGGCGGTGGCGGAGGTGGCCATTGAAGCCCAGCCCATGCGGTCAGTGGGGGTGTTGAGGTGGGCGGGCCTGGTGCAGTCCTGTCCAAGGGGCATGAGGCTGTGCAGGACACCAAGAAGGTGTCTGTGCAAAATCCTGTCCGTGGTGCATCAAATGCAGCAGTGCGTGAATGCTGCGATGCCTACGCCCAGACCCACCCCCCTTTTTGACTGGTGTGTCCACCCATACAGACACCCCCTTGCCATCTGGTGTGTCCATCTGCGATTGTGTGCTGCCCCTGCTGGCTTGGTTGACGAGGCGGACAGGTATCATACTTGATGATGGGAAGGCTACTTGTAGTCTGCTTGCCCATCATCATAGTGAGCTATACCACCTTGTGGCCTTGCTTGCAGCAGCCCTGTTACCTGGTGGACTCCATGGGCTGTTCACTGCTGCAACCACCTCCTTGTCTTCCTCCTCTGTGCACCAGTCATCCTCCATGGTGCCTTCCAGCCAACATTCCAGCAGGGTCCCCTGTGCACCAGTCCCACCCACAACGCCTAGTCTGGTGGAACTCCAGCCTTGCCCAAGGTGAGAGTCCCAGGCACAGCATCTGATACGGTCACTGTGCCTACCCAGGCACCAACAGGATCATAGGCAATGGAGGGACAGCTGTCCTTATAGTTATGTGGTTTTTCACTACCAAGATGGCGGCTCCCTGTTGCCATATATTTAACATGAGGACTTTTCTAGTGCAGACAGTACTTAAATTTAAGCAGCGAACAGGGTTGATTAGTTTTCGTTATGTGACAGCTGAAAAACTTCTAACCGATCGGTGAGTAACCCTGTGGATAACGAGCTGAGATATTTCAAGCAATGTTGACTGATTTGGAGCCTAACGGCGTGTTTCTGTATTCGTTTTTTTCCCCATTATACTTTGGGCTGGCTCTGTTAAGTGGGGTCAAATTACAGCGTGTATTCTGCATTTGCGGCTTGAAATTTTGAACACTTTCAGGTAAACCTGATCTCCGAATGGTGTTTGTCTTCTTACAGTGCATCAACTAGATTGGTAATGTTAGATTTGCAACTTACTGGGCCTCATTCCGACTTTGGAGGTAACCTCTCCGCTATTTGCGGCTTGGCTGCCTCCAAAATCGTTCCGATTCCGCCCTGGTGAATGGAGTAATTACCGGTTCATTCCAAGGTTGGAGGGACCAGTAATTCCCCATTCACCAGGGCCCTTCCTCATTCCCATTTGAGCCCCCATAGGGCTCAATGGGAATGGGGAAGGCGCTAATAACGGTACCGTAAATTACGGTACCGTTATTAGCACTAAAGTCCCTTTGCGGGTCCCGTCCTTAACGCCTGCTAAAAGCAGGCGTTAAGGAAGGACCCGCAAAGGGAACTCGTAGTAGGGCGGTAAGGGTTTAACGGCACCGGTCTCGTTACCGGTGACCTTTAACCCTTAACGCCCTACTCGGAATGAGGCCCACTGTGCCTTGCAGAATTGTTGGCACATTAGCGATCTGTACTATTAGTATCAGGTAAGCAGAAGCATCTTACGTTATATGCAAATTCTCTACATTTTGTTGAGCATTAGGACTTCTTGTGCAATATTGCTAGATCGGATTAAACACTTTTTTGACTACCTCTTTCCCTAGATTCCCTCACTACTAGGAGGGCGATTGTGAACATTCTCAGGTATGTCTCATTTGCATGTACACGTGTGGAATACTAATAAGCCAAATACACGCAACAGATAACCTAAGATTTAAGCAATTCACCTTGTGGCATCTTGGCTCACAGCAGAGCATAATAATTATGATTCTAATGAATATGATGGAACCACTGGACACAAAGTTTGTTCTTTTTTGGGGGGGTTTTCTTGTACCTGGACTGATGACAACTTTGGTCTGAGCGCATCGGTTGCTTTGGCGGTGGTTGGATGTGTAGGTTGCACAAGCACTCAATGGGTTCATAGCGAAGGAAAGTGCTTTGAAGTACCGCTTTTTAATTACAAATATTATTTCTGATTGGCTAAGATAAAGTTGTTTTTTTGTTCTCTCACAACCCGTGACCATCCGTATTTTACAAATATGGGGAATATGTGATGGCACATTATCATAATGTTTAATCTATCCATGCAAACTATTGTTATGCCCTGCAAGTCTCTGGATTGACCTGTACATTATAGAACGTCATGCTTTTGATGTGTATATTTAAACCATGTTCAACCTATGATTGAATTATTTTGTGAATATCAGCCTGGAAGAAGACTGGTTGGTTGAAACATGTGTCGGCTATATTAATCTTCAATTGTTTCATTTATATAGAAAACAGTTTTAAATTGTGCAGTGTGGCTGTGTAAGTCCTTGTATCAAATAGATTGCATATGAGTTGCTTTACAAAACAAATTATAATTATGGTATCACTCTTCTCAACCGGAGTTCACTACCCTCATGCCATTTCAAATACTTTTGAAAACACTTAAGCAATCTCTCCCATTTAAACTCTGTAGTATAACATTAGACTTTGTATGAGGGAGGTCCCCTTGTGTGGCAATGTACTGCAGGCTGGCTGCTCAACTGTGCATATTGTTTTCTACAGCAGGGGAAAGCCACCGCCCTGCAGCAAACAGAGGAGGACAAGCCTACTTAGAGTGTATAAACTCAATCTAGACTAGCATACACATATTGCCTTGCAGACTCCATCATCCTGTGCTTTACCTCCCTCTGAGCCATTAATTGTTTCATGAAAAGACTTCAACAGTAAGAGGCTTTTTCGTAAAGGACAGACTTTTGTCAATGGCAACAAAGGTGCAGCAAAAGGTACTTCCTTAGACGGTGTCCATTTAAAATCAGATTATTTTCACAGCACGCTCCCTTTATTCACATGCCAGTAAAATGCATTCTCTTTGTCTCTTTTTAAATGCCTATTTTCATATCTCCTAGGCTCTGTGGCCATTTTCTTTTTTCACATTTGCAACCGAGTTTCTAAATGCTTTCCTTTCCCGTCCCTTAGAAAAAAGCATGTTTTTCTATTCTGCAAAACTGGGCCACATGCCTCTAAGGAGAAAGTGGTGCATTATTGCATTCCCACCTTTTCTTCTTTTTTGGCATCTCTGAGGCCTGCTATGCCCAGAAGTGCTTCCACTCAAGCTGGACCATCAAATCAATTATCACAGCAGTCTGCTTTCTAAATATGAATGGCAATGATTGACAACAGGCACGGCAAACTTTCAGCTTTGATTTGTCATTTGTAATGCAAATCTTTTTCTTTTTTCCCTCTCCCCGCACTCTTTTTTTCCCCCTCCCTTTCTTTGAGACGTTTTTGCAAGGCTAGCAATGTGTGGCCGAAATCTCCTCTGTCGTCTGCAGCTGCATTATCACATCCTCTAAGAAGAGCTTCACCTTTGCCAACTGAAAGTCACAGCAGAATAGAGTGCAGGGTACTGTTGATGCTACGAATGCTCCCCCGCTGACCCCTCATTGTATTACTGGCCACGAAGATTCGCTGTGTCGCGGCGCCCATATCCATCCGCGCCACTTAAAATGCATATGTGCTTTGCCAGTGCGGCATCAACTTGTTTGGCATTTATTCTTGCGCATGCCGCCTCAGATTCCAGGACTTTAATTTTTAAAACGTTATTATTATCCTATCTGTTTGGAAGGTTTGCGGACGCAATGAAAAATTGTGCGGTTTAACCAAGTGGAGCAGCCTCCACGGTCTGGGTATGCGCACTAATTAATCGACTTTGTCAAGGAGTGCTGATTTTCAGACTTGAGTGCACCTGGCTTTTTTTTTTGTTTTGTTTACAGCTGTGTCAAATGGCTGCCGTCAATAGCTGCAGTGTCAGCGTCGTCATATTTCTATTTGCTCTGCTGCTGTTTTAAATCACTCAGATCCAACAGAGTACACAAGGGCTAAACTGTAATTGAAAAGAATTAATTTCTGAATGCTCCATCCAGCAGCAAATGAATTGGAAAATCGGAGCCACATTAGCCAATCGTCACGGCCTTTCTATACATTTTTTTAATGGCTAAAAATATTGCGAACTGGAAAGATGGTTGAAATTGAAGGTTCCTATGATATTCGTGTCACAATCCTTTTGGGGGTGGGGGAGGTCTGTTTCCCATCATCTTTCCGCGAGTCGGTTACACTGAGTATTAGACACATTTTTCTTATCTCGCACAATGGCTAATCCCCCACACTAAAGTGAGATGGGGGGTTTAGATTCTATTAAAGACAAGGAGGCGATTATTATGCATTACAATCTTTACTCTGAAACCACAGCAGCAGAGAAAAATAACTTTTACAAACAAAAAAGTCGTAAAGAACAGAACTAAACAGAGTTCAATGTCAATGTAAGGGAGCTCCCCAATCCATCATGGAGGACAGGTCATGCCCTGCAGGAGACCAATGAGCAGGGACCCTTCCTTATATAAATCCATTACTCTAAACCCAACTCCTCTTTCTGTAGCTGTCTTGAACCCGACGTCCACTGCACAGATCAGATGATAAACGATGAAGACAAATCCAGCGAAGCTCTCGTACCACGCACTTGTATCTTGTAACTGTGAGCCACACCCCTGATCAGAACCTGAACTGGTAGCTGTAAGAACAACAAGCAAGAAGGGTGGGTGGATGGGAAGAACAACAAACCAAAGAATGTTCTCGCTTGAAACACAAGTGTATATGCGTATCATAACTGCTATATCATATCGTATCAAGGGTGGGTGGGTGGGCTAATAATCGCCTCCTTGTCTTTAATAGAATCTAAACCCCCATCTCACGTTAGTGTGAGGGATTAGCCATTCTATGACAAGACAGGAGGCTCATATTATGCAAGTTTGAAGCCCTTGCATTCCATTAGTACAATGTGATCAATACAATAGTGACAATATAATAACATTAATAATAGGAGACAAAAATGTTTTTAAGTGTTTTCATTTGATCAATCAGCTGACCGCAAGAGTATTGCCCAAGGCTAGGCTGCCCAAATAACTGTCTTATAAAGCATAGCCAAATCCACTGCAAGAAAAACAACTGGAAGATATGCCAATTTCAGAATTACTTACAGGCCACCAAAACCAACTGGTTAAAAAGAGGGGGGGAAACACTGGACAAAGTTTTCCTATACTAATAGGTTAGGAAAAAGCACCGGAGTAATAAACTCCTCTGTTGTCCAATGAACATTTAAAACACTTAAATTCATACCATCTTTGGGAACCTAGATAGCAAACAAAAGAAGATAAACACTTAGCTCTCCTGGAGATAAAGAAAAATACCCCTTGGGGTGAAAGCTTTGTATGTTCCATCCCATGCATTAAAGGAAGATATCGTATTATAACCAGGACATGTCACATAACCACAATGGGGCACCAAGTGGGAAAGCCAAATCTTCATAGAAGGTAAAATGGGCGTAAAAGGTAATTTTATTAGTCTGTAATAAGACTACCTACCCCGAGCAGAGCTGAAAAGCAATACACTTAACACACAATTGTCCCCAGACATATGTGTATACTAAGAAAGGTATGTCTTCTGGAGGCAGAAGCAGAATGGAAGAGAGGGCCCCGCCTGAAAAGTTAACCTGCCAAACCACCAAGACAGAGACCTTCAGACCTCCTGAGCTCTTGAAGAAGGACTCTGCTACCATGACAAAAGGAAGATATTTACAAAAACCTGACCTTTAAGAGACCTAACTTGGCAAGGAGAAAAAATGTATCTTACATCCAGTCGCTACCATATAGTGATATCTGAACCCCCTTGTAGATATCTCCAGTGCTTGGACCTTGTTCCCTCCTCCTTGGTTGATAAATCCCCTAGAGGATCATAAACTAACCGAAGGAGGACCACTAAATTCCATAGTTTTAGCAAAAACTCTAAACTGCAAAGAACTGATCACTAAACAGTTAAAATTAAGTTGCTCACCAGAAGAGGTATAACCTCTATCGTAGCCAATCTGAAGAAACCTTGAAGCCCCAAACATCCTGTGCTGGCACCTTATTGCAAAACCATCTCCTGTAAAAACCCAAAAGGTCTACCTGCCATGCAGGTGACTAGGAGATCCAAGTCATTAACTAAATATATCCCAACCCTCTGGAAGTCGCACTGACAGACACCTTCTGAGGTAGCTAATGTAGGGACGTTGGAACGCCTTGTGCTAGAGGGCTGTAATAACTTGGATGAAAAATGAGTAGCACTCCCAGACCCCTCTATCTCACCAAGAGATATTGTGCCTTCCCAAAGGAGGAGAAACCTCCCCCCACTCATCTAAGGAAAAAACCTTGCAACCCAGAAGAAGGCTACCTTGAGGACCACCGTAAAACCCTTTCAATACACTCTAGCACTTCTAACCAACCCCCTTGACCATGGAAGGTGAGCTCCGCTTAACTTATTGAAATACCAGGAAGTAGCGCAAAAGAAAGTAAACTGACAGGAGGGAAATGCTCAGTGTGAGTCTGCACTGGTCATGGGCCAGAACTCCTGTAAAAGGAAAAACGGAAACCATCAGGTGTTACTCCCAGAGGTGTAATATTATGATGTAATCTCCCCCAAGGATGGCGGGAAGGGAAATGAGGGGGGGGAGGACTTGGGATAATTATCATGCCCCGTAAATGAAAGAATACTGGAACCACTCTCCCTTCAAACACTGAGGTCTGAGTCTCTATATGCATGTGAGGCTGGCTGGCCACTATGGGGATCAGGGGAAATAAAAAATTAAGCACATTGCCCATAGCAAAATAGCACTTATACAGTGCTACAAACCCTCAGGTATACGGGTATTGCTCATCACTACTAACAACGGGGAGTGGTGTGAGGTGTTCACTTATCGATCTCAACAGGATGAAAGACTGGTTTAGACCCTTCCAAATTAGGAACCTGCATCAGTAGGCTAGCAGAGATCTGGAAGCCAGCACTCTATTTGCTGCACTGTAGAAAAAAATATATATAAAGAAAGAGGCTAACCAACTCTCTAGCGGGTACAGAAACCTGCTTGTACTCCTCGAGCAGAGGAGAAATTGTAACACAGCTAGACGGTTAGCTGAAAAAAGGCCAAGCCTTGGGAGGAAAACCATGGGGCAAGCGCCAGAAAGTTATTATTTGGGAACTCGTTCCTCGGATACCAGCAAGTGTTTCTAAACACTCAATCCAATTAGAACATGATTGCCCAACTTGCTTTACAACAAAACTGAATAGATACCCCCAAGCTGACCTTGTCTCCACCCATAGTCCAAATAGTATAATGAATGTCATACTGGGACAAATAGTAAGGGAAACACGCCACCCACTAAAGAGAGCATAAAGCATGGCAGACCTCAATAGGGGTATAACGCATCATTTTTTCTTCCTCATGTCGAGAGAAACATTCTGCAGCTTAATCAGCATGGGTACTGGGTGGAGCAATTGTTATTGGGGAAAGCAAAAACCTAAGGAAAGGACTGAGTTGCCCTGAAAATAACTAAGGTAAAGGGCAACATAATTTTAGCTAAAAGACAAAGGTTAACACCGAGTGATGGCTAGAGATGAAGGTACAACCCCCCACATGGGTCTGTTTACAACTACCTCCACACACTCTTTTCTTTAAAGTACTAAACAAATAGAATAATATAAAATAATATAAAAATATTAAATATCCAAGGAAGAGGGGTTACGCCCTCACAGGGGTCCGAACCCCAGCCCCTATAGAAGCTGATACCTACTGAGCTATCTGGGCTACTGACAATTCTGAAAACGCAAATGTGTTCCAGGCATCATTTAAACATATTGTTTAGCAAAAGAGTCCACTGAGCAAGTGCACCTCAACTGCTCACCCTAGCAGGGTGTGGAAACAGCAGTATATGAGGGGTTCACCTCGCAGAAGAACACAGGCAACGCCTGCCACCGAGCAGGTGACAGCACACCTACAGGGAAGATAATGACAACTGCCACATGCAGCACCTAAACAAAGTTGCCGACTTTAAGGGAGGAATACACTGAAAAAGTACACCTCCAACTGCTCACCCGAGCTGGCGTGATAACCAGCAGTACAGGAGGGGGTAACCTCTCATTAGAACTCAGGCAGAACCTGAAACCGAGCAGGTTATGGCACATAAACAGTTAAGGGAATCACCAATGCCATATGCAGCACACAAACAAAGTTGCTGACTTTAAGCGAGGAATACACTGAGCAAGTGTATCTTAAACTGCTCACCCTACCCGGGTGTGGCAACGTGTAGTACACGAGGGGACACCTCACACTAGAACACAGGCAAAGCCTGCCACCGAGCAGGTGACGACACCCTTATAGGGAAGATAATGACATCTGTCATATGCAGCACCTAAACAAAGCTGCCGACTTAAGGGAGGAATACACTGAGCAAGTGCACCTCAAACTGCACACCCCATCAGGGTGTGGCAACCAGCAGTACACGAGGGAGAACCTCGCAGTAGAACCCAGGCAAAGCCTGAAACCGAACAGGTTACGGCACACCTATAGAGAAGGCAAATCACCCATGTCATGAGCAGCACTTAACATAAAGCTGCAGACTGGCAGGGCCACAGACTTTTGAACAGGCGGGTCCTCGCCAAACAAACTTAAAATATCAATAAAAATAGGCAAATAAACGTATCAATTTAAAAATATATATATACGCACATACACCTATGTGCACAGTGGACCTGGCGGGAAGAGAACCTTGGTCTTCATGTATGGAAAACATGAAGCTCTACCCTTGAGCTACCCTGATTCTGGCTGAAGCAAAAGCTTTTAAATATGCTTCAAACAAGCGAGACCCACGGTGTCTGGCAACAGTCCAAACATGTATACATTTATATATAAAAATACAAACATATACATACAAATACCTACACTATATAAAAATAAATGTGAAAGAAAAAATTGAAATTAACTTTTTCCCCAACATCCATAATTTTTTAAAGCTGGAGGATTGGCTCGTACACCCAACCTTTCAGGGACAGGTCAGAACACTAAAAGACTGTGCCACAGAAACATGCTTCTCATTATGAAGCCTAGAGCCCCTTACGTGGTCCATAGAGGGCGCAACGCCCATACTGAAAAATAATACAAAAAAAAGAAACGAAAGGAAAACACAGCACTCGCACGTGTCGGGACCTAAAGGGCGGCAACGTGCAAAGTTGAAAAATAAGCATAACTGCTCTGGCGTGCGCCGGTTCTGAAGCGAAGTCTCTGACAGACCGGCGTGCGTCTGGACCCAGCGCGCGGCAACAACTTGGTTAAAAGGCTGCATACATGTGTGATATTTGTTATGGTGGGAATTGTATTCCAATTGGCAATGCATGTATGTTTCTTAAGTATTGGCGAAATACCATCCTCCTGAAACTCAGAAATTGTTTCACTGCACACTCCCAAGTGTAGCCTGTGTACAGAAATTGCCTAATCCTCACACACACAATAACTACATGCCTAGCACGCGTCGGGCCTGACGTCTGCATGCTAAAATCAAAGTAAACAAGGAAGTATAAATAAATGGAGTTCTTAATTCTTCTAAATATTCTACATTAATAAATAAGAAAAACGGCTGCACACGGCCAGCTATACACAAGATATCAAAGCAAACCTTTTCCCTTTCAAAATGAAAGGCATGCAAATATACCAAATATATAATACATCAAACATTTACATAAATTCAGGCCAATATACTTTCCAGGCCTAGTACTGACAAACAAGCAAGGCACAATGAAATTAGGAGTGACTTAGCTGTGGTGTCAGCAGTTATCTTTCTTAAGTATTGGCGAAATACCATCCACCTGAAACTCAGAAATGGTTTCACTGCACACTCCCAAGTGGAGCCTATGTACAGAAATTGCCTAATCCTCACACACTCAATAACTACATCCCTAGCACGCGTCGGGCCTGACGTCTGCCTGCTAAAATCAAAGTAAACAAGGAAGTATAAATAAATGGAGTTCTTAATTCTTCTAAATATTCTACATTAATAAATAAGAAAAACGGCTGCACACGCCCAGCTATACACAAGATAGCAAAGCAAACCTTTTCCCTTTCAAAATGAAAGGCATGCAAATATACCAAATATATAATACATCAAACATTTACATAAATTCAGGCCAATATACTTTCCAGGCCTAGTACTGACAAACAAGCAAGGCACAATGAAATTAGGAGTGACTTAGCTGTGGTGTCAGCAGCAAAGAAAGAGGAGTTGGGTTTAGAGTAATGGACTTATATAAGGAGGGGTCCCTGCTCATTGGTCTCCTGCAGGGCATGACCTGTCCTCCATGATGGATTGGGGAGCTCCCTTACATTGGCATTGAACTCTGTTTAGTTCTTTTCTTTACAACTTTTATGTTTGTAAAAGTTTTTTTCTTTGCTGCTGTGGTTTCAGAGTAAAGATTGTAATGCATAATATGAGCCTCCTGTCTTGTCATAGAGTGTGTGTTTACCACCTGTGCAAGATAAGTCCTATCTGCATCATGTACAGTCAGTGGCGTAATCTGTGTTGGGACTGAACAGGCAAGGCCTGTCCAAAATTTGTAAATGCCAACTCACTGTGAAATTCAGCTCCAAATGCAATCACAAATAGTTGCGTTTTTAAAGTATTCATTTTGTTTTAAATTATGGTGAGCGTTGACTGACTGTAGAATGGATGCACATTTGTTTTCCAGTCTCCCTTCTTGGTTCACACTTGTATTCCAGCCTCCACATTGGGTCTGAGTAGTGACGGGGCTCAGCCCCTTATCCTATCCTGCTGCATCATCGACAATAGAGCTAGCAGTGTCTAGTGTGTGGACACAGTGTGTACTTGTAGTTTGGCCATGATTGTGACTAGCTACTATCCATCCCTAGTTTATGTACCTGTCATGCACTACAACCCCGAAGCTGCTGCCAGTGCTGAGGGAGCAATGATGACTGGAGAAGAAATAGGAAGGGAACGTGAAAGAGAGGGAGACAGGGACTCAGTGCACAAAGTATGAATCCTGTCCTTTGAAGTTCCCTGCTGCCATGTATGTCCCTGCACTGAGGAAAACACAAGGGGGGTTCCTACCAGGGTAACAGATTTCAAAGAATTTAAATTATATTGTGTGGATCTGTTTTTACAAACATCAAATAAAATCTTATTTTTCAGGTTTTACAGCATACAAATTATTTGAGCACACTCTTAACATTTTGATGAAAACAAACGTATTAATTCATTCGTTTTTTATTGATGACATTTTATAAAAAAAACGCACGCAATCATATTGTTAATAACAGTATCAAACAAAATGTGGTGGCCCACAGGGGGACATCATATGCGAAGAGACATGGGACAAAAGTGACAAATTAACGGAATCTAATGTTTACAGGAAAAACTAATTATGGTGTATCTTAAAGAAACACAAATTAATTGTGGAATAGTCCAAGGTTGACGCAAAACACTGTGTTTTGGCAGGATAAGGTGTACTGCCTTCTTCAGTACCAAAGAACCATGATGTAGATGCAGAGGGTTGGAAAAGAGAGAGCGAAAGAAAGATTTGTTAAACACTGAATCAGTAAAACACATTCAGCAATTTATGAAAGTGCTGCTAGTCAGGGGCGTTGAGAGCCAGCACAGGCACCGGGTACAAATATTTAATTAAATCAGAGGCTGCTTCACATGTCCACTAATACCTCACCTTTTCCCATTTATTAATGATTATTGTTGAAAAGGAGATAGTTGGTGTTAGTCAGTGGGGAGAGGGGTGTATTCATTGGTAGAGCCGAGCCTGGAGGTCTTGCATATCTCAAAGAGTCAAATATGAGCCAAGCCAGAAAAAGAATGGATTTGTCGTTTACATATAGAAATTACCCTACAGCACAATCCACATAGCTGTAGCCCTGCTTTCCCATCACTAATAAAGGAGCCCATACTTGGTGCCCTGACTGTCCTCCACTCCCCACCCATCATAGAGAAAGTGACATAATCTCCCCATTAGTGTTAAAATGTCAGAGTATGTCATACTACGGCTACGGATATCTAGCTGTATATAGAAACATTCCCCTTTCGCTTGGTGCCTGCTTTAACAGTGTGTAGGGGACATCAAAGACTGGAGACTGTTGTGTCATTTATCACAAAAAGCGTGTATCTGCGAGATGCAGGTTGTTACTTACTACCATGAGAGATAATACCCGACAAATGACAGAGTTTGACATACCTCCAAGAACATTTGAAACTAACTACTAAACTTAAAGCCTGAAGTGCTGAAAACGTTAATCAAAGAAACTCTCTGGAATCATTAAAAATGGTGCATTGTCACCTTAGAACAATGCACTGAAAGCTAAACAAAACAGCTAAACAAAACAGCCACACATTTATTAGGCCATGTACACATTAATGTTGGAGATCACATCAGCCTATATATCCATCTGTAATGTTATGCCTTAAAATGTTGTCTTGTGTTCACAATGAAGCCAAAATGTAACATCACAGTGTACTATCTTTCTATTTTTGGAAGTATTTACATTGCAAAATGATTCTTATTTAGAACATGATGAACACAAAGGAGTGAAGCCATTACAATATAATTTGATAAGAATGGCTTACACTTTATTGTAATAGAAGGGAATAGGCCTTTTATGCATAAAAGATAATCTGATGTTTTGAGTTGGCTTAGGTGATGCTGGATAGCCTTCCAGTGACAGAAAGCAATTTCTATGGTTAGCACTACATACATGTTCATATTGGGGGGGGGGGTGTCCCCTGAGATTTGCTTTGATCCATCTGGAATGAATAAACAATGCCTGCTTTTAACCCAAGAAAACTCATTGGGCTCACAGAACAAAAGGCCTCATGTAACAGACCCTCCAAGTTAGTGGGCAAACAACACTCTTGTTAGTTCATTTACGGAGATAATATTTCTAATGTATATAAGTTGAAACACCAGTAGAGACTGACATATTTTGTGCTGGTTAATACAAATCAGAATTGGTACCATGACAACCGAGCCTGTTCTCCTAAGGACGGGTCTTAAAAGTAACTTTGTTACACTTATTGTGTCACATTTGAACCTCAGCTCCTGGGAAAACAGGAACAAATGGCAAGCCAAATGGAAAATCAAACAAAGTAGGCTCTGTCTTACTAGATTCAGGTTAATTATTGACTGAGAGAGCTGCTATACTCATGGTGTCACAGTCCCAAGTATATGGGATGCATGAATCACTACTATCCATGCATTTAACAACACCATTTGTTATAAATCTACAAAAACATCACTTACAATCAAATTGAAAAATGCATTACATTCATGACATTTTCATCTATAGTTTAAAATATTCAAATATGATTTTTTAATCATTCTTAAAATATTTATATGAATAATTGTATTAAAAATTATGCCACAGATGTGTTCCACATGTCTAGGTGTCCATCTAGGTTGGAGGATAACATAAACCCATATTTAATCAAAGAGGCATGTTATTGAAGTGAAATATGGAAAACACATGAATTTATAGTTGAAAGTATTCAGAGCCCACATTCTTTTCTTTTCACTTGTAAATATATTATGATCAACAAATGAAGATTGGGGTGGGGGGAATTATTTAGGCTTGTTTGACAAAGCATTGGAATATGAATGATTATAAAAAGCAGGACACACAGCAAAAGGGGTACTGACTATGGAATCAAACGAAACACAGAAAGAATACCATCTGTTCCAAATGGATGAGTTCTAAACCTGAACTGGAGAATTGGACTCTAACCATGAGGAGAATATTACCTGGGGCTGACTTTTCCAAGAGGGAGAAGAGGCAGATGAACCATTCTTTCACTGACTAATTGTCTTAAAGAATATTCCAAAGTTATTATAAAGATACCCCAGAATCATTGTCCTGCTAAGTCCATGGCGTGGGATGGATTGGTGATAGTATACTAGGGTCGCTCATTCCAAATAAAATATATTAGTATTTTTGTGTAAATCTCAATAGTGCTTTTCTATTATATTTAAAGCCAAGTGAGATCTGTGTGTTTGTAGAAAACATAACATGTTCTGAGATCAGAGTACAGGTGCTGATAAACTAGAATATGAATGGAGTATTGTAGTTTGCTTTTGTGCATATTATCCTACTTTTATTGTACTAATGCTCAGAGACATTGGGCCGCATTATGAGTCCGGCGGTAACCCTGGGTTGCTGGCAGACTCGTAATATTTTACGGGCACCTTACTTCCCGGTGCCACCGGGTTATTACAAGTACGGTGGACAGGGAAGTCAGGCACTTGAAAATATAAGTCCCTATTCTGGGAGTGAGGACTCAGAAGCACTGACACCGTTACTAACAGTGCCAGTGCTTCCATGAACGGTCTATATTTTATTAGTTGCGTGAATAAACACATCTTAATAACAGTTTGAACACTGTGAGTGTTTGTCTCATTATACCAGTTTTGTCAATGTAAAGGTTTGCCTTATAACAGTTTAACAACTGTAGGAGTTTGTGTCATTATAACTGTTTTACCACTGTAAATGTTTGCCAAAGGTTTGCCAACACGTGTTTTGACCTTTGTGGTCTTTGCCAAGGAAACAAACGCATAAAAGGATTTGTGTAATCACGCAACTAATAAAATATAACAACCACAATCATTAAATCAACTAATGCTGTGTTCATGAGACAATACTGATACCAATATAGGTTAACAAAACTATACTTTGCACAAGCGCATTGATACTGGCATGCAGTATTTCTTGTTATAACTTTTCTAGTCAGGGGTTAGCCTAGTAGAGCCAAAATCTGCAGCTGTTTGAAATACCCTCAGGTTAGCAAGTATCCATTACTAAACCCAAGTGCCCGTACTTACATGGGACATTTGTAAAAGCCTTTTAATCCAGGACTGGTGCAGTTAGGCTGTTAATCTAATAGGAATATGGCTGACCATCTTCTGAATCGAGGGAAAGACAAAGCAACACTGTTTGCACCAGGCAGTAGCACAGGGCACTTAGTTAGAAGAAGGAATAACCAAACAGAGCACCCATCCCAGAAATTTCTAAAACTGGAGCAACTTTCAAAATAGAGATCAACAAATACTGGGACAAAGTGTCTTTAACTAACTATCTAGAAAACAATAACATTCCCAAAAGGTGTAAGAATCCTCATATTCCCAGACTTCACTAATAATGAAGATCAGGATTTGGCTCAAAATGGGAAGAAACACTCAGCCAAAGCTCAGAAACAATGATGCATTTCTTAGTTGAACACACAGCCAGAGAACCCGCCAGATTGATAATTCAGATTGATCTAGTCAAACAGGAAATTACGTACATGACCAGCCCACAGAGTACCAAAGACAAGAATTATAATAAAATGAACTCTTGAAAGAATAACAGGACGAGGTCAAACTAAGGAAGCTTTGAAAATTTTTCAGGGATGACTGAGACTGCAAAAATGACCGGGTATATACTCTTAAAGCTATATACAGTGACAATAGAAAATCACCTGCAAGAAACACCACACCCCTGACTACACCAGGTAGCTCTGATGTGGAATCAGAGGGAGAAGGGGTCTTGACAAAGGGATCTGGGGACTCAACTGCACCTCAAGGAACTAACAGTGCCAGTAGAGGGTTTCTAACAGAAATTACAAGATATAAAAGGGCTAATCAAAAGCACCAACAGTCACTTGTTAAGCATGTAAATATGCTAACACAGAGAACTTCTTCAGAAGAAGACGAGGAGGCAGATGGGGGGGGGCAAGCGGAGGAGACAATCTTACCGAAAGACTCACCAGATCAAGCACAAAAAGATAACTGATAAAGAATTAATACAGAACCCAGTTATTAATTTGTCACATAGAGCTCTGTCTGACAATGAAAAGTCATTACTAAAGAGAGGACTGTCATGTGCACCTACCACTGAGACAGATATGATTGAATTGCAAATAGATCTCTACAAATTTGTGAGGAAACTCAAACTCCAAAAATATTTTCTTCATAAAGTAACAGTATTTGACCCCAAGGAAAGGTGTCAGCCTGAAAACACACTCACCATAGCAGACATAGAGAACACCCATCTACTATAATCACTCACTATCAATAGTTATATAACTAAGAAAGAGATCTGTGAAGAATTGGGAGTACAGGAATCTGGAATTACAAGAACTCAATAATAGGTCCAGATTTACTCCTCAATCACCATCAGAGAGCGTCATTGAAACCTTCAAAAAGCAGAGACATTACATATTATAATCACATGGATAAAGTTAAGTGTGGATATGGCAGCACTAAGCATAACCAAAGCCAAGCTGAAAGGCAATCTCTTAAGATGCTAGCTAATGACAACACTAGTGTCATTAAAGAAGCAGACAAAGGTGGCAATATTGTCATTCTAAACAGAGGAGACTACATTAAAATGGCAGAGTTACACTTATCAACACCAAGGTGCTATACCAAACTAAAGGGCAATCCCACAGAACAGACAGTGAAACAATTATTGTATCTAGTACAAGAATAGCATAGAAAGGGTGTACTAACTGATAATGAAAGATCATATCTTGCAAGGGAAAACCTAATCATGTCAACTATTTATTTATTTCCCAAGAAGTTTGATAAACAGCCAGAGGTGCCCCCAATTATGAGCGGTCTGGGGTGGGGACGACCGAAAGCCTCTCAGAGTGCATAGACAAAGCCATCAAAGAAGTGGTTCCTTCTCTCACATCCTACCTGAGGGACTCTACAAAGACCTTACAAATCTTGCAGGATCTTGAATGGGAACCACAGTTCCTACTAGCAACCTTTGACGTGATGGCTTTATATACTTCAATTGAACACAAATTAGCTATCCAGACTTTAGACTTTGTGGAGATTTCTCAGCATCAAACAGGGAACATGTGGAGATGATTAAGTCCTTCATGCAATCCAAGTTAGAACACAATCTTTTTTTATTCAAAGAGGACTACTATGAACAGATGAAAGGTGTTGCGATGGGGGCGAAATATGCACCACCACTAGCTAATTCAGCATGGGGCATTTTGAAACTAATTACATTTACAACACTAATGAATGGACTGGCGAGATTAAGCTTTGGAAGAGGTATATTGATGACATCATCTTGGTATGGAATGGTTACAGGCAAAGGTTTGAAAGATGTGTTAGCTACCTTAATGATAACACCTTTGGCATACAATTTACAGGAGCAAGTGACAAACGGTTTATTGATTTCTTAGATATAACATGTTTTATAGATGAAGGCAAATTGGAAACCAGAACTTTCAGAAAACCCACTGAAGTTAACCCCACATTATTTGCCACTAGTTGCCACAAGAATTTAACTATTGACAATATTCGATGGGAGAGTTTTATCGAGTCAAAAGCAACTGTAGCACCAATGATATTTATGAAGAGGAGTGCGACCTGCTAAGTGGAAGGTTTCAGCTATAAGAGTACTCACAGAGCAGTGTACTGAGAGCTCAGGATAAGACCCAACCCCTACAAAGACAGGACATGCTACAACCGAAAAACAAGAGCCCAGACTCGGGTACAATGGGAGTCAATTCTGTCACCAAATATTCAAAAGACAGCAACCTGAATTGAATGTTAATGAGAAATTGAAATCTGTTACTTCTATATGCTGAACTTTACAACTATATTGAGGCCAAACCTAATTTTGTGTATACTCAGGCACCTACTATCAAGAACAAACTATATCCTTTGTTCCTCAAACCTGACACTGTCACAGTGACTGGGAGCGATTGGCTAAGGTTCACATACACGGTTTTCAACAAATGTGGGTCATGTAGCGTTTGTAAATATGCTAATTTAGATACTACTACATTTGCATGCCATGGAGGGATGACAATAGAAATCAAAGATTTCATTAACTGTAGATCTAAATATATTGTGTATGCGATTATTTGCATCTGTAAAAAAGCATACATTGGCAGTACCATTTGCACAGTACGTGTTCGCATCCGAGAACATCGGTCCAGTCTGAGGAGCCAAGATCCAAAACTGCCAACAGTGCAACACTGACAAGTAGACCATCAGATGGGAAACAAGGCAGACAACTGATTAATTGGCATTCAAAAAGCACACTGGAACAGAAGAGGTGGCGACCAACATCATCGCCTTAGACAACTCAAATCACGGATGATATGTAGACTCTCATGTACATCTCAAGGCCTTAACAAGGAACATGAAATGCACATATTCCTGTAATTTAAGCAATTCTATTGGGTAACGATACCTGCAAATGCTTATATCTGAGGGTCAGTGCAAATGCTAATATCTGATGGTCAATAGTCTCCCCAATACCCTACTGCGAAAGTGTATGATATCACTGTCCTGTGACTATATACTATGATGTTGATAGAATGATGGTCCTCTATATCAGTCAATGTTTGTCACTGATATATGACATAATCAATGCATGACTAGTTTGCCAAAACAGGGCAACACAAAAAATACACATTGCAATCCAACCTGATTAGCTCTTTGATCTGAAGGCAGGATCCTTCTTCAACCTAATGCATGATAATTTTGCGGGGTAACCTAACCGCACATGCATCAGAGGAGGGCTATGCACCAAGTGCACACACCCACACCAGCAGCCAAGGTGCACGGAATGCGCAGGTGTTTGGGCATATATGGTGATATCCAGTCATCACCCCCATTCATACCCCTCCCTCTCACTATTGGCCTTCTTAATGCTTGTTCTATCTGTAACAAGGCCCACCTAATCCTTCATACATTATTTTCTCTAAATGTACATTGCATATGTCTCACTGATACTTAGAATTCTATTGCGGACACTGCTATTTCTGCCTTTCTGACCACATGTTCATCCTATTTCTCTCACTCGCATTGTTGTGTTGGTAGGCATGGCGGGACTGGTGTACTGTTTAACTCTTCTTGTTCTATTTCCCCTTCCTCTATATCTTTTCCTGTCCACCCCCCTTTAAATGCCATTTTATTTCTTTTTCTAAACCTCATGCTATTTAATTTGTTATTCTATATCGTCCCCCTGGCACTCTTTCATCTTTTTGTTCTGATCTGTACTCACTACTTTCAGTCCTTCCTCTCCCTTCTTCTCTCTTTCACTTTGGTGATTTCAATCTTCACCTCTCCACCGCTATGACATTGTTAGATCAGCAGGGTTTTTGTTTTCAATTATTTTTTTTTCAGAAAGGATTTTGCGGAAAAAACTCTGATAAATAGGGGGGTTGGGTAAGGGTATATAAGTGTAAAGGAGAATAGGGAGAATATGATAGGAGGGGGGTGCTTTTGATGAGTTTTTTCAGCAAAAACCATCCAGAAAAAAACAAATCAGAAAAGAAATGCTGATATGGGGACCTAGAACCCTCTCCACCATTCATACTTCTTCTACTTTCCTTGCCCTTATAGAGTCGTATAACCATAATCTTTTTGAATACCCTACCTCTCCATCACACTTTTCAGGTTCTTCTCTTGATCTCATTTTTATTTCGGTTCCTTCATCTTCTCCTGTTTCTTTCATTCTTTTGTTCTTCTACTCTTTCCAATCATCAACTTCTCCCCTTCCCACATTTGATCTCTACAGACCTTGCTTCTCATACATCTAAGCAAACTTTTGTTGTCGGGATCATTGTTCATTCGACACTTCTATTTTTCTCCCTACTCTTCTTTCTTCTCGTCCTCTCCTGCAACATGTTCTACTCTCCCTGTTAATACAGCAAAGAGTTCAACACAACCTCTTCTTGTGAATCATGGTGGAATCATCCTGACAAAACATTTCTGTTGCTATCAAGGAACTGTGAAAGTGTTTTTTTTGGTTCTAAAGATACTGTGTGGATTTTCCACTTCTTCACAGTCCTTAACCACAACACAGTACTTCAGCTGCAGCAGCAATGAATATCTCTTCTGGAAAGATATGGAACACATCGGTGCTGTTTATGCCACACGCAATGCAGATTGTGTTCCTCTCCCCCTGAATGGTATCTATCAGGAGGGCTGCTCTTCTGCCACAATCAAGTCTTTTGATTTTCAAAAATATTAGCATCGACAACTTCAGTATGGGCTACTTCTTCTGCGAACATTTGAAACACATTGATGCTCTTTGTTCTGCCATTGTGATTGCCACATGTAATGCAGATTATGCCCCTCTCCTCCTGAATGCTGTCTATCAGGAGGGCAGCTCTTCTGCCACTCTTATTTCCCCACTTTACATCGACCAAATGCTGAGAACAGCTTATTGTATCACACTTGCTCTTCTTTGCCTTAGACAATGCGTGTTTGGGTCTTTCTCAACTATTGCCACGTCCTCTGTGTGCCAATAAGTGTTAGAATTGGTTTGCTTCTTAATTGCCCTCTTTTGACTTTGGCAATATTGGTTCTTAATAACCTGCTGTACCTTTGTCCTTTCTTGGTTTTGGCAATATTGGACGTTGAAATTTCTTGTAATACTGCCCTCTCTTGGCTTTGACAATTATTTCAACCTTTATTATTGCAATTCTAACTGTCTTGTCAATTCCCAAGGTTCTTATTCTGACACTTTAGCTGTTTTGTATCAGACTGGTATGCAAAGTTATTCTTACTCTGCCATTTTAGCTTCTTATACATTAGTTTGGTATTCAATATTCTTAACAGAGGCTAGCAGGCGATTATGGAGTGTTCTGGGGTCAACTCACCGGGTTGCTACATAGGCGTCCGCTTGCTCCGCTGCCACAATGCCACCTGCTTCCTCGCTATCCGCTGCACGGTAAGCTATTTCTTTCTACTTCCCGCTCCAGTCAGAGAGGAGCGTTTCTCCCTCCATGAGTACTTCGGTGCTCGCCTGCCACCAGAGTAAAAGTTACTTTAGGGAAAGCTTTTCAGATGAAAGCTTCCCGCCGTGCAACCTCTGCATTCAAGGCCACCAGAGGGAGAGCTTTCTGAAACAACACTTACTGATGCACAACCTCTGCATACAAGGTCCTTAACGGTAGAGACCTGCATGAAACTGACATCCGCTTCACAATTAGCAGTGTCCCCGACGTCTCTGCTTTTCTTCAACGTCTGCTGCCACTGCGACATGGAGTCTGACCATTACTCCACCTTCTGCTTCTCCTAATGGCCTGCACCTGAAGGTGCCCTTTATACTCACCAGTCCCTCTCAGGAGTTGGCCATTAGAATCACTAGACTGTGCCTTGCAGTCAACTACCTCCAACTCCCTCTCCCTCTTCCCAGTTCTTAGACATTGTGGGATTTGATGTACCCAATTTTCAAATTACCCTTTTCTTCAACAGTTTCAATTTTACAATAGTTCATTAATATTGTAGGGTCTCTGGCAAAGTTAGTAAGGTGTTCTCCCATTCCTCTGGCCTGATTTACCCACCCTCCATGTGATCCTCTTGCAGAACACCACCCCCAGAGTCAGGATCAGGAAGCGTCTGCCTTTCCCTGGCCACATCGGAAGGGTCTCAGGCCAGGTTTTGTTCAGGGAATCACCTCTGATTCATCACATATCCAAGAGGCACACTAATCTCTCTCTCTTCTATTAATATTCTAAATTCTACTCTAAATTCTACACTCTCTCTTTTTTTCTGGCTCTGCCCTTTCTTGGTTTAAGTACTATCTCTCAGTCTGTTCTTTTTCTTTTTCTTGAGGTGGATCTAAGTCCCCCCCATTTCCGATTGCCCATGATGTTCAGCAAGGCTCAGTCGTAGGCTCTCTTCTTTTTTTGTCTTTATATACTGCTCCTCCTTCTGCTATTGTCCTTTGGTCTGTCTGCACATTTCTATGCAGATGACTCTAGCCTCTGAATTATTAATGTATTTCTCTTCCTTTTCTGATTCTTTGCATTCTGTCATTATTGATTGTTTACTTGCTATCCAGGCATGGATGCATGTTCCTTTTCCTCATTTGAACACCACCAACCAGAATTTTCTTTTTCCAGCATCTAGTTTGCCCCCTCTTTCTCCTCCTTCTATAAGCTTGTCCCCTGTTTTCCTTCCTTATTCAACCTCTGTTATCAACTTAGGCGTTCTTTTTGATTCCTCTCTCTCTCTTAATTTCCATACTGCTAACATGGCACAATCTTGTCGTTTTCAACTTTTTACTCCCACTTAAGCTTGCCCCTTCCTCACCTTTCATGCTAACAACTTACTTATGTCCCTCATTTTCTCATGACTCGATTCATTTTCATGTCTTCTTTGAGGCCTTATTGTGTCCCCTGGCTCCCTTGTACTCTATCTTTAATACTGCTGTCATTACCCTCTGTTCTAATTGCCGTCACTCTTCTATTTTCTCTGCTCGTCTTTCTCTTCATTTGCTGTATGAATGATAAGTTGTTATTATTAACACTATTATTATGATAAGTAGCGAAACTTGTGGAAAGGCTTTGATTATTTGTTTGCACCAGTGCAAACCTAATAACATTTGGTCCCTGCAGCTTGATAGTTTATTGGTGTAGAATACTAAGGTGGTAATTGCTGTGCTTTCCTTTTTTTGCTAGGCTTTCATACCTTTCTCTTTGGGCAGTGCTTTCTTCATGTTTAGGAATTCATATTTCTCATGTCTTTTCCATGCAGGCTCTGATTTTAACTTGCTATAGTTTTGATTAAAATAATAGGCAATATTTGAAAGCCTTTTGAATGTATGCATGAGTATGTTCTGTGCAACGTCTGAAATGATGGATCCAGGATTGCCTAATTTCTTGCACACTTCTAGCAATTATCGTAATACACACTTTGTCGGGGTTGAGGGTATTGTTTTTGAAGAGGTAACATGTTTATTCCATGGTGTTAATGTCCAGTGCCTGAGTCCTGAACTTTTACACCAATGTACCGCCTCCAGCTCAGGTTGCGAGAATCAGTGTATGACCAGTCGCTACAGCATCAGAAAAGTAGAGTCAAACAGAGAGAACCTGCAGAGTCAATAATGCACTCAGGTCTGAGGATCAACTCTATGCTATTAGCTCAATGTGCAGCCTCTGTTGTGTCGAACATTAAATTAATATTATGGACGGTATTGATACACAGTAATTGACTTAAATTGAAAGGAAGAATACAATTACGTGGGTGTTTGAGTTTAACCATATAATTCGAAAGAAAACCAAGAGAAAGGATGAGGCAAGGGAAAAACATGAGACCATGGATTAGGGAAGAGAATACAGTGAAGAATAACGGTACAATTAAAAGACAGGAGGTGCAGCATTATTAATATCCAAAATAATGTTCTTTCAATTTAGTGTCAGTGTGAACGAACACAATTGATTTCCATATTTTTTTCTTTTTTTTTGTGGCACTGCAAAATAAAAGACGTTCACATAGCATTCAGTAAGGAGGATGCCAGCTGTGAAAACATACATGCTTCATCAATCAATTAGATGACCTCTACATCAGTTGATCTTGCCCAGAATCACGGGCTGTGTTCCAGCCAAGATCTGACTCATGTGTGTTTGGCACATGTGCCTCAGTCCTGTGCATTCATCCATGTGCACGGTTCTCCACATGTTCACATTTGCTTCCTAAAACATTGATCTCATAAGCACTCCATCAAAATGAATTAACTCATTGCTGTACAGTGCAAAAATGATGTGACATATTTTTATTTGTGAGACTTCTTTTAAAAGTTAGTAACTCGGTGCTATTTTCTTGACTTAACCTAGTCCTCTGAGTGGTCGTATAGCATGCTTTAACAGCCCCAGAATCCCCCTGTTTCTGCTGCACCTCACGCCCTGAACGTTTTCATGTGCTGCATTGACTCCCTTTCAGTTTTTCTTCTATCAGCCCTCATCCGCCACCGCCATTTTCTTGACACATATTCTTCGTCTCTTTTGTCCATCAAGCCTTTCTTCACCAGAAACCGTTTCCTTGTACCTTTCCATCATGGCCTCCAGCCACTATGTGTGCTAATTTATCAGTCTAGTCTTTTACTGATTACACCCATGGCCTTTTCAGTGACGCGTTCAGCATCAGCCCTCGCTTTATTGCGACGGAGACTGTCTGCCACTCCATCCCTAATAGTATCCTGGGAAATACCCATGGGATGCTAATAGCAATAAACCCCTCACTGGGGAGTCTGAGGGGGCTTACCGTGTCTGGTAATGACCTGTTACTCCATTAAGGCCCTTGCTTTGCTTGGGCCTGTAACCAGGATCTGGGGCATTACCTGATGCTATAATGCCCCCCCCTGCCCTCCCCACAGCGAGGGGTTTATTGCTTAATTAAGTAATCCCTTCCTTTCTAGCAATAATATCACTCATCTAACACATGTTCTTTTCTCAAAAGGTATCCTAAACCTGTGATAAAAAAGGACACACTAATAACAGCTCTTTCATAGCAGCTACTTTGCCTTTGTGTGCATTGCTAGAGATGTTAAACTTGCATTCTGTCTAAAAATGTGTTTACATTTTCAAGATGCATGTGGTATTTATTCTCAGTCTATGATTGGTCAATTTGTGCTCACGTGGTGTGACATGGTTTCATGCTATATTACGGTACACACATAGACACCCTGATACCAATTGAGATTATCATAATGAAATCACCAGAATTAAATACAATGTATATAAATAAATGACAAAAGCAATAAAGGGAGAGTGGCGTTCCAGCACCTGTAAAGTCTTTCCACTGGGGAGTCATGGACACTGCCCTTGTTAGGTTTCAAAGCCACCGCTGATAGCTTAGGTCTTATGGCTGCAGCACTAGTTTCCAGTCATACTCTGCATGGGACTTCAAATGAAACATTTGATGTTAAGGCTCGATTAAATCAAGCTCAAAGAATGCCCATGAGGAGGTGTTTTGGGCAGGGAAGGATAGGAACTGGGTGTAAATGGCTACGAGGATTAGCAAGTCCATGCGCAGTAAATGGTGAGCAAATATCCAAGCAACTTTTATAAGCTTTCTGTCCATCCTCATATGCCATTTCTCCCTATCTGTACTCGAATGCAATAATTTGTGCTAAAACACTAATAGTCCAAACTAAAAAGAAAGGGGGAACATAAGTCATGAGTTGAGGGAGTACAATTCTTGTTTCTTTTTGCAAGGAGATTTCTTATAGGTGTGTGTGTGCACGATTGAGAATGACTCTGTGGCAGTTAGCAGCATGAATACTGGTCAATGTTACTCTGTGGCAGTTAGCAGCATGAATACTGGTCAATGTTACTCTGTGGCAGTTAGCAGCATGAATACTGGTCAATGTTACTCTGTGGCAGTTAGCAGCATGAATACTGGTCAATGTTACTCTGTGGCAGTTAGCAGCATGAATACTGGTCAATGTTACTCTCTGGCAGTTAGCAGCATGAATACTGGTCAATGTTACGTTAGTGTGATTGGTATAGCTTCAAAATTACGAGTCGGAAAACAAAGTTTCAGAAAACACCGAAGTTTTTTAAATCAATTTTCGCCCGTTTTTAATCAAAAACGAGAGGGGTTGTGGGATACGGGTATTAAATAAAGTCTAGGAATGTTGGGGGCTTGTGGGGCGTCTCCCCTCATTTTAACAAAATGAAAAAGGCAAAATTCAGTCTTTTTGCCACGTTGTTTTTTTGTCCCTATTTTAACATAGAATCAGTGTGATCAACATTCGGAGACTACCTCGATTATTAGCTGAAATGTGTTTAATATACGTTACTGTTCAGTGGTCGAAGTGTACGAAAAAAAAGTTGTGAAACTATGTTCCCTGCTGGCCTGTCCCCGCTCCCCGCAAACCCCATCGCCGCACCCCCTCAGACACACAATCCAAGCCCCCAAACAAACACACCTTCTGTTTATGGGAATGTTCAGTGCTGTGCACTGAAGTGCAAGCTTCAATTTCTTCCTACACTTTTATTTTAAAACGAAACCATTCCGGAACGGATTCTTTTTAAAATAAAAGTATAGGAACAGTGAAGCTTAAAAATAAAAAGTACAGGAGCACCGCTCCCGACCGCTCCCGCCAACTTCGACCTCTGTTTCTGTTCTGTGTTATGTACAGTTGGTGTGTAAACATTGCTATTTCCATGCAGGCTTTGGGAGTGGTCAGTGACAAGGTTTCTTTGTTACTATGTGACACAGCAACAGTGCTAACGAACGGCTTACTCGTGCACGTTATGAAACACGTTCATGAACCCCTCCCTACCTTCACACATCTGTTTTCGGAGTGAGGTAATTCAAGACCGAAGCCGCGAAGGCACATTGGCAAACCGGGGAGTCACGTGTGCACATATACTCTAGTGCTTCGTTAGCAAGCATAGGGGAAGGCAGTGAGAACGCGCACAGAATCTAATATATACCTCTGGCTGCTGAATAATATTTCTGACAGAGCTAAAGAGAAGGCACAACTTAAAATGAAAGACCTTGTAATGTAAAAACGCAAGTGGGACGTCCATGTATTCTGTTTAATGGAATAATATATTGGTAAGCCCTTGGAGAGCTAATTATGTTGTTTTACGTGAATTACAAATGCACCATTTGCTTGCATTCTCACTTTGCGTTTCTTCTTTACCTTTAATCATAGCTGGATATTACGGAAGAATAATGTGCATTCGAAAGGAGAGGTCTTGCATGACTTAATTATACACACACGAGGTACACCAATGCCTCAAATTATTCTTATCAAGTGAATGTTGCGCACTTCGAATAATCCAAAGCAGGGGCTCACACGATGCTGGCGTTTTCAACAATGTGGCACCTTTATGGCGAATATACACCCAGCAATGGAAACGAATGCCCTTTTAAGCATCTATACCTATACAAGTGAACAGGTGTGGGTTTGTGGCATTGAAAATGTTACCTATACAATTCCACACTGTTTCACCAGTCTGCACGCAATTTGGCACAGTCATCTGGACATTACTGGCTACACAACGTCTGCAAACCCCACCCCTTTACCCGTATGTCAGCAAAAGTCTCTGGTTTTGTGGCTTTGTGGCTTTGCATATGCTCTCTATACAATTCCACACTGCTTCACCAATCTGCACCAAATTTTGCACATTCATCTGTTAGGACCCTTCAGACATTAGCGGCTACATGATTTTGGACACCCCACCCCTTTCCCCGGATTTTAGTAAATGTCTCCGGGTTTGTGTCTTTGTGTATGTTCCCTATACAATTACACACTGTTTCACCGATCTGCACCATATTGTGCACAGTCACCTGTTAGGACTCTCAGGACATTAATGGCTACAAGACATCTGGACACCCCACCACCTTTCTGTGGATTTCAGCAAAAATGAAAATGTGGGCGGGGGTTTGCGGGTTTGTGGCTTTGCGTGTGTTCCCTATACAATTCCACACTGTTTCACCAATCTACACCAAATGTTGCACAGTCACCTGTTAGGACCCTCCAGACATTAGAGGCTACATGACATTTGGAGACCCCACCCCTTCCCTCGGATTTTAGCAAATGTCTATGGGTTTGTGGCTCTGTGGGTTTGTGGCTTGGCGAAGCGTTGTTCCTAATTCCACACCATTTGACCAATCTGCACCAGATTTTGCACAGTTACATGCACCTATGAGGGAATGAAAGCCTGGGCAATGCTGTGTATATCAGCTAGTACTTATATAATGATGAGCTTAGCTTTTTCAACACGAGTAATACAAACCATAAGAATTATCATTGGTGAGAAAAGAAGCGGTTCAGTTTTTCCTAATTTGTGAAAATAAAAAATGGGCCCATCCATCCCAGGCTCAGACAGGGCTGTAGGGAAATAGTAATGGCCAAAGAGCTGTCATGGCAGAGTGGTTTAGGCCTGTGAACACCAGTTGTATCGGGTAGTGCACAAAATATCTACCAATTTTGCCTAGCTGATTCAATTTCTGCATAAGTGTAATAATTGACACACGTTTTACGAAAAATTGGTTATTATGTGCTACTCAATTTGTTTTGAAAAGTAAGTATCTCAAATGTGTGGTTGTCCATCTATACTTATTGTTCTCTGGGCCTATTTTCTGACCCAACCCTGCTCCATCCTATGCCCCAGCCTATACACCCCAGCTTCAGCGTGCACACCTCCCTCTCCTGACATAAACTTTGCCACATCAGTACTGACAACGTTATTACATGATGTATGCCTAAGACATTAGCAAAATGGTGAATTATGTTTTGTCTGGCATCTGAAATATATGCTATAATACTTAAATATGTGTTGAAATATATGGAGCAGAAACTATATGACTGTGCATGCATGCGCACTGTGGGGGACCGGGAATGAGACACGGATACAGAGACTTACAGTTTTGACCATAACATTTTATTAAAGTAAAAAGGGGTTTGGAAAATGCTTCTCTGTCTCTACTCTAAGAGGGGCTTACCTACCTCCAACCAAAACTAAGGGTCTGTCAATGTCAGAATGTCCAAAGCAAAACTGTCCTGTGTCCAAAGTACTGTTTTCGCCCTCACACTCCAAGGTGAAAAGCGAAAATGTCATCGGCCTTTAGTAGTGAATACATATTCAAAATGGCAATGTGTAACTTTAACAAAAAAGTTCAATAAGGATATAGTTTCTTATTCCCGAGGGTCATTACCCTCCCCTGAATTTCTCTTCACTGTATTTATGTCCATGAATATCAGTTTCTTAAGTTTTTCTTTATCAATAACACAACTGGTATTCAAAACAACTTGTCTGTAAGTCTGTATCTTGTTACGATACCTGGTGTACTCTCCTGCCAGGTGTTCTCTAAAACTTTTCAGCAGCCCTTTGCTTGTCCTTATGTATCCTACCAGGACTTCCTTGGGTAATATAACACTGTTCAACTTGACGATGCTTTGTATGCTTTCCTGCCAGGGCTTACTTATATGAACATACTTGCAACTTGCATTGGCCTGATATACTCCTGATATATCCTCTGCCAGGGCTTTTCTGTGCACACACTTGTAACTTGCATTTTCCTGGTATACGCTCCTGCCAGGGGTTTTCTAATATGCACACACTTGTAACTTGCATTCACCTGGTATACTCTGCTGGGAGGGTTTTTCTTATATGTATTCTGGTGCCTCTTACTCTTCCTTTTCTCATATGTGCTCTGTGCACACTCAAACTTGATAGTTTCTTATGTTTAGTCTGTTCTGTCTTGGATCTGCCTGATATACGCTTATGCCAGGGCTTTTCTTATATGTGCACTGTGCACATTTACAAACATGATATTTTCTTATATTTATTTTGTTCTGTGTTGAATCTGCCTGGTGTGCTATTCCACCAGGGCTTCTCTTATAGGTGTACTGCATACATTCACAAACGGGAAAGTCTGTTATGCTTATTTTGTTTTGCCTTTTTATGAGATATTAATTTGCTCATTCTTCCTCATGTATTTCATTTAGGATTATTCCGTTTAGACAGTGTTGCCTATATGTCCTGGTGTCCCTGCTTCCCTTGGGTGCACTCACCGGTTCTTGCTGTCGAAAGTTTATTCTTCTGCTGCGAGACCGCAGCGGCCCTATGGCGCTGTGCTCTCTCTCGCTGTTTCTCATTATCAGCTTCTTTGTGTCCTACAGCTCCTGCTTGCCTATTCTGTGTCTTCCCATGCTTATTTGAAGTGGAGGCTGCTTCCTAGTACCAGTGAATACCCAGAAGCCTTGTGTCTGCTTCAGGAGCCCTCGTCGAGTACTGTGATGAATCAGATGTGATGATCCCAAAAACCCTGCTCATGTGTCCAGAGAAAGGCAGACGCATGACCATGGAGATGGTGTTCTGTGGATCACATGGGAGGGGACTCAGGTCAGGGGAATTGGGAGAATCCTCTAACCAGCTTCCCTAATGGTCCCATGGTCTTAATGGCCTATTGCAAAATTGAACCCTTTGATATAAAAAGAAACAAGAACATTAGGGACTTCCAGTCCCATAATGCCCTAGGTACTGATACGAGGGAGACGAGCTCAGAGCTGCAAAACTGTAGTATGTCGTGTAGTGTTGCTAATGACCCCCACCGGAGTGGGATTTTTAAAAGCGTAAAACCCCTTTAGGTGCAGGTGATTAGAAGAAGAAGTCAAATGCAGTTGTGGAAGCAGCAAAAGCTTAACATAGAAGACGCTGGGGCCGCCTCTCTGTTTATAGCAGTATGCAGTTCTGAGAGAGTCGGAGAAGTGAAGACTTTGAAGTGCAGAGGACACACAGCGGGAAGCGGCACTGTTGCTGCCTGTCCCATAGGAGAAAGAAGCTCTCCTAGTCTTGTGTCTGTGTAGGCATCATGAAGCAAGACACAGACAACAGTCTTAAAGTTCAAACAAAAGGTGTTTATTAACTTAAATGTCAGGAAGGTTGAAGGTCTAACTTGCCCTATGCTATGGTGGGATCTCGCTACCTGAACAAAACTAAGGACAGTCTGAGTCAAACAGTTCAACTTAAAAGCCTGTCTGTGTCCAACACCTATCCTTGCCCTCACAACTAAAGCTAAACAATGTGTAGGGATGTCAATAATAAAAATATTGGTGATCAACATAAAGTTCTGAGCTTCTTCCAGCTCTTAGCTTCTTCGTCAGCTCCCCTTCCTTAACTTCCAAGCAACAAAGTTCAAAAGCAAAAGGTCTTGAGGTTTTGTACTCAAGACAAGATTCCCAATTCCTTGAGTCTCGGGGTGCCCTTACCCAATACTTTTTTTTACACAGTATCTTTGGCTTCACACAGTTCTGGGCTCAATGGTCTAGGCACAGTAGTCAGAGCACAAAGTCCACCAATCACAGGTTGTGCAACGAGGATCCCTATGTTCCTCAGCCCACACAGATTTTCCGGGCTTGTCCCTGTGTACAGAGATGTGTTCTTGTACTTTCTCTTGGTTGGCTTCTTGTCTTACGTGCACTATTCACACTCCTTTAGCTTTTCCTGATTTTCCTCTTGGCTCTGCCCCAAAGTGTCACACACCTCTTGCCAGTCTTTGGCTTTTCCACACTGCAATTATTTGTAAAGTTCAGTATATGGTAGTCTTACTCATGTCACCTTCCTAAAACACTTGGACATGGACTTTCTCTTTGGCCTCTCCCCGACACTCACTGGTACTTGGCGTGGTTCCCGTATGGCTCTCGTTATTTTTTCTTCCTTGCAGGTCGGCGGACCAGCTCCTGCAAGCCCCGCTCGCGTATCAGGGCCCACCTCTCGCATATTGGTCGCTCCACTGCGACGGTGCGAACGTGGACGGCGTCCTCCTTCCTCCTGCAAAGTTCCAAAGCATGGAGGCTCCCTTTCTGGGCTGCTGGCCGTTGTCTTGGCTCTTCCACAGGTCCCACCATGGCTGCCTCCTCCTGGAAAGTGCCCCCTGCTGGTCTCTTCCCCACAGGCCTCGCTGTTTCTCCATGTAACGTGCTCTGGCTCTCGTTTTATGCATCTGCAAACCCCTAGCAGGTTGCAGGTGTGAACGCTTCATTAGGTTTGCCTGGCTATGATTAAGGGGACATGCTTTAATCTCACCATACTTTGCAGGCATCTTCCTCATCCCAGTACCAGAGTGGTAAAATGTAGGTGTAGTGTTCATTACGCTTAGTCTCCTCTTCCTCGTCACAGTACTTTCAAATGTCAACTGTAGGCAACTGTAGGCAAATTAAGGGAGAGGTTTTGCAATGACCCATTAAGGTTGGGGAGGGTTAGATTGGGCATGAATAATAATAATTTCATAAAAATAATAATAATAATTATTATTTAGCATTACGAACCCTCAGGTATCTGAGGGCTGCTTATTATTACCCATGGTGTGCGGTGCACATTTATCGAACTCGGAAGGATGAAAGGCTGAGTTTGGCCCTGCCGGGGTTCGAACCTGCATCTGCAGGCCCTGCATGGATGTCAAAGCGAGCTCTCTACTCGCTCTGCTATCGGACCGGCATAGGTAAAGGGGATACAGATGTCTCACCCGTGGGCGCCCCAGTCCAAAGCTCTGAGGACCCCCTACCAGGTGATCCTCCCTCGCTACTTCACCCCTAGGTTCGGGATCCAAGAGTGATGGTCTATCCCTTTCAATGCCAAAGTAAAGAGGAGGCAATATTTAAGCAAGATAACAACCAGCATTGCCTAAGCCAAAGAAGGGCAATTCTACATGAAAGGGGGAAACAACTGACCTGAAGAGATGCACTTGAACCATAGACATTACCAGCAGTTAACTGGTGTGATAGTAGGAACTCAAAGGTGGCAGGAGAGAAGCCATCCTTGTAGAAATCATAAAGTGGGAGATAAACATAACCTGCATTGCGTGTGGAAAACAAATCAGTGGAACAAACAGCATCAATGTTTATTATATAATTATGGAAGAATTTGTGAATCTCAATGTTGTTGAAAGTCAAAGACTTTTCGAAAGAGGGAAGCAAGCCTCACCACAGATTACTTTTAGTGGTGGAAGGTGTTTTTTCTTGGCAGGTGTGCATACTAGGAAAGGGCCTATTGGTAGTCCAGACAGGTTAGTGGACCAGGAAGAAGATATTGAAGTATGGTATTGTGGTGGAAGGTTGTGGTGGAAAGTGGCAAGTCCACTAATGTGTTGTGATGAACTGTGGTAAAAACCATACTGACAAAACATTATTGTTTATCAAGAAGAAATGGGAAAGTGGTTGTTCTTCAAAGATAAGAGGTTTTATTGAATACTGACTGTTTGTTTTTGTGGTTATTTTGGGTAATCATTTTGAAGAGTGATAAATCGTGTTTAATCAAAAGACAATCCAAGTGCCAAGTTAAAGACTTCTGGAGTGAGAAGAAATGTGTGTTGTGCTTGGAGCAGAGCTTGGCTATTGAAAATATCTTTCTTGTTTGGAACTTTGAGTTGGAAAATCCTGCATTTATCCTGGGGAAGGGGATCTGATCCTGCTTACAAGGAAACATGAGTGCAAAGTTTATGTTTGAATTTAACATCTATTTTGTTTAAATTGAATGGCCATATGATACCTGTATAATTGTGTTGTATGTATAAGTGTGAGGGATAGGTATCTTTATTGGGGTGTTTTTTATTTATTCTTAGTTTAACAGGTAGGGAATCCTTTTTACTTTAGGGAAAGCAAGGCGTTTATCACACCCTCATTACTTAATTGCAAAAAACCTCTATCTGCCTGTCAGCCTCGCATTCCTGACCCCTCACAGTATGCTCCTCAGCAATCCACTCCCCCCTTCTGTGTCAGTAAGCCGGTTGGGTCAACGGACTCTGTACTAGCCCCATGGTATCTTAGACAGCACCTAGAGAAGCAGTGTTTTCCAGTCAGCATCTGATTGTCAGCTGCTTCACCAGTTTACATTTCTTGGGCTATGGGTTGTTCCTCCAACTACTAGAGCGCAGTGTGTGCTCTTGACTTCGAGTGATCCTCATTACTGGGTTCATCATTTTCATCCCAGTATTATCTGACTTATGGTAAGGGCAGTCTGTTTCTGGTAGCTCACATTCCATGTCCGGAAAAGTTTTCTCAAAGATTTTAAAAGGCAAATCAGGTTCTTGATGAATATGCAGAGTCTGAAAAAGTGTTCTCAATGATTTTAAGAGGCAAGTCAGTACTTGATGATCTATATGTCGAGTTTGGTAAGGTGTTTTCAGTTCCTTCCTAGGTGAGTAAGGGGAGGTGTGACAATATGCCATCAAGGTATGAAGAATGGCAGATGTATCCTAAAAAGAAAAAGAGAGATAGCATGTCTCATCCAATGATGTCATTACCCCCTCCCAAGGGCTGCCTCCCCCCAGGTGATCCTCCCTCCTATAGCCGCCCCAAAGGTCAATATCAGGTAGCGGCTGCCGTCCCTTGGTCACATGGTGAGAGGCTACTGCCGGGAAAAAAGTAATGCCACCATTGGATTCATCACATGCACACAACCACAACTTTTCCATTGCACTGAGTATGTCACTGGGATGTGGGCATCTCCCCTTCAGAATATGCTTCGATTTCGGAAGTAGTATTATTTTTCCACTAAGATATCTTAAATGTTGTATCAGTTGTGTATCACATGGAAGATGTCTCAACACCTCAGAGGGCTTTGTCCCACCTGAGAATCACTTGTTCCAAGCTTGTAAAATCACAAATGTAACAATTCTTTAGAGAATCCACACAGTTCAAACCCACCATTGAGAAAAAGAATGCTGGCAAATGGGAATATATCTTTAAATCGTGAATAGGTCAAAAAGGAGAGATGGGTGTAAAAGATGAAGATGAAGTTTGGGGAGAGAGGTATGCGTGTAAGACCCCAGGTTTAAAGGAACGAGCAAAACAAACATTCTCAAAAACAGAACATTGAAATGAAGGCCAAATGTGGCATTTTCCTTAATGGTGAATTCAAATTTATGACATATAAACTGTTCCACTCTGTGAAAAGCAGCTTCAATGGTGCCGAGGTTGGGGGAGTAATGACAGGATTACTATGGGCCTCATTACGACCCCGGCGCTAAACCATGGTGCTATTAGCACCATGGTCCATGCCGGGGTCCGCCATGGTGAATGGCGGAATTACCGTCCCATTCCAAGGTTGGCGGGGCGGTAATTCCCCATTCACCATGGGCCCTTCCCCATTCCCATTTTTGCCCCATAGGGCTCAATGGGAATGGGGAAGGCGCTAAGTACGGTGCCGCAAATTGCGGCACCGTACTTAGCACCAAGGTCCCTTTGCGGCACACTACTTTAACGGCTGGTAAAACCAGCCATTAAGGTCGGGTCCCGCAAAGGGACCTCGTAATTAGGCGCTAATAGGTTAACGGTGCCGCAGCCTTTTACGGCCCCGTTAACCCATTAGCGCCTGGGTCATAATGAGGCCCTATGTCTGCATATGAGAACATTCTGTAATACGTAGGACATAGGTTTGAATGCATATAGGATAGCTCACCGAGTTAATGCACCAACAGAAGAGCACTGCGAGTAAACTACAGGTTACAGGTTCTAATCAAAATATATTATCTTGGTTTCTGCCTGGATCTGACATCTGGTTCTTCATTTCACCAGGTCTCAGGTTTGAATCAGGTTTTATTTATTTATTTGTATTTATTTAATCTGCATTTGTAAGGCGCTTATACAGCAAGTAAATTTGGTTTCAAAGTGCCCACAGGGCAACAAGGAGGGAACATGGGAAAGAAAAAAAACAGCTATAACAATGAAAGTTAGAGGCAGACCTATTATGCCTTGTGAGCATTCAGAAGGTCCAAGTGCTGATAGAGAGAAGGGATGAGGGTTTGGGGGATAAGTGCAAGGTTTGCCAGGGGGGAAGTGCTAAGGAGTGAGCAGCTGTAAGTCCCTACGTGAGTGGCCAGCTAACTATAAATAAATAAGTGCCCTCCTATAGTGGCATAGGCCAGTGGGTGCCAAGGCAAGTGTTGGGAGCGGGTGGAGGCTGAAAGCGATTGGGTGTGGGAGGCCAGGGCCTGATGAGGTGATGTAGCACTTCATGTTCATAAAATCAGTGTCCTTTAGTAAGGGAATGATTTGAAACAATTGTTAAGTGATAGATCAATTTATGTTTTGAATTATATAAATGACCATTATAATTAAACACAGCTCCAACTATACAAGGCATACATGCTCCATCAGCTAAAAACAGTTGGCTTAACATTGCCTGTCTATTCTACCAATAAATGCAGACTATGGACCTCATTACGAGGAAGGCGGTAGAGGGTTAACAGCGCCGGTAGAGCTGCCGGCCCCGTTAACTCCCTACCGCCTCATTACAAGTTCCGCTCTTGGGACCCGCAAAGGAAGCCTGATTTTACCAGATGTCCTTAGCGGGTCCCGCGAGCAGTCCAGCATGCTAACTACGGGCCCGTTATTAACGGGCCCATTGTTAGCATGCTCCCCATTCCCATTGAGCCCTATTTGTGCTCTATGGGAATGGGGATGGACCGGGTCTGGGTTCCCTGAATGGGGAACACCGGGCCCTCCAACGTCGGATATGGCCCGGTATTTCCTCATTCAGGGAACCCAGATCCGGTTCCCGGAATGGGGGTAGCCATGCCGCAAAATGCGGCATGGCTACCTCCTTCCTCGTAATGAGGCCCTGTGTTGCAATTAGATTCACTGTATATTGCAATGTATTTATTGTTGCATGCTCATTTCTCTCCACTTTTTCTTCTTTCAAGATTACTCTTGTACCCATATATCTGTGCTTAACCAGTTACTGGTAAGTCTGCAGTGTGAGCCTTTATTTAGCTTTCTTGATTCTTGGAACTGAATGCATCAGTTTCTGCTCAGTGATCACTCCACACCTTTTCAGCACTTTATAATGTTTTATCAACTCCGGAGAAAATATATTTCTGATCACGGTAATAGTCTGTACACTGTTTTCCCCACTGGCAATTATGTGCCTTCCACAAGAGATCCTGTACTATGATATAGTGGCTGTAACATTGATTTTGAACCCCCCCTGCTGTGAGTGTCAATTATTGAGCTCCTGGTCACCTGAGCTGCTGCATCATTCAATCCTCTGCCTCCGAGCACAGGCATTGCTACAAGAGTAGCTATATCAATGTCGAATACATATTTGAAGGTATGCTGATCCCCTGAGAGCAGCCAAGTTTCACTTCTAAGCATGCACCTCATTTCCGTATTTACAAAAAAATGGGTTATGGGGCTACGTCCAAGGTGGCTATTTATGATTGCTCAGAATCTAGATATGCACCCATCCATTACATGTACTTTGCGGCGTGCCTGGAGGAATTGTAAGAATAGAGGCCATATTTATCAGGTTGTCCATTGATAGCTCAGAGGCAACATGCTTGCCTTAGAAGCACAATGACATGGAGAAACACAGGTTCTACGACTGGGGCAGCGATTAGAAACTGCTGGGTATTAATTGCGTTATAAAAAAACCTATCAAATCATATCCCATTATGTATTCTAATGTTGTGTATTTATTTGACAATAAAGACATTGGCCTCATTACGAGTTAGCCGGTCCGGATACAACGGTACCGGTAATATCTCCGGTACCGCTGTATCCGGACCGGCAAACTCTGAGTTGTACTTGAACAGCTTGCCTGTAGCACCGGCACAGTAATGAACCGTGCCGGTGCTACACGCATCCCCATTCCCTTTGAGCCTTATGGGGCTCAAATGAAAATGGGGATCACCCCATTTCAACACCCGCGAAAGGGCAAATACCCGGTCCGGCGGGGCCGGAATACCCCGGTAATTGCCCATTCGCGGGTGCCGGACTTTCTTGCAAGTTTGGAGATAGCCTTGCCGGTTTTACTGGAGTGTCTGTCTTCATAGAAAAATAAATATCTGCTTTCATTACAGAATTGAAGAGGGTGAGAGGGCAGAGTCAGCATTCTACCTTATTGAAGCATGGGGGGCGTGCAGCCTTTGTGACCGCTAGAATGAAAGGAACGCTGTGTAATTGATTCTTCCATTTTTTTTCCCTCTAGTGCGCTGCATATCTTGGGCCTCATTACTACCCAGGCGTTGGACCATGGTGCTATTAGCACCATGGTCCATGCCGGATTCCGCCATGGTGGATGGCGGAATTACCGCCCCATTACAAGGTTGGTTGGGTTGTAATTCCCCATTCACCATGGCCCCTTCCCCATTCCCATTTTTGGCCCATAGGGCACAATGGGAATGGGGAAGGCGCTAATTATAGCACCGTAAATTACGGTGGTATAATTAGCACCAAGGTCCCTTAGCGGGTTGGACTTTAACGCCTGCAAAAAGCAGGCGTTAAAGTGTGAATCGGGCGTTAACGGTTTAATGGCGCCGCAACCTTTTACGGCGCCGTTAACCCCTTAACGCCAGGGTTGATTGTCTTTCATTTTCCCTTGCACACATTGCATGTAACTTGCTAATCATTCATCTAATTTGAGATTGATGTCTGACCAATTCTTGACAGTGTGGTCATGGAAAATGTATTTGTTAAACAATGTGGTAAAACAAATAAGAAAGAAGAACCAATAATTAACACAAAGGGGGTCATTACGAGTTTGGAGGTAGCCATGGTGCAAATAGCACCATGGCTGCCTTCAAACCTGTGTCTTGGTCCGTGGTGTTGGAATGGGGACTTACCGGGACATTCCAACCTATGCGGACCCGGTAAGTCCCCATTTAGAAAACCATTCCCTATTCCAATTCGAGCCCCCATAGGGCTCAATGGGAATGGGGAAGGAGCTAACAATGGGCCCGAAAATAGCAGGCCCGTTATTAGCTCCATGGTCCCTTAACGGGTCCCGCTAAGGACGGGTGGTAAAACCACCCAGTCCTAGTGGGACCAACTAAGGGACCTCGGAATGCAGCGGTAGGGGGTTAACGCACCGGCATCCTTACCGCCTACCGCTGTTCTCGGAATGACCCCCAAAGAGACACAAATTGCATGTAGGCTTCCCACAGAAAAAAGGGTGGGTGTGTTAAGTCCTACATAACCCCCTGTGCAGGGTCGGAAGAAGCAGTCAAACTCATCAAGGACATTATGAACTCTATTTAAGCATGTATGAGGTAATTGTCATCACACCAGCTCCTGGATACATCTCTCTTCTCGGAAGTGGTTTCCCTGTTGCCACTCTCGCCAGCCTCCCGTTGTCTCATTGTGGCATGCCTCACCAACTCGAATGTTGTGGGCTCTGGGGCTTGCTCAACCATGCTCCTCTGAAGCTCGATCAAGTCATGGGGCTTCCCCTGTGTACCATACTCTCCTCTTCCTTCCACCACCCGTCTCACTTAAATATACATCTCATGTTAAAGATACACTGGCCCTCATTACAAGCTTGCCGGTCCAGAAACAACGGTGCCGGAGCTTACTGGCACCGTTGTTTCCGGACCGGCAAACTACGAGTCTGCGGGCGGGTTGCCGTACCTCCCGCCAGGTCTGACCTGGTGGGCGGAATGGCACCCACCCGCAGACTTTCACTGAAACAACGGCACCGTCATTGACGGTGCTGGTGTTTCAGTGGTCCCCACTCCCATAGAGTCCTATGAGACTCCATGGGAATGGGGAAGAACATGGTTACCGGCGCCTGACTTACCGGCAGCCAGGGTTGTAATACCCCGGTATTACCGGCAAGCCAGGCGCTGGTAACTTTCTGCGGGTCTGGCGGCATCCTGCCAGATTTACCGGACTCGTAATGAGCGCCATTGTCTTTTCCTCTTTCTGATAGATTCACTTCAGCATTGCCTGAAGTCAAATATATCATTATCCCTGGCAATCCCTGAAAACTATAGTATCTATAGGAAAGACAGACTCACTTCTAAAGGGGCGGGTTAGCGTTCCTCACGAAGGAAACACTAGCCATTCACAAAATAAACAACTTAGCAATTCAATCAGGTGAACTTTTATCTATCAAACTAATCCTCTCCCACACAGCCACACTGAAAATACACCTTATAATAGGCCACCAGGACCTGTGCTCTCTTTCGAGGATGACATAGTATCGCTACTATCTGCAGGAACTAAGGCCCTATCTGGAACTGCCATCCTTCAGTCTCAGCCTTCATGATCCAACGGATCCCCATGCTCTATCCCTTGCTAAGTCCTTAAGTGCCTTGGGCTTATAACTCCATTATATCTCTGAACCTACCCACATTAAAGGTCAGACACTCGATTGGCTGGCTGAATATAACGGTAAACTCAGGATATTAACTAATCTACCATGCCCTTGGTCAGATCATAACGTGATCTCTTTTACTACTCATGTACTTAATCCACTCATACAAGCCCATCCAATTCACCAAGCCACTCTTTACCTGGAGATCGTGTAACATTACCTATGCCACCATTCTCCCACGGTACTGGAGCCCATCACCACTCCTGAACCACTGATGCTAGCCAGACCCCACCGATCTGGTCAACCTTTATAATCACACGCTACTCCAAGACATCGACAAACTTGCTCCACTATGTGAGCATAAGCCTAAACCTTCAGCTCACTTGAACGCATGTTTCATGGCCAACCTGAAAACCCTATGCCTCACGAAACATGCAGCAGAAAACTCTTGGAGAAAGGATCCTTCAGATTCTAACAAAGTCTTATTTACTTCCCTTTCTAAATCATATAAACTAGCTATTTGCCAAGCAAAAATGAATGCTATAATGACAGAATTGACAATGCCAAATCAAGCTATAGAGAGCTCTTCGCCATACTGCACGAACTAGAGACCCCAACTGCTCCACCTGGAAGTAAGAACAATTATTAGCTGTCTCAAACCATCTAGATGCCAAGACAACATATGACCAGCATCAGTCATCAAAGACTGTGGTGCCAAACTAACCCCCATTATTTCAGACATTGTCAATTCCTCCTTCAATACTAGTACAGTCCCCTCCAATCTCAAAGAGGCCTGGGTCCTCCTGCTTCTAAGAAAACCTACTCTCGACCTCAGCATCCCAACAAACTATCACCCCCCATTACAACTGTTCCATTCATATTGAAAATCTTGGATAGAGTAGCGTATGTGCAAATTCAAAACCACTTAGAATACAACAATCTCCTTGGCACAGGCATAGACAGGGTAGGGCCTGAGTGGGCAATGCCCACCCAAAATCTGTAAATACCCACTCATCAGCACTGCGTGGGCATTTACATGTGTTAATGCCACTGTGGTCAGCCCAACTATATTGGCTTCAGGCCCACTTGTTAAACAATCCTGGCTATGCCTTGGTCTACCCAAATCAGGCTTCCGACCTGGACATGGAACTGAATCAGCACTCCCTGATCTAAAAATGCAATTGGATGAATGCATTGACAACAGCAAACTTACCCTCCTCCTCCTTCTTGACCCATTGGCTGAATTTGACCTGGTGGATCATGGAACACTATGCCTTCACTTGGCATCAGCAGATCATTTCTCCCCCAAGGCGATAACTTTGATAAAATTGTTCTTGTCCAACAGAACCATGAGAGTCTTCTCTCCATGAGCATCAGCAGACCCGGCACCAGTTACCTGTTGTGTCCCCGAAGGCTCATGCATCCCTCCCACACTTTACAATATCTTTAACAAGCCCTTATTCAACTGCCTTGATACTTTGGGCATCTTAAACACTAACAACGCAGATGATAACCAAATACTCCTTCTCATCACAGGCAACTATGACACTGACTCTGGGGCTCTCAACTCTATCTACCAAAACATCAAGTCATGGATGGCCATGCCTGCCCTCTGCCTCAATGATGGCAAGACAAAGCGCTTACTTGTTGGATCCCACAACGACTAAAGAAACTGGAGAAATCCTACACCTACTTTACGAAAGATGGAAATTCCATTCCTTTCTCCAAAGCAGTAAAAACCTTGGGAGTATATCTAGAAGATTCCCTTACCCTAAATAAGCAGGTCAGCGCAATGGCCTACACTTTGAAACTAATGGATGCCAGTAGATATGTCCACTCCACTGATAGCTGCCTGACCTTAGCCAGAGCCCTTATCCTGTCAAGACTTGACTATTTCAATGGCCTCTATGCCGGAACTTCCTCCAATAACTTAAAGAAACTTCAAGTAATCCAAGCATGACAAAAGTTTCATGCTTCTTTGGGAAGTACAAAATTCATTCTTTCCAAACACACGGATACTCGTGGGGACCCCTCTAACTAGGTTGAATTTACAACATGATAGCACTGATGTAATGTACGATTGTGACACTGCCCAAAGATCATTATGGTGCCATTCACTATCCTTTCTTGTCCCCCTCCCCTTCTTGTTCCCCCCCCCCTCTCATCTGCAGGTGGGATCCCCTGGCACTATCCAACCAGCTACCTGGACATTGACACATTAACCTTTAAGTGTCTGTCCAGCCCTGATGAATGTGGCCCCTGTGCCACTGAAACCGGTAGGCTTCAAATATCAGGAAGAGTCTCAGATGAGTAGATAATGAACTCAAAACTCATCCGGGCCTCCTGATTCATGACTCCCCACAAAAAAGATGGGAATCATCAAAAACCTTCCAAACTGGATTCTGAAAATTAAGGAAAAATTATGAGAAAGATCAGAACAGAAGAGAAACACAGGAGATTTGAAACACTATCCGGGAGATTTGAAACACTATCCATTATTAAAAAAAACAAAGGAATATCAGTACACAATAGAAATATATCTATCTGTACCTCCTTTTTATACCCTGTGGATAGAGAAACCGAATAAAATCATTTTTTCATCTATGAAGCAGTCTTTGTAAAGTAATTCCAAGTACCTCTCTAGAGGGCGAACTAAAAATAAAAAATGGAACATTTTGTGCAAATATCCCTACATAACTTAGACAATAACAAGGAGAGAAGATGTCAACTGGTAGTGGAGTTGCACATGACATGTGAGGCAGCCCCACGATATGCCAGTCGGTACCTACCATATTGTGACTACACCTAGTATGTGAGGCTATTACAGGTATAAAATGACAGACATTACTCTCATGTAGGAGGATACAATTAGCATATTGCAGTAGCACCTGGGAATGTGCGCTGGTGTTAACTATATAATGTCTGTACCTGTTATAAGAAGACAGTGCCACAATGGCAAATGAAAGTCACACCCCGGTGCAATTTTTGTTCTTATAGGTGCATGGCTCCTATGCCAGAGTCATGGAAACTGCTCTCCTGAACACCTGTGAATGCTTTCTCTCAAACCTCGACTCCAACTCTCCGTCTGTTCTCATCCTCCTTGATCTTTCCTCTGTCTTTGACAGTTTCACTCATGCCACCCACTTAAATTGAGTCTGTGATACTCTGGGCATCACCGACCGGGCACTGGCTTGGTTGACCTTTTTCCTTTCGAATCGGCACTCCCAGGTTCAACTGGGTAGTTTCCTCTCCTCTTCCTCTTTCTTTACTTGCGGTGTACCTCAGGGCTCTACCCTTTAGCTGTGGTTTTTCAACATTTACTTTGACCCTCTTGCCCACTTGATCTCCACCATCTCCCCTCACTTCCAGTGTTATGCGGATGACACTCAGCTCTCCTTTAAGTTTCCCTCTTCTACCTCCTCTCCTTCCTCTCTCATTGCCCGATTAACAGCAGAAGGACTGCGATATTTCTCATTGGGAATCCCCCCTTTCTCTACCCCCGACTCTCGGGCAGCCCTCCTTGGGCCCCCTCCCCACAACTCCTTGTGAGGCAAAAAAACCTGTGTATCACCTTTGCCTCCTCTCTTCTTCTCACCTCATATTGCTGACCTTGTCAAGAAGACTCACTTTCAGACTCATTTCTTCATAGTCATTCTCTCTTTCCACGCCTTGCCCCAGATACTCTCTAGAGCTCTGGTTCTCTCCATGGTGGACTACTGTAACAGCCTCTTCCTCAATCTGCCTCTATCCTCTTTCCAGCTTCTTCAACTAATACTGAACATGACTGCAAAGGTTATTCTTGGCCTCCAGCCCAGGGACTGCATCTCTCCAGCCCTAAAATCTCTTCACTGGCTCCCAGTGGCTGCAAGGATAGAATTCAAGACCACTGTATCATTCACAAGGCTTTCTGGGGACTGATACTACACTACATCCAACTTTCTCTCCCTAAATACCTCCCTGATAGAGTCCTTCAGTCCTCTAGCTCTAACTCTCTGCAGGTCAGAGGTTTCTCCATGCATAAAAGGTAGATCTGCTTCTTTGCTAGGAGTCTCCCCCTGGAACGGGCTCCCTTGCCCCTCTCAGACTTCAGCCAGCTCTCCTTAAATTTTGGAAGCTTCTCAAGACTTTCCTTTTTCCCCCTCCTTCCCTCTCCCCATTCCCTGCTAAAGCACCCCTGCTGCTGTGACTGGCTGCCTCGTCCCTTCTGAGTCATACAGGGGCCGTGTCCTCCCTCGATTAGTCTGCCTCAGCACCCCTTTCCAGCACCCTTCCCTGACTAGACTACTGAGTCTTGTTCACCTGCCTCCTTGCACTAGCCCACCCCTATCTGGCTCCTCACGCAGTTGCCCTTTGGGCTCCCCCAGCACCCACCCAGACTCAGCACCCCTTCCAGCACTTGTCTCCAGACACCCTTCTCTGACTAGTATACTGAGTCCCCAACGACCCACCCATCCTTGCACTCCCTTCCAGCACTCGCCCCAAGGCTCCTTCCCTGACTAGACTATTGAGTCTGGTTCAGGCCCTTCTCGCACTAGCCCAACCTTATCCCTTCCCTCATGCACTTGCCCTCCGGGCTTCCCCCAACACTTACCCCCCAGCACTCTCCCAGCCCGTGGGGACCCCTCCCGCCTGCACCTCCTCTCCCCCTTACCCTTACGTTCTCCTTCCCCCTGACCTGCCCCTCCAACACTTCACTTCCTGTTTGCTGCACTTGCACAATCCAAATGTCACAAGGCCTAGCAGGACCGTTTCTTTATCCTCCTTTGTTCTCCCCTCCCCCTTGTCTTGTGGCACCTGGAAACACTTTCTGCTTTGTAGGCGCAATACAAATGCTCAATAAATAAAAATAAAATAAATAAATATCCCTGTCCCACCTATGACTTAAAAGCAAAGTATCCCATTTAATATATGATAGGCTACTGAATTTTTTTTTTTGCTGCTTTAGTAGCAATTCAGTATTGTTCAATAGTAAGCTTGCTTAATTTGTTTCTACCTCCATTGCATCCCTTGCTATGATATCATCAGGGTCACAGTCATCTGATGGCACTCCAGTGATGTCATCAGGGAGAAGGGTCATGCAAAGTCATTGGGTGTATGATGATACTGTTGCTACTCCTTGCATTTTGGTGAATAGACATCACTCGATGAGTCCAGGATCCTAGACAGATTGTGTGATCCAGTTTCTATGAATCTGAATTTGGCCATCCTCAGGGCTGACTTAGAAATAAACAAATGTGATAAGATTCAACGTTTAAATATATGCCGAACACAATAGATAAGGGGCAATAGACATATATCAATATTCAAGCTCTGCTGATGCAGTGAAACTATGCAGTCACCATTGCTAGAGTGTGGCAAAAGGAAGCTAACAGTTTATGGTGTTAGAATCTCCCGATTGCCGCCTTCCTTTAGTATTGACTTAGAATTGACAAACATCTTAGGAGATTTGAGACATCACCATGTCCCGTAAACACACCCAACCATAAAATCTCAAGTGTGCCCTGTGTGAGAAACCTGAGGCTATTCCCACTCCTCCCCCTGGATCATCTGCTCAGGTGGCCAGGGGACGGTCATCACTGTTGGATCCCGAACCTGGGGGTGGAGTAGCAAGGGATCCATCCTGTTTAATTTCAACACTATTTAAGTCAACCCCGTACACATTTTCATTCTAGAGAAGTGAGTCAAGCATAGGTTTGACACAGACATCCACATTGTGTTGGATTGACCAACTTTGACTTCCTTTTGTTTTGTTTATGGTGGAGATTACTCCCACCTTAGAGTTAGGGTCAGTTAGACATTTATCCCAACCCACTATCTTGAATAAATGTTTTCGAAACTGATATCTTTTGTGTCTGTGTCTCTCTTGTCGCCATGCCAACCTCACACCTGTAACTCCTACTGGTGAGGCATATTTCAAATAGGAGCTTTGAAATGCATGATGGCTGAAGGGTGGTATGAAGAATGCAGCACAATCCATTCAACAAAAATTAGAAATGGAAGCAGTTTGGGCTTTTGCGGTGGAGCAATGGGAAAGGCACTTGCCTGGCACTGCCATAGTGGTATTAACTTCCCTTCGATGGTAGCAAGTGCAAAATGGTCAGAGTACCTTGGAATCTAATGGCACTGCCTGACAAATGCCTAATACTTATACACAAGCCAAAACTGTTGGTGTTTTCGGCAAGGAAGGGCAGGAACTGTGTGGGAATGGCCACAGGGATTAGCATGGAGATGGGCAGTCAATGCATGGGAAAATAGCCCACCAACACCTAAAGCTTTGTTTCCCCTCCTCATAGGCAATTTCTCCTCATCTATAGTCTAATGCAATAGTTGCAGCTTACTAGTGGCACTAGAGTGCCTACTTATTCCCCAAACTAAAAAGGGTTAACATCATTTTCTTTTCATTTGTTTAAAGAATATCACGTCACTGCGTGCAGACTAAAGAACCCTACATTTGAACTTTCATGACCTCTGGAAATGAGTTCTTTGAGACAGACATGGTAATAAGAGAGGTGGCACAGACAACAAAAATATAGTTCAACCAAACTTTATTAATAATCAGGATGGTGTAACGTCGAACTAAGCCTGTGCTATGGCTGGATTTCCCTGACTAAAGAAATCTAAGGAGAGTCTGTGGGCCTGATTCACAAAGCCTTTTCCAATGGGGTTGTGCCATTATAGAACATGTTTGTGAATCAGGTCTTATGTCAGTAAGTCCAAAAGCAAATGGCTGTCTGTATCACAAAACCTATGCTTGTATTCACAGCTACAACAAAAACTAGTGGGGAAATACGCTCAACCAAAAATCTGTGTTCAAAAGCAAATTGTCAGTGATTGGCATTTCAGGTTCCTCTAAAATTATCTGGTTTAAGTTCAACACAGTTCCAATGTAACCTCTTGTCAATGAAGAATGAACAAGTTCTGAAATTACCCTCCGTAGATTCATAGGTATCACAGTTTGCATCAAATAAAGATCCAGGGGTCTCCCTTCCCCAAGTTAAAATGCACAAAAAGTTCACACAACACGGTGGTCTTGAGACTCCCTTCCCAAGACAAACATTCTCCAGCTTTCACTGTCAAGGTCGCCTTCCCCAAGAGTCACATTCAACAGTAGGTTCACAAGTTCATAGGCTCATAAGTTCAATAGTTAAGTTCACATGTTCACAAGAGAGTATAGTAACTTCTTGATTCCTCATTGGCTAATTTCACCAATGGTTTACACTTCTTTGCTGCTTTCCCATTGGATCCCCCTGTTCATGGCGCAGTTTGCAGACCGCACGGTCCACCCTTTACTGGTCATGCAACCAGTGGCTCTTGGAGTTTACACAGTTCCACTTTATAGCCCTCTCCATGATTGTTGGGGTTTCCTAGTCTAGACGCAGTTGTCAACCCAGCTTGACTTCGCTTACTTTAATGATTCCCAATTGACTTATACATTTCCTTGTTTAATTCTCTGTCCTTTTGGGGCATTTCTGTAATGCCCTGCTCTTCTCAGCACTTTTGTAAAGCTCTGACCTTCTTGGCTCTTCTATGATTCACCTTTTTGTAAATGTCACACTTGCATAACCCTTCCATAATGTGAAAGGTGTTTCTCCTTAGTAGCATTCCTCTGTCCGCTTCCATTTTGCTTTCCAACTTTTCATTATATTACTCCCACCTCGCTAGCCCCCTCAGCAGCTTTGTTCGCTTTTCACCAAGCGACTGCAGGATATGTATACTGATACATTGTTTTCTCAACCAATTGACTTTGTCAAGGCTTTCATCTTGATTCATTAATTTTTCTGTTTCAGAGGATTTCAGGAATGTGCTGATTGCATGCGATCGCTCTAATACAATTCATCTCACAGTTCATACGAGCACCAGGTTTCTCCTTCTCAATGAAACTCACTGGTCGCAGTGTTTTGATTCCTCGTTCTTTAGTCCTCTCACACCTACCCCTCAGACAGCCCTGGGCTGGAGCTTCCGGCCAGGTTATCGAGCAGGCTATGGCCACCATAAAGAGACCATCACTTCACAAGGCACTTTTCGGCTCCTTTCAGCAGCTACCTGGAGACACGGCTCCCTCACTATGCACTTACAGCTTGTCTTCTTCTGCAATCTTTGCACATTTTAGCACTCACTTCTCCATTGGACACTCACTGATTGAGCGTGCCTCCCTGTTGAACTCCTCCTCTATTTTTATATACCGGTGCTCAACCTTTTTTTACAGCTGCACGCTGTTAAGGGTTCTCAGGTGTGTTTCCCTTGCTTCGTTTGCCTGGCTCAAATCAAGCCAATCACTGGACATGCCAGACCTTCAACTCTGCAGCTTCTAGGTTCCCTCTTCTTCATCCCAGTACCATAGTGTTGTTTCCCATAGGTAACCTGCATTGCTTCAGGAGGCATCTTCCTCTTCTCAGTATTTTGTCTAATGTCAAAGGGGAAACTAGGATCAAAATCACAATAGCCTATTAAAGCAGAGGGGGGCAAAGGATAGGTCATCATCACGGAAGTGGGAACACTGTGTCTCTCCCTATGACACTCTCTTCCCAATCCCCAAGGACCCTCTACCCAGGTGATCCTCCCTGGCTTGTACACCCCCATGGACGGGATTCAACAGCAATGGCCCTTCCCTCGTCACCTGAACCGAAGATCCCTGGAAAGTAGTTGTGGGAGAGCCTTTAGGTTAATGACAGTTCTTAATGTGAAGGGACTCTGGAGCTCCTCTCCCCCATCTTCAGCATATATGTTCACTTCAAGATGATATTGTTCTTCGAATTAAATACCATTACATCACTTCCATCAGGAGGCACACAACATTCATGGGTATCTATTGAATTAGCATTTTCTCACAGGGAATATTTGTGAGACAATCATATTAATCCTTATTTGCTCATGAACATTAGATGTTGCTCTGATTCTGACACTACATGCAAGACAGCTCACCGGTTAAAGGATACATGTGTTTCCTGGTGCACTAACAATTCCGTTGTTAATATCAATTTGACAAGTCATGTAGGGAGCAAATATGAGGATGTCACGTTATAATGTGTTTTGACATTGTAGCATGGAGCACCATGTGCAGCACGCTGGTGAATTATCCGGGGGTCACAAACATACAAAAGCCATGAACACATGTGTGCCTAAAGTGACATTCGAAAGCTTGAGAAATATGAAGCAATGCCACGCTGCCATGCTACTTTTAATATTCTGTTTCTATATGTAATCTGTCTAACTATCAACCACAGCTTTGCCTTTAGTTGTTCTGAATAGGCCAATGGACATGTTAATTTATTTGCCTGCCCAAGGTATGTTCTGATATCCATTTGCTTCTAATGTTTTTAATCTTTGATTGTGCAGTTCTGAATTAATTTTTCATTATAATCTGTTTCTGTTGCCTGGGTGATATGATAGAGATTGGTCTATTGTAAAAAGAAAAGCGTGAAATAGGAAGATGTTTTGCATAACCTGAAGACCATCATATGATAAAGGGCAAAAAGGAAACTCTGTAGGCCACTAATACGCGGACTGAGCAAGCAGGACACATATGAATGTAAAATCCAGGTCATGAATTTCCCCATGGAAAGGGCATGCATATAAACTCTGACATGTGAACACCAAAGCAATCACAATTTGTCTTCCTGGGGAAAAGTGTCCTTTATTTCTTCTAAAATAGCTTTTCCGCTGCGATGATGAATTGGCCCCCATCCATAAGAATTACTGGCCAATCTGATAAGCCAAGGCATGCAATGCATAGCCACCCTGCCCCATATATCTCAATGCACCAAGGCCCACGGGGCCTGGCCGAGTGTGACGGGAGAAACATAGCATGCCAACTGAAAAGGCAGAAGAATTAGGCTGCAGACAGATCATGCTAATGAAGTAGAAAGAGCTGGAATAAAATTCTGAAGGTGGCATTAAAGAATGTTAATTAAGAGAGAATAGTAGTCTTTCGAGTGCAGAAAAGAAGCTGAATTCAAAATGTGCAGTCATATAATTTTTGCTTGTGCCATTTAGTAATGGAAAGAGAACGGACAGTGTCCAGATAAAATGTGATGTACACATTAACTCTGCCTACTGAACAGGCCAGTGTTACTTTGTCCTCAATAAGTTATCATCTTCGGGAATATTGAATTGTTTTTTTACATGTCTGCCTGTCATCGCAGACCGAACATTGAAACGGCCGGCCTGCCATCTTTGCTTTGTTTGGGGCACACATGTGCTGTGGATTGCAGGTGCTGGAGCCCACAGTCAGAACTGGCTCCTCTCCTGTTTTCTTACCAGCTTCCACTGAAGTGGTGCGCATGGTGTTTGTGTAAAGTATCTTGGTAGCATTGAGAAGTAGGAGCAATCAATATTTCTGTCCGTTATAAGTATTCTGAGAAACCAAAGGGTGTCCGACCCGCTAGTCCTCACGGACTTGTCATCCAGGTGGCCAGGACACGGCCATCACTTTTGGATCCAGATCCTGAGGGTGGACCAGTGCGGTAGGATCACCTGGGTGAGGGGTCTTCGGGGAGTGGGGGTGAGGCAGCCTATGGTGAGACGTGATATTCTCCCCTTTTTTGTTCATCTACCCCATCCTATTTTATAGGATTTTCCGAAGTCCCAGCTCCCCCCATTTTTTCACTAACACTGGGCTGAGGAAGAGTATGACTGAGAGAAACCAGACTAACTCTCTCACATCTTGTTGGACATCTCCTGTTTAACGGGTCAGGCAAAGTCAGGCACTTTACACTAAGAGCATACACCTGATACCAGTTAGCTTTCCTCACACAAATAAAAGGCAACATCTAAAGACACACTCTGAGCAAGGCGGAACACGAGCATGAACAGAACTTCTGGGACGAGGGCACACCTACTGGAGCAGAGCAATGGACCAAGGGGCGAGAGCAGCGGGCCGTAAACCCCAAGGGTTCCCTACTTTAGGTCGTTGCCTCCGACATACGCGAAAGACATGTGGAGAAGGCAAGATCCCATAAGTGAAGATTGCATTGTGTTGCAAGGACGCCAGCGACTCTCCTGGGTGAACCGCAGAGTTGGGGAGGCGAGTCCAAGCCTGTGCTACTAACCTTGACTCGTAAATTGAAAATAGCAAAACAAGAAAGAAGCGCACACAGCAGATGAGTTGGCAAGCAACCTGCGAGACTATGTATGTTAAAGCGAATTAAGTAGCAACATCATATCACAAGTGAAGGCTGCATGTTTGTGAATGAGATGCGAAGAAAGGCAGACCTGTGATGAACTTTGAAGTAAAAAGCAGCTGTGAGATCAGAGATACTATGTAACGGAGTGGTCAAGCAAAAGGAAGTAGTCCACTCGAAAGTCTCCAGGAAAGGTACATTGTTTGAAGTTATAAAGCAAACAGACAGTAAAAGCAAATTAAGTGAAAGTAACAGTGAACTTTAACTCAAAATGGTCCTGTGGTAGTCTGGTATAAGCACCACACACATTTGAAAGTCTTCGAATGGGGTCTGAGCCCGATTGAAAGAGCCCCCTTGCAAGTTTGTGTTGAACTGTGATGTGAGAGGTTTGAGAGGTCTGAGCCCGGCAGAGGGGGACCTTTGTGCACTGTTTGCTGCTACGGTCTGAACCCAGCCGAGGGAGACTTTCGTGAGCTGTGTGCTGTAAGGTCTGAGCCCGGCAGAGGGAGACCTTTGTGAACTTTATGTTAGAATTTTTTTTGGGGAAAGTCAAGAAAAAACATTTTAACGTTGAAGGACAGGCAGGCCTCAATCCACAGTTTGGAACAACTTAGAGTGTTAGAAACCGAGCCAGTGTTTGTCATCCTGCCTACAGTGAGAGCCTTACTCCGTGAGGTTTAACGTGAGGAGGAGAGCTGGTTCAACTACCTTTATTCATTTGAACATTGATTTTTACTTTTGCATACATTTCTCCTTTTAAACTTTTTGTATAAGAGGGCAGGCATTAGGCTTTGTTAGCATAGGCCATTGTGTGACTGACACCACTATAACTGCTTGGTTTATTGTTTGATGGTCGAGACTACTTCCATCTTAGTTATAGGGCAAATTAGGAGTTTCTCCGACCACAACATTTTCCATAAAGATTTTACAAATGGTATCCATTGTGTCAGTGTCATACTTGTAAATAATAAATAATAATAATAATAATTTCGCATTTATATAGGGCTACGAACCCTCAGGTATCTCAGCGCTGCTTATTATTACCCACGGTGTGTGGTGCTCATTTATCGATCTCGGAAGGATGAAAGGCTGAGTTTGGCCCTGCCGGGATTCGAACTCTACTCGCTGTGCCACTTGACCGGCTTGTGATACCATGCCTTCCCTACAGTGCCCACCTGCAGTATTCTTGTTTCAACAGCCTGACCCCATGCGTACCAAATAGAGGGCCCATGGAACATTACATGCCCATTTGGACAAAGGCATTAGATGCTGTGTTGTCAATGTGCCAATCCGCCTCCTGTCTGACCCCACAATCTGGGAGAGACTAGAATATCCCAGTGCCACATATCATATAGCAGGTGGTTGCACCTATCCCGCTGAGCCACCAGGCAGCCATGGCAAGGTGGCAGGCATTGCCACACATGCACCTTTAAATGACCTCAGGACAGGTTGACTTTGATGGTGGGGTATTAAGTAGCAGTGCATTTAGGGTCACGTTTGATCTGATTGTGGGGGAGTGGAAACTCAACAAATACGGCATCGTTAGAGGCCAAACAACCTGCCAAGGAAACGCTACTGGAGTGGTGATGCACTCTCTGCTCAGGTGTTATACTAATTGTTCTGCCTTTGGATTGCTGAAGACAGTGCATGCTTTTCTAAAGATCAGTAGAGCCTGTAGCCATGGTTAGCCAATTATAGAGTTGATAGGTTTATGTACCTTCACAAAGAAACTCTCTTCCTGAGAAATCCTCAAAAATGTATAAGCAGTATGTGTGCCCCTCACGGAAATCCTGTTAAAAGCAAGCATTGCACAAGCCAACCGTTTTGGCCAGTGTATAGATAGTATATAGGCATTTGCCAGGCAGTGTTATCATATTCCCAGGTATTCACACCACTTTGCAGGTGCTACTTTAATAGCCAGTTAGTATCAGTAAGGCAGAGGTTGATAACTGGATACCCTATGCCCAGAAGAGAAAAAGCCCAAACTGTTGGCTTTGCCAATGCTTGTTCGGGTTATATTTGTTTATTTCTAAACCTTACCTTCTGACACCATCAGTAGATAAGAAGAAATGGGATGGGTAAAGGCGTGTTGGCAGTCGGAGGAGGTCGATTGGTAGCAAAGCAGGGTTTCTAGGTGGTCTGATGGATTCAAAGAGAGGCCAAGGTCGTGCCATGTACATACCTGTCAAGCGCTGCGCAGTTGCATTTTTTTGCGCCACTATTAAAATACTCTACACCTTGCTCGTCATCCTTGGTGGGCTGATGAAAAGGTTGCGCTAATTCGCGTTCGTTTTTTTATATTTTATTTAAAGGTCCAATCTCACGTTCAAATACATGTGCAGTCCACTCAATAGCACGCCTTATGAGCAAGTGTGTGTGGCCCTTTCCCTCGGTGCGTTACTCACTGCTCAGAGTAAACGCGCAGTTCCAGGTGCACACACCCTGTTCTTCCTGTTAAATGATACATTACCTGCATAACCTTGTATACTTGTTTGGATGTCACATAAAGGATGATCATCCCTTATGCAGGCTTTTTAAAGAAAGGTCAAATCCGCCATAATGATCACTGATGCGTAATGCGCCGAATGAGCTGGGATGAGTCTTCGGAAATCACCCATCCCGAAAATAGTCTATGGTCTTATGAAAACAGTGCTCCATCCTAGGCCCTGTGCAGCTGCTGCACACTCGAGCACACTGCACTTGAAATCTGGCTGTACACCTGCATTAACATATTGCACGCGTCAAGTCATTTGAGTGGAAATGCTGATAAACACTTTTTGCAAGCTGTACATCTTATTCCCGCGTGTCAGCCCAGCTTCTGTTGATTACGGCGCACCCTCTGCCCGTGCCAATTGTGAGCGACGGGCTGTCCCTGTGTGCTTTCCCCCGTCTCAAAGCAGTCAGTTCATTATGGGTTAATTATTTCTTTAGCGTGCAGCTTCGGTGGCGTGCGTCTTTGCAATGTTGCTTCAATGGCTCTGTGCTTTTGAGCAAGAGCCTGCATCGGTGCTTTGCTCTGTGCCGTGCAGTCTGCCTCTTGCCATGCAACGCCTGCCCGTACCCCAGAGGGAAAGTGAGATAGACAACACGCTCTGTATGCAATCTACTGGCCGGTCTATGATCGCTAAGAGGTCGACGCAGTAAAGTGCATCTTCTCTTGTGCCATTGGGGCTATTTTATGGCAGCTTTAAGGAAACTGACTGTTTGAACTGTCTTTCGGAACAGGCTCTTTTTTTGGATAAAGTAAGCAGTTTAGATTCCTATCTTGCCGGACCTAAACAATACACATTATTTTTGTGCGCAATGCTTTGAAAGGCTTTTTATTTTTTAATATAATGTATTTTTTTATTTACTTCTAGTTCACAGAAAAGGTGCAGGAATGTTGCCCAAATATCAAACAGCTCAGAAAGGTGCAGATCATGTGCCTTTTAATTGTGATGCGTTATGTCAATTTACTGTCATTGCACTCCTGCCATTTGCATGGTCCACAGACACTTCATTGGTTTTGAAAGAGAGGGAGATAACAGGTTAGTGGGAGACAGGGGCGTTGCTAGGGGGGGGGCTAAAAGGGCTATAGCCCCTGATATTTTGGTTGTAGCCCCAGATAGAATCTCAGGAGCTACAGCCAAAAGACTAGCTAGCCCCCAGTCCCAACAGTTCCGACATCAGGGTAGCCCCGGGTCTTTTCCAGACCTAGCAACCCCCCTGGTGGGAGAGAAGGAAAATGGCTGCTGTGTATGTCCGTGTACGTTGTACATTCGCTAGCTGTCTGTGTAGGTCTTTTTCAAGGAGATGCCGTTCTGCCAATTACCCAGGTGACCTTATTTAAAAAAAGTCACCTGAACATTTAAGGCGGGCCCTGAGGAGTGTGAACTGACATGTAGCCGGTGGACAGGCTGAATGTGGCGTGTGCTTGGCCTTCACCCATCTGCATTCCTTGGAAACCATCCGGACAATAGGCATGCAATTTCGCAGAATTTAAGAGAACTGTCATGCTTACCAATAACATTTGGCAGGGGTAGAAATCTTATTGGTTGGGCCACTGTTTTGGAATATTATGCGCAACCATTTTGTGGCAATGGGACATGTACAAAAATGTGAGTAGATAACACCCCTCACTTCCAATTGTCACAATTGTTCATGGGTGAAAACCGAGCATGTTTGTGTGCGCATTTATGAGCACACACTGAAATACAAAATGCAACTGCCCCACATTCATGTATTGTGAGAACTGTTTTTGTGAGTGAAGTCATTTGATTATGAGAAAGCCTAATAGTCCACATGAGAGTGCCTCTGAAAAAAGCATGGCACTGAACCGAGGGTGGGTATCGTTCAAATATTGGGACTGAAGTAGGGCGCACGTCGAATGCATCCACCCATTTTCTTCAGAGGGTGGAAGCTGTTCCCTTTGTGTGTTTTTGGTGTTTCTTTTTTTTTTAAATTCCTTCCTCCACTTGATTTATCAGAGCGTGGCAAACAGCCATATTGACTTTCTCCTCTACAGCACACATTGGGACTCGTTACGGATCCCGCGGTAACCGTGCCAGTGCTACCGGTGGGTTGACGCCAGACCCATAAAAAATGACCGGCACCTGACTTCCCGGCAATTCCGTTACTCACCATTCCCATAGAGTCCCGTAGGACTCTATGGGAGTGGTTACACGGAAGCACCAGCACCGTTGTTAACAGTACTGGTGTTTCCATGATGGTTTTGCTGCTGTGACACCTGTGCCCGATAGACAAACCTGTAGTTTGCCGGTCTGGAAAAAGCTTACCGGCACTGTTGTTTCCGGACCAGCAAACTTAGAATGAGGCCCATTGTTTTACACATTATAACACGTACACCCTTTCTATTTAGCAAGCAATGTTTTAAGAAAGCGTGCTCTCTTGCAAAATTAGGAAAGACATACTAAAATGAAATATCAACAACTTAGATGTGCCACAAGGAGCACTTCTATTAAGTACCATGTCTGAACAAAAGTGGATCGAACACTACATTGACTTGTTTAAGAAACAAAATACAAGAGGAGCGGACCCAGTAGAGGACCAAGCTGAGTGGTCACTTAAAATCACCGAAGAAGATATATCAATAAACTTTAAAATGTTGAGCTCCTCGAGGGCGCCTGGGCCCGATGGCCTGACAAATGCACACCTTAAGAAACATCCTGCAGCCTGGGCAAACTTCTGCTATACTCTCTTCCAAAACATCGAACAAGAAAGGAGAGTTCCAAAGTGGTGGAAGACAGCGATAATAGTCCCAGTGTCGAAAAAAGGAGACCGCTCAGAGGCGAAAAACTACAGACCCATTGCGTTGCTTGACGTAATTGGGAAAGTCTTCGCCACTCAAATACTGAAACAACTCGGAGCATGGAATAAGGACACAGGCCAATACGATATCCGGCAAACTGGCTTCGTAAAGGGTGTAGGATGTTCTTTAAATTTACTAATGATCAACTTGATAAAAATGGAAGCGCTAAAAAACAAAACAAAGGTCTACATAGCATTTGTGGATCTTGCATATGCATTCAACAGTGTTGATCGCCAACTATTATGGACTAAGATGACACAAATGAACTGCCCTCCCCACTTACTAAGACCAATTCAAGATCTGTACTCAGAAACATCGATCAAAATTAGGCTGAATGCGACAGGCTCCCTATCAACTCCAATAAAAACTGAAAGAGGCGTAAAACAGGGCTGCTCTCTGGGAGCAACACTATTCAACCTATTAACAGCCGACGTCAGCCAAGACCTAAATCTGATTAGAGTGTTCCCTCCTAAGATAAACGGTCAAAATCTGGGACACATGGTCTACGCTGACAACATGGTTCTATTGGACCAAACACCAATTGGATTACAAAGAAAGCTGACAGCCCTAAAAAGATATACAGACACAAAAGGCTTGATAATAAACACAAACAAAACTGAGATATTAGTGTTACAAAATCTAAAAGTAGCCACAAGCAAAAAAAGTAAAAAGTACTCATGGTCAGTCGGCGACGCACAAATTGCTTGTGTAACTCAAGCACAATACCTTGGCGTCACAATAAATTCCAACTTAACAGACGAACCAATGGTATTAAATATTCAGAGAAAGTGCAAGATGCTGGGAGCACAAGCAGCTGCAATAAACAAAAAATACGGAAAATTCAGCCTAAAACCCGTGAACGAATTTTATAAAGCAAAAGATATCCCGACTTTAATTTTTGGTGCTGAAACAATGCTGGGCTGCTCCTTCAACACTTGGACTTGGTGTGAGAACACCTTTTAGCTAAGAGCGCTGCAACTTCCAAAAGGGGCGCCTGTCGCCTGCCTACGATACGAGCTAGGTCTTCTATCAATCAATGCAAGAATACAATGGAACACCTTAACCCTATATAGAAAGATCCTGGGAGCGGACGATCTTCCTCAATTTAAAATCTTAAGATGTTCAAACAAGTCACCTTCCGACACTGTCTATACACAGTGGAAGGCAAATTGCGAAAAAACACTAGAGACCATTGGTACAAATGCAGAAACCTTGATACTAAATCCCAATAAAGTAAAGAAAAAACTATGGGAATGTGACTGGTGTGAAACAATTGCACAAAGAGCAACCCATAGGCGTACGAAAGACGCCCCTCCAGAAGCAAGGATGGTCAACAAAACACCAAAATACTTTGAACGATTCCCGTGCTCTAACCGAAGAAAACGCTTCATCATGTTCCGCCTAAATGTATTTAAGATGAAACAAGCATTAAATCTCTGGCAAAGAAGTGAAACGTTAGATGAACTTTGTCGTTTCTGTGGATTACAAAAAGAATCTCTAAAACATTTAGGGGCCGATTCATGGAACAAACGTGCGCCGAAAATCTACGCGCAAGCAGGCGCAAGCAGGCGCAAGCGGAAAAAAAGAGGCGCACGCGCACGATTCATGGAAGTCCCTGCGCGTGTCTTCCTCGGGATGTGCGCCAAACCCGTGCATGGCGCACACGTCACTGCAACATCCCGAAAGACGTGCGCGACGCGCACAGTGAAAGCGCACAACCTCTGCGCATACACTAGAAAGTGGGCGGAACACGGGGCGTAACGTGCGGAATGGGGAACAACTTGCGAAAACAAGGGCGTAACTGGGGATGTACTGCAGGGAAGCAGAGGGAACGCCCACACGCACCCGAACCACACCTATTCATGGAACCGAATAGGGCAAAGCCACGCACAGCGAAAGACACGCACAAGCCGATACACGTCCGCCACACGAAGGCAGGCGGTAGCGTCCCTGCGCATTACAAAAGTGGCAACATACAGCAATTGTGCGAGCGGGGCACGTGTATTTCGGGGGTTCGCGTGAACTTACTCACGCGATCGGGCCTGGGGGAGCGGGCTACGTGTATTACAGGGGTTCGCGTGAACTGTTTCACGCGATCGGGCCTGGGGGAGCGTGCTACGTGTATTTCAGGGGTGCGCGGGAAGTTCCACACGCGAATAGCCTGGGCGCGTGTATTTCAGGGGTGCGCGGGAAGTTTTACACGCGATTTCACCAGGGTACGTGTATTTCAGGGGTGCGCGGGAAGTTTTCACGCGATTTCAGCAGGGTACGTGTATTTCAGGGGTGCGCGGGAAGTTTTACACGCGAATAGCCTGGGCGCGTGTATTTCAGGGGTGCGCGGGAAGTTCCACACGCGAATAGCCTGGGTGCGTGTATTTCAGGGGTGCGCGGGAAGTTTTACACGCGAATAGCCTGGGTGCGTGTATTTCAGGGGTGCGCGGGAAGTTTTACACGCGATTACACCAGGGTACGTGTATTTCAGGGGTGCGCGGGAAGTTTTACACGCGATTTCACCCGGGTACGTGTATTTCAGGGGTGCGCGGGAAGTTCCACACGCGAATAGCCTGGGCGCGTGTATTTCAGGGGTGCGCGGGAAGTTTTACACGCGAATAGCCTGGGCGCGTGTATTTCAGGGGTGCACAGGAAGTTTTACACGCGATTACACCAGGGTACGTGTATTTCAGGGGAGCGCGGGAAGTTTTACACGCGATTTCACCAGGGTACGTGTATTTCAGGGGTGCGCGTGAATTTTTACACGCGAATAGCCTGGGCGCGTGTATTTCAGGGGTGCGCGGGAAGTTCCACACGTGAATAGCCTGGGCGCGTGTATTTCAGGGGTGCGCGGGAAGTTCCACACGCGAATAGCATGGGCGCGTGTATTTCAGGGGTGCGCGGGAATTTTTACACGCGAATAGCCTGGGCGTGTGTATTTCAGGGGTGCGCGGGAAGTTTTACACGCGAATAGCCTGGGCGCGTGTATTTCAGGGGTGCGCGGGAAGTTTTACACGCGATTACACCAGGGTATGTGTATTTCAGGGGTGTGCGGGAAGTTTTACACGCGATTTCACCAGGGTACGTGTATTTCAGGGGTGCGCGGGAATTTTCTCACGCGATCGGGCCTGGGGGAGCGGGGTACCACTCACCGTCTGCCTTGCGTGTAGTAGAATGCGTAGCCAACACCCGCTGTGAAGTAATAGCGTGTGAACCCCAACGGATGGAAAACACACGCACCGCACGAAAAGCACGTACAGAACATAAAGGCACGCGGGATCTCCAAGCCCTGCCAGGGCAACGCCCGTGCGCAAAACGTCACAGACGCGCTTACGCTGTAAGGGCCTTTGGTCCAATGAAATCGCGTACGCGTGCTGACGCGCTTACGCGCTAAGGGCCTTTCCTCGAATTACACGCTGACGTGCAGATTTTTCACGTGCCAAATCACTCCGTATCAAGCTGGCCACGCGAAAACACATGGAAGACCACGTTCCTGCCCAGAAGGCCGAATCACTGCCCCCCAGTGCCCCGAGCAGCCTCCCACGTGCCATCTGCTGCTGCCTGCCTGCCTGCCTGCCTGCTGCCACCGTGCCCTGCCATTTGGTGCCTGCACATCAGCCATCTGCAGGTGTCCAGTTGCTGTGTCCACCCCTGCTGGAACAGAAGACTCCCGACTCGGATAACATCGCTCCACAGCCCAGCCCCAGGACCCAGTTGCCCACCCACTCCTGCCCCTGGGGTTGCCATGTCGGGCACATCAACATCTGGCACCAGTGGCAACCCCCAGCCAGAGGGGCAGAGGGGCACCAGCTTCACTGCCACCGAAGTTGGTGTCCTGGTGGAGCAAGTCCTGGGGCAGTATGATGCCCTCTTCGGATCGTCCCGCGCCAACAAGGAAGGACGGGACAGGATCTGGGCCGACTGTGTGGTTGCCATCAACGCGTAGGGGGTGGCAACCCGCACCATCCAGAAGGTCAAGAAGCGCTGGGAAGACTTGAGGTCCAGGACCCTCAGGAAGGCCCGGCGCCTCGTGGAGGGGGGCCGGGGCCGCATGAGTTCCATCCAGTTGAGGGTCCTGGAACGCGCACACCCAGCGCTCCACGCCCAGGTCCTTGAGAGGGAGACCCGTCTGGAGTTGAGCGGTAAGTGGCCAAGCATTGCTGTGTGAGACAGGGCATGTTGCAGTGTGCTGGTTGTCTGATACTTGCCTGCATGTGTGACATAGGCCATGTACGCATGTATGTGTGCAGGGACATCATGGGAATGCATGTGCGACCTGTAATGTGTGAACCGCACGGTTGTAGCATGTGTTTGAATGCGACATGGGGAGCCCTGTGCAGATTGCACACATGAGAGCATGGCAGTCTCTGTTCCTGGACATGGGTGGGGGCGAGGGATGGGTGCTGATGCCAGATACATATGTGGTATCCATGTGTGTGTGCCTGACCTGCGTGTCTGTGACTTGTGAGTGCCATGGATGCATGACACATGTCTGTGACAATGTACAGATTCACTGATGCAGCCTAGTCATCCTTGTATGCACTGTGATTGGGGTGTACGGGGCCAGATGGATGTGACTGAGGTGAAGTGTGTGCATGTGATAGGCATGACCTATGATGCATGTGAGTCCCATTACATTGTATGATTCGAGAGTCCATTGGACATGCATTGAAATGTCCATGGCACGCACCATGACTGTCACTGTGTGTGTTTTGCCTGGACTGACACATGTGTTGTGGTGTGACATGATGGAAGTGTACTTTGACAGTGGCACTCATCTGCTATTGCTTCCTGTCTAGGGGACCATTGTACAGTACCCTGATGCTTGTGTTCTATGTCTCCCTCTACGCAGCGGCTAGTGAAGGAGAGGGCGGAGACGGCGCTGTGGAGCAAGGCGGCGGGGATGCCCCTACGGCTGCAGCGGAAGGGGTGGGTGAGCCCCCACAGGGGCCTGCTACGGCGGTAGACGGCGAGGAGCCATCCAGGTTGGTGGTTTCCACAGAGGAGGAGGAGGCCGCCACTGAGGCGCACATGGGGCCTGGTGGGGGCATCCCTGCTGGTGCAAGTGGTGCAGTCCAGGGGCAGGGACAGGAGGCAGCACAGGTCACCGTGGAGGGGCCTGTGCATGTCGCTGTCCCTGAACCTGTGGGTGCACCACCTTGCACCAGCAGGGATGCCCCATCCCAGGCCCGTCCGCAGGTAGAGGGGATGTCCATGTCATCTGACTCCCCTCCACCTGCGGACGAGGGGACCCCTGGCCGTGTGGAGAAGGTCCTGATTGGGGTCGCGATGCGCACGGCTGTGATTCGTGATGCCGAGCGTGCTTTTTCAGGAGGAGCACGCACATCATCACGAAGAGCACCGTGCCGACGTGGCCCAATTGGGATCGGCCATGTTTGGGGGTTTCCTGCATGTGTCAGCCAATCTGGCGGCCCTCTCCTCCTCTGTGGAGACCATACGCCAGTCGTTCTCCTTGCCGTCTTCCGGCCCAGATGCCACCAGGGCCCCCTGTGGACCTGCCCTGACCAATGCAGCCAGCTCGGTGGGGATCCCATCCCTGCCACAGTCGGGAGTCAGAGGTCCAGCAGGGGTGGACAACACAGCAACTGGACCCCAGCAGATGGAGGATGTGACGGCATCATCGGGCAGGGCACGTGCACGACGGCGTCGGTGGTTTCCATCATCCTGGATGCCGTCGTGCTGGCAGAGGCAGTGGCGTCGGAGGCAGCAGCAGGCTCGACGTGGGAGGCATCATGGCTCGGGGCCATCACGATCAGAGGGGCAGGCATCGGCCGGAGGGCAGGAGAACCCTGGGATGGTAGTGTCTTCCGTGTGGGAGCAGTTGGTCCAGCGGATAGGTGCGGAGTGGCAGCGGGCGGAAGAGGAGCGGCTCACCATGGTCAGGGCGGAGTTCTCCATGCGTCGGGCGTTGAGGCGGGCTGAGTGCCTCGAGGAAGCTCGCAGGGAGTTTGAGGTGGACATGGGGTTATCCCTGCGAGACCTCGGGGCCAGGACAGAGTCCCGCCTCCAGGACATCGACATGGAGTTCGATGATGCCCTGGCCGGCAACATCACAGAGTGAGCCGCAGGACTTGCCCGCTGCCATTGTATATAGTTATATAGTTAGTGGTAGGTTTCCTTTAGAATTTGATTTTTTTTTTATTTGGTTGCGATTGGACAATGCGCCACTTTTTTGTATATAGTTCAGTTTTTAGTTAGTTGACATAGTTAGGTTTCATTTGGTTGGGCTCATGGACCTGGATTGTCTTGTATATAGTTCTTCTATGGATTTTTGGATTATTTGGATTTTTTTCATTCATCTTCTTTTTGTTGTTTTGCTTTGTGGTTTTTCTAATTTCATTTCCATTCTTGTTGATTTTCAATACATTTTTATTTTCATCCTTCAATGTGTCGTATCATCTCATTACTTTCATGCATGTCATGTTGGGTGTTTTAACATTCACTTGCAGCCATTGTGTGTGACAGACATGTGTTCATTTACATTATTTACATTGGGTGTGTAACATGTAATTGCCTTTGATATGTGGGTGGATGTGATAGTTGGTTGGGCCTTTTGGCAGGGGAGGATGGCCATTACGGATATGATTGGGGATTGTTGGGACCCAGGTGCAGGGGGGCATGGATGGGACATGGGTGGGGGCCTGCTGGCAGGTGCCCCACAGTGCTGGGGGGTGGGGGTGCTGGGGGACATGAGTTGGACATGGGTGGGGGCCTGCTGGCAGGTGCCCTACAGTGCTGGGGGGTGGGGGTGGTGGGGGACATGAGTTGGACATGGGTGGGGGCCTGCTGGCAGGTGCCCCACAGTGCTAGGGGGTGGGGGTGGTGGGGGACATGAGTTGGACATGGGTGGGGGCCTGCTGGCAGGTGCCCCACAGTGCTGGGGGGTGGGGGTGGTGGGGGACATGAGTTGGACATGGGTGGGGGCCTGCTGGCAGGTGCCCCACAGTGCTGGGGGGTGGGGGTGGTGGGGGACATGAGTTGGACATGGGTGGGGGCCTGCTGGCAGGTGCCCCACAGTGCTGGGGGGTGGGGGTGGTGGGGGACATGAGTTGGACATGGGTGGGGGCCTGCTGGCAGGTGCCCCACAGTGCTGGGGGGTGGGGGTGGTGCGGGACATGAGTTGGTGTTCATTAGTTCAAGGAGACATGTGCCTTTGCTGGGGGGCATGCCCATGTTGGGTGGGCTGCCTGCGGGACATGACCAGGGATGCAGGGTAGTCCCCTGTGGTGTGGGCTGCCTGCAGGGGCCGTGGAGGGTGTACAGGGAACACCTGGGAGGACCCACACTGTCAAATCACATGTAGGACTCCCCGGCACCCCTGAAATACACGTACCCTGCTGAAATCGCGTGTAGAACTTCCCGCGCACCCCTGAAATACACGCGCCCAGGCTATTCGCGTGTAGAACTTCCCGCGCACCCCTGAAATACACGCGCCCAGGCTATTCGCGTGTAAAACTTCCCGCGCACCCCTGAAATACACGCGCCCAGGCTATTCGCGTGTAAAACTTCCCGCGCACCCCTGATATACACGCGCCCAGGCTATTCGCGTGTAAAACTTCCCGCGCACCCCTGAAATACACGCGCCCAGGCTATTCGCGTGTAAAACTTCCCGCGCACCCCTGAAATACACGCGCCCAGGCTATTCGCGTGTAAAACTTCCCGCGCACCCCTGATATACACGCGCCCAGGCTATTCGCGTGTAAAACTTCCCGCGAACCCCTGAAATACACGCGCCCAGGCTATTCGCGTGTAAAACTTCCCGCGCACCCCTGAAATACACGCGCCCAGGCTATTCGCGTGTAAAACTTCCCGCGCACCCCTGATATACACGCGCCCAGGCTATTCGCGTGTAAAACTTCCCGCGCACCCCTGAAATACACGCGCCCAGGCTATTCGCGTGTAAAACTTCCCGCGAACCCCTGTAATACACGTAGCCCGCTCCCCCAGGCCCGATCGCGTGAAAAAGTTCACGCGAACCCCTGAAATACACGTAGCACGCTCCCCCAGGCCCGATCACGTGAGGAACTTCACGTGAACCCCTGAAATACACGTAGCCCGCTTGCCGTGCTGGTACAGGGTTAACGCAGCCCTTTGCGCTGGATTGGAGATTTTGATGGCTTTTCCCTGCGCGGAAGGCGTTCTTGGGGGCGTAACTGGCGCTGCTGGAAGGTCGCTGCGCCACTGTGCACCACGGCTGGTTTTGGTGGCTGGAATCCATGAATACGCTGTGCGCGGAAATGGGTTTTGGCGCACGCGGCTGGCGCAGGGATTCGCACGCGCACACTGTGCGCCAGCCGCGTGCGCCTCTTGTGCGCTGAATTCTATGAATTACCCCCTTAGTTCTGAATTGCACTCATTTCCAACAGGCGAGAGAAACTCATCTAAAAAAGACAAACATAGAGAATACCTACCAAACTAAGGATGACATATGGGCGCTACTCCACAAGGGTTCAAACAGGCAACTGATGTTCACACTAACGACATTTCTTGGAGACCTAGCAAAAAAATTGGAATCAAAAGATCTCAATGCCGAGAGGACCGAAGTGGACATATAAAACGACAAAAGAACGCGAGATGTGAATAAAACTCGATCCATCTGAACTCCGAGCGAACAAAGTTCCCTGTTTACCGATGTGGTTACCTGTCTAATCAGAAGGAAGTTGCTTTATTTTTATTATTTTAAAAGTTTGTAACAAACTAATATAAAATAAAATTTTAAAAAAATAAAAATAATGCAATATGTGCATTTCTTTCAATATATTTTCACTGCCTGTGACGTCACTCCCTACTGCATACTCAGAGTCCCCCCATTTCTTTTTGGGAATCGAGTCCTGACTAGCCCAATCACAGTGCAAAGAGGCATCTTTAGTCAAAGAACTGGAATAATGGCACTTCACTTCCAACTGGGAAAGCGAGGGACTTATTTCATCTTTTAAGTTGCCAATGGGCTCTATAAGTCGCGAGCATGCACAAGTCATGGCTGAGGCATGGCCTGGTTATTACGGGCAGCACTCAACAGTTTCTTGTATGAATTTGAAGTGTGATTGCAATTCGCTTGACCAGATTAGTCGGGCTGGTCCAGGCCATGGAGATTTATTTTAGAGCCCATAGATTTAGGGTTTCCTGAAACTTTCAGCTTAACTGGTACACATTTTCCATATTACAACTTCTGAAGGTCTCTAAAAGGTCCCAATTAGCAAATCATATATCTTATCAAAGAATGTGCATTTTATCTAAGGGCAACCTTGTTACTGCATGCACCTCATCGTTTGCAGAAATACATTTCTCTATTCTATTAGCACCCGTGTAATGCTGGGCTGAATCCCCTTTATAAGGCCACATGTGGGTCAAATGATTGCTAATCCTTCACATGCCATGCTTCCAGCACCTGTCTTACCAAACTTCCCCACTAGCCTACATACCCTCCGCTCCTCCCATCCCCCTTACCTGATTCCCGGGCCCTTATGCCTCCTCCCCAACCCCAAAGAGCCCACTATGGCGAGCAAGGAAGGACCTGCTCCCGGGCCCCTCTTACATCAATATGGTGTCCATATTACGATGGGCTGATCTTTCACTTGCTGAATGGATGCACCACTGCAAGCACCCATCCATCAATGGAAATATCCTTTTTACTCCCTCCCCAAAACCTTTAGCAACCAGTGCAATAATATAGGCTCTAATAGAATGAATCACCGCATTGTGGGCCAGACTTGGGATGTAATGTTCTTATGCCCTTGCTGAGGGCCTAGCTAGACTCTGGCTAGTGGGCCATTGCTGCCCAAGCCCGACACAGGACATAGGGCTTAGTGCTAAAGTAAGTGTAAATACACATAGTTTCACATAAATTAATTTAATTTAGCTGTTGCTTAAAGGGTTTGGACTGGGATTACTTGCTGTATTATTACAGTTGTGACTAAAGCATCGCATAACACATAAAGGGGAATCAGGACCATACATTGAAGTCAACATGTGTCAACCAAACTGAGAGTGCTCTCCTCGGGTTGGTGAGAGATTGCCACATGGGTTTGAGTTTTCACTACGAAGATTTGCACCTAGGCCTGATGAGTACAGTTAAGTGGTTATCATCCCATTGTCAAGATAATTGAGGTCAAGGAGAAACTGTAACCGAGATCATCAGAGCACAATATTGATTTACGTTCTGTTTCTTGAGCTGGACTTGAACCATTGACTGCAAAAGGTGATACAGTCTTCACCTGTATGAAATGGTGGTGAAGCTTTTAATAATCAAATGACCTCGATTTTACTTACCAATGAAGGTGTGTCATGTTAGTGCCCAAAGCTCAGAAAGAATGTGCCATACAAGCAGGCAGACATGCAATGACCACAAAACAGATGCAATATCAACAAATGCCTGCAATGACCAACTGAAGAGCAAATATGGACGAAAGTGCATTAGCACTCGGGCTGGGGGAGACAGCCAATCAGATGGCTAGGAATGCAGGCTTGAACCACCAGTACAAGCTCACGTTCCAAGCCGCCTGATGGCTGGCTCCCCCCGCCGCCATCTTTCTCGCACCCCATCCCGTTTCTTCTCTCCTCTCCACCTAATTACCTTATTTCAGCCCGGCCAGTGCCGCTGCCTCATCGTTCCTTCTCTTTTTTTATTTTTTTATTTAAACGTTGTTTTTAGTTCATACATACATTTTAAACTTTTATAACATCATTTAAAAAGTAGAACAAATGTTCCTCTTTTCAGATTGTAACCATTATCCGATGTTAATTTTATACAGTGAGTTCCACAGACCATAACACGAAAGGTGTACTACTCATTTCAATAAGACCATGGTTGGGATTGCACTCATGTAGTAGATGTTTCTTACTAAGTTCTACCAACTTCAACAAGCAAATGTTCGTTTTTCTTTGATAGTTCTTCATCAATTTTCCATAAGATACATGCTGGTGATAATATCAAGCGCATACTCCCCTCATACATGCATCTCCCAAAAAGAAGACCTCAAGATAACAGTATCTTGGGGTGCATATATACCAATTAAATTATTTCTGTCATCTTCAAAGAAAGTACAATCAACCACAAGATGTTTCAAGGTTTCAAGCTCTATTCCACATTCACAAAATCGACAACTTAAATTCCCATTAACTGTAGTAGTCAAATGCTAACAATGGATTTGTTCTAATGTGTGGAACAGGTTCAATTTAAACCACATATATGTGTTTCGTACTTTACTAGAGGGGCATTGAGATAGATAAGATGATCTCAGCTCTCTCCTCATTGGTCGTTGTGAATATTCTCAATATGTTTTATAATTTTTATTGCAATCTAGATTTGCGGACCAATCACGATCATATAGGTTGTGCTTAATCTTCGGCAACCCCAGAATGAGATCTTCAATACAAGAAACGATGTTATCTAGAATAGTCTTCATTTGAATTTCAAATCTGACCAGGTATTTGAGGCTTTCGTTTCTAAGTAGCAAGTTTAAATCAAGGAAAAGAGAGTTGTGATAGGGAGACATAATGCTTGCGTATCTGGATAGGTTTTGCCATGCCCATCTGGCTGCTAGAGATGATAAGCCCATTTTGTGTCTTACATTGGAGTTTGGCACCGCTGGGGACAAACCCAAGGTGCGTTTCCATAAATTACCCTGTAAGCTGTTCAGGCTCTCGTCCATGTTCAACAGACTCATGTCCAATACAAATAATAAAATGGGTTCGATTTTTAATAGATAAAAATCGAAAAGTGGTGACAATGAGAATTGACAATATTTTCCGAAAATAACCTTCATCATTGATGCCAGTGGACGTGCTTTGTTTTTCAAGTATAATTCCAACTTATTTTGAGTGTTGGTCTGTTAAGGGATAACCAAGATAACGGAATGTCCTGGCACATTCCATTTTGATTCCAGCCAAATGGCAATTATAAGATTTAATTTTTTTATTATTTCAAAAGATTACAATTTGCGATTTGGCTGAGTTTGGAAGAACGTTGTGCATTAAAGCATATTTGCAGAATTGATTCAACTTCCGTTGGAGACCACTAGGGGTTCGATCAAACAACACAATGTTGTCTGCAAAGCATAACCATGAGATTTTCAGCTCTCCAAGTTTTATAGGGTACATGCAAATCTCGTTCCATAGATTATCCATGTCACAATGATATAGGGTAAATAAAGTGGCAGCCAGATTACAGCCTTGTTTTACCCCTGTCTTTGTATTAATGGGAGAAGTAACTGCTCCTGATTTAGTTATTCTAATCTGGAAGGTTGTTTCATTATGAAGGAGGGCAATCATCTGCACCACCCGTTTCGGAAAGCCTAGACCCAGTAGTTTCATCGACAAGACTTCCCTTATGACTGTGTCAAAGGCACTGGTGAGATCAAGTGCTGCAATGTAGATTGGACCGGTGTTAGGTATTTTGGATTGTGCAAGAATATGTGATAAGATGAAAGCATTTAAAGAAGTCCCCATGTTCCTACGAAAATCCTGTTTGAAATTTCGAAGTATTGCAGATGCTGCAGTAATATGATGGCAAAAACTGTTGCCGAAGCATCCATAAGTGCTATAGGTCTATAATAAGGCGGAAGCATGGAATTCCCTTTCTTATAAATGGGAATAATAATGGCGTTTTGCCATGACTTAGGTATCAAATACGTAGTTAATATGTTTGAGAATTTATTAAAAAGAATAACTGCCCAGAAATAGGGATCATCTTTTAGGATACATGAGGGCAAGCCATCCGGCCCGGCCGTCTAGGATGCTTTTAAAGACTTTATCGCAGCAACAATATACTCCATTGAAAAGAACATAGGTTCATTACCTTTGTGCTGTAATATCCCAGAGTTTACATGCTGGAATTGAATGGGTAGTTTAAACCTATCTCTTATATATTCCTGCCAAGTAAACGCAGAAATGGAAGCAGCCAAATCATGTAAGGCCACACTTTCTTTGCTATTCAGTATAGACCAAATATTAGAAGTATTTTTAGTTATGAGCAGATTCATAATCCTTTGGTTTAGCTGTAGTTTTGACTTAATTTTTATAGCTTTTATCATATAACTGTATTTTGATCTAATCCTTTTCTTGCACTCGCTATAAGTGGCACAAGTTTGATACAGTCCGGATATGGCTCTTAAATTTCAGTTTCTTTCACGTTTGAGTTTAGCAATTTCAATATTGAATCCTTGAGAGTCACCACAAACATTCAATTTGGAATGCTGACTCAAGGTTTCAATGTGTTTTTTTATTATTTGGGATTTCCAATCTTCTCTCATGTTTGCGTTACAATGCAATAAGTGCAAGTTAAAAATCCTCCGTACATCTCTATGTACCAAGTAGGTCAATTCCCTACATGTTTTGGGATGCCAACCAACTGAAGTCTGCGCTCAGTCAAGAGTTACCAAACATAGTGAGGCTTCTTTATTCGAGATTACAAGATCACATCTTACATTCATACTAATCGGAGTGTGATCGCTAAGTGTACAGTCAATGATGTGGACCTTATCAACCATACCTATCAGGGAAGTCGATACAAAAAATTAGTCTATGTAGGACGCAGATGATCCCTTTACCCAGGTACCTCTCTGCGTGCCAAATTCATAGTCTACCACTTGTATGTTCCATTCTCTAAAGTAGCTGGTCCAACGCTTCCCCTTACCGAATGGAGATCCACTTAACCACGCTCGTCTGTTTTTAAGTTTAGCCAATGATTTGATACACACTGCATTAAAATCACCCCCAATGACAATCGAATAATTAGGATTTCTGATCATGGACTCTTCAAAAATTTCATCCAACATATAAAATGCAGCATCTAAAGTGTTTGCCGCAGGATTAAAGTAAATACATATCACCAAAAATACACAAGTCGATAAACCAGCAGCAACAAACTCTACTGCTAACACACCATTTCTTGAGTATACAACTTGAGTTTGATGGTTTATGACATTGTTAATGAGTATAGCAATTCCCCTGGATGGACGACTAGTTGTACCCTTGATTGCAGGTAAGCATCGTAAATTCATCAATAATGAGCTCCCCAACACACTTACAGCACGATTCATGGAATAAATGTGCGCCGAAAATCCCGGCGCAGAGGGGCCAATGCGTGCGCTGCGCCGAAAATCAGCGCAAAGCGCAGGGAAACCAGCGCACGTCGATTCATGGAAGTCCCTGCGCAAGAAAAGCAGAGGACGTGCGCGGAAATAACGCGCGGCGCAGGCCGGCGCACAGGTCAACCAACGTCGTGCGCCACGGCCACTGCGCCATCACTCCGAGCGCAGCGCACAGCTCTAAAGTAGGCGGAACACAGGGCGGGACACTCGGAATGGGGAATAAAATGGGGCACAACACTCGGAATGGGGAAGAATGTGGGCGGCACGGGGAAAGTTCAGGAGGCAAGTGCGCGGAACGCCCACACGCTCGCATACAACACGTATTCATGGAATAGAATAGGGCAAAAAAGCGCACGCTCAAAGCAGCGCACAGGCACAAACAGGCACAAACACGACCGCCACAAGAAAGCAGGCGGTAGCGTGTCTGCGCCTGCAAGAAATGTGCGCTAAAAGGCGCGCCAACAAATAGCACCTATATACAGACATGACCAATGTACAATACTGTTGCCCTCCTGGACAAATGACGTACAAAGGGGTACCCACAAACACAGACACGCGCAGAGAGAAAAAATAAACGTGTGCGTGCATACCGGGGTGCGCGTTAAGTTCCACACGCGATATGGGCTGGGCGGGTACGTGGATTGCAGGGGTGCGCGGGAAGTTCCACACGCGATATGGCAGGGAACGTGGATTCGAGGGGTGCGCGGGAAATAGCACACGCGAAATGGCCGGGTACGTGGTTTTCAGGGGCGCGCGGGAAGTTCCACACGCGATATGGCCGGGTACGTGGATTGCAGGAGTGCGCTGGAAGTTGCACACGCGAAATGGCCGGGTACGTGGATTTCTGGGGCGCGCGGGAAGTCCCACACGCGATATGGCAGGGAACGTGGATTCGAGGGGTGCGCGGGAAGTTGCACACGCGAAATGGCCGGGTACGTGGATTTCAGGGGCGCGCGGGAAGTCCCACACGCGATATGGCAGGGAACGTGGATTCGAGGGGTGCGCGGGAAGTTGCACACGCGAAATGGCCGGGTACGTGGATTTCAGGGGCGCGCGGGAAGTCCCACACGCGATATGGCAGGGAACGTGGATTCGAGGGGTGCGCGGGAAGTAGCACACGCGAAATGGCCGGGTACGTGGATTTCAGGGGCGCGCGGGAAGTCCCACACGCGATATGGCAGGGAACGTGGATTCGAGGGGTGCGCGGGAAGTTGCACACGCGAAATGGCCGGGTACGTGGATTTCAGGGGCGCGCGGGAAGTCCCACACGCGATATGGCAGGGAACGTGGATTCGAGGGGTGCGCGGGAAGTAGCACACGCGAAATGGCCGGGTACGTGGATTTCAGGGGCGCGCGGGAAGTCCCACACGCGATATGGCAGGGAACGTGGATTCGAGGGGTGCGCGGGAAGTTGCACACGCGAAATGGCCGGGTACGTGGTTTTCAGGGGCGCGCGGGAAGTTGCACACGCGATATGGCCGGGTACGTGGTTTTCTGGGGCGCGCGGGAAGTTCCACACGCGATATGGCAGGGAACGTGGATTTCTGGGGCGCGCGGGAAGTTCCACACGCGATATGGCAGGGAACGTGGATTCGAGGGGTGCGCGGGAAGTTGCACACGCGAAATGGCCGGGTACGTGGTTTTCAGGGGCGCGCGGGAAGTTCCACACGCGATATGGCCGGGTACGTGGATTGCAGGAGTGCGCTGGAAGTTGCACACGCGAAATGGCCGGGTACGTGGATTTCTGGGGCGCGCGGGAATTTCCACATGCGATATGGCAGGGAACGTGGATTTGAGGGGTGAGCGGGAAGTTGCACACGCGAAATGGCCGGGTACGTGGTTTTCAGGGGCGCGCGGGAAGTTCCACACGCGATATGGCCGGGTACGTGGATTTCTGGGGCGCGCGGGAAGTTCCACACGCGATATGGCAGGGAACGTGGATTCGAGGGGTGCGCGGGAAGTTGCACACGCGAAATGGCCGGGTACATGGTTTTCAGGGGCGCGCGGGAAGTTCCACACGCGATATGGCCGGGTACGTGGATTGCAGGAGTGCGCTGGAAGTTGCACACGCGAAATGGCCGGGTACGTGGATTTCTGGGGCGCGCGGGAAGTTCCACACGCGATATGGCAGGGAACGTGGATTTGAGGGGTGAGCGGGAAGTTGCACACGCGATTTGGCTGTGAGCTCCCAGGCATTACCTGTACACCCTCCACGGCCCCTGCAGGCAGCACACACCACAGGGAACTACCCTGCACACCTGCTCATGTCTCCCACCACCCCCACCCCCAGCACTGTGGGCAACCTGCCAGCAGGCCCCCACCCATGGCCAACCCATGTCTCCCACCACCCCCACCCCCAGCACTGTGGGGAACCTGCCAGCAGGCCCCCACCCATGGACAACCCATGTCTCCCACCACCCCCACCCCCAGCACTGTGGGGAACCTGCCAGCAGGCCCCCACCCATGGCCAACCCATGTCTCCCACCACCCCCACCCCCAGCACTGTGGGGAACCTGCCAGCAGGCCCCCACCCATGGCCAACCCATGTCTCCCACCACCCCCACCCCCAGCACTGTGGGCAACCTGCCAGCAGGCCCCCACCCATGGCCAACCCATGTCTCCCACCACCCCCACCCCCAGCACTGTGGGGAACCTGCCAGCAGGCCCCCACCCATGGCCAACCCATGTCTCCCACCACCCCCACCCCCAGCACTGTGGGCAACCTGCCAGCAGGCCCCCACCCATGGCCAACCCATGTCTCCCACCACCCCCACCCCCAGCACTGTGGGGAACCTGCCAGCAGGCCCCCACCCATGGCCAACCCATGTCTCCCACCACCCCCACCCCCAGCACTGTGGGGAACCTGCCAGCAGGCCCCCACCCATGGCCAACCCATGTCTCCCACCACCCCCACCCCCAGCACTGTGGGCAACCTGCCAGCAGGCCCCCACCCATGGCCAACCCATGTCTCCCACCACCCCCACCCCCAGCACTGTGGGGAACCTGCCAGCAGGCCCCCACCCATGGCCAACCCATGTCTACCACCACCCCCACCCCCAGCACTGTGGGGAACCTGCCAGCAGGCCCCCACCCATGTCCCCCTGGCCCCTGGTCCTGACGATACACAATAATGGCAGTAATGACCAGCATACCCAGCACAAACACCCAGGCAAGGATTGCATGCACCCACATAGTGAATGCAATCACATGACACAACCCCAAAGGCAAGTAAGCAAAAGAACACATGTCCGCCACACACACATACACAATGGGTGCAAGTCAATGTCAAAACCCATATCATGGCATGTAAGAAACCAAAGAAAAAATGACACAAGTGTAAGATAATATCAAAATGTATTAAAAAATAAAAATAAAGTAAACTCTGACAACTATCTGGTAAAGCAAATAAAAGGTCCATGTCCGGGAACAAAAATGAGAAACCAAAAAACAAAGGATAGAAAAATGAATAGATTTTGTCCAAAGTAAACACATGTAGAATGAAATGAAAGATAAACCATTACGACATGGTGTGACCAATATGAAAGTTAAAAAATTTATCTCACAAAAAATAACTATATTTACAGGATTGTTCAAGGGTCCATGAGCCCAACACCACAAATTAAACCTAATACTAACTATTTGAAAAAATATGTACAAAGAAGTGGCCATTGTCCAAGCGGTCCAAAAAAAAAAAATTAAATAAAGGAAACCTAGCACTAACTAACTAAAAAACTATATACAAAGGCAGCGGGCTAGTCCTGCGGCTCACTTGGTGATGCTGGCCAGGGCATCCTCGAACTCCACGTCAATGTCCTGGAGGCGGGACTCAGTCCTGGCCCCGAGGTCTCGCAGGGACAACCCCATGTGCTCTCCAAATTCCCTGCGAGCCTCCTCGAGGCACTCAGCCCGCCTCAATGCCTGATGCATGGAGATCTCCGCCCTGGCCATGGCGAGCCGCTCCTCTTCCGCCCGCTGCCGCTCCGCACCTATCCGCTGGCCAAACTCCTCCCACACGGAACACACCGCCATGCCAGGGTTGCCCTGCCCTCCGGCCGATGCCTGCCCCTCCGATCTTGATGGCCCTGAGCCATGATGCCTCCCACGTCGAGCCCGCTGCTGCCTGCGACGCCACTGCCTCTGCCAGCACGACGGCATCCAGGCTGATGGTAACCACCGACGCCGTCGTGCACGTGCCCTGCCCGATGATGCCGGCACATCTTCCATCTGCTGGGGTCCACTTGCTGTGTCGTCCACCCCTGCTGGACCTCCGACTCCCAACTGTGGCAGGGATGGGATCCCCACCGAGATGGCTGCATTGGTCGGGGCAGGTCCACAGGGGGCCATGGTGGCATCTGGGCCGGAAGACGGCAAGGAGAACGACTGGTGGATAGCCTGCACAGAGGAGGAGAGGGCCGTCAGATTGGCCAACACATGCAGGAACCCCCCGAACATGGCCGATCCCAATTGGGCCACGTCGGCACGGTGCACTTCGTGATGACGTGCGTGCTCCTCCCGGGAAGCACGCACGGCATCACGAATCACAGCCGTGCGCATCGCGACCCCAATCAGGACCTGCTCCACGCGGCCAGGGGTTCCCACGGCCGCAGGTGGAGGGGAGTCAGTTGACATGGACATCCCCTCTACCTGCGGACGGGCCTGGGACGGGGCATCCCTGCTGGTGCATGGTGGTGCACTCACAGGGTCAGGGACAGCGACATGCACAGGCCCCTCCACGGTGACCTGTGCTGCCTCCTGCCCCTGGCCCTGGACTGCACCACTTGCACCAGCAGGGATGCTCCCACCAGGGCCCATGTGTGCACCAGTGTCGGCCTCCTCCTCCTCTGTGCAAACCACCAACCTGGATGGCTCCTCACCGTCTCCCGCCGTAGCAGGCCCCTGTGGGGGCTCACCCACCCCTTCCGCTGCAGCCGTGGGGGCATCCCCGCCGCCTTGCTCCACAGCGCCGTCTCCGCCCTCTTCTTCACTAGCCGCTGCGTAGAGGGAGACAAAGAACACAAGCATCAGGCTACTGTACAATGGTCCCCTAGACAGGAAGCAATAGCAGATGAGCACCCCTGTCAAAGTACACTTCCATCATGTCCCTCCACAACACATGGGTCAGTCCAGGCAAAACACACACAGTAACAGGCATGGTGCATGCCATGCACATTTCCATGCATGTCCAATTGACTCTTGAAACATTCAATGAAATGTAACTCACATGCATCATGGCTCATGCATATCACATGCACACACTACACCTCAGTCACATCCATCTGGCCACAATCACACCAAACACAGGCAAAACAAGGGTAAGGTGGGTGCGTCACTGAATCTGTGCATTGTCACACACATGAGTCATGCATCCATGGCATGCACAAGTCACAGACATGCAGGTCAGGCACACAGACATGGCTACCATATATGTACCTGGCATCAGCACCCATCCTCACCCCCATCCATGTCCAGGTACAGAGACTGGCATGCTCTCATGTCCCAAATCTGCATAGTGCTCCCCATGCCGCATTTCTACACATGCAACAACCATGTGGGTCACACATCACTGGTCGCACATGCATTACCATGATGTCCCAGCACACATACATGCATACATGGCACATGGCACACATACAGGCAAGTATCATAGAACCAGCACACCGCAACATGCCCTGTCTCACACAGTGATGCTTGGACACTTACCGCTCAACTCCAGACGGGTCTCCCTCTCAAGGATCTGGGCGTGGAGCGCTGGGCGTACGCGTTCCAGGACCCTCTTCTGGATGGAACTCATGTGGCCCCGGCCCCCCTCCACGAGGCGCCGGGCCTTCACAAGGGTCCTGGACCTCAAGTCCTCCCAGCGCTTCTTGATCTTCAAGACGTTGCGGGTTGCCACCCCCTCCGCGTTGATGGCAACCACACAGTCGGCCCAGATCCTCTCCCGTCCTTCCTTGCTGGCGCGGGACGATCCAAAGAGGGCATCATACTGCCCCAGGACATGCTCCACCAGGACACCAACTTCGGTGGCAGTGAAGCTGGTGCCCCTCTGCCCCTCTGGCCTGGGGTTGCCACTGGTGCCAGATGTAGAAGTGCCCGACATGGCAACCCCAGAGGCAGGTGTGGGTGGGCAACTGGGTCCTGGGGCTGGGCTGTGGAGCGATGTAATCCCAGTTGGGAGTCTTCAGTTCCAGCAGGGGTGGACACAGCAACTGGACCCCTGCAGATGGCTGATGTGCAGGCACCAAATGGCAGGGCACGGTGGCAGCAGGCAGGCAGGCAGGCAGGCAGCAGCAGATAGCACGTGGGAGGCTGCTCAGGGCACTTGGGGGGCAGTAACTCGGCCTTCGGGGCAGGAGCGTGGTGTTCCGTGTGTTTTCGGGTGGCCAGCTTGATACGGAGTGATTTGGCACGTGAAATTCCTGCACGTCAGCGTGAAATCCGAGGAAAGGCCCTTAGCGCGTAAGTGCGCCAGCACGCATACGCGATTCTATTGGACCAGAGTCCCTCATCGCGTAAGCGCGTCTGACGTGATCCGCACGGGCGTTCCCCACTCAGCACGTGAAGACGGAGCACACGTGGAAATCCTGCACGTCAGAGTGTCATCGCGTGTAATTGGCCAAAAGTGCGCGTACACGCCATTGGCCTATGTACGTGTATTTCATCGCGTGTAATTGGCCAAAAGTGCGCGTACACGCCATTGGCCTATGTACGTGTATTTCATCGCGTGTAATTGCCCAAAAGTGCGCTTACACGCCATTGGCCTATGTACGTGTATTTCAGGGGCGCGCGGCCACTTACACAGGCAAGTACGTCAGCGCACCTGTATGCCTGCAGCGTGGGAATTTCCACACGCGATAGGAGTGGGAACCCGATTCCAGGGGTGCGAGGCTCACACGCTGCCTACTACACGCGCAAGGCATTAATTTGCGCACTTTTCAATAAACAAGCCAGATGCCAGGATGAACATACCGTTCCTAGCAGCAGTGGCAGTGGGCTACCAAAGGAGGATGAGGAGGAGAGTCAGGGCCAGAATATTCACACCCAGAACCAGCCTATTCGGGATGCCTGATGACCAGGTGTATGGGAGGTACAGGTTTCCAGCACACATCATACTGGACCTGGTCAGTGAGTGGGAGGATGACCTCACATCACCCACCCTGTGCTCCCAAGCACTCAGCCCCCTGCAGAAGGTCCTGAATGTACTGCACTTCTTGGCCACTGGATCCTTTCAGCGGACAAGTGCCATAGTGGGTGGTGTGTCACAGGCCACGCAGTCACGCTGTCTACACCAGGTCTTGAACATCATCACTGCACGGCCTTCAGTCCGCAGGCACATATATCTCCCCAGGACTCATGCAGAAAGGCGGACGTGCATCCAGGAATTCTATGGTGTGTCTCAATTCCCCAAAGTGCTTGGTGCAATTGACTGCACACATGTGGCTCTACGTCCACCCAGGGCAACAGAGCACATCTATAGAAACCGCAAGCACTGGCATTCCATCAACGTCCAAGTTGTATGCAATGCCAAGGGAATCATCACATCAGTATATGCCAACTATCCAGGGTCCACCCACGACAGCTTCATCTACAGAATGTCTACCCTATGCCGGGACCTAGAGGCTGGCCAGCATGGAGATACATGGCTGCTTGGTGAGCATGAATGCCACTCCACATGCATGCATGTCAGATACTGGGTCATGACACAACACCACTAATGATACCCATCACCACCTCCGCAGGGGACAGTGCCTACCCTATCAGCCCCCACATGATGACCCCAATCCGGAACCCCACCACGCCACCCCAGGTAAGGTACAACACAGCCCACATTGCTACACGGGGCATAGTGGAGCGCACATTCGGAGTGCTCAAGTCACGCTTTCGCTCCCTTGACCGTTCTGGCGGGCAGCTGTTATATGCTCCCCGAATAGTGTGCAGGATCATAGTGGCAGCATGTGTCCTGCACAACGTTGCAACACGCCGGGGCCTGCCCGTGGACATGGTGGTGCCCCCACATCCACAACCACATGCACGCCCGCTGCGCATGGGAGGAGAAAGGGCACGGGGGGAGGCAGCCCGTACGCAACTGGTGGCCAACTTCTTCACCTAGGAATCACAGTGCTGGCTAGTGCACACTGCTCTGGCACATACCATCTGACAATCAATGATGACTCTACCTGACAATGTCTGAAAATTACTTGACAATGAACTGTCAGATACACATCAGCCTGAGATTGTTAACATGGAAGTGTCAATATGTGTGCACCCCTAGCTACACATACACCAGCTATGCATCACAACGCAAAGACACAACTCCTTCAATCTAAAATGCATTGCCACGGGCGATTCACTACATGACAACATTGCCATGTCACCCACTCCCTTCACAGTCCCGCCACTGAGGACACCATGTCATGGTATGTGACAGCAAACAAACTGGCCATCACAACATGACACCAGTGTCACAAATAGCAGTGCCCCAAATGGAACATAGCCGCACTTGAGCAGCTAACCGCCCTGGAGCCACTACTACACACCTGTGTAAGAGTAATTTCTATCAAATTACACACCAACCCACCCTGAAGCCCACCCAAACAAGACACATTGCATGTAATCAATGGTAGTCTCATTACCTGATTCAGCTGGTATGTCCTCACCGTCCAGATGTACAGTGATGGCGCCATGCAAAAGTGTCAGTGCACATCTACCGACATGTAGTGTGACTCCAGAGAGTATGCCCTTGTGAAGATCTGTGTGAAATACCTGCAAAACATGAGCAACATATGTAAGTAGAGGCACATATCATACCATCATGCATAGTTAGGTGCAACAACAATGAACACTATGAATGTCTACACAGTATTGACTATGGACTGGCCAACAGCTCATGGGAGTCCAATGTCACCGTGTAATTTGCTGTCACTTGGGCACACCCTTTGCAAGCCCATGGAAAGGGAAGCAGGAGGGGTGTGGATGTCTGCTACCCAAGCATCGAAACCAAACTCAGGACAAGCCTGCATGTGCCCAGCCACAATACAGTGTATGCCCAGGTACCCACACAAGGCAACACTCTTGCAAAATAAAAATGAAAAAGAGAAAAAATGGCCATGAAAGGGCCGGCGGGGGGGGGGGGGGCACCTATGAGGTCCGAGGACAGGATGCACGCCACAATCCACCTGTGTGGATCATGGGAAAGGAAAACACCCCATAGGCTCGTGGCCCACACGGCTACTCTGTTGTGGGAGATGAGTCGCTATGGCTCTGCCCAGACCCTGCAGCTGACTCTGGAGGTGGGGGAGCTGCCTCAGAAGATGGTGTGACAATGGGAGGCAGCCCACGCAAAGCACGAGTTTGCTCCTCCATGGCTGCAAGCAGGCGGGTCTGGTAGTTCTGGTTCTGGGTTATAATCATGCGGAGGTCCCCATGCAGCAACTCCCGGGATGACCTGACCTCCGCACGAGTTGCCTGCATCTCGGCCGAGAGCGTCCGTGTCAGACGCTCCAGCTGCTCCTCTGTCCTTCTATGGGATGAAGCCTCAAGCTCTAACAGGGTCGACCTGAGGTGACGGAGTTCTTCCCTCAGGGCTTCCCTGTGGCGCTGGGACTCCATGGAAAGTGATTCCCCCAGAGTCGCCAGTGCCGCCCGCCTGTCCATGTTGGACGCCAACATATCCTCCCTGTGTGCCTGGCAGATGGACTCTGTAGCCTGCTCCAGTCGCTCCATCAGCCTTTCTGGGGGGACAATGGAAGTGGCCACCCTATCCATGGCCTGTGCAATCATCTCGGATGATGCTGCCTGTTGGGTGGCCATACCGTAGATGGATTGCTCCCATACGGTATTGCCAGGTGGCATACGGCCACCACGTTGACGGGCACCACACCTGCCTGGGGCAAGGCGGACTGCGCCTTGCTGTGCCGGCAAGGCCTCAGGCTGCAGGACTGCATTCCCTCTCTGATCTGCAGCCCCAGGAACAGGATCAGAGATTGGGTGGTGTGGCCCTGCATCCGTAACCACCAGAGGCTGATCTGCCGACACTGACATCCCCATTGAGGCCAATGGCCTGGCTGCAGGTGGGTCGGACAGAGGAGATTCTCTCCCAAGAACACTCACCTGCGACTGCACATAGGTGTCATCCTCCGAGTCTACACCTGAATACTGCTCGGGGGAGGAACCCCCAGAGACACCCCTCGACAGCACGGCCTGCAGCACTTGTGGGTTTTCACCCACAAACACACCACGTCCCTCACTTGTGGTAGGTCGGCCCGGGTTGCCCTCCTGGGACGGCTCCACCACCACATCCCCAGCATCAACAAGTGCTTCGTCCCCTGCAAAGACATGAAAGAGAAAAATGGAAACAGGCATTAGCACCATGGCATGCAACAAGGGCTGGTGAACAACATAGGCAGTAGTCCTACGACACATGTCCTACATGACTGGGAGTCCTCCTATGCATTCACCATCACTGGGTCTGTAGGGGAGGCTCAGGGCATACTATGTACTGATTGGAGAGCAACGCCTGCTCACCTTGATGCCTAGCACTGCCATCACACATTGGGCGGTGATTGCCATGTCAAAGGCACATGCCATCACACACATGGCATGTGACATAGCCACCAAGTGAAGAGGGAGAGGAGGGCTACTTTTTTGGATTTCAACCACTCTGGTCCTGACATTGCATCGTCACATCAATTAGTATACATGTTGTACATGGATCTGCTAGTCCAAATTGGCAACGATGCACAGTGCCTTGTCTACATCAACATAATGCAGTAAACATTGTGATTCCACCTCCCCAACACCTGTAACGGAATAATTTTGCATTCGTGAAGCACCGGTCAAGTAATGTTTGTAGGTGCAGCGGAGCACTGAGGGGTGGTGGGGCAGAAGGGGATGCCAGTCAACAATACTACTGGTGCTGGTGTCATTCATGTCACGCAAGTGCAGGGGTGGGTGGCACAATGAAGTGCAAGGGGGAGTGGCGGCTGGAAGTGCTGTACAAGGTAAGTAGGACTTGACGTCAAGGGCAGATGGTGTTAGGCGCAGACAAGTGCTGGGGGGGTGGCCTATAGGGGTACAGAGACAATCATGCTGTGCTGTGGGCTCGGAGGGGACAGGGGAGGTACACACTGCCTCTGGCTCGGCAAGGTCCTTTCAGATTTCTATGTGTCCTGCAGAGTTGTCACATGCCGCAGATATGTGCCCTTGGATTGGGGATCTCATCTTGGTGAGAAGGGTGAGGCGCTATTGCCTTTGGAGCATGTGGCAGGCCAGTTTGCCAGAGGATGGCCATGATGCAGGACATTCCCTCTCTGCCACCCGGCACCTGTGGTTTGGGTTCCCAAGATCCGAGTCATGCCAGGACTCTGCATTGGCATGGGGCTTCAGACAGGTGGTCATGACCGTGGCTAAGACATCCAGTGTACCTGACATGGAGTGGAGCATGGAGTGGGCCCTGTCAGGATGGGAGTGAGCCTAAGGGGGAGCTGGATGGGGGGGAGATTTTGGCAGCATGAGCCTCGACTGACACACACTTCATGGGTCGGAATACCAAGAAGGTGTGTGACAGTGGTGAGGGTGGCTTTGCCTGTGGGGTGTTGAGGGTGAGCTGGGAGGAGAGGAGAATGTGATCACTCCAGGAGAGAGGAGTGCAGAGATGGACGGAGAGGGGAAAGTCAGATGAGATCAGAGCATCAAGAGTGTGCCCTGCAGAATGAGTAGGGACAGACGGGAGTCTAGAGGGTGAGAGGGAGTTGCTGAGGTCACAGAAAGGTCACGTGGGGGCGTCAACAGGCATGCAGGTGGATGCGTACCGCACCAAGGATGAGGAATTCTGTGTCTGGGGACATGAGTGAGGAGGAGAGGTGAGGACACTCAGAAAGGAAGTAGTACATTTGACCAGTTTTCCCAGACACAGTACGCACTGTTTGAGATTGTCAAGGTGTGGTGGACAGAAACCTCACACAAGCCATTCCAGAGTGGAGTAGGTCTAAGTAGGTGTGACAGTGGCAGGAATACCCTCAGGGAAGCCAAGGGCACACCCCCCCTGCACAGTAGTGGCGGGCCAAGGAGAGGGTCAAGGATGCAGACAGAGCTGGCCGTCAGACATGTTTCCATGAGACCAAGGATGTCAAGGTGCATAACCTCATGTAAGTGACAGTTATCGGAGGAATGCCTGATGCAGCCGCAGTGAGAGGAGTGTAATTGTGGAGGAGGTTGACAGCCTTGTTGGACTTACGGGGAGTGCTAGAGATCAGAGGTGCCGCATGTGTAGGAGTTGGAGTGGGAGGCGGAGAAGGTTCATGGGAGGGTGCAGGGAGGCAGTGCAGGATTGATGAGGAGAGAGGAGGGGGGACAGCAGGAGAGGTAAGGAAGTTGATGAGATGTGGGTAGCATTTCTCAAGGAGATTGAGGTTGGCCTAAGGGCCTTGGACTGAGACGCTCCCATTACCATGCACATCAATAGTGGTATCTGAGGATTGGAAGGAGGCCAGGAGTACACCCCAACGGGTCCCACCTATGATGGTGGAAGAGGAGCAAGGAGAGAGGACAGGGACCATGTGAAGGGTCTATGGGACAGGCAAAGGCATGTATGAGCAGATGTCAGTGAGAGTTAGCTTAGAGTAGGCTCAGATGCACTGGTCAGCAATAGGGTGGGTCGCATTGGAGGGCAGGCTGCCCTCATTTGACTTTTGGCAAGCAGGTGTCGTGCGTAGGGCATGATGGTCTGAACTGTAGAAGTCATGGAAGATAGACCATGAAGAGCAGCATGGAGTGTGAGGGAATGGGGCTTGGAACCAGACGGTACCAAAGGACCCAGGAAGGAGGTGGATGTCAAGGCTACATCCACAGTATGACTGCATGTTGGTAGGCATTTATATACAGAGGACGCATTAGCATGTGGTATCATTGCATGTCAGGCATGTGAAGATGAAACTTGAATGGCTGGGGGAAAGGAGAGGAATGGTATGTAAGACATCAGATGAATAGACAGGGGAGTATGAGCAACAATGTAGTGACAAAATTACTAATCAAGGGCGACTTCCATGGTGTTGGCCCATATGTGCACTGTTGCCAGTAGGGATAGTGCTGTGGCCAGATGGTGTTGCACTGAACATACTGGATGAGGCACATGGGTGCCACTATCAACTCTGCCACACACCCCCTTGACAGGCACCCAACATGAATGCTTCACACACACACCATGCACATGGATAATACACACATGCATGTGCACTCACCGGATGATGCCTCGTAATCAGGGAGGTCTCCCACACCTTGGAGTTGTCCCTCGGTGACGTAGGATCCAGCTACGGACTCGTGTGGTGTGAGTTCTATTTCCTGTGCTGGGGACCCACCTCCAGTCACCAAGGTTGCGGCATGACTTGAGGCCAGCTTATCCTTTGCCCTGCGCTTAAGGTCATTCCAGCGCTTCTGGCAATCACTAGCTGTGCGCCTCACTACTCCAAGGGCACTTATTCTGTCAGCAATGGTCTGCCAGTGTGCCTGGCGTCTGGCATGTGTGGTCTTGGACCCTGCAACGATGACCATTTCCCTATCATGATCTGACACATACTGAACAAGTGCATTAAGTTCGGCGTCTGTGAAGCTTGGCTTCCTTGATGGGCCGGACTGTGCAGCCGTGTCTGGGGCATCAGCCTGTGCCGGACGTGCACTCTTCCTCTTGCGCTTGGAAGGGGGTGGGGATCCAGAGTGTCCTACGCCGCTGTGGACACTAGGGGCAGGAGCCGTGGTGGACTCTGTACTGGGTGTGTGTGATTGCCCACTCAGCATGGGAGTAGGTGCAGGCATTGGGGGTAGTGGGATGGGGTCAGGCCTGATCTGAGGTGCATGAACTAGGACCGACACAGTCTTGGCAGGGTGTATGAGAGGTGGGGTGGATTGAGCCACACCCTGGCTACGGGGGCCAGCAGATGACCTATCTGGCATAGATGCGCGTGCCCTGATGACACCAATGTGCACCGGTGCACGTGCAGTGGACCTGCTGACCTGGATGTCAGCGATGGAATCACCCTCGGACAGGTCTGGTGCCACAATGGCCTGGTCCGACATGGGCTGATCAGGGTTGGTATCAGCCACATGACTCTCAACTGGGGGGGGGGGGGGGGGCATGGGTGTCCCTGACTGTTCCTCCAGACTGGGGGGAACAGGGGCGCCCTGCAAGTCACAACCACGTCCCCTGTTGGATCCTCCACGGCCACCACGTGTGGCTCGGCCACCTTTGCCACCCTTACGGCTTGCACGCCTCCCAACCATGGCACTGATGGTATTGTGCGTATGGGAGTGGGTGTGCACAATTGTCCTGGGCAATTGGGTGTCAAAGGGGTTGGGTACCAGATGGTATTCGTACCCTAGTGCAGTGGCAAGGCTATATGACACCCCTGGGGAAAGATGACGGGTCACGCAACGCACAGGCACCCCAAAAAAGTTAAGGAATGTGCACAATACCCCTCCTAGACCACGTGTGCTGATGGAAAACCCTGCCCTACGCTGTGGCATCCAGTAACACAATGAACGTATGCGTGTCACACGCGGCCTAGATTGACCTCTGAAGGGGTAGGCTACACACGGGGCAAGCACAGATGTTAGATACGTGCGTGACTCACCGTCTGCCAGGTAAAAGAGCGTGAAAAAATAGCACTTTTGGTTGGCAACACCCCCGCCAAAAGAAGAGGTGTACGCTGTCTGAGGAGACAGGACAACTGTAGAAGGGGACACTGTTTGAGGGAACAGGCCCAGGAAAACCAGTACAAGAGGAAAAAGAGAAAAGAGCTGTCAGAGGTAACAGGGAGTACGAACTGGAAACGCCGTGAAGTAAATCGCGTGTGAAACGACAAGAAGTACCGAATTCACCCACTCGCTCTCCACGAAAAGCACGTACAAGGAAATTGTGTTCAACACTACCTTTTATACAGGCCCACACGTACATCGTCACTTACGGCGTGTACGTGCTTGGCCCATTTTCACCAATCACACGCTTTGGCACTCCTGCGTGTAGGTATCTTTTCACCAATCACACGCTTTGTCACTCCTGCATGTGGATCCTTTTTCACCAATCACGCGCTTCGACACTCCTGCGTGTAGCTCACTTTTCACCAATCACACGCTTTGTCACTCCTGCATGTGGATCCTTTTTCACCAATCACGCGCTTCGACACTCCTGCGTGTCGCTCACTTTTCACCAATCACACGCTTTGACACTGCACGTGCAGGTAACTATTGACGCACATATGCTGGTGACGGGTTTTCGCGCGATGAGTGTGGGGTTTTCAGGTGCAAAATCACTCCCTATCAGGCTGTCCACGCGTTCTAACACGAAAGACCACGCTCCTGGCCAGGAGGCCGAATTTAAGTCCCCAAGAACCCTGAGCACGCTCCCACCTGCCATCGGCTGCTGCCTGACTGCCTGCTGGCCACGTGCCCCACAGTGCTGGTGGGTGGGGGTGGTGGGAGACATGGGTGGGGGCCTGGTGGAGGGTGCCCCTGGTGGATGGGGGTTGGGGGTGGTGGGAGACATGGATGGGGGCCTGATGGCAGGTGCCCCTGCACTGCTGGGGGGTGGGGGTGGTGGGAGACATGGGCGGGGGCCTGGTGGAGGGTGCCCCTGGTGGATGGGGGTGCAGGGGGACATGATCAGGTGTGCAGGGTAGTCCACTGTTTTGTGGGCTGCCTGCAGGGGCCGGGGAGGGTGTACAGGGTACACCTGTGGGGGCCCACCCAGCCTATTCGCATGTGATAATTCCCACGCACCCCTGTGATACACGTACCCTGGCCAATCGCGTGTTGAACTTCCCGCTACCCCTGTAATACACGCACCCTGCCTGTTCGCGTGTGATGATTCCCGCGTACCCCTGTAATACACGTTCCCTGGCCTATCGCGTGTTCTACTTCACGCGTCCCCCTGTAATACACGTTCCCTGGCCCATCGCGTGTTGAACTTCCCACTACCCCTGTAATACACGCACCCTGGCTGTTCGCGTGTGATGATTCCCGCGTAGCCCTGTGATGCACGTTCCCTGGCCTATCGCGTGTTCTACTTCACGCGTCCCCCTGTAATACACGTTCCCTGGCCCATCGCGTGTTGAACTTCCCGCTACCCCTGTAATACACGCACCCTGGCTGTTCGCGTGTGATGATTCCCGCGTACCCCTGTAATACACGTTCCCTGGCCTATCGCGTGTTCTACTTCACGCGTCCCCCTGTAATACACGTTCCCTGGCCCATCGCGTGTTGAACTTCCCGCTACCCCTGTAATACACGCACCCTGGCTGTTCGCGTGTGATGATTCCCGCGTACCCCTGTGATGCACGTTCCCTGGCCTATCGCGTGTTCTACTTCACGCGTCCCCCTGTAATACACGTTCCCTGGCCCATCGCGTGTTGAACTTCCCGCTACCCCTGTAATACACGCACCCTGGCTGTTCGCGTGTGATGATTCCCGCGTACCCCTGTGATGCACGTTCCCTGGCCTATCGCGTGTTCTACTTCACGCGTCCCCCTGTGATACACGTTCCCTGGCCCATCGCGTGTTGTACTTCCCGCTACCCCTGTAATACACGCACCCTGGCTGTTCGCGTGTGATGATTCCCGCGTACCCCTGTGATTCACGTTCCCTGCCTAGTCGCGTGTAGTACTTCCCGCGTACTCCTGATTTGGAGATTGCCCGCTTTGCTTTCCTTGTTTGCCTGCCCTGTGAAGTGGTCCGGGGTTAGCGCAGCCCTTAGCGATGATTTAGCGCTTTTGATGGCTTTTCCGTGCGCGAGGGCGTTCTTGGGGGCGTTACTGGCGCTGCTGCAGGCTCGCTGCGATTCTCTGCGCCACGGCTGTTTTGGGAGCTTGAAATCCATGAATACGCTGTGCGCGGAAATCTGTTTTAGCGCACGTGCCTGGCGCAGACTATCGCAGGCGCACGCTGTGCGCCAGCCGCGTGCGCTACTTGTGCGCTGGATTCTATGAATTACCCTGTAAGTTTCCTGTAGTAATGAAATAATTGGTGAGCCCATTTCAACATAACATGATGTCCACTGCTGTAGATTCTTTGTTTCACAACAATTCCAGGATAAGATTTTAAAGTCCTGCTGGGTAGAATTTCCTTCTGCGTTCAATTAACAGTGATTCTGTTTAGATGACAATTCAAGTATTGAGGTCATTAAAGGGGCCAGCCACGTGATATTTGATGTTGCACCCACCATTGCTGAAATCTGGGAGATATTTTCAGCAGTTTGGGTAGGCACAATCGGAATTGTTAGGGTAGACCCCACTAATTCAGTAGCTTGTAGTTTTTCATCTAGAAACACATCGGCCTCCTCAATAGATCTGAACAACCGCAACGAGAGGCCAAGTGACTCAAAGTCCTCCCTGTGCTCCCACAACAACTTAAGTATGATCACAGATTGTGGTGCACAAATCATTCGTAGATTATTATGGTTAGCCAGCCTCAACCATTCAATATAGTCAGAGTGAAGGGTCCTCAATTGCAGACTACCCTTGAATATGTTCAACAAAAATGATCTGTTCAATCCCTGCTTGCCGTTCATTGCTTGGTCACTGGACCATCCCAGAATGTACCTTGTTTCTCTATTAAAGGAATATTCGGTGTTCTCCTGATCCAAGCTGCCTCTAGAAGGGGACATTCTACCATTGGTGGCCCTTGCATCCTTCACCATATTTTCAACCGCCTCGTGCAAAACCGTCATCTCCTTATTGTCTGTACTGTGTTCAAGTGGCATGTCATGGTTTTCCGTGCCATTTACAACAGCCATTTTAGCATTCACATCACCTAGAGGCTCAGACGTTGCATTAATAGAGTGAGGGGAGATCTGTGTAGCCACCAATCCCTCATTTTTATGTTTTGACACTGTCCCTATGTTAGTGGTTAAGGTTATTTTCCCATCATGTTTCTTTTTTCATTAAGTGGATAAAAGGTAGATAGGCGACCTTGTGTTGAAGACCCCAAAGTAGCATTTCCACCCTTTCCCTGGCCATCTCTGAGATTTACCTTTGTGTTGCCCTTTTTTTTTGTTTCGTGCTGTCTTGTACCAGGTATGGCCAGATTTAACACAGCTTTCGATTCCTCATTCAATTGAGTCAAATCAATCTATAACTCATTTGATGATCCCACAGGAGAGCTAATGGACTGTCCTGCAGTTCCTTCTCCATCTCTTGGCATAATATTTGAATTCATTGTGGTGTTGTTTTTGTAGTATTTCTGTTTTCAATCTCTAAGAGAGTATTACTACTTTTCTTTTTTATTTTATTTTCCCTTTTTAGGGCCTTAGCATGTGCACGTTTCATTTTTCGTGAAAAGTACACCACATAGTTTCCATCGGATTCTTGTCCCTGTCAGAGGATTCAATTCAACACTACAGCTAAGTCAATGCCTAGTCTGGGATACTGAATGGAAACCCTTATTGATATATCTTTATGTCCAGTTCATGCGTTCTGGATGACTACCCCTATATAACACCCCTCTCTTGGAATCCCCCTGACCCCACTGAGCCAAGAAGTAGTTCTGTTTTGCAAGTTAAAAGGTTTATTTGAGAATTTAAACAATATATATATATATATCACACTTTATAATAAATTAATAATTGAATATCACACTTAATCTGATATGATAAAGATTAACAACGGAGAATCTGGCACTAGCCCACTTCTTTATAATCACTAAGGAGTTGACATGAAATGGATAAGGTAGCACACTGGTAAATAGGGACAGAAGAATAATGTGGTAGCGAATGCTTTATAGGGTTCAAGGAAATGCAAGGTTGAATGAATGAAATGCAGTATAGAAGATAAACTGATATGGTTTCACAAAAGACAAGGTAATCACTTTCCCTTTGTGGCAATTCACCCCCCCTATACAATGTAAGGAGATGGAAGGAAGAGCACACAGTTCAGGTATACAATCACAATGTAATACAGAGTTCCAGTTTCCCAGCAAGCTCAGAGGAGAATAGATATGAGTTTTACCCAGGCTCAAAATGCTTTAAAATGTGATAGCAATATATTGGAAAATGTGCTGAAATGATTTTAATTCCCTTCAGGAGGTTCAGGTTGAGGATTAGTTGGTTTAAATTAGTTCAGGCTTACCTTAGCAATGTTCTAGGAATGATTGGCAGGTTAAACAAATTTTTGGCAAATGAAAGCAAGGAAGCTGCTGTTTTCACACGTGGAGAAATTTTCAAATCGCGGCAAAATTCACGAGTGCATTTTTCGCGATTGCGGCAAAAGTATAGGGAATAGGAATGCGGTTCTAGGTTCGTTGAAAAGCCAAGATTCCCAGCTTTCAGAGGAAAGTTACTGCAAGTCTCTAAGACAAACGGTCACGGAGATATGAGCGATATGGTAAAGGTCGTTTTTCAGATTTGAAATTTTAAAAGTTCAAAGTGACAAGTGACAGCTAGCAGCTAGAAATGACAGTTGACAGCTTTGCAGATGACAGGTGACAGTAAGGAGACAGTTCTGGTTAGATTAAAATAGATTGAATTATATTATTTTAACTAAGAGATTGGTTCTGCACAGTTCTGCTAGGTACTCACAATATATTTTTGAAATAAATGGGCCTCGCCACGGATCTGGTCAGGTTTTCTTCACTCGCCACGGACGGTCTCTGCGCACAGCGGTCTGGGTCAGCTCTCTGGTTCTGCGAACAGCGGTCTGGGTCAGCTCTGCTCTGCCTCTGGTTCTGGATACTGCTCTGCTTTCTCTGGGTACAGCACTGCTTCTGGATCTTTCTGCACAGCTTTCTCTGGACCCAGCGCTGATCTGCAAGGCTCCTGGAAGCTGCTATCGCTGTTAGGTTTGCTGGATGCTGAGGCCCACTGAGAAGAGTTCTCAGTTTGTGGGTTTAGGCCCTTGCTTTGAGTTCTGAATCAAGTTCTTTGGAGTTTTAAAGTCTAAGTGTGGAATCTAGTATCTTCTGGATGTTGTGTGGTCCGGCAGGGCGCGTTGCAGCAAATGGAATTGAATGTCTCTATCTGTCCTGACTGTCTGCTTTTATGTGGGTGGAAAGGCTATCTTCCTAGGCCCTACCCCTCTCCACTTGTCATTGGCCACTTCATCCTCTTCCCCTTGATTGGGGGAATGAAATGAAGTGTCATCATGATGAGGTCTGTTTATGATACAGAGAACCCACCCCTGTCAAATTACACACAATCTATATTTTGACCCAAAAGACATATTTGCACAGGTACACATTTGTTTAAAATTACATGCACCCATCACATATCACAGGAGGTATACCCTGTCCAAATCTGCTCTTCCTGAGAGCTTGCATTGAGAAATGGCAACATATTTCACTTTTTGGTCAGGTTACCAATATCAGATTCTTACTCAAATTTACCCAAATGTGTGCAAGGCATGCAGGCATTAATTGATGAAGTATCAGACTTTTCACATGCAGACATTTTAAGTAATACCTTCTTAACTGCTAGTTTTCCCCCAGATCATGCCACCGGTTCTAAAAACCTCTTAAATGTGGGCTGACAAATCACAAGAATTATGGTATCATTTAAATAATTATGACAAGTCCGTACTATGAGTTATTCATCTTTTTCTAAAACCATATTCTGGCTACAGGGGTGTGGTTTCCCAAGTCACATGGTGTAGAAACCAGTTTGTCCAGTTTCTGCCAGGCTCAGAGGCCCTGCCCCTCCCAGCTTCTGCCAAGAGGAAGCTGTTTTACGGTCCCCCAATAAACCATCTGCCTGGGCCCTGGAAGGCCTATTGTTCAAGAGGAAGCCATTTATGGCCACTTCAATAAACCCTCTGCCTGGGTCCTATGTTTAGTCTCTAGCAGTCCCTTGGTAATTCAATCAGAGAAGTGTCATATCCCTTTTGGTGGGAACAGCAAAAGGCAGCTAGGCCTGGGAACACAGCTGTTGTGCAAGTCTCAACTCCTGTCGGGGGTAGCTGGTGGGCAGAATTCAGTTCCTTAAGCCAGGCCCCAGCTAATGTCACTTTTAGTTACCCAGTTTTCTGCATTCAAATAAAACTAACAATTTTTACATATGCAGCTAGAATGCTGATTCTAAGTTTAAACTATGACATTTAAACAATTGCAACCTATGTGACACTCAAAAGTAGGTCACTCATTTCTTTTAAACATTTAGATTTTTAGTGTCTTTCAGTCCAAATTTACTTAAACTGCTGAAATCCACAGCTCAGCCAGTCTTTTTATAAACCTTCAAGTCACTTCAGAATATAGCTTTACATTGTATCCACCTCTCAGTAAGTCTTTCTTTGGCCTGCTTTGGGTTCATTTATTCAGTTTACACAAATGTCTGGTGTTGTTTTAAAACGCCGGCTTTCTGATAGTGGTGAGTACTGGTAATGCACCCATTTTTGGGATTTAAGAAAATGAATTCCCCACAATTCTAGGTTGCTTTTGGCAATCAGCATTGCCATTCCCAATGGTTTCAGGCTACTGTGTGGGTAGTCCAATGGTGGTTTTAGGCAGTGCCCTTCTGTGCCCATAACATCGGCAAAAATGGGTGGCAGCCTATTCTTCATGCATTTCCCTGGGCATTTTCTGGGAAGCTCTGGCCATCATGATGTTTTCAATGCCAGTACTGCACGTTTTTGAGGTAGGGCTCGGATGCATGGGTAAAAACATCCCACATCCCTCATTCACACTCATTTTTTGAGTTCACGGACACCAGTATTTGGGCTCTGTGGTACTCACATTTTGGAAGTCCCGCCTCTGCTTCCTTAACAATATTCACAAGCGGAGATGGACTATTAGGCGAGTCCTCCATTGTGTCAGACAGACTGTTTTGTGTCGCAATATTTGCACAATCTATCTCCCCACCAAATTTAAAGTCATGGTGATGAGAATTTAGGTAACGAAACACGTCATCCAATTTTAGGGGATTTTCCTTAATTGCAACCATTATATTGCCACATTTGGAGGTATCTCCTCCTTGGGTCCCTCAACAACTGCTTTAGCATAAGTACGTATATCAACCGTTTCAACGGCAACTATCTCAGTCGTTTGTGTATATTGGTTCCTTCCCCTCTGATCCATACAAGTGAGGGCTTTTAATAAGCATGCATCCACTAGGCCCTGTCTTTCTGTTTGTCCAGTTGCCTGTGCCAACAGATGGCCTTCCAGATTAGATATTTTGTTTGACAGAACCATCATACCTTCTTTTAGGGAGGTCACATGCATGTGTGTTAATTTGTGACCCTTATCAAATAGATTCAATAGTGAAGTTATTACAGGAAAATGTGTGATTTCTTCGTCATTTTGTCTATCTTGGGAACTTATATCAGCATTTGTGTCAAAGTGTGTGCCTACCCTTTCCTCTAAACAATCCTCTTCTTCAAATGTTGTGTTCTTATGGTGATTAGGTGAAAACACCACCCCTTCTTTTAGTCCCCTATTTACAAATATAGGAAAACTACTCAAAGGTCTCACCGGTCTTTCCCGGGGCTGTTTGTCATGGCCTCCAAGTGGGTCAGGGGAGTGTACATCTTGTATGTTCTGTAAACAAATTCTTTCTACTTCAGATGGTAGAAATACTACTGGAGATTGGGGGGGTTTAGAACTATATGACATTGTTTTTCCCATTTGTTAACTAATTCAGGTGCCATAAAGGAAACTTCAGAGATGTCATTAGGTAACTCGGTGTGAGTATCAGTGTCATTCGATATTGTATGAATACTCTCAGCATCATATGCCGCTGTAGCGGTAGCTAGTTTTGCTTCATGCGTATCTTTGCTAACATTCATTACACCTTTAAGACCATTCTGCATATAATGCGACAGTTGCTCATTCATAGCATCATTCGGTTCAATTGCTGGTGATTGCATACTATACAGAACATTATTTACATCCAATGTGCGTTCATTATATACTGAGACCTGTAGTGCTAATGTAATTGTATCTTCACAGAAATAATGTAATTGGACTGGAACGGTTGCGTTTAGTCCAATTTGAGTGTTACCATCCACTAAGCTTTTTCCACTGCGTAAGCTACCCACCATATTTGAGCCTTGTTTACCAAGCAGTGCATCTAGTTGGTAAACCACACTGTTTTCCTAGATTGAGTAATTTGACATGTTTTAACCGCAGTACGTGTTTAGAAATCACCTAATGGTATTCACATGTGGTCACCCACACGAGGGAAAAACAAATTTGAGTTAATCAGATAAAAGCATCAACAAAACAACCTAAGATGCGTAATTAACCATGAGTGTCAATACATACGGTTAACAGCAGAGATAGCTTAATAAGAAATGCTTTTGAAGTCGTTCATCCTCCTGCTCCCTGCCAAACCGCTGAACAGCCAAACAGCCCAGCACATTTGGATACACTTCGGTGCACGCGGGTTGCGTGTGCACGGATGTTTTGAGGAGATCAAATCCAATCAGAGAGTGCAATGGGCGGGGCCTCCGGCAGGATCGGTGGCAGGACTACAAGGGAGAAACAACGAACAAGGAACAACAATCAGAGAAGGTAAGGACAATGTTTGCCGTGTATGAGCGTTCTCTGAAAAGAGCACAAGGTGCCTGTTTAGTAAAAGCCACCTTCAGTCCAATAGCAAGTGAGTAGATAATCCAGCAGTAGTCCAACAAAGCGAGCGTGATTCGGCTCGCAGAAAAGTTCCTCTTGCCGACAGCAGACCGCTCAGGGGTGTATTCACACAGTGTGTCCAGCCATACAGCTCAGCACACTTGGATACACTTCCCTTTGTCTCCTGCAGGCTGCCATGGAAAGGGAAGAAGGGCACCGTACAGAGCCCCGCCATTCCTTTCCATGGTGGTCATCTTGGAAAAGGATGTTCCTTCCTACCGTGGGATTTTGCGTGTGTCAAGTTGTAGGAAGGAACATCCTTTTTTTTAGCACCCCGGGTTACTGCTTTGGCAAACAAGGGCACTAATGGTCTTCATCACCCGTTCCAGGGGCTGGAAAGGGGGATAAAGGCCCAGAGTACTCTTTTTCCCCCCTTGCTTCAATTGGGACGATAACATGAGCTGCCGGCCGTTATCCCCCATTCCATCCCCTGGAACGGGGATGAACGCCACAGTAAGAATTCTTTTAAACAATGTTCAAATTAAAACTAACTGAATCATATAAATAAATCAGTTTTAATGACGCAGCATGGCACATGGAAGATTTGCATGCAGGCAATGATGCAGACAGAATCATTAAGTGTTCTATCAAAGAATGTGATTTTTGGGTTCTATATTTTCGGGCATGTCCTAACCAAGGTGATGTAATGCTAACCGATAGGGTATAGATACCTATAAAGAAAAAAAAATGGAATTACTATTTAGCAAGAAAAAAAGATCAGATGGTGAATCAATATACAATGAGTAGTCTGGGTATGGGCTTTTTAAACAAAATGTATTTTGAAAGCCTACTGCTCACACTGAAAAAAACAAAAAAAGTAAAACAATGAATTAGAAATGTAAGAAAAAGGTAATTAAACCTCTGAATCCTACACTAATCTCACTCTGGTTTTCAAGGAGGAGGATGATATACTAATAAGATTATTTTGCAGTTCCTTCTTCTTTAGCAATGATAGGACTTGCATTACACATTGGTACGCTAAGCAGACAAGATGAAAAGCATTTTTGATGTATCCGGGGAGAAAGGAAAACAAGACAAGCAACAGTTGTACAGCTTTAAAGTGGCTCTCAGACACTTCACTCAAGTGCCCTCCTCTCGTGGCTGCAGGCGTTTCTTATATTTAGTGCACATATTGGCAGGAAGAGGGCCACAAATGTAAAACCTTTTAATGGATTCTGTTATCATGCCTATAACCACTGTGGCTCTTTCATGGAAAGTTGCCGATGACTAATATTGCCTCTTATACGGTTTTTAAGAGGGCGCCCTTAGCTGGAGGACTACTGCATGTGGAGTCAGTAGTCTGCAGCCTTGTTAGCTTCCATTTTCTTTGAGAACTAGGCAATACAAAGCATGCATTAGCAATGGCTCCCATAATGAAACATGAAAGCCAAAGTCACAAGGACATGCATTTTTATGCCGAGGAGCTTCCAATTACATGGAAAAAAGAGCACATGGGATGTTGTAGACGAGTATTAAAATGAAATTTAAAAAAAAAACAGTGGAATGCATAATGATGATTTCCAGATTATATGCATTAAGTGGTTGGCTTGAGATGCCCATGGAGTGAGGGGTCTTGTCACAATCATGATGCCATCTGGTAAAAAAGGAGGTAATGACATTCACTTCCCGGTGCATACATGTTACAGTACATATAAATGTTGGTACTGATAGTCAAAATTCAGGTAGGGAAGAAACATGTGAACATTGCAAATTATTCCATTGGCAACATTACAAATTATATATGTCTCAGATGGGTTTAACACCTTCCATTATTTTCTGCAACAATTAATTGGCCATGAAAGACATGTTGTTAGGATTTTCTTCTCAGCGATAATTTAAACTGCCAAAGTGTTTTTCCTTTTCTTCTTGACATAATGCTGGGTTTATTTGTATCCGTATTTCACGTCTTTGTGTAGATGAAGATCTGGTGTTCATTCATATGTTTTCTCTGCCTTTCTCTTCATAGGTTGCAGTTGCATTTCAGCTGTTGATGATCTCTCTCTGTGCCTTGAAAGGGATGTAGTGTGAGACAACAGCGTTGCAGGGCAAAGATTTTCTATTAGCTTTTGTCCTTGGTTCAGAAGATTTTCAGATGATTTTCTCAATGGGGAGGATTTCAGAGCTTTGATAGAGATTAGATTTGCCTTCTGTTTTGCACAAGCTGAACTTTTATGATCAGGTTATTGGGTAGACCAATGTATGTGGCATTACAGTTGTATAATTTACTCAGCACCAAAGATTGTATGAGTTTAGTTATGCTGACAGTCCCTAAAACGTGTGATCTTTTTAAGCGTGTGAAGATGGTGATGTGTGTTTTAAGTTAGGATATTGATTTGTTGTTTTGTTTTGAATACCATTTGTATATAGTCGGTATATAGTTGGTAGTAGTCAGTGCAGTAATTTAGCACAGAGGCCTTTGGTTGTATTATAGAGCCATAGGGAGAATAAGGACCCTCTGCATCTCTCACTACAACATTGAATTGGTTGTAGCTCTGAATGGAATATTTGAACATGTGTTGTTCAGCTGTGTAGGAAGAATTTGTTCAATTTCAGGGCTTAGGGTCTCATCACGAGCTGGGTAGTATCCCGGCTGGGATACCGCCCAACTTTATTTGCATTAGCGCCCACCCGTTTGGCAGTATTACCACTGGCTCATGGGTTGGGTGCTAACCGTTACTCGAATTTTCGGTGCACTTAAAGTGCAGTAATACCACCAGCGGTAATTATGCTGAAAATTGGCATTTTTCGAGTGTGTTTAGCCCCACCTCTGAGCTCTGAGCTGGGGGCAAACACGCCAGGTTTAAGATTGGGTGGATCCTTAAATGCAGGGGTAACACAGTTACCTTCTGTTATGTTTATCAAAAAAAAAATGTTTGGCATGGTTCAAAGGGGGGTTACTGTCACCTTTAATAAAAGTCTGGAATTAGCGTTGTGGCATATATGCTGCCCTTTTTATTCAATACAATGTATTTTTAACTAAACTCCAGCCTCACATGCCTCGCTCACTCTGGCCCCCACTTTTTTTCTTTAAAGTTTCATATCCCCTTAAGCATGTGACCCGCCAGTTGCTGGCTCATGTTTATCTTAGCCTATCCCTTCTTGGCCGTGTAATGTTCCTGGCTGCAACTTTAATGCACATTTTATGGGAGTTGTGACCTCAAAGGCACTTCTGCTGAAAAGACAGTCAGGGCTTTATCTATTTCCACTGTGATTTCCATCAATGGCAGATGGGGAGCAGATGCAAGTGGATCAAGGTCACATGGTCTAAGCCCCAGCCACCTGGTACCTTCCTGGTTGCCACTCTTTTTCCTCACTTAGCAAGCCCCACCCACCTGGTGCCTTCCTGGTTGCCACTCTTTTTCCCTAGTTAAGGAGCCCTCCAGCCTCTTTTCCTTTGCAGATGGGCAGCAGGTGCAAGTGGATCTTTGTCCACTGGCCTAAGCCCTGCCCACCTGGTGCCTTCCTGGTTGCCGCTCTTTTTCCCCACTTAGCAAGCCCTGCCCACCCGGTGCCTTCCTGGTTGCCACTCTTTTTTCCTACTTAAGGAGCCCTCCAGCCTCGTTTCCTTTCCAGTTGGGGAGCAGGTGCAAGTGGATCCTGGTTATCTGACCTAAGCCCCGCCCACCTGGTGTCTTCCTGGTTGCCACTCCTTTTCTCCACTTAGCAAGCCCCACCCACCTGCTACCGCCCTGGAAGCTGCCCTTTTTCCCCACTGAAGGAGCCCTCCAGCCTCTTTTCCTTTGCAGATGGGAGCAGGTGCAAGTGGATCTTGATCACCTGGCCTAAGCCTGCCCACCTGGTACCTTCCTGTTTGGCACTCTTTTTACCCACTTAGCAAGCCCTGCCCACCTAGTGCCTTCCTGGTTGCCACTCTTTTTCGTTACTTAAGGAGCCCTCCAGCCTCTTTATCTTTCCAGATGGGGAGCAGGTGCAAGTGGGTCCTGGTTATCTGACCTAAGCCCCACCCACCTGTTGCCTTCCTGGTTGCCACTCTTTTTCCCCACTTAGCAAGCCCCGCCAACTGGTACCGCCCTGGAAGCTGCTCTTTTTCCCCACTGGAGGAGCCCTCCAGCCTCTTTTCCTTTCCAGATGGAGAACAGGTACAAGTGAATCAGGGTCACCTGGCCTAAGCACTGCCCACCTTCTGAGCCCTGCATCTTCCTTCCTGCTCTTAACTCTTAGATCAAGGGCTTGCTCAGGCATCCAAAGCGAAAGGCAGTCAAAGAAAAGGGCACTTTCTGTTTGGACCTTTTCAGAACAGGAGGATCCTGGGCCTGAACCCCTCCTCAGACAGCAGGTAAGAATGCACCAACTTGTGTTTAGTCCCTCTGTCTCCACAGGCCACCCCCCCCTTACACACAGATGTTGCCTGTTTTGCTTGATTCTTCTACCCTGCTCCCCCCCAGCGTACTTCTGCAGGAGTCTGTCCTGATACATTCTGGTTTCACCATCACTGTCTTGTGGCCAATGATGAATTTGACTTTTATGGACCTCATTGATTCACGGTGCGTCACCCTTTCTCATGGTGGCCCTGAATCATGCTGTTCCCATCTTCATCTTGTATCCAGGCCTGCAAGATTATGCGTTACTACTAACTTCTGCAGTTGTATTCACACTCCACTCTTTATGACTGTTTACTCTCCACTCTTTCCTCCTCTCCCTTTCTCCCTTTTCCTATCTCCTCCCCTCCTCCCCTCACTCTATCAGAATGTTCCCTGGACCCAGTATGATAGCAACCTTGTCTGTCTTGCCCCCCACCCCTTACTTGTCCCCCTCCCACCCAGCACTATCTGAAATGTTGTCAGGCCTAGTACGGTAGTCGCCTGTCTGTTTTCATTTCCTTCCCACTCTCCCCCTCCCTTGCTTATATATGTCATAGCTCTTGTACTATTTGAAATGTCGTCAGGCCGAGTACGATAGTTAATTGCACATCCGTACTGTTCATGGCCTGTAAGAATGTCATTGTATTTTCCCTTGTTCCCTCCCTTGCCTTGAAGCACTTTGAAACATATTGTGAGTTGGCGCTATATAAATAAACTATCATTTCATATCATATTTCTTTGTATTTTTAAGCAATTGACCTGATTGATTGTTGACAACCAGACCTCCCTCTCCAGAACAAGCAGGGGAAAGGTATTTGAGGTTAAAGTTTCATTTCAGGAGAAATGTCGGGCTGCAGGTATCATTCTGCAATAAACGGCTTTTAACTCACACACAATGCATTTTACATGAAGCATTTTATAAGGCATCTGGGCCTTATATCCATGTGTAATGTACATCATTAATCTCACAGTTGCAAAAGACATGAATATCACTTCTGGGTTGTCCATATGTATAGCGCAGTTATACTACGTAAAAAGTGTAGCCTTCCATGGATTTAGTAAAACAGCATTTTCAGCCACATGTCTTTCTTTTCCTTGCTGAAGTGCATTGCGCATATCTTCACACTTTTGAGATTTAACCTAACTCTCTTTCCTTTGACATTTAGGCCTGTATTTGGTTCAATAGGCTTCGTGTCTGACATCACCATTTCTGTGGTGGCTTTAGACTTCAATAGGACTCTACAAATCACTCTGGCCTCTTCATTTCTGGCATTCAGGGGCTATATTTTACCCCACACATTGTCCAAAAGGTGTAAGCTATATTGGTTGATATATGATATATTTACTATGTGGGTGCTACTGATGAACCAACCCCTGGTGTCATGTCCCACCCCACAATTCTGGAACAATGAGCAGGCTGGGTTTTATTGTTAAAACTCAAATTTATTTAACCAAAATAAAGTAAAAGGTGGTCCCCTTACTTTAGCAGGGGAAGTCACTACAAATCATCAGGTATACATTACCTCAGCTTATTTACCCAATTAAACTGGGTAAATATGCCAGCATGTGACAGTCTCGCTGAACACAATATGCAAATACAGTCACACAACACAACTATCAATAATGTTTCTAACAATTGTAATCCTAATAATACAAGTCCTCCTCTAACAGCACTTAATCCTGTGATCAAAATGCCGCTTATCGGGCAGTATATTAAACCACTTTTTGGTTCACATATAAAACAAGATTGTTCAATCATCAACAAATCCCAAAACATTTTATTTTCTCCAGAATCAAAATAAGTATTGGTACCAGAGAATATTCACATGTAAAAATTACATGTAGGCACACATACTTGCTTCTGATTGTTCGCGTTAGTGTAAGTGTGGGGCTGTCAGCTTCTACCTGGTGCATGCAATTGAATGTAGGGTATTATGGATTGCATCTGAGTTTTTTCAGGTCTGGGTTACGTAAGCAGTGTTATCGATGTAGAATTCACAGACTGTTGGTTTACCCACCTAAACTAGGAGACTGGTTTTGGGAATTACTAATACAAAGATGAGTGCCCCTCTCATTTCACTTTGCAACTTGGTCTCACTATGGAATGTCAAGTTTTCTAATTCCCTTTTACTCACCCGTTCAGTTCTTAACATCTGGTTGGTCAAGTTCTTCCACTGGCGTGCCTCATATTCAGACACAAACATAGAATACACACACCCAGTCTCCATTGGGCAATCATTTTTCCTGTACATGCGACCAGAAAATAAAGTGAGGACTAATTTGGTCTGAACAATTTTGAATGCAAGATCATTGTTATTTCATATTTCATGCAAGCAATCTTCCAGCTTAATGAGATATGGATTTCTGAAATATGTTATCATAGACTTATGTCGGACATTTATTCATAGAGTTATGAATATTAATAATTGTAATACTTATTGTAGGAAAGTTGACACATCTGATAGGGGTGTCTGACAATTGCAACACACTCTTTGACTTATTTGTAACCGGTATGGTTTCAGGGTTATCTTAACAATAGTTTTTAAATGAATGTGACATATCAATTTAAATGTTTCATGTTGTTGTACCTTCATGTTGCTTGTAGGGTAATGAAAACAATGCTAGCAGGCCTCTCAGCCAGACAATGATTACTTTGGATCTGCTGACTCATGTCCTCCTTTGTTTGTAATTCCATTAAGCTGTATTAGGTTGGCATCATTGCCTCCAATAATGTCAAAAGCAACACATTAGTGGCAACGAATTCTGTTTGAAAATAGGCTTCAGAAGAATAGACCTTACTGTTATCAACAAGCACACCATTTTTAGTATATGGACTTGCAAAGGTGGGTGCAGATCATTAACTTGGAAGGCCCCATGACCTTTTGCTCTGGGAAACAAATTGGGTTTTTCCCAATTAAAGTCAAATAGAGCACAAACATTCCAGTTGCTCAAAATAGGTCTCATGGGAGTCTTAACCTCCCACAAATGGAAATATGTATTTAGGGCTCTGGGGAAGAAGTGAGTTTGTCCCTGGAAGAATAACCAGCATTACCGCAAGCCAATTCAGTGCATCATATGTTTCTATATGCCCGAAATGCCTGTTCACTTCTATTGTAATGATAAAATGTATACCATTCCATCAGAGAACATTTCAATGAAATAGAAACATGGTACTCTGTGAAGCTTCATTTTGACAGATATCAATATTTTAGTTTATAAAATTACACATGAATACATAGGTTAGTGTTGTCTTATATGGAAGCAAATAACTTTTGATAAATGTTGATAAATAAAATGATGCATTTGTTTGGTATGTTCACTTTACATTGAGGCAGTCTTCATGAATGCCACATCAGGTGCTGCCCTTTACATGAGGTGTCACATATTGCACTTGAAGAAGCAGTCCAACTTTTCAGTATGTCTCACTTAATTGTTTGTTTTTTGGTTCCATTTATTTTGACAAGTTTCACATGTTGCTGATAAATACAACAGTAGAAAGGCAGTGTTACTTGTTTATCATTGATATTTAACAGTACTTATTTTGTGTATATCAGTATGGTTTCTAGATTTTGCTTATGTTGTAATCCCGATTGCCTGTTGCACCTTGAAACACTTGTGGATAGGCACATTATAAATAACCTATCAATAAATCAATCCATCAATCAATCATAGAAGAGCTTTCACAATTTATTTTTGTTTTGGTTTTGTTTTGCAGGTGGTCATTCTATTATTCTGACTAGAAATGTAGTCTGGTGATTGTTCTGTAGTTTGATAGGACCTCAGGGTCATCTGTATGTTTGTTAAGATATGTTTCATCATTGCCAGGTCGAGTATCATTGGGGCTTTATCTGTCCAGTGAGATGCATTAAAGAGTTTACTGAGGCAAGGTGCTAGAGTGTGGATGTGCTCCTTAATTGTCGATGTAGGACATGGACTGCACTGCATGGTGGAGGCTTCCTTTTTACTCTGTTTTTTATGATGTCTGTTTCCTTTTTATTGAAAATGATTTGCTACAGTGGCGTAGGAACATAGCTCTGACTCATAGATGCAAGCGGGGTACAACAACTTTATTATCATTCAACAATGAGCTTGGATGAATGCTTATGAAATATAAATTAGTAACAAAACAGGGAGGAATCCTTTGGCGTGTGTGCTCCTTTGTGTATTGGATAAATTGTGTTCTACTTGCCCGGTACAAAATGTGCAGTGATTTTATATAGAACCTAGGGAAATATACCTAACACATAAGAGGAATAATCTATGGCTAACAGTGTCAGGATGGAGGATAGCAGAAAATAAAATGCAGGGTAGTATGCTAGTAGTACTAATATCTACTCCAATGTCAATTGCATCATTCTAGACAATACAATCATTGGGTTGAATGGCCGTAGACATGTCCTTTATTTCAGCCACAGCTTCATAGTCTTTGAAGCACCCAGCAGGCTTTTTTCATGTGCTGCACGAAGGTTCTGAGAAATATGTCTCTCTCCTGGGTTATGTCATAGTTGCTCCAGTGCACTCCAACTAGAGCAAAACCTGGTATCTCACCATCTTTCCCTAGAGAACACCTTCCATAGTTTACCAGCAGGATGCTCGCCTCCTTCCTCTGTTTTTCAGAGTGAAATTACCCCCACCTTGCCCTGAGCCAAAGTCAACAGCACATTACACCCTCTTCATACAAAAGGGTAGGCACTAGCTCAGTGAAGATGTTTGAATCCCCTCTGTAGGTGTGAGCCCACAGAAGGGTCTGGGTTTCTGCTTCACATGTTCAGGGCTCTCCCCTTGGTATTGGTATGTGGCTCTCAGTAGTCAGACAATTTACATTTCACACACTTCTGACTGTTGCCAGAAATTGGACTAAAGCCCCCAGAAGGCGCTTTGCACCAAGTAGTTGTTGAAATTTTCCACCTTTTAGGTACTAGGCTTGATGGCTCAACTACATGTTTTTCTATTCTTCTGCTATTTTATATGTGAAATCTCAAACTTTCTAGAAAACGATCCTAACTCCCACAATGTTTGTTTTCTTCTCCCAACTTTTATAGTGTATTCCTGGATTCAAACCTCTAAATAATTCCAGGGATTGGCACAGAATGTTTCTATGTTACCAGCATGTTTTTAGGCTTGTTCATGCCTCATGTCCCTACTTCCTGTCCATGTATTCCGCTCTTTTCCTCAATCAGTTCCTGGTTGTGTCTACCCCAGTGGTTTACACTCTCTAATACTTTGATTGTTGGTGCGCACATTGTCCAAAGACTCAAAGGTACCATCTGCTATCTTGAAATGAGGTAAGACCAACATGGCCACAGATCAGCACCACCAATTGGATCACCAGTGGCTGTTTCCAGTGGAAGTCTCCAAACCCTCACAAGTGTGTCCTGGCTAATTTCCCAAAACTGCTGTTTCTTACTGAACTATTGTTCACACTCCATCTCTGGATTACCCGTAATGTAGGAGATGTGTAACAGAAACCCTCTTGTTTTTTAGGATATGCTCAAAGAGATTTGCAAAATTGCAAGTTACATCTCATCTTCTACAAACATGCCCTACTCTGACATGACGTGTCACAGACTGCTGATCCTTCCCTGTCATGAGTTTGCACTGAGGGTACGTCTCGTGTTTTTCAGCTTAGATGGCTTAGTACCTGAGGTCACTTGACACAGAAGGAGAGTGGTCTCTGGGGGAACCTCTGTATACCACCTCCATTGGTTGCATAATGGGGAGAAGGTTGTTTCTACCGGTCCCATAAGTTCTCATTCCTCATATATATGTGGACGTATTCTACTTACCATCCATCTGTAGTTCAGTGATGTCAGAAGCTGAGAGGAGAGCTTAGTAGGCAATGAGACTAGACATTACGACAAACTCTCTTGTATCCAACCTTCTTATATGAAGGAGACAACAAGAAAGTGTAAGATGTGTCAGTATTCCTTTGTTATAGAGAGCAATCAAATATGCTGATCAATAGAAATACGCTTTACTTCCCTTACATTTATTGGTGGAGTATACTGGGTTATTAAGCTCAAACTCATAGGCATAGTGTTTTGCGGGAAAACAGATGAGTGAGAGAATCCGTCCAACAGGGTTTCACAAGGAGTGAAATTAAATTGGATTCCAACTGGATTCTGCTGATATGCAAATATCTTTAAAGGGCATTCTTTAATGGAAACATTAGGCTGTGTTGTACACAGTGTAAATGTGATTTTGTAAATTGTGAGCGAGCTAAACAGAACATATGCAATGTGTGTGCACCATATTCTAATTTGCTCCATCTCTCTAGAAGGTACAATGGTTGGCAAGTGTTGTTTTAGGACATTGGAAGACACTGTAATTTGGCATTTTAAGTGATTCTACATTTTAGTTAGATTTGAATCCACTTTAAACCTTATTGTCAATACAATGAGCTAAGTTTCAGTTTCGTTTTTCTCAACCCATTGCCTATTTCTTGGCTCTCATGTGACATATTATAATACAGACATTTGGGCTTGCTTTGAATAGCTATGTATACAGTGCAATGGTATCAGAAGTTTGGCTTACTGCACTTAGCTACCTGTAGGCTAACTGAAGATAATTGATTCTGTTTGGCCAGATTTGTCAATCACAGTATGTTATTAATTGTAATATTAAACTTTCAAGCAAGTAGATGATAATTAACACTTTTGTTTTTTATGGTATGTAATTTTTTCTACATTTCCATTTGTATGTATCCAAATGTATTTTCTTATCAGTTTATCTATGTTTATCTGAAATGATTTGTTGCTCTGTAAAATAAATGTGATGCAACTAGTAGTTTTGCACATTAATTCAAATTACAAAATGACTAGTGCTCTAGTGTTTGCTAAGTGGCATGCACAGAGCTAGGCTAATGAAGATCAAAGCAAGTTCTTTTCTATCCTTGAAAACATCAACTGGGGTTCTCTTTGCTTACAACAAATAGTACACAGAACTGGACAACTCCAAATGTTTCATTCACAACTTTACTAAGAATGGCAGCACTTTTAAACAAACATTTAAATGTATCTTGCAAAATAGGGCCCTCAGGAGGTGGACTGCAACAGATCAAATAAATGATGATTTCTTTCTCCTTCATCACACTCACACAACAACGCACACGTATTTTCCAAACATGCAAGCACATGCTGGCACACATACTGAATATTAACACCTCAAAAAGAAACACATGCCATTTAAATTGCTTTAAAGGAATATCAACTCATTTATGTGCACTTCGCATGCACTCAGTTTGCACAGCCATTGTCTGCGATGCATGACTGAGAGAAAAGGTATGCAAACAAGAGGCCTGCTTTTCTGTGTCATTTCAGTCTCAGTTTATGTGTCAAAATCAGTAAAAATGGGAAACCAGAAGTGTTACTGATACTCTAAATGACAAGTCCAGTGCCCTGGAACTGTCAGGAGGGGATCCAATGCCATTCCTAACCATGAGGGCTTCACGGGCCACAGATGGAGAACCAGTTCCTGTCCCCGACCCTGGTGCCAGCATTATAGTTTGTATACCATTATCTCTAGCCTTGCTTCTCAGTACGAATGCTTGCCAGTGTTTTCTATCAGGGGCATCCATTGGTAAGCAGAAGAATGAGAGCAATGAAGTAAAAACACAAAACCAGCTTGCCTGACATACCAAAAGAACAAAACAGCACATACAACCACAGCACCATGGAGACGCAATTACAGCAGCGGCCTGTTGAGAGAGAGAGAGGATTCAGTCATGCCGCACCACTATAATGCAGAAACCCACAGCAAAGTCTGCTGGGCAGTCTGACACCGGAAGCAGCAATCACAAAGACCATCAAAGACTATTCCCCAAACATTTTGACGTGGTCCCTGAGGGCAGACAAGAAGCAACGAACTTGGACTTTCAATTTCCTATGCCGCTATAGCCATTATGCAATGAGCCTGCACAGAGAAAGGGGGCAGAACTTTGTCCCCTTTTTAAGATGTTGCCAGGCACACACACACACACATCCTAGAGGTGAAGACAGTTCTGGATTGGCCAGGGAAACCTGTGTCCAATCAGTATCAGTATGGAGGGAGGGAATTTTAAGCAGGGGACAGGAAACTGGAAATGTGCTTTTTTGGGTGAGGTAAGCAGTGGAGGTGGATGAGCAACAGGAGACATGCAGGAGGAAGGAAGTGGCTTTTGGAGGAGATTGTTGAAGAAGGTGAGGTACTGGCTAAGGAATGAAAGTGATTATTCATTAAGAGTGTGCATGTTTTTTTGCTGAGTGGGTAGAGGTTAGAGTCATGAGTGGATGTGAAGCAAATGATACTGGGCGAAAAGACACTTGCTGCCTCTATTAGTAGTCCACCAATAGCTGAATTCTAGTTCAAGCCACACTATGAGACTGAGATCATTGAGATAGTCAATGATCTGAAGCCCACATCCTGCAACGGTGATGTTTGACCTGCAGATATCATTAAGCAATCCATTGTGTTCTTGAGCCCCTGGATCACTAAAATGATTAAATTATCATTTAGTAAATGTGTGGTTCCCCCTCTCTCAAGGAGGTATGGATAACCCCCTTCTAAAAAAGAGCTCACTGGATCCTACCATAGCCAAGAACTATCACAGTATTACCAACGTCCCATTTCTGTTCACAATCCTGGACACAGTGGCTTATCTGCAATTCCAGGCCTCCCTGGGAAAAACTAACACCTAAGGTATCCATCAGTCTGGTTTTAGAGCACAGCATGGGAATGGGACGGCTCTCTTGGACCGTAAGACTACTCAGTCTAGCATAGTGGAGAAAGGCCACTCAGCACTGCTGATGCTGTTGGATTTCTCGGCAGCTTTTGACTTGGTCGACCATTATATTCTTGTTGACATCCCAAAGTGTCTGGTAGGTTGCTCTGGTGGGGCATCAGATTGGATAGCATCCTTTCTTGGGCCTAGGGTATCAATAGTAGCAGTGGATGATGTTCACTCCTCTCCTAGTTTCATCAATGCAGGAAACCCACAAGGATCCTATATCTCACCATCGCTCTTTAATATCTACATAAGACCTTTGCTAGCACTATTGGACCACCTGGGCATCCGATACACCAACTATGCGGATGATACCCAGGTGGTCCTCGAGCTATCTGGCAACTATGCCCAGGATTCTGAGTTGCTCAACAGTGTCTATGTTGTTATACAGTCTTGGCTGCTGTCCAACACGTTGGCTCTGAATGATGACAAGACAGAGCTCTTGGTTGTGACCACAGGCCAGCATCTTGTAAAACGTGATGCCTCCTATAGTAGAATTAACATCGCCAAAAACCAAATTGTGGTGTCAGACTGCGTCAAAACACTGGGTGTTTACCTGGACACAAAATTGAACATGAAGGTCCATGTATCCCACACACGCTTTTCCTGTGGCTATGTGGTCAGGCTGTGTCACCAAATTAGAACCTACTTATCCCTTGAAAACAGATCTATTCTTGCCTTTGCTTTGGTGAACTCAAGAATGGATGATTGCAACAGCCTGCTATCAGGAGCAACACAGGCTAATGTACAATCCCTACCGGCAGCCCAGAATGGGGCATTGCGTGCAGACAGGAATCACGTTTTAGAGCCTAGAAGGGCCTTTCATTGGCTACCCATTCAACACAGGATTCTACACAAGATCCTATCCTTAACGTACAAGTGCTGGACATTGACTGCACCTTTGTACTTGACAGAACAACTGATCATAGATATCCCTTCCCGTTACTTATGATCCAGTAGCGGCCATGAACTTAAACAACCTTGGTTTAAATTGGCAAAGTTTGGTGGTAACAGATTTCCAGTACAAGCTCACAAGGAATGGAATGCCCTTCCATTGGCAATACGAGCAGCAAAACTACTCTCTGTCTTTAAGAGGGTGGTCAACACATATCTATTTAATCAATAACTGCACCCCGTTGGCATCCCTGGTTCTCTGAATCTGTCTACATTTGTTGTGTTTTCTCTGTTTTATGTGCGCCCTGAGGCCCATGGCCATGTGGCGCATCACAAGAAATAAAATAAATACATTAATACATAAATAAATAAATACGAGGTTGATTGAATAATAGTGCTAGGAGGAGAGTAGTAGTGGCAGAAGGAGATAACTGGTGGGAGGAGAAGAGTCATAGTGGTAAAATAGGAGTAGTAGTTGGAGAATAAGAGTAGTAGTGGGAGGAGTATTGACGTAATAGTAAGGAGAGCAGTAATAGGGGATTTGAGTAATAGTGAAGTGGTGTGGGAGGAGAACTAATATGTGAGAAGTAGGAAGAGTAGAACTTAGGAGGAATAGAGGTTTGGAGGGAGGAGTAAGAGGAGGAATAGGTAGAAAGAGTAGGAGCGAAGTGGTAACGTTGGGCATGCATGAATTTAGCTGAATCCAACTAAGTGCAAGATACTAAAATCTGGTCAGCGAAGACAGTGAAGAAGTCCCTGAAGGAGTGTTGATAGCCTGCATCTTAGGGAGACAATTCTTGCTAAAGACAGGCATTGGCCAGTAAGGGTTACTCTTCAGTAGTTCTAGCCAGGTTTACGGACACTTGCGTTAGGGAGGAATCCCACGGTAGATGCGAGATGGTCTGCCCTCACACCTACAAATTAAAAATAAAAACCTTGACCCATCTTTGAGACTCAGAGAGTTTTCTTACCATCTGTGACATGTATGACTTAGACAAAGGCATTTTCAATTTTATGTTGGCCTGTATATCACACAGATCTATCCTCAGTTAATAATATTTAACTGATATTTTCTTAGAAAATAAACATTCTTTCTCTCCGTTTTATAAACAAACGTGCCGTTCTTTGAGAAAATGTTTATTTTCAGCATCACATTCATCAACTTTATTCGGATAATGTTATCTATCAAAGTAGCAAATTATGAATGCGAACAATACAATCATTTACTCAAAATGATTCCAATAACATCAGCATTGGACACAAACAAGTATCAAATCAAATAGATACACAAATGCAAAGATGACAGTAATACAAACTGTAAAAGGCGGAGACGAGAGGTAGGAGGAGGAGAGAAGTGGTGGGAGAAATGTCACAGTGGGAGGAGAAGAGTAGTCACCGGAGGAAAAGAATAGTAGTGGGAGGAGTATAAAAGTACTAACTATGAGAACTAACATCAAACATCATTGTCATGACTTTACTGCGTGAAGTGAGTTATTTAATTGCAATAGTCACACCATTCCTTCATAGGGAAAGCTTCCTTTTCCGATTGTTATAATGCGCTGTGCTGTAACAATGTTTTTAAGAGATTATTGTTCAATATTTGTATTTAACTACTTATGGCAGATGGCGGTGTAATTTTACTTTAGGCCAGTCTACAAACCCGATTGTCCTGTTCTTGTAAAGATTCTGAAAACTCTGCATGGCCATACTGATCGTATGGCATGGGAAATAGCCTTTCAGTACAATAAGAATTATAAAGTCTAAGGGCTTTTGTAATGATGAGAAAAAATAGAATTCTTTTTAGCACTGTTATTAGCAGTTGTGAGCACTGTACAATTAATGTTACTGAATGAGAGTGAATGATGAAATTTCGCCTGCAAAGTGAAAGAATACCCTTCAATAAGTGCTTAACTCACTTGGATAGTTGTTCATTTTTCTAAGATGATTTTCCATCCTTTTCAGTGACTAATTTCTAGTAAAAGTAGCTTTTGGTTTACAGGATTGGAATTTCTGGTAACACTACTGGAAGAGTTTCATATAACATGTGTTTAGCATATGTCCTTTGTATATTTTTTACAATACTATTCTCAGTGCAGGCACAATTTGTAGGTGCCATTTGGTACTTTTCAAGTGGACAATACCTAAACAATTCAATGTTGCTTTTTGCGTAAATTAAGTTTGTCTATGTACTGTAAGGATGTCCCTGGGAATCAGAATTCTGTTTAATCTTCCATGCTCTTCATCAATCCTCTGCTCAGGAAACACGGTGCTTGCCTCCTCTGACTGCCAAACAATCTCCCCTTTGAAATATGGTAGGAATTCGTCACTCACCTTTGTACCACCCCCCTCCTCAACCTCATGGCTATCTCATCTGATTAATTCCTCGTTTGTCTCTTATTAGTTCCCTCATTAACTCTGTATTTCTCTATATTCAAGCATTTGCATCTTTATTCAACCACCATTCATTTCTTCCTACCTCCTCCTCCTCAGTGTCTTCCTCTCTTCCGCTACCTTGTGCCTCACCTATCTCTTCGCTATACAGGATTTCTTTATTGCTTCTTGTCTTCACCACAACTTCCTCAATGTCATCTCCATCCACCACTTTAGTAATCTCCTTCACCAACGTCTTAGTCTCTCCTCATCTAACCTACGTGTGACACTCCTACACCTTTTTCTTTCTTTCTTAAGCCACCACTTCTTCCTCCTCCATACTTTTCCTTACCTCTTCACCAACCACCAACTTCAACAAATCCCCTACACACGTATCAAGTCAGCCATTCTCCTTCTCCTACTTTTTCCCAACTTCCTGCTTCAACGTCTTCCAATAACCTCCTGACATTCTGCTTCACACTGGCAATACCCACTAACCTCCCACCTACACCTTAAATTCGTAGCCTCCTCCCCAATAGCAAACCTTCAGTCTCCTCCATTAGTGTTCCCCAACCAACCTCCTGACCCACATCTCCCTCCTCTTTAGATTCTGTTGACACTTATTCCACCTCTTCCAACATAACCTCCACCATTTTACACTCACCACTCTCCAGCATGGCCATCCCCTCATCTGGCATTCCCGCTCCTCCTCTGTTGTCTTCTTCACTAGGCACCTTCCAGCTACTTCCTCCCGCTCTCTGCAAACTCCTCCTTTCTGCTGGTGGCCCAGCTGCCATCCTCCTCCTCTGATCTCCTACAATGACCTATTAGAGTACTCAGATTATATAGAGACTTGGCACCTCCGTTGAGCCTCTCTTTGAAGTAAGAGTACTCAGTTGTGCTGAAATACTATTGACTGATTGGGAGATAAAGTTCACTGGTCCTGGGTGTGTCTCGACTGGCTGCTGGACCACAGACTCAGGAATTATGCACAATGCCTTCTTTTAATTCCTAGTTCCCATTTTGGGTTTGCTAATATAGGCATTTTCTAGTAGTGTCCTTCCCTGGTAGTGGTTTCCAGTTTTTAGGTGAGGGCTTGGGACTGGTTGACTGCCCCCTTGATTCCTCAGCCTAGCTCACGACCCTTCTTTGCAGATTTAGGAGCAGTTTCACGCATGAAGGTGCTACTGACTGCACAGGACCGCTGCTCCTAGAGTCCTTTAAGGGGGGTGGGGGGGCACTTGTGCCCTTTGTTCTCCGAAGGTACAAGGAAGGATTGTAATTCTGCTCATGTTTGATGAGGTGGCATCCTATCTTGTGACTACCTTTTAAAGGGACAGTGTCAAGTCTGGCTACCATGTGACTGTCCCCTGCCATGATCATAAGGCAGGGTACTTTGTCACAGTGCATTGTGTGATACAATACATGTATACAAATATTGAAAACAATACATTTTGATTTAAAAAAGTGTGAAGAACAGCTCTTTCCTTTGTTGTTTTTTTTAAATTTATTTGGTAATTTGACATCTTTTTTTTAACCATAAATTCTGTACCTAGGACAAACCAAAGACAGCAGATGCAGCCCAAGACTTCGGGGCCGTAACAGAAAATTAAAGTTGAATAGATGGGAGCAAAATAGTTGGTAAAGTGAGTGATGCATTGCTACACAGAAAGATGAAACTTGAAACAGGGAATTATCGATAAAATGGTGTATCAGAGGCCCCCCGCAGGTTCTGAGGTGTGGGGGCCCTGCTGGCATATGTCCTGGCAGTGAGTTCCCTCGGACTTCAAAAAGCAAACATTTCTTCTTGAAGTCACTCTGACTTCATAAAGAAACTATTTCTGATACGTTTCTGTAACAGAAATAATTTCTTTATGCAAGTAGAGGGACGCAAAAAGAAAATCTTTTTGAAGTCATCACCACCCCTCCCCTCATGACATGGAGACTTCCAGATTGGAGGCCACCATGTCACGAGACCTCCATGTCATTTCATAAATAAATGATTTCCATTATAGTAATTTGTCCCGGAACTATTTCTTTTGAATTCATAGTTGTCCGCCACACACTATGAAATGGAGGCCTCCAGCTCCATGACAGGAACAGGCATTCCTGCTGCACTGGAGGCCTCGTTCCCTGCCCTGAATCAATGTATTCAAAGGTAAGAACATGTATTTTCTGTAAATGTGTGTGCAAGCATGTAAGTTTGTATATGTGAATGAGTGAGTGAGTGAGTGCATGACGCATGGGTGGCTGTGTGTGTGTGTGTGTGTGAGAGAGAGAGAGTATGGTGAAAGTATGCACTTGGAAATGTATGGGTGACTGGGTGTGCATGTGTGAGTGTATGGTGAATGCTCTGATTACTTATTAGTAATCTTCGTTGCTCATAATCCTAATTTACCTCGTCACAGTACTTGTGTATGAGGCATGTTTGCCTCAAACACCAGTACTCGGACGAGGAAGAGCAACATGAATGTAATGCCTGGCTTAGTTACATGTAGTGTTCATTACTCCTAATCTTCCTCATCCCAGTACTTACCTATGAGTCAAGGGGCCTCATAGGCAAGTACTGGGACAAGGAAGAGAGACATGGAGGTAAGTCTGGGCTGAGGAGCTGATTTTGGCATTTGGGTGGTAGTCTGGGCCACCCCAGAGTGTGGTGCAACCCATGATTTGTTACTGAGTGTGGGTAGGGCACTCAGCAAAGCTTGCAGAGGGGCTCCCAAATGTTGTGCTACACCACTGACATACACACGATGAGCACTTAGGTCTTGATGATGTATATATACCCAGGTGCAAGATACATACATAATTCCATATTGCATAAAGTAGCACAGGCAACGTGGTCTGATGGGAAAGGAAATGCGGGTATAAGGATATACCTTCACAGGTTAGCAAGAGGAGTTTGAGAATGGTTTTGAAAAGTTTCAAATAATGGATTGCTTTGTTATCCAGGGGAGAACATTTTAGTGACAGGGTGCCAGAAATATCCAGGATTTGAAGTGGATGAGTATCGGGATAGAATAAACAAGGCACATGTTGCAAGTTTCAATACTTTATTAAGGGGTGCAAAGGAGTGGTGAGGCAGGTGTAGACTAGAAGAGTTAACAATTTTGCTAAGGACTAGGGACGAGATTAGAGAATCGGTGGAGCAGTGAGTGAGTTGCACAAGGAGTGTCTAATGTTTAGAAGGCGATTCCTGGCTGCAGTAGTAGTAGCAGTGACAAAGCGGGTGAGCTTACATTTTCTGCATAAGAGGAACCCTAAGTTTTCAGGTATGTGATGGTACCTCCCAAGTTTCTATTCCTGTGTAAGTGACTGTAGAAACGGGGGCATCCTTCATCTCTCTCTGTGTTTGAAACGCCTAAACCCTGCCATTTAGCAGGCAGCCAATGACTGGCCACAAGAGTGTGCACGAGGGAGCTGTGATAGCCTGATTTACATGCACAATCCCTTCACCACTGATGTGTCTGTGTGCACGTGAAAATCTGTTTGAGCATCATCTGCAACAGCTATAGACATATTATAGACAGCACAGGCAGGGATTGGGTGACGGATCTCAACCACAGGCTCACGGGTACTATTGCCAGATGTAGGCATCTGCTGCCAAAGATTACTAGGAAAACATCAAAATGCAACATTGACTTTTGCACTGGGGAAATGAGGCTTGTAGATTTAATAATTGTATTCAGTGGTCTTCTGGTGTATCCGTCTCCAGAGCCTGAATCACTCAGATTGGATGGCTACCAGTTCATACAAAGAGGAGGTGGTAATAAGAGGCGTGGGAGCTTATGTTCCACTGATCCATAATTTGGCAGCGGGTACATGTTGTTACGTTTACACTGTAACGTAAGCGGGTCCCTACTGCTGAATTTTCATTGTTTGCACTGCAGTGTGCAAATATAGAGGGCAAAAGGAGGCGTACAGGCGTGTCTACCCCCTTTTTCCCTTCACATTTGCACTCTGCAGTGCAAAGTGAGTAAATGCTACCTGGCATGGTAACATGCCAGGCAGCATTTAACTTTGATTGTGAGTGCCGCTTGCCATGCTCAGGTGCCAGCAGTTCTCACAATTACAATTGAGCTCTCTTGCTTGGCAGCGTTTAATTTTCATTTGTGAGCACTGTTTACCATGTGTGCATGGTTAAGCAGTGTTCACAGTGAAAAATACACGCTATCTGGCATGCAAACACTTGTCATTATAGACACTGTCTGCCAAGCAAGCATGACAGACAGCGTTTACAATGGACCCCTGGTCTGTTGCCTGCTTTTTGCTGGTGCATAAAGCTGACGGACCCTATAGGGATCTCAGGCATTTGCGCCAGCATGACAATCAATGCTGGCACGCATGCTGATGCATGTGTAGGACAGAAAGGAATGGAGGCAGCAGAAACACCAGGTGCATTCCACCCCCCTCCTCTCTGCCACACAAATGCTTGAAATTGAGCCATGACGTTAATGTTACTCCTTTCATTACCATTTCTGCTCTATTGTACATGAGCCCCTTAATGTGATGACATTTTACTTGTGTTTAATGTATCAAGTTCAAAGCATACCGTGCCATCAAGAGTGAACATACTAGATGTTATATATTGAGATGACATAGCTATTAAATTAAAAAAGGGGTCATCCACTGTTGTTCTTTCAAAATGTCATAAGTTCTTAAACTATTCTAAAAAGCAGATATGTGTTGGAAAAAAAAAACCTCTTTGCTGTCCAGTCACTCGCTGCCACGGAGCCATCTCTTGCCTGAGGTAAACCTAGCCTCGTGCGACGGCGCAAGGTGTTATTACGATGCACGGCGCAGCCCGCTGCCAAAGCCATCAATGCTTGGCATTTGAAAGCAGTTCCTGTTTTGCCCCCTATCAGTGATTCCCACTTCGGAACAGATTGTGCCGCGCGAGACGCAAGAACGCTCTGTTGCCTGACTGCCCTCCTCCTTTCATGGCAAATATAATGATAAAATCAGAACACAGACCCCAGTGTACTGCGTGTGCCCTGCAGCCATTTCGAGCAAGTTCAGGTTCATTGTTAATTTACATGCTGCTGGTTTCAAAGACCATCGCTAGGCAATCTGCAGAGCCATTCAGAAGTGAAGGGGGAAATAATAATGACTCCAGCCTGCAGCTTCCCGCTGTGAGGCCAGTCTTGCACAGAGAAAAAATAAATAAAAGGCCTGATTGCTCTAAGTAGCACTCTGCTTGATTGGATTTGATTAGACAGGGTTGTCCTTTGAGGTGAACTCCACCGCCAGGTGATAAGTGTAAATCAGACATTTTCGCTAATTGGGTAAAAATGCGCTGAGAAAACATCTTCCGGGTGAGACAACCTTCACCTCCGGCCATATAGGTGGATCTCAATCTTTCGTTTTGTCTTGTTATGGCCAGCTGACAAAAAAATCGCTGCTAACAGGCTGTCGGCCTCCTTGAGGACCAATTTCTGCATTCAAAAATGAATGTCTCCAAGCCACATTATGCAGATAAACTAAGTGCAAGTTTCGAAAGCTAGGCCGATTAAAGTGTGGCTGCTTAATCCATTTAGATTGACAGATGCGTTGAACACGTATCGTTGGGCAAAGTACTCATTTTATTAAATTAATTATAGAGCCACAGGTGCCCAGAATGTTAATATTCCGGTCCCACTGCAGATTCGAATGCATGTCAGTTTCACCTTGTTTACAGCATCATTTAAGCAGTTTTCCCATCAGCTGCATTATACTGGTGTTATGTCTTTCTTAATGAGCCATGACAAGAATTTGATAACAAAAAGATCATGTCCGTTAATGGAAAGCCGTTTTGTTGTAACGTATATGATGTTCTTGATTTGTTTATTGCACAATGTAGGATGCACAGTTAAATCACAGTGGAACGTGTGCAAGTACTGAACATACCAGGTGTATTTGTAGATGGCACATTCACACCCTCAGTGGTTTCTTGGCACCACTAAGAGAGGTCTATTTTTACCCAACTCAATGCTACTAGTTGTATTAACCACAGAAGGGCTGAGTGGGCCAATTTAGATTTGAACCTGTTACTGAAGTCGAACAAAGATCACTGGATTGTAGGACATCTACAAAATTGCATCTGCAGCATTTTGATTTTCCGATGTTTTTGACCACAAATTCCATGATCCTATGATGCCTTCGTCTCATTGAGATGCTTGGAGTGCTTAAGGAAAGTGTAGTACATTTTTAGTAATTGTATAACTTTGGGGGGATCTTATATTTTATTCTTTTTGTAAATTGGAGTGACGAAAAAATATATGCCAACGTGAATATTTGAATGTGCTCACTGACAATAGAGCAAAAGTTAGGCTGTTTAATATACTTAAGTGTATTTTACTGACACAGAGCAATTTGGCGGCGTTTGAACTCCATTCTCCGGCAGCACCTGCCGCGCGCAACCGTGTGACATATTGGGTGGCTCCACAGGCCTTAAATTGTCTGCATCAGCGCACAAAGCCTATTTCGGCCTGTTTCCGGCCTGGGCAGTCCTTCCACTACTTGGTCCCAGAAGACTATGATTTACCATCTATACACCGAGCGGGTAGGATAGGAGGGGGCATAGCAATCATTTATAGAGCCACATTACAAGTCCCCCATCTAGAAACTCTAGAATGGGATGATGAGTCTCAGGTGGGTCAGATAACTGTGGGCCTATCACCAACGTCCCCGGTTAAAATAGTTCTGGGATATAGAGCTGCAGGACCAGGTAGAACATTACTGGAAAACCTCAAACCTTTTTGACTATTACAGGGAGGACATTTAGGCAGATATTACTTAACGTTGACTGGAATACCTGGTTTGAAAACCCTACAAAGCCTGGATTCAAAAGAACTCTGGTAAATTTTGGAAAATCATGGGTTGCACCCAATGACAACTGCACCATCCCATGTGAAATGTCATTGCCTGGATATGTTGCTGGTGAGAGGCAATCGGATCACTTAGTGCAAACTTTCTCCCTGTATCCGCCAACGGGTTTTAAATCAGATACTAATGACAAGTCCTTAGTACTAGCTCGGAAATTTAAAGCTATGGATAAGATTTTAGGGGTTGAGGTGAAGGAAACGTTAGATTCTATTGATACCTTATTATCGAGCAAGCAACATTTTACCACAGGGGTAAGGATCATGGATGCAATATGCTCTTAAGAGGATATTTAAACCTTGGTTTACTCAAAATGTAGTTCCCCTTTGTAAACTGGTTAGTATAACGAACTGGAAATAGAGGGAGGGTAGTATGGTAAGGTCAGCTTTGAACAGCTATAAACAAGCCCTTTTTAGGTCAAAAAGAGACTTCCTGCATAGGGAAATAGCTGTAAGAATAATCGATATAAAGAACTGTTTGCTATTGTTTCCAAGTTTTGTCAGCCTAGTTGCAATGTTTCCACTACTGAACCATCTCTTCTACAGGCCAATACTTTTAACAGGTTCTTTAAGGAGAAAATTGAACTTATCAACCTTGTTTTTCACCCGATATCTGAGAGATATGTGCAGTCGTTAATTACATCCCTTAACCCACTAACAACTCCCTGTTCCTGCCTATGTAGCAATGCATTTGACTTCAGAGATTACACATTCTTTGACTGAGATCATCAATAATTCTTTGAACCAGGGTGGAGTGCCCCAGAGTTTAAAAAAACACTATTTTGACACCATGTTTTAAAAAAAAAATGAACTTGGATTGCCAGCCGGTTGCAGGACTTCTGTGGCCTGAGAACATTTTGGAGAAGGTGGTTACCTGCCAGTTACAGGACTATGTGGAAAAGGAGTCGCTGTTGGACACCTTTTTCATCAGGTTTTGGACTGAAGTTCCGGACAGAGACAGCCTTGTTGGCCATTCAGGACAATCATTTAACGGTCGCGGACGGGGAGAGATATCACTTTTAGTGATGCTTGCCCTGCCTGCGCACTTTGACATGCTCAACCACCAAATTTTTGCTTGACCAGTTGAGATTGGTAGGCAAAGTCTCAGAGCATGCTATAAAATGGTCTGGATCATTCCTGGCCAACCAACAACAAGAGGATTTACTGGGGGGGATATATCTCAGACCCTATGGTGAATGGATGTGGAGTACTGCAAGAGTTTTCACTGTCACATAGGCTTTTTCATTTGTATTTATGTATTTTTATTTGATAGATATTCAGAGGTGTCACGGGATGAACTATAACTCCTATGCCGATGATACCCAGATCTTCATTAAAATTGGAAATGTTGAGGAAACTTTCACTAAGGTCAATCAATGCCTGGAAGAAAGGAGTGAGTGGATGCATAGAAATCAGCTCCTGTTGAATGCATCAAAAACAGAGCATATTTTATTTGGACCTATACTCACAACTACAAATTAATTGTTAGTCCCTACTCTGTTAGGCACCAAAGTAGGGTTTTCTTCCAAGATTAATAACCTAGGCTGTATTTCGCAGGGTAAACTTGGCAGCGAGCATCAGGTAGGGGCTAAAGTACAGGCAGCTTTTTATTCACTACAATTGTTACAGCAGGTTTTGCCATGTATTCCATACAAAGATCACGCAACAGTGGTGGGCGCCCTAGTAAACACCCATCTGGACTATTGTAATAGTCTGTTGATGGACATTCCGGCTAAACAACTGTACGGGCTCCAAAAAGCTCAGAATGCAGCCATTAGATTGGTTTGCCATCCAGGCAAATCAGCCCATGTATCACCTTCTCATCGAGTATTACATTGGTTGGCAATAGAAGACATTACATTACATTACATTTAAGGTGATATGCGTTGTCTTTAAATGCTTAAAAGGATTAGCACCTGCCTACCTGAGAGACAAGATTCACCAATGACAACCTTTGAAATGCCTACATCAAGAAATGTGCTGCTCTTGACTGTTCCTCCATCCGTCTGTGTGTCAAGAGGAGACAGGCGATTCGCATTCTTTGGGCCTAATTTGTCAAAAAGTATCCCTAGACAGATTAGGGTTCTTGAAACACCATCAGTTTCGTAGAGCAATCAAGATGTTCCTGTTTAAGTAAAGGGGTAATGGGAAGGTTATGGGGAGGGTTATGAGGGGGCCCATCTGGGTATGAAAATTGCTTTAGTGTTCACACTGTTTTGTTGATTCGATTTAACTTTATATCAGCTGCGCCGCTAAACGATTACATTTGTCATGAGCACATTATAAATATTCAAAATCTAAATCTAATCAAATCATGCCTAGGGCTAATAGTTGGAAAATGTTGCAGGCTCCTGCTGTTCTGGATTTTTTAGTCCTCTGACCCACATTTATGGCAAGAAATTCACATCTATGGCCTATGATCTCATCAAAGCAATTGAAAGTGAACATAAAGTAAAACAGGTAGCCTTTTTCAGGCTTGCATTCTGTAATGTTGAATGTCAGTCAGAATCATGACCAAATAACAAACAGATATATCTGCATAATTACATTTAATAATATTTGGTAATTTGTAGGTGCTGTGATGAATCCAGGGTATTTGTCCCTTCTCCTCAAGGGGGAGGCCCCCTTCGGGACTAGGGAGGCAAGCCTGCTACACAAGATACTCCCTGGGGGCAGGGCAAGTACGATCTCACTGGGTATTAACCCCCTCCACTTAGGGTACAAGGAAGCCCCAAGTAAGGGTTATGTGTACAACTTCCCATGGGACAGAAAACCAATAATGTATGGGTTTTATGCAAGTTGAAACATGTTACACAGTAGAGGGCTCTATACTTGGGAATGGCTAGACTAGAATTCTGTTTCCTTACTTGTTTCACAGGAAAACTTAAAATGATGCATGATCCTACTTACAGGGGAAGAGTGAGTTTATGCCAGCTTGTGGACAGTTGAAACCTGTGCTGTATTAACGGTTTATTGAGATGCTACCCTCAACACAGGGAGTTCCTTCCCTCCACAATCAAGGTGTCACCCAAAATGTTGCTTCAAAATAAGCGCAGCAAGACATTCATCACATGATCAGTGTTGGAAACATGAGTCTCACTTTTGCAAAGGACTTCTCCCCTCAACCCCGAAAAAAAACCTCAAGCATCAATTACACATGCAGCACCCTTCTATTCAAAGGCCAGGTCTAGGGAGTGGGGACAGTTTAGAAGTTTGTTCTTCAGACCTCCCTCACCTAAAGGCCTGTGTTGGGGGTGTTGTACAGAAAAATGGGGATGATTAGGAAATTTGGGATTTTCAGACACCCCTTCACTTAAAGGCCTGTGTTGGGGAAGTCACACTGTAAAATGGGGATGATTTAGGAATTTTGGATTTTCAAATCCCCCTTTCACTTAAAGGGCTGTGTTTGGGAAGTTGACAGTTTAGGGATTTTTTAGGTTAGGGACAAGGAGACCCCTCTTCCTTAAAGAAGTCAGGGTCAATAGGAAAAATAGGATTCCCTAATTATATTATAGCCTATAGTTGTCAGCGTACACTGAAAACAAAGTTTGTTAATTTCGATTGTTAACAAAAATCACCCTGGGGTGTTTTGCCAAAAGGGAATTGATTACATTCATATTCAGTCAAATAGGCTAAGGATCTACATAGTTTGCCCCCCACCCACTAATGGACTGTACCCACCAATGAAAGGAAATGGGTTAATTAAATAGATTCCCCTACTGACCTTTTGTTGGATAATCTACTTACTTTTGGAAGTCTCTGTGCTTGGCATTCAGGGACTGAGCAGAGCTTCACTTGTGGGGAAAAACGGGATTGTAGCCACACTTCAGTCAATTGGATCCCACTTCCAATTGACTGAAGTGAACAGCACTTCTCTCTCTTTGGTTCCAGTGAAGAATCACAGCCTCTACTTTTTAGTCTCCAAAGCAATAGAAATCTTCAGCACCCTTCCAATATTCCCGTGCAGATGACATTTCAGTAGATTTCCTTCAGTGATTTATGGCAGCTGTCTCTTGGTAATCTTTTTGCAGCTCTTCCTGTTGGTAATTTTTTAGCAGCTCTCTTCTCTTTAATAGTGCATCCACTTTATAAACCACTCATCACAGCCACAAACTTAATAATGGTGACAACTTATTATCTCACAACCAGGATTGGACAGTTACATTTCTCTCCAACCCAAGTTCAGACTCTAATTATTGGTTTAGGAGTCTAGAACAGAACGATTGCAACTTTCATTTGAAACTCCGATTTCTTTTCAATGTCAACTATTTGGCAAAAAGTGCCCAAATGGCAAAGGTTTGAAATTTGGTAATTTACTAATAAATGCATAATATATATATTCTGTTTCAGCTAATCATGATGCATTTTATAAAGTGACATCTGTGTCTGCACCATGTTGGCCAGGCGCGTGCCAATTTTTCGCTGTTGATACAAAAAGCATAATAGTTATAAACATGCAATTTACTCTTCAGATACCTAATTTTACCCTCCATCAGCTCACCAGTTCTTAAATTCTGAACCTTTTCAGGAGCAGCCAGAAACAGAATTCAGGTCATAACATGATTTCCCAACATTGCATTTACATCAGAATAACCAGTGCATTACTAGCTTTCCAATGACATTTCAATGAACGCATTGCGACTTATAAATACCTAGAAAATTACTAGTTAAAATAGTCCATTTAAACTAATGGGAAATCTACACATGTATGCACATCTTAGTTCTAAGTTTCGTTTCTTGGCAAGCATGTGACCAGAGTCTGCTGGGCAGCAATGTTTTTTAAAGCCAGCCTAAAAGTCATTATCCTCCGTGTTGTTTGAAGTAGATGGGCTGCTGGTCGTAAATAGTTGGGATGCATCGGCCACATAGAGATCTCCCATTGCAGATAAAGAGCCAGGCCAGCCATGTGATGTCATGAGGCCATGCTGACATCTAGCACTTTGTCCTATTATCTGACAGTTTTGATCTAATACTGTATATTTTAAAGCATGTTCACCCACCCAGGGTTGGGTCTGTGTTGATCTGGCCCTGTTGTAAGATTCACAGAGATTTCCCTTCCATATAAGTAGCCTGGCAGGCCTTTGAAATCTGCCCAGCATAAAGGAGCAGGGTTTTCTTGGGGCTAAATGGAATTTGCATGTGACCCAAGAAAATAAAGTGTTGTTTTCTTTTGAATTGTTGCCGGTATTATGCCTGTGAAGGTAATCTATATTTAATACATTGCATCTTGTCAACACACACCAAGTATTTTCCCTGATATTCTTATTTTAGTAGGGGATTTATTTTGTCATGCCTTGATTTAACTGCAGAATAAACCTACTTCAGGACATTTTAGTTTCAGTCCCCTGATTTGTACACAGCAATTTGTATGAATGTTGCAAACCTTAATGAAGGCTTCTTTATTGGAAGGTGGGCCTACTGTCACTTTAAATGAAAATGTTACCTGGCTTTAACTCTCAGATGTGAGGCATTTCACATAATCTCAATGTGTGGCAGTTTCAGTGAAAATGCTGCATTTATCTCTCAGCCAACCATGTAATGTGCCTTTCCAATCTGCACTCTGATTATATTTTTTCAGCATTCTCTGGATTTCCAGTGCAGAAAGATACTAATTTTCCTTAATCCACTATTCCTAGTGTCATCTTCAGCAAGACACGCAGGTTAATTCATCAAGCCTTTTCACTGTATCACATTTTCTTTTAGGCCTGTCATTTTATTTACTGTTCCTGGACATTAGATGCAATGTCTCTCGCAGCAGAGGCCTACACGCTTAAAATGGGCGGGCCGATCCAAGAGGCAGCAACATGCCAGGGGTTTGGTGGACAGAGGAATCCCCATACATGCGGATATCTGCTGAGCACAGAAGGGCAAAGCATCTGACAATATAAGGTACCCTGAATGGGAGACCAAACTGCTGGAGGCACGACCCACTCTAAAGCCTAGATGCTGACACAAGGACTTGCTGCAAGAGAGCCAATGAGCTAGCAGGCATATCTCCACAGTCTTTCTGAGCTATTTCTACCTTCAACAAGCAGCTCTACTAACACTCAGGTACACAGCTGGTCTGGAAAAGGGGAGGGGGCAGGGCAGTGAGACTGCAAAGCACTCCACGAGCTGGTAAAAATGCACAGCTAACAATGCTGACAAGCACACAAGAAGCTGCAAGATACAGAACCCCTGCATGAGGTGAGAACATTTCAACAAACACACAGCCAAACAGGCCAAATAGCCCATGCGATACTGAGTAACACAGTACACCTGGAGGGGTTTAGAACAATGCAGCAAACACAAGGCTAGAGAGGCCTAATAGCCCACAAGAGGCTGAGAGATACAGAACTGAAGGTGGTGAAAACATTGCATGACAAACATGGCCAAAAAAGCTGAATAGCCCAAGAGAGGCTGAGAGCCACATAACTCTTTGGAGGGGGTGAGGAAACCAAGACCCAATGAAGGGGGTGAGTGCATTATTAAATGCACATAAAAAGGCTAAATGGTCCACGAGGGACTGAGCAACCCATGAACCTTTTTGGAGGGAGTGAGGACATTTTACTACGCCTGTGACCAGTTAGGCCAGGAAGCCCATACAGGGCTAACAGAGAGACAAGAAAGAGTACGATATCCAGGAGGGACATGCAAACGAGAGATCCCAGAGGTTCAACACTCGAGTGACTGAATTACAGGAACTTATTTTGCAATTAGAGACCAAGGATTGTGAGATTAGCATAAACTTGCGGATGAGGTCAATGGTCCTCTTCTACAGAGTGTCATGAGAAATGCATATCTGGTTATTGAACTGTATCTACAGGCTGAGACCTGAATCAAGAAGGGGAAATAACTCAAACTACAAGTGGATGGGGGTCAAGTGCCAGTCATCCCATGCCAAGAGAGATGTAGAATACTTGCATTGGCCACTTTTCTTTGTTGTTAGTGGTAGGGTAGGTAATTGAAGGGAATTGTTTTGGGACTGTGGATACATATTATTATTAAAAGGCATCCCGATGAGCACCTTCTCTGTTCTATTTAAGGATATGGAACCATCATCGTTAGAGGTAGGGCTAGGAAAAGCATGTTTTTCCTTTAATAAACTTGAAGCCATTGAAACATGTCTTGGTGTCCATCTCATATGTTTGATTTACCACAGTGCCCAGATGTCACAAAGTAACTTCGGGGCTCAGAAGATCATCTTCCTTACATTGAGTGTTGCCTAGTCCAAAATCGTTGATTGTACAGTTCACTCTTTAGCATATGGGGCTATGTTGCATTCTGCAAACTCCCAATGTCCAAAGTGCTGCTGCTGTGCAAATTATATCGTGCCAGCCCACACAAATATAGTTGCAATTGGTGACCTTTGAAATGCTCTGGTGAGAACGAAATTCAGTGGAAATCTCAATTTAACAGCAGCCATCCTGAAAGGGGCCCCTAGGGGTCCCTAACGTCTATGGAAACAAGGCGAGTCCCCACACACGTTAGAGACGCCAGACACAAGGTTGTATTCCCAAAGCTAGGGTTTATTGCAAAGCAAAAGTCTCAGTTGGCCAACTCAGTCTCACGCCCCGCTACGTGTATCTCTAGACCTCGAGGGACGCAAGAGAGCGAATTACGTACATCAGTTACATATATACAAAATGCATATCAAACAATCAGCTATGACATGTTTAACACCCCTTTTTTATTGGGTTTCTTTGAACTTGGTGTGATGATGGACATCTCCGACAACTATGACGCCTTCAAACATCTATTCTAGTAACAATTTGCAATTTGTGAGTGCAGAGGCATCTTTCAGTTGTTGAATAGAACACAGCGCTTCTGTTCTTGGAAGCGAGATACATACGGGGGGGAAGAGTTGCATTCCAGACCTTGCTATCTATTAGGTGCTATTCGTGTACTGGGAGCCGACACACTCTAGCGGGGCTCAGCAAAGGGGGGCCGTAAGAAAAGCATAATTCAAGCATTTAGCTGTATTATTCTAATATATTCTATCATATAACGAGACTGGCTGGCAGCTGTGAAATGATTAAATGCCCTGCAGCTTTGCTTCGAGGCTACATTCGGGAGGGAGCCGGGCATTCTTCCTGGCGCTTCCTACGTTATGTTTCAACAAACTCTTGTTATCCTCACGGCCCTGCGGCCTTGTCCTTTTTACGTGCAGACAACAATGTTTTACAGTCGAGCAGTGTAAGCAGAAAATATACTGCAAAGCAATAGGAACAGAAAGCAATGAGCAATGGTTAGAAAACAAAATGGCGATTCTTGTTACATCAAAATGGCCGTTCATTGGCAAACTCGAAAACCTATATTCTGTCATATCGTGCATGAGACGGTTGGCCCACGGCCACCATAATACGTTTGTGGTCACAAAGTAGAGTTATCCATTTTCCTAGACTGACAAACACGCCTTTGGCCGTATGCCAAACATCTGATCTATTTATTGAAACCTCCTCTAGTGATGATGAGTCTGAAGTGCGTATGTCTGAATTTTACATGCTGTCGTAAACATCATCGTCTTCATCAATATCTATTGCCATCAACTATTTTACGATTTTCATCTCATTTGGGTCTTGGTCAGCTCGACCATGAGGTTGTTTTTTCTTCATCATCATATGCATACATCCTTCCGTACATCCCTCAGTTACCTCAGCGCAAACTATTCGTAGGCAATGTATGCAACAACAGCACGTTAGGAATATTCCAAACAGCACTACTAATATTGAAATCAACTTTCATCCCCAAGAACCTAGTATTCCCCAAAACCAAGATCCTATTCCCCAGCCCCCTTCTTCAGTAGGCAGTTCAGAGTTTAGGACATGCATTTTCTTTATCGCCTCAAAGATTGTAGGGGAATAGTCATCGACATAAACGCAACACGCTGATCCCACTATTTTGCAAATTCCCCCACGATCAACCAGGATCACATCGAGAGCCATTCTATTTTGCAGCATCATTAACCTGATTCCTCATTCTTCCAACGTCATGTTAAATAGTATATCTGTTGTTGTGTTTATGGTATTTTTTAGAATTCTTGACATCTGCCTTATATTATAGGAGTTCATTATCTGCCCTAAGAATGGAATGAATGATTTTGCTACATCAGTTGCTATCAAAACACCCTCGTCAGTCCTTTTGACTCTAGTTCTGGATTGTCTGGCCATGTCTGCTGTTTCTAAGAGGAATACTCCTGGGAACAGTAGACCTAGGTAACATGTACCTCCCCAGTTTCTGGGCAACCAAGGATATGCTTTCTCTCCACATATAAAATAAACTGGATCACCTACATATACTGGTTCTATTTCCCATTTTAATACCACTGTATTCATGCATCCAGTACATGTTCCGACTGAAAAAGAGCCTTTCTTTTTTAGACAAAAAGGGACATTTCTTGGGCTATAATTCACAGTGTAAGATGGGGGGATTGCATCTTTGTCCCCTTCTGTTCTTACACGAAACGTAATTACAGATGTTTTTTCTGGTGGGGACAATCTATCTCGTCTATTTTGTCGTGTTATCTATCTTTCGTGTACTTTTCCTCGTGGGCTCTGGGGCTATTACTTGTGCTTTATGGAAAATGGAACAACCCACAGGCTTCATTATTATCTCCTCAAACTCATTCATGTTGATTCTGTCTAATTGACCCGTACTACTCTCATTCCATTTCCCATAAAACATTGCACCTAAAGATGCACTACATGCATAACTTAATGGTAATGGCTGTACATACCACCCTATTCCTTTCCCAGCATGCTGTGGTAAATGGGCACATACCCAGAAATTTGTTTTCTTCAGAATTGCATGTGTCATGTTCATGATTAATAACAACGTATTATTCCCAAAACCTTCCCTGTGTCTTTCTTCCATTGGGGGCAGGGTGTAGGTAATCACCTGAACTGGGCTTTCAGTAGTGGATATATTAATTATTGGTAAAAACATTTCTAATGGGTGCATCGCTTCCACATACCCTAATATTAGGGCTGTCGATATTGGTGCTACCACGCTCACAAAGCACATAATTATTGTCAGTGCTAGTATACAATTCATTTTACCATGCGTTTTTCTTAAGCTTACATTCTTTATAATTAACTCATTCTCAGCAGTGGTGGTGCAGGAGGAGGCTGGAACCGGTCCCGGCATGTTTCTCGTCGTCCTTCTTCTTCCTTATTACAGTTCGTCGTGGATATCTCTCTTCGTCGCGCTTCTTCTGATGTCAATAAGTTCAACGGAATTGTCACAGTTCAGTTCTGCCAGTCCTTAATAGCCTGGATTTGTTTATTCGTTTTTAGGCAAGATCACTTGTCCTTTCTCATACTGCTTAGAGGACCTTTGATCAGTTATCTTATTGCCTTAGTACCATGTGCGCCCAGCTTGTCCGCTCTGGTTCCTGACACATGTACTTTTATTTATGATCGCACCGAGGAGCCCCAAGTCTTGAATTGTCCGACTTGCACAATTCTCACGCTTCTCTCCTGTACACGTCTAGTTCCTTCTCCGTCCAAAAAAGAACTGCGGATCACTTTGTCTTTCGAGGCCTCAAGTTGTATCGCCTTACTCCTGGTATCGTGTGATCCGTGAACAGTGCCGGTGCACTTCCAGATTCAGGCTCAAAGTCAGCCTGTGGCGCTACTGCAGGTGCTGGTGTGCGCCTCGCCAATGATGCCGATCCGTTCTTTGGCATGCTGGCAAGTGCTGGTGGGCGCCAAAGGGGTACACGATTTGTTTCTGCTGGTATTTGCAAGGCAGATTTTGTGTCGGCCAGCAGTGATGTCGATTCTGCTGGGCAACGTTGGGGCACTCTTTGCCCTTCCCCCTCTTTGGCAATCATCTCAGGCTTTGTTTCGAGTTTCACTTCTCGTTTTGGCAGATTTGGTGGCTGCTTACTGGCAACAGTTTCTTCCGTTTCTCGGAATGCTGTCTCTTTTCGGTCATCTGGGTCAGGCAAGTCTTTCGGTGAAGTTGGAATCTTCTTGGCATGGGTGGCATGGATCCACGACTTCCTTCCATCCACCCGTATTGCCGTCTGCGTTGCCAAGAGTACTTGATAGGGCCCACGCCACCTGGGTGCTAACGAGGACTTTCTTTCAAAATTCTTTAGCAGCACCCAGTCTCCTGGCTCCAGCGCGTGCCCCGGACCGGTGTATCTCACTGGTAATGCCTCCTGCACATGCTGATGAATCAAACGCAATTTCTGCATTAAAAGGCCACAATAAGTACTAAGCACAGGATGTTTTACCTCACTAAGTAGTTTTGGCTGTGGTGCGCACCATACATTTGCCCGCCTCCCCGTTACGATCTCGTATGGGGAGAGCCCAGTTTTAGCCTGTACCGACGTACGCATGCATAATAGTGCTATTGGTAATGCATCCACCCAACTCAACTTGCTTCCCGCACAAATCTTGCTAATCTTTGATTTGAGAAACCTGTTGTGCCTCTCCACAAGACCTGCAGAACTCGGATGCCTTGAACTATGGAATCTATTATCAATCTGAAGACCAGCACATATCTGTAACACCACTGCGCCCACAAAATGTGGTCCATTATCGGACCATAGGACACAGGGCAAGCCAAATCTGGAAAAGTATTCCTTAAGCATTACTTTTGCCATGCTCATTGCTGTACAGTTCTTCAAGGGATATGCCTCCACCCACTTACTGAATGCACAGATCACCACTAAGACGTATTTTAAATTTTGGCATCTCTCCATCTCTATGAAATCAAAATGTATCACCTCAAATGGTATATGGGTGGGCCAAAACTGCGTATTGGAGTCACTGTTCCCTTTCCTACATTGTGTTGCAAACACATGATACAGTTCTGCACCAACCTCTCTGCATTCTTTTTTATGTTTACATTCTGCCATACTGTAGAAAGGTGCTGTATTATCTTTTTCACACAGATGTGAGTAGTGCTGTGGGCCATTGTGACCATTGCAGTCACATATGAATTTGTCAACATCAAGTTTCTAGTTCCCTTGTCCACCCAACAACCTTCCAGATCTAGCTCAGCAGAGCCCTCTGCCCACCCCTGTATTTCATCCACCGTAGCTTCGGCCTGCATTTCTTTGACAGTGGCAACTCCATTTTCTATCATACAGGGTACTTCCTCAGTCTGAACCGTCATCATTTTGGTATTTAAATCAGTGGCAGTTTGTTTCGCAATTCTGTCTGCAAACGCATTTCCCTCTCCTACTTTGCATGTTACTTTTTTGTGTGCCTCGCATTTCACTATTGCTAGGCGTTTTGGAAGCGTGAGTGCAGACAGAAATCGTACAATCAAAGGGCCATGTTGATTCTGGCACCATGTGATGTCAAAAGCCCTCTCTCAGCCCAGAGTCGACCAAAGTTATCAACCACCCCAAAAGCATACTGGCTATCAGTATATATATTCACATTCAAATTTTCAGAAATATCACAGGCTCTGGTTAATCCTATTATCTCTGCGGCTTGTGCCGAATTGTAGGGAATTCTTTTGCTTTCTACAACGCTCTCTAGGGTAGTGATAGCATATGCGGCAGTTGTCGTGCCATCTGGTAATTTAAAACATGAGCCGTCACAAAATAACTCTCCATCTGGCTCTTTCTGTGGGGTATCACTTAAATCAACTCTCCCCTTGGTTTCTTCCTCAGTGACCATTAAGCAATCGTGGGGGGGTGATTCATCCTCCCCAATTTCTTTTATGGGTAGTGGCATTAATTCTGCAGGATTCAAAGTGCTACACCTCATAATTTGGATATGGGGCGCGAACAAGATAATCTCATATCTTGTCAATCTAGCAGAGGTGAGGTGTTGCATCTGTGTCCTATTTAATAGAATCTCTATGGCATGTGGCCCATCAAAATTAAAGTGTGCCCCAATACCATCCCTTCCGTTTGTTTCACTGAAGCAGCAGCCGCCGCAACAGATCGCAAACATCGCTACAGGGTCCAGCGCAGAAGAAAAATAGCCGCATGGCCTATTTCTTCCACCTTGTTCCTGTGTCAAAACCGCCAATGCACATCCTTCACTTTCACACACAAACAGTCTAAAAATCTTCTCATAATTCGGTGTACCCAAAACTGGAGCCGAGCATAATGCAGTTTTCAATTCATCAAATGCTTTCTGACATTCCTCATCCCACTGTAACGGCATAACCGCATCTTTTTTAGTCAAATTCACCATTGGTTTTACAATTAACGCAAAATTACCAATCCATTGTCGGCAATATGAAGCCATGCCTATAATGGCTCTGACTCCTTTTTGTGTCTTTGGAATAGGCATACAAGAAATACTTTCAATGCGTTTTGGCGTTAGCCTTCTCCCTTCTTTCGAAAGTAGGTAACCCAAATAGGCCACCTTCTTTCGATTATATTGAAATTTCTTCAAACTAGCTTTATGGCCATGTGCTGCTAGGTGTGACAGTAGTAATAGAGTGCTTTCTTTACAAATCTCCTCTGTGTCTGCAGCTAACAATAGATCGTCTATGTATTGCAAGAGTACACAACTCACTGGTAATTCTAGCATGTCTATCTGCTCTTTTAATGCTCTACTGTAAATACTTGGGCTTTCCGTGTAACCTTGCGGAATCCGCGTAAATGTAAATGATCGTCCTCCTAATGTGAACGTGAACAAATATCTGCTGTCCTTGTCCACTGGAATGCTGAAGAACGCGTTTTTCAAATCCACTACACTAAAATATTCTGCTGAAACAGGTATCATTGTCAATATTGTAGTGACATCTGGCACTAGAGGAAAGTGTGGATTTACTACCTTGTTTAATTCGCGCAAATCAATTATAAAACGGAATGGTACTTCATTGCCTCCTTTTTTATAAACTGGAAGAATCGGGCTGTTGCATGTACTGCCGGTAATTTCCTCGATTATCCCTAGTTTCACCAAATCTGTAACAATACTCTTGAATCCTTTCTCACCTTCAGCCGAAATTCTGTATTGGAGTATTCGCAGTAGGGTAACACCTTCTTTCAAAATGATCTTTACTGGCTCTATCTTTAAGCATACTACATCATTGTCATGCATTGCCCATATACAGGTTGGCACTTTAATTAGTTCCTCTGGTAAAGTTTCGGACATGAATTCTGACACAGGGGCATCATGTGGCCAAATCATTAGGAACACTCCGTCTGCCGTGCAATGTATAATGGAACCTAATTTTTTCAGCAAATTTAATCCTAACAAGTTCTTCCCACAATTTTCTGTTAAAAGGAAAGGACAATGTTCAGTAAATGGTCCTATTGTAACTGGGACTGGTTTGGACATTGGGTTTATGACTAGTGTACCTGTGAACCCGACGGAAACATTCTTTTGTCCTGACAGTGGTATATCTGGAACCAAGTGGTGGTCTATTGAACACTTCTGCACTCCTGTATCTACAAAAAAGCGGTGCTCCTCATTCCCGACTCTCATTTCTACGTAGGGTCCTCTCTGATTCACGGGAATAGACACTGGTTCCGACCCCTGTCCTGTGCTGTCCTATTGGGGAAATAACGCATTGTCCAATGTGTGATCATTGCTGTTACTGTAATACGTGTGTGGCTGTGTATCGAAAACGTTCCCACTCTTTCTCTATTTCCATACTGTTGGTTTTGCTGTCCCTGACTCTGGTTTGGGGCATTTTGGTTTTGGCCTTGGTTTTTGATTACCTCCGTTATTGTGATGCTGCTGCATACTATTCCTATTCGGTCCATTCGCTCCTTGGTGTCCTCTATGCTGTCTCCTCTGACCAGACCCATTTCTATTCTGCAGATGCGGACATTGCGCTCGCCAATGTCCTTCCTCCTTACAATACGCACACTGATTTGGTCCCACTGTTCCCCCATGCATATTCGAATTACTCCTTCCTTGTGCATTCCCTTGCCCTCTGTTATGTCCTACTACTTGCTGTAGTAGTACCTGCGTTTTCAATAGGCATGCTTTCAAGTCTGCCCCCATCTGTTTTAGCAACGATAATTCGTCCACCATTTCCTTCTGCCCCAGTGATGGAAACTGCTGCCGTTCATTATGTGACCCCTGCATTCCCTTCCGATGTCTCCCTATATCCCTGCCCCTGTACCCAGGTGTAGCAAACATTTCGGCATAATCATTATCTAATTCATCTTTAAGTTCAAAAAGTCCATATACATGTTCTCTCACCTCTTCATCCCTCTCCCTACAGCATGCTATTGCATTCAAATCTAACAATCGCTGCAGTGGTAATTTCCCAATTAACTGTTTCCATTTCTCCACCAAATATTCACCCATGCATTCCAACACTACGTGTCTTTCGTTGCTTCTTCAAAAGTCATACATCGAAGCCAATGCTGCCATCCCATCATTCCCGTCTCTATACATCTCTGCCTGTTGCTGCAATTCCACCTTCCTTTCTTTGCTGATCGCACTGCGAGTTACCCTTGTGCATCCCCGTTGGTCAGTCCCGCCTCTTGCCCCCGCGGTTTCAACTTCAACCCCGGGAGGAACGGACGGTACCGAGTCTGTGTCTGAGGTGGGATGTGCGGATGGGACAATGGGAAAAGGGAGTGTCTGTTGTGGGCTTGGTTGGCTAATAGGAAGAGCTATGTGCGCGGTCTGTGGTTGTGGGAGGGAATGAGCTACCGGAGGGAGAGCTTGGGCTACGGGCAGGGTTTGGGCAATAGCTACTGACGTGTCTGGCCCCACTTCTGATCTTGGGCCTTGTTTTTTATGGGTCAATATGTTTTCTATCAATTCATCTGCTATGTGTAATTCTCATTGTGGATATATCTTTTCTATTTTCAACTGGTCACTCCTACCTGCCCTTCTTAGACTCTCAGTCCACTCCTCCTCTTCTTTCTCTTCCGCTACTTCACCTTTCGATTTATGCCTGCGCGCATGCATCGCTCTGCTTTTAAATCGGAGCATTGCTTCCCTTCTCCAGTCTTTAATAGTCTCAAATGCTGCAGGACGCGCTTTCTTTCTTATCAACACCCTTTCCTATCTATTCTCACTATCTCAAAACTGCCATTAATCGGCCACTGATGGTCTTGTTGCTTTCTGGTTTGCCTATGCCAAGTCTCACAGAATATTATCGCACCCACTCCATACTTCACATACATCTCATATGCCGGCGTTCACACAGGTGGTACAATTTGGCCATCTTCCAAAGATTGTCTACCACAGCGGAAAAACCCAGCTAAGGTGGACAATACCCCAGGCATGTTTCAACCTTCCCCCTGGTTAATCAACCTTACCTAGAGCATTTGATTTTGCAAAGTCAACTATCAACCAATATCAGGATTACTTTGAATCGGGAATGACTCACCTGATAGATCAAGTCGTCTGTATACTGACGCACCAAATGACGTAGTATCTGCGTTTCTTGGCTTCCGCCTCGTTTCGGGACCCTCCCCTCTTTGTTCTCTAGCCAGGCATGTCGATCAGGGATCAGATGTGTGCAGATCTGCAAAGGAGTCTCTCATCACTTCTATAGGGTGCCCCGAACACCTCTTGATCCCGGCTCGATCGTCCCGTCCTCGCCGTTCTCCGCCTTACTCAATTACAACGTTATGCGATGGAACAAGTGGGGGAGGGTCCCTATTCGGGCGCCATCTTGAAAGGGGCCCCTAGGGGTCCCTAACGTCTATGGAAACAAGGCAAGTCACCACACACGATAGATACGCCAGACATAAGGTTGTATTCCCAAAGCTAGGGTTTATTGCAAAGCAAAAGTCTCAGTTGGCCAACTCAGTCTCACGCCCCGCGACGTGTATCTCTAGACCTCGAAGGACGCAAGAGAGCGAATTACGTACATCAGTTACATATATACAAAATGCATATCAAACAATCAGCTATGACATGTTTAACACCCCCCTTTTATTGGGTTTCTTTGAACTTGGTGTGATGATGGACATCTCCGACAACTATGACACCTTCAAACATCTATTCTAGTAACAATTTGCAATTTGTGTGTGCGGAGGCATCTTTCAGTTGTTGAATAGAACACAGCGCTTCTGTTCTTGAAAGCGAGCTACATACAGGGGGGAAGAGTTGCATTCCAGACCTTGCTATCTATTAGGTGCTATTTGTGTCCTGGGAGCCGACACGCTCTAGCGGGGCTCAGCAAAGGGGGGCCTTAAGAAAAGCATAATTCAAGCCTTTAGCTGTATTATTCGAATATATTCTACCATATAACGAGATTGGCTGACAGCTGTGAAATGATTAAATGCCCTGCAGCTCTGCTTCAAGGCTACATTCGGGAGGGAACCGGGCATTCTTCCTGGCGCTGCCTACGTTATGTTTCAACAAACTCTTGTTATCCTCACGGCCCTGCGGCCTTGTCCTTTTTACGTGCAGACAACAATGTTTTACAGTCGAGCAGTGTAAGCAGAAAATATACTGTGAAGCAATAGGAACAGAAAGCAATGAGCAATGGTTAGAAAACAAAATGGTGATTCTTGTTACATCAAAATGGCCGTTCATTGGCAAACTCGAAAACCTATATTCTGCCATATCGTGCATGAGACGGTTGGCCCACGGCCACCATAATACGTTTGTGGTCACAAAGTAGAGGTATCCATTTTTCTAGACTGACAATCCTAGGCCTCTGGTTCTTGGATCACACGTTTAGAGGTTCACATTATTTATTGAATGTTTTTAAGTTTGCAACCAGAGTGTGTGCTGGTCCTTCCTTTTGGGAAACTTTTTTTTTGTAAGTTCAAAATGTTACCTCGGTTTGTGAGTGTGAAACTATCTTTAGTAGATGCAGCTGGTCATGTTTTCACTGTTGTCCTATAGGAATGGCATGTGATAGCTGTACACTCACACTGTGTTGCAGGATATATATTAAGGACATCTTGTCATACATTTCTGTGTTGGATTATAGTGACTTGGTATGAAGCTGTATATAATAGAATGTACTTGTCTCTGACAAAGATTGAAGATGTACAGGATTATTTTTTTCTGTTCTAGGAACTTCTTGTCTTCCACAATACACCGCCACCATAAATGTCTGTTAAATCTGACACGTTGTTGCATTTAAATTCACTTTCTTCCAATACAGCTTTACATTGTTGTGGCATCAAAGGAATGATAACAGCTTTATTGTAAAGATTCCACTTTTGTCCTTTTTTCGGGGGATTGTGAATATCCAGGATTCTCAGGAAGGCATACTAAATTGGAAAGCTCAGAGAGGTATAGTGAATAGCATTCAGTAATAGAAAAAGATCACAGGCAAAACCTCAACACCATCTGTTGATAAAGTAGGATGATAAGCAAGACTGCCCAAATAGTTACTTTCACTCTCAAGAGGAAGGAAAGGTTAGGTACAGAAGCTCACTCATATATTTAATAAGCAATATTGTTCAGGAGGATGGTCAATTCCAAAGAATAATTGTTACCCAGAAAGTCCAACTTAATTGATAGAGCAAAGTTAGGGCCAGTAAGAAGAGCTGAAGGTACCTGTTTGGATTGAACCTTGGATATTGAGGATCCCCCCAGCACCCCACTTACAGGGAAACTCACTGGGGGATGGCCGGAGCGGCTGAACTAAGTGGCGGTGGGGCGCGGAAGCTCAGGGTGGCATTCCAAAGACAATTCGGTTTGTCATGGCAACTGGGGGATCCTAGACACTGCAGTCCACAGTGAACACAATGGGCACAATAGAACGTGATGCATGATGTCACACAGAGGTCATTTCCACTTGCTTTGTTCTTTTTGTGTGCTTCCGGGCTTTTAAAAAAGTGCATTGCAAAGGGTATTAAATTCACGTTGCCACGGACCTGTGCATCCTCCTGATTTGTACTTTATGGTCATAGGTAATTAGGTGTAGATTACAATTCGGCTTTCTAAAAAGCACCAGGGTCATTCACAGGAGTTCCATTTGATGCCAGAAGCTGCAAGTAAAAGGGTAAGAAACTGTTACTTGTGTCATGATTACATCTTTCTTGTATCTTTCAGTCTACTCTGCTTATATTGTCCCTTTGTCATTTATAGCTCCTGTTTTCCATGTCACCAGTTCCAGAAGGGGTGTGTCTAGTAGCACTCCTGCCCGGGGGCTCTAGTCACAAAACTGTTCCATTAGACTGTTGGGCTTGGTCCTTCAGGGAGAGGAAGGACAGCATACTAAGACTTCTGAGAGCTATGGTCTTTGCTAAGAGCAACCTGACAGTATCTAATCTCTGACATTGATCAGCCCTTTTAAGGGTGCAGAAGTACGAGGATGATACAGTGTTGGCATGTTTGTTGGCAAACACTTTAATTTATATATAATAGTAAAGAAAAGGAAAGCCTATCTTGCCATATTTCGACAAGGTGCTGTCCTACCTCAACTGAGAAAAATAAAGGATCTGTCAGGATATCCTATAAAGTAAAATGTCCACCGTGCTGTGTCAAAACCAATTTCTGTCCCTTACACTCTAGACTAAGGAAAAACACAGTGTCTTCTTGATCCAGAAGGAGGCGTCTTTCATTCTCTTTGCAAATTCTAATGTTCAGTTCTTGTTGAGAAAACAAAATGAGTAATTCTTTAACTTAAAAGTTCTTGATTCTCCTCCACATGTATACAAAAACACAACAAAATTAACAGGTAATTGCCTCCCCTCTTCTTTCCTCTCCCAGTCTCTTTTATTGACAAAAAAACACAGTTCCCAAGTATGAAAGGGGGACCTCTTCCCCTATTCTTTCACAAATGTAACATCATGTCTGGTTCACTATGTTGCAGACTTCACTGTAGGTCGTCTTCACAAAAGCACAGTTTCCAAGTATCAGGGTGGAGTCTCTTCCCCTATTTGTTTTCCACTTCGCAAATGTAGCTTTACATTTGGTTCCCTATCCTGAAAGACTTGACTATAGAATTTCGTTTTCCAGAAAATGTCTCTTCTTTTGGAAATGGGTCCTCAACCCCTTATCTTTACTCCCTGCAACTCTCTTTTTCTCTTATGTGGATCTCAGACTCCTCTGAGTTGTCTCAGGATCTCACTGACTTTCTACATAGCTTGCCTCTCTTTTGTGTGGGTCCAAGACCCCTTTATGTTATCACGAGACCTGCATGACTTAATCTGGACTCCAGCTCCTTGATTGTGTGCTTCTGTGGATGTGTATGGGTCCTTGACCCCTGTTTTCTGCTCTTGCGGGTCTTGCCCGACTTTGTATTAGTCACAGACCCTGGTGTGCTGCTCTTGCGGTTCTTCCCCGATTTCATATGGGTCCCAGACCCTAGTATGCTGCTCTTGTGGGGCTTCCCCATCTTCGTATGGGTCCCAGACCATCATGTACTGCTCTTGTGGGGCTTCCCCATCTTCGTATGGGTCCCAGACCTTGGTGTTCTGTTCTTGTGGGGCTTACCTGACTTTGTGTGGGTCCCAGACCCCTCTATTAGGTTTATCGCATGTTGTACCCCGGCCTGGGTCACTAACCTGCCAGGCATTGGTTTTCATGTGACTGTCTCTTAGTTTTTCCCAAGTATAGGTACGAGGGAGGTGAGGTTCTTCAGCCTTCCCCATCCACCTCCTTGGTTTTCTTCTATCTCCACCACCTGCTATGGTAACCCAAATACCTTTTGTGGTGTTACTGGTTTGCTCGAGTGGCTTTGACGAACTGCTTCTTCCTGCCGCGAGCTTCAACATGTCTTCCAGCAGTCTCTGCAAGTTCTGGTCCCTCTCGGTGTGTTTTTCTCAGGCTGACTGCACAGTCTGGCTTCCGCTCTTCCCCGGGCCTTCAATTCTCCAGCCTGTACAATGGTGAACACAGTGAGTGTTTGGTGAGGCTCTGTCAGCCTTTCCTGGCAAGCCTGCAGCAGGCTCTCAATACCACCAGGGCGGATCTGACAAGGTACACAGCCATTCATCCCTTTTAATTGCTGGGGCTAATTCTAGTTGAGTGTACCACATATGTTGGTTCCACCGTGGACTTTTGCCTCCTTGCTTGTTCTTCCTCATGGCAGTGGCTGTATGCACTGCCTAGAAACACATGTGTACAGGTGCGTTGTAAATGCCACATCATATCATATATCATATCATATATCACTCCATCTGGATAAGCCTCACTCTTCCTTGTCCCAGAATGATCTGTATGGATGCGGTCTTCTATTCTGCAGAGATCAGGGATACCTACACATGTGGGGGACTACAGAGGCCAGAATGGGGTTAGATGAAAGAGGGGACAGATATGGAGGTAGTGTATACCGCTTTCTCTCAAGATGATTGTCACTGGTACCATGGAGGGCTTCCTTCCCCATGTGATCCGTCCGCTGAGTAACACCCCCAGGGGGATTATCGGATAGTGGCCTCACCTCCCTGGCCTCATGTGAAGTGGCTTCCCAAATGGGAGCAGTGACAATGCCCTGGGTTTTGTCACACCTTATACACACTCTGTTACAATTTTTAGGGGAGACATGGTGTCACAAGAATGACACTGACACAAAATGTACAATTTGTAAAACCTTTATTAAAGTTTCTGGGTTTGGGAAAACTCCTATTCTGTCCAATACCTAAGATGGGAGTAGTCTCGACCATCAAATAATAAATAAATAGTCCTAGTGAATGCCGTCAAATCAAAAGGGCCTATGCTAACAAAAGCTAATGCCTGCCGTATCTCTTGTACAAAGTGTATAAAGAAGACATTTATCTAAAGGAAAAATTAGTGTTCAAAAGAATAAATGTGGCAGAATCAGCTCTCCTCCCCACGTTAGACCACACAGAGTAAAGGTGGTCCGCGTAGGCATGATGACACAATCTGGCTTGGGTTTCCAACACAAAACAATTCAAAATGTGGACCGAGGCCCACCTGGCCTTCCACGTTTAAGTCTCTCTTTCCAGCCTTTCCAACAATATTCAACGAATAGTTTATGCTGGTCCCCCTCTGTCGGGTTCAGACCTTTCACAACAAAGTTCACAAGGGTCCCCCATTGTCGGCTCAGACCTTTCACAGTAAAGTTCATGTGGGTACCCCTCTGTCGGGCTCAGACGTAGTACAACAAATTTCAACGATACTTGCAGGGGGATCTCTTCCCCTAACTTATTACACTTCGGGTCTCCCTCAATCGGGCTCAGACCATTTTTCAGATGTTGAAGACTTTCAAATGTGTGTAGCTTTCTTTACATAGTTAATCAAAGAAAGGTATCTTATGCATTTATAACAGTGGAGTAAGTCACTGTGTGCTGGCTCACTATATAGTAATAGCTTGGAGAAAGGAACATTCTACGTTGGGTGTATGTAATTGACACCCAGTACGTTGTCCTAACCGTGGCTCAATGCACAGTGGAGAGCCAACAACCTAGTCAGTAGAAGACACGTAATGGTACATCCTCATATATATTCTCAAATATGCAGGAGTTAAACCACTCTTTACTGGACACTTAGGCCCTGATTCACAGAGAATTTTCCAATGAGGTTATTCCATTATAAAACACGTCTGTGAATTAGGCCCTTAGTCTGTATATAGAAAAAAAATCACATATTTAATTGAATAACAAAAGTAACAATTTCTGCATACATACAATACAAATAGACAATAATGTGTCAAAAAGCCTAAAGTTGGAATCAAAAGAAGAACAGGTAAAGGAAAAGGAAGATAAAAAAATTCAAAGCAAATATAACTAATATTTTAAAAAAAGCCTTTGTTTTGGGCAAATGAACAAAACAAATTGCAGGGCCAGGACTGCATAAGTCAAACAATACATTACAGTCTATAAATGGTTAGTCTCTCATGGAGTATATATCAAGCTATTGTATGACCTTAATGAATTAACCTATTGGTTCAAACTAGTTGAACCCCAAAAGGGAAACATTTGTAATGAAAATTATTTTCTTGTCATTTTGCTGGAGAGTTAGAATCAATGTATAGTGATTCTACTTGAGGTTAGAATCTGCTAGGGCTCTATATGTAGTGCCGGTGTGATTCATACAAGGCACAACACTTGTGCGTGACTGGATATTGATGCAGGAGTGGACTATGTTTTGGCGGGATGCTGGAATGTCCGCCTTCCTCAGATCCAAAAGCTTGCATGGAATTGGAGGGTCCCCTGAGGAGAAGAAGAGAAAAGGAAGAAAATGAAAGCTAGTACAATTCACAGGTATATATACCGGAAAACATATGGGTGGGTTGGTTCATCCACATAGCAGGGATAATAGACCGCAGAGCCATAGTAGAAAATAGAAAGTGCCAAAGTGAGGCATGCAGAGGGGTTAAAAGAAATCTCACTGTCTAATCCCGGCATTAGTCTCAGGGGGTACACTTGAAGATCGAACAGGATTGGGCATAAGAACTTAAAATTCTGATGTTGCTGAAATGAATCCAATAGGTGTGAGACTATTGCGCTCTCCAGATTGGCGGCTGGAGTGCAGTGGGTTAAGACTTCAAAGAAGTACAATTGTTGCTATCACAGCTGGAGAAAAGAAAATATATTATTAGAGAGGCTGCATGTGGTTGGCAAAGCTAGAAACATACTCTGCCAGTGGACTGCATGGTGAGTAATGCAGTTAGACCTACCTCTGGTGGGCGGCTTTACTGTGAATAGGAGAGAAGTCATAGTGCTGTAGCTGGCAGCATGTTATTCATGTGCCTAGTCCAACAGCATACAGAAAGGCATTTGTCGTATTGTGTGGCAAAAAGCTGGACGGACTAACAGGACCCAACTGTGGTTTGCTCGATTTCAATCTTTAGAAAAAATCATAAAGAAAGTATTGAAAAAGGCTGGTGAATGGTGAGCCACGAGGGCTGTAAAAAAGTGAAGTAATACAGCTAGATGTACAGTGGCTTACCTCCGGTTAGAGCCGCAATAGCGTGTCTCAGCTGTTTTCTCTGTTGTGCAGTGTCTACCCGAAGTAAGCAGTAGTTGCCAAGGAAACAGAGGATGACAACAAAGGCCATACATAAAAGGTGTGCCAACTAGCTGGAGCGGTCACCTGAGGAACTGCATGGTTGAAAGCTAATGCAAGCAATCCAAGTCTATGAAGCAAGATATTGTGTGTCCAGCAGTTTAAAGTCAGAATGCTGGCTGAAAGAAACTGCTGTGCAAAAACATAGGTCAGCAGGGTCGCTTTTTCATTATGTTGAGAGCCAAATGTGCGGTGGAGGGTATTCTCAGAGTGCTAAGATAACAGAAATCTATCTAAATAGAGATCATATGCGCAATAGAAAAGTGTTAACAAGGCACTGTAATTGAAAAAAAATGTTAACGGAAGCTGTCTGTTTGAAGGCAAGCAAAGTGTGTACACAGAACAGTAGTTATAATTGCAACAATGGAGCAGGTAGAATGGTAATGGATAATAGAATGCATTAGTAAAATAATGGTATCTCTTCATTGAGCCCTTTTAGTTTATTCAGGGTTTGTAGACGATGTATCCATCTTGCTTCCTTGTTGGATAGTATTTGTTGTGGGTTAGGACTGTTTTTAACTATGTCATGTATCCACCATTTGATGTCATCTGGTGAATGTTGCAACTCGATGAAGTGGCTTACCATGGGTGCTGAGTGATTATTACACCTGATTATGGAGCAGTGTTTATTGATTCTAATGTGAATTGGCCCTATGGTCTGCCCTATGTATCGAAGCCTGCACTGACATTCAATACAGTATACAACATTACTGGTTTTGCAGTTGGACATAAATCTAATGTCCCATTTCTTGTCTTCAATTTAAAAATGGGCCGTTTTCTTAGTGAATTTACAGGCCCGGCAGTTGCTGCATGGGAAATGGCCCACGAGGGGCCAAAGAACCTGGTGGCTGGTGTTCTGCCTTCGTTGACTAGATGTGGAATGTACCAGTTGGTCTTTCAAGTTCCTTGACCTTTTGAATGCAAAAAGTGGTTTTCCTATATCCGGAAGGCAGGTGGAGATCATTGGGCAATATGTTAGCAGCATTTTTTTTAACTGCAAAGGATTGTGTGCTGTAAGTGGTGACACAGGTGATCCTACCTTGTTTCCAGCCTTTGGTTTTCGGCTCCTTAAGGCTCTCCCTTGGTGTAAATAAAGCTTTTCAGTGCATGCAATACCAGTTTTTTTGGGTATGCACTATCTCTCGAATCACTTGCTAACTTGTTTGCATGCCGACAGTATTCTGAAATTGCTGTACAATTGTGCATCAGCCTAAGAAATTGGCTGAATGGTAAATTCTCTTTAAGTGATGTGAGATGGAAGCTGGAGAAATGCAAATTCTGTCAGTAGTTTTCTTGTATAGCGTGCAGGTAAGGTGTCCAAGTTCTGCTTTGATCTGTAGATCCAAAAAATTAATAGATGCATTATTGTACTCCACGGTAAACTCAATGGTAGGATGCTGGTTATTAAGGTATAGAAGGAAGTATTTTAGAGAATCCAGATTTCCTTGCCAGGTGAAGATAACATCATCTATATATTTGAACCACTTTTTAGTTTGTGGTATAAAGCCGTTATTATCTGAGAGGACAAATTGCTCTTCAAAGGTGGCCATGAACAGGATGGGCAGGCTGGGTGCAAATGCAGCACCCATAGCCATGCCCCTGATCTAAAGATAGAACTGCGTACATAAAAAAGTTATTTTGTAAAGCAATAGTCATCAGTTCCAGAATGAAACCCACTGGGACTCTTTTTTGAGTTGCATGGTGTGTCATAAAACTATGTGCAATCTCAATTGCTTCCTCTTGGGGTAGATTAGTGTAGAGCGATTTTATGTCCATGGTCACTAGCAACTCCTTTTCTTCATCGAAACTCTCACCTTCAAAGATATTGATTGTAGTGGTTGTGTCTTTTAAAAAGGTTTGTGTCTTTTAAAAAGGTAGTTGTTTTTTGACTGATAGGTTGAAGGAATAAGTCTATGAATGTACACAGCGGTTCTAGTAGAGAGCCACATCCCAAAACTATAGGTCTTCCGGGTGGGCTCGTCGGGTGTTCATGAATTTGGGAAGGGCATAAAAGGAGGGGATCCTTTTGTCTGAGTTGTTCACGTATTCTACTTCCTCGTGTGTAATCCAGGATCGGTCCACTGCAAACTGTGTGACTTCACAGATGTCTTCCTGGATTTCCATTGCAAGATTCTTCTGTAAGGGTAAGTAGCTTTGTGAGTCGTCCAGTAAATCCATCACCATTCTATTGTATTGTGTTAGGGAGAAGACCGCAATCCCTCCCCCCTTGTCAGCTGGTTTAATGATCAATCACAAGTCTGATGACAATTCATCCAGCGCCTTTCCAGACGTCGGCAGGACCACTTTGACTCAAAGTTTAATGTCCAGCTTTTCACTCTCTCCTTCTCTCGGGGTTAATTTTGCTGACTTTGCAGTTCATTCATTTTATTGTTACAAACAATGCACCTTTCATGGAGACTTTCAAATGGGCTATTTCCTTTCATTGAAACCACTCCGTTACTCAGTATCACTGATTTCACAGCTGTCCTTGCTTGAAAAGTTAATTCAAAGGTCTGCCTTTCTTTGTGTCTCATCCACATGCGTGCAGCCTTCACTTGCAATATAATGCTGCCACTTCAATCTTTCTTTTACACACACCGGTCTCTCAGGTCACTTACCAACTCACCAGCTTTGTGCGTTTCTTTCTTGTTTTTTTGATTTCCAATTCATGAGTCAAGGTTAGCACCACAGGCTTGGCCTCACCTCCCCAGCTCTACCGTTCACCCAAAAGGGTCGCTGGCGTCCCCGAAACACAACTCCTGTTTTTTTTTTTACCCGCTGCTCTCCTCTCTTGATCCATCGCTCTGTTCCAGTAGGTTTGCCTTCACCTCAGAAGTTCTGCTCATACTCGTGCTCTACCTTGCTCAGAGTGTGTCTCTAGGTTCTGCCTTTTATCTGTGTAATGAGAGCTAATTGGTGTATGCACTTAAAGTCAAGAGCCTGACTTTGCCTGACCCGATTAGCGGGACATGTCCAGTACGATGTGGAAGAGTTAGTCTTGTTACTCTCAGTCACCCTCTTCCTCTGCCCAGTGTTTGTGCAGAAAAGGGGGGATGCTGGGAGCTCGGAGAATCCTAAAAAATAGGATGGGTTAGGTGAACCAAAAAGGGGGGAATACCGCGTCTCACCATCGGCTGCCCCACCCCCATGCCCTGGATACAATTGTTTCAGATAGGGTTGAGACTTGTTGCTGATTCGGTGCTGGACTCATGTTGCCATAGAATAAGTAGATTGCATTTCTTATCTCGTTCGGGTGTTAGTTTAATTGCCAGGTTTATAGTTGGTTCCTGAAGCACAGATGTCCTTCCTCTGTGTGCAGGTGTTTGGGTACAGAGTTCCAGAGTTTGCTTGCTAGGATGGAGAAGGATGATACTACATGCTATTACTGGTTGACGTTTGGCATTGTCCCTAGGGTATTATTACTGGTACAATGTGTTCTCACTGATACATAGTGAGTGAATTTCCTTGAAAGGAGTGGTGGACGAGGCATACGATTTTTAAGTGAATTATCTTTTTTATATTGAGCCATTCAATAAAATGTCATGCCGGGTGATATGTTGAATCTTTTCAGCAATAAGAGCAATCTGTGTGCCACATTTTGGACTTTTTGTTGTTTGCTGGGTAGATATTCAGGAGTCCAAGTTAAAGGCTTTTGCCGTAGTCCACTCCTGATAATGTCAGAGAGATATTTTCCATTGTACTGTGTGTGCCAATGAGGGAGGGTATGATTTATCATATGGCATGTAGTTGGAAGACACAACTCCTTACAATGGTTTTAACCTGTGATTTTAGTGTAAGATTGCCTTCCATTGTGATTACAATGTTCCTCACATTTCAAGTTAGCAATGAGAAGAAACACATTACATCCAACAAAAGGATTGATGGGGGTTTGTCAAAGGCCATACCGTCAGCTTTAGTTTTGTTGAGCTTAAGTCTGTTTGAAATCATCAAAGAGTCCACTAGTTCAAGGTATGTGCTGAGGTGTGATGTGTTCGGTGTTGTGGTATATGTAAGTTTGTAACCAACAAATGTGTCATCTGCATAGTTAAAGCATATACAGATCGAGTTGAGTAGATAATAACTTTCAGTTGCAGGTTCATGGCAAGGGCATTTATATGTTGAATCATCAGATGGTGAGGCCATAACGGAAAAGGGTTCATGTGTGTTGTTTCCTTTGTCTCTGCCAGTCAGAGGTAATCCAAGGAAAGCAAATCTCCTTTACTTCAGCAACCTCCAGTCTTTTGGTGCAATTTCATGTGGGATGGTGTCCGAAATGTCCAATAAGGCGAGTGCATGGGGATGTCAGTGTCTGCTTTGTTCTTTAGGATGTCCCATATTGTGCACATAGTTGATTATGTTTACTTTGTTGTCCTTAATCCATGTTGTGATTGGTGGGGGAGGTTGTTATGTTTTATGTGTTTCTCTTTCTGTTTGTAGATGCATTTCACACAGTTTTTTAAATAAATGAGTCTGACTATTGTGATAAATCACAGGTATGTGTCCCTTCTCCCCAAATGGGAGCCCCACACCCTTGTGAAGCTATGGAGGCGAAACTGTTCTGCAAAAACCTCCCTAGGGCTATAGGCAAGTGGGACCTCACCAGGAGAGACTCCCCCTTTGTGGACAATGACTCCCTTTCTCAGGGGGAACTCCTTAGAGGCAAACTCGGGTCGAGTGGAACCCTGAGATAATAGACTGCCAACCTGAAAGAAACAAGGAAAGAGAAACAGTTAGAGAGATGCTAGACACCAATAAGGGACAAAAGGAAACCCGTCCTGATCTTGTGAAGAACCCAGTGATATTGGCCCTCATCACGGAAGGTAAAGGGGATAACGGGAGACCCAGGGAACAAGAGTAAAGATACAATAAGAGTGAATGGAAATCATTTCCAGAATACTGACACTCGTCACAGTCTAGAGAGTAAAGACATAATATGAGTGAATGAGAATCAATAACAGAACACTCATACTTCTTTAAGAAGAGTGAATGAGAATCATTGCCGGAATGCTTTTGCTCGTCACAGTCAAGAGAGTAAAGATAGGAGACAATTGAATGAGAAGAGAGTAAGAATATAATAAGAGTAAATGAGAATCTTTACTAGAAGGCTCATACATGTCACAGCTAAGAGAAAAAAGACATAATAAGAGTGAATGAGAATCATTATTTGAATGTTTCATCCGTGCCATTATCAATGGAAAGAAAACTTAACAAGAAAAACTGCTAATTACTATTGAAAAGCTCTTAATCATCACAGTCCTAGGACAGGACACACAATTAGAAAAGCAATCCTGCAAAGCTTATATTCATCTCAGTCTAGAGGGAGAAGGAAAATATAATACATGTACTCAAAAGAAATCTGCAAGACAAAGGTATTGGAAATTATCCAACTGATTGTTAAGCATATCCAGAGGGTCCAAGGGACAGAGAAGATTCAGCCCTCACAGAGGAATTGAACAAGGATTAAAACCTTGTAACAAAATCTCAGGATGAAAGGGTCAAGGAAAATGAACCGTTCAGAAATACAAGAAATGTATAGACAACCCAGGGAAAGAGAGACAGATAAATCATTATAAGGAAACTCAGGAGAAGAAACCTAAAGTCAAGGACACAGTGAATGAACTTTGTGAACCGGCAAAAGTGATTACTAGAGACTATCTAAAGATCATCTGTTGAAGAGTGCCCAAGAGACAAGTCAAGAAACCGCAGGAGAAGAAAGGCCAGCTCCTGTCTTTAAGTTGTTAATAGTAATCGTAGGGCCATATAGTTTAGAGTTGGACAGTGGACGGTTCTTAATTTTAGATGTTCACTGATGACTGACAAGCACCTTACTTAGTTTTGTTAGGTAAGGAAGCCTTGTTAAATAGGGAAAGATAAGCCTTTTCTATATTTCATTAATAAAACCATGTGCAGAATATCTGCTTTGAGTCCTTGTCCTTCATCTGACCTACCACATTGTGCAACAATTAAGCAGACAGTGTGGCCAAATCTGTCTGTGTAACAGAAATTGTGCTAGGAAACTCAATAAAATGGAGTAAGATAGAACTCTGACAGTGCAGCAATAGGTTTAGCATTATAGAAATAAATCTGCATATGCAAGAATGAATCAAATGGCATGAAAATCAAACACCTGCGTATGCATGCATAGATCTGTGGTCTGGAAAATAATAGGTCTATGCAACAGTGAATCTGCCTATACAACTAATGGTATGAAGAGACTGGACTGACTGTGTAAAACATGCATTAATATGTCTAGTGGAGCGAGGCAGTCAATTTGGATAAACAACAATATGTTTAGCTTTTCAAAATTAAGCTGACAATACACAACAATCTCAGGCCTTTGTAGTAAATTCATTAAGTGACGTGAAATGATAGTGGATATGTAATAGTAGCACTATGATTTGCAACACAAACACATTGGCTATGCAGGAATAAATATGGATATGCAAAAATAAATCTCACTGTGGAACATTAAAAACATATTAATCACTATTTCTGATTGTGTGCATATGTGATCAACTAGCTTTGCTAATTCCAGGGAGGTTTTTTTATACTTCACCAAGACTGCATTCATCCATGGTAACAATTCCCCTATCAATTCCCACCGCTTTCACCTTGCCTTCATTATCATCCTTTAAACCTCGCTGCTGCCCTTAACACAGTGGATGATTGTTCCTTCCTTCAAACTCCCCCGTGGTTAGCTTCAGGGACACTGTACTTCACTGGGTGCATTTTAATCTCTCTGACAAGTCCTTCTCCATCTCTTGGGGCTTCATCAGCTTCTTCCTGATCCTTCCCCATGGGTATTATTCAAGGATCAGTCCTAGGCCCACTTCTATTCACTCTACACACCTCCTCCTTCTGCAAAAACACTTCCACCTTTACTTTAAATATGACATATTTTCTGATGATACTAAGACTTTCGTTGCCTCTTCACCACTGCAATCTCTGAACATGTAACGTACTGCCTAACCAACTTCTTGAACCTGGATATCGCTACACTGCCTCTTGATAAATTCTTCAACGGCGGAAGTCCTCTTTCTTCCTTCCTGACAGCAACAACAACCCCACTCTCCACTCCCCATCTTTCCCCCTTACCTCCTAAGTCCCTCATTCATAGCTCACATCACTGAGATTCTCTTTCATAATTACCTGAAACTCTGCAAGTTCACAATGACCAGTGTGAACAAAGCCAGGAGTAGCCTCCTAAACTGTGGGCACATCCCTCACTCATCACACACCTAAAATATGTATCCTTATGCTTATGCTCTCCAAACTGGACTATTGAGTAAGCCTTCTTATTGGTCTACCATTCTACTGTCTTCATCCCCTTGAAAAACTCCTGGACTTCTCTACTTACCGTCCGTATGCTGTATCCCTCTCCAAGCAAAACCATTCTCTCTTTACATTTCTGCTTTGTGTTTATAAATCCATTCATGGTGTTGCCCCCACTAGCTAGCTTAAAGCATCTCACTGTACTCTCCCTCGCAAACCCTCCAGTACTCATCCCCCACGCCAGTGTTGCCTCTTTAATGTCTCCTTTTCCCTATTTGCCCTCTACACTGGAATGCTCAGAATTATCTCCCCAGACATCAGAGCCCTCTCCTGAGTGGACCTCAAATCTCAGTTCAAATCCTGCATACCAGCAACAGACGGAGGCTCCTTTCACCTACCCAACTAACAAAACTGTAGAGAAGGAGTCAAGTACCCCCACCTCAATCACCTCACTCATATTGCCTATATGTTGGGAGCCAGAGTATGAGACAGGTACAGAGCCATTGGAACGGTATAAACGCATTTCGCCGAACGAAATTTCATCGTGGGACATTTCATCGCCAAAACACTCATCGCCAAAAACCCTTTTTGGGGGGTGTTTTGTAGGGGTTGGGGTATGATTATTAAAGTAGGGGGTGGTCTGGGGGGGGAACCTCCCCATAAAAAACAGGGTTTTTGACGATGAGTGTTCTGGCGATGAAATGTCCCACGATGAAATTTTGTTCGGCGAAATAACGTAGAACCATTGGAACTACCGATACCAAGGAGAATTATTATTGTTTTTTTTTTATTGTATGTGGTTAAAATTAACCTTTTACAATCATACCTAAGTCACATTTCCATACTTCACATATACCAAAAAACAATCATTAATCAATTAAGTTAAAATTGAGCAAACCATACAATAAGAACATGTATAAAACATATAAATCACATTTCCAAACAATAGAGGTAAAGCTTTCCTATGGCAAACTACACCTTATTATATGCAAGAACACCAAATAGAAGATCCCTCTTTTATCAGATTTCTTTCCCCGTTCTCCTCTAAACTAAGTCACACTGATCAGACTGGGCTGAAATATGCTAAATTAATTGCAAATCTAAAAGGACAATAATCCATGAGCACTGCTTGATGCATTTCACACTCTCAAGTGCTTGATCACAGAGTAAACACTGTCGGACGAAAGAGGTGAATACATACACATTTGTCCTTCCTCCATTTGTATTAACAGGTGCAATGCAATATAAACATTGGAGGCATACAAATATTGGAATGAGTTACATTGACACAGTTACCATTCACGTACATGATGAAATGGTACACGTGATACTGAAACATGATTTCAATACAGACTGGTGCCTATCACATATTGCACTTTGAGACCTTGTTATATATATAGTCTTGTAAATTGTCACTGGCCTGGAGTGATTGCCATAGAATGTGATGTATGATGCAGCCAGGAGAATGTTGAGTAATCAGTGTATGAATGTTCTGAGTGAGTCAGTTGGGGGCCTGAGCTGGAGTGAGTGGATGGCCGGTGGGTGTTCTCCTTCATGTGTACTGTACTACCTATCCCTGTCCTTGTCCTGTCATCCAGACTACTGTAAATACCTGAGAGTAACTGGAACTGTACATTTTTTCTTTATTTTGATTTTTTTTTTCTTAATGAATATGGAAAAGCCACCATGGACTTATGCAACACTTATCAATATAAATGAAAAAACGAATTTAATTTTTTTTTAAGCACAAAGTAATAATAATATTTTATTTATTTTCTCAAATTTCCACCATCATCAAGAAATGTTTATATACTGAATAATGTATGTTATGGTTATGGTGTTAAGGGTCTGAAATACCCTTTGGAGAGTTGTTGAACAAAAGATTAGTTACATTGGATACCCTGCAATTGACTTTGGGCCATTGTCTTGCTCAGTTTGTGTGATGTTGTGGCCCACTGTTATGGTTATGGTGTTAAGGGTCTGATTTACCCTTTGGAGAGTTGTTGAACAAAACATTAGTTACATTGGTTACCCTGCAATTGACTTTGGGCCATTGTCTTGCTCAGTTTGTGTGATGTTGTGGCCCACTGTTATGTGTTCCATCCCGGCCATGACACACGTGTTGTAGTTCATGGTCGCGGTGCAGGGTATTCCTGTTAATGTGTACTAATCAAATAGTCTTGGAGATATTTGAAGGCAGGTGAGAATTTTAAAATTCCACCAGAGCCACAAAGAAAAATGTGGCGGTATGTATACTCTTTTTTGAGGTATATGTTATATGCGTACGCTCTAATGTGAGATGCTTAAGTGGCCAACCGACTGCATAAGGGTTGCGTCATGAAAGAGTTTGGGCAGCTGACTGAATAAGGGTTGCACCATAAAGAGTTTGGCCAACTGACTGAACAAGGTTTGTGCCTAAAAAAAAAAAAAGAATTTTTTTTTTATTGCCGGCAAATGTACATTCTGTATATATAGTGCGCACTTTTGCATTAGTTACTGTTAAGCATTCACCATTGTTCCTTTAGCAATAGTTTTAAGCTTAAGACCTCCGGTGCTGCCAGGAGCACCTCATCGGTTACATGTAGTTCATCTGTGTGAGATTCTGGTTGTGTTTAGATTTATGAGTGGGCGAGTGATGTGTATTTGGCTGACCTTCCACCACCCCGAATGAAAGGATGATGTTTGTGTGTATGAACCTGATATGAAAGGGAGATGTCACGCGTGGGTACATCCGGTATGAAAGGGAGATGTTATGTTATGGTTGAATCTGGTATGAAAGGGAGATGTTATATATATAGTCTTGTAAATTGTCACTGGCCTGGAGTGATTGCCATAGAATGTGATGTATGATGCAGCCAGGAGAATGTTGAGTAATCAGTGTATGAATGTTCTGAGTGAGTCAGTTGGGGGCCTGAGCTGGAGTGAGTGGATGGCCGGTGGGTGTTCTCCTTCATGTGTACTGTACTACCTATCCCTGTCCTTGTCCTGTCATCCAGACTACTGTAAATACCTCAGAGTAACTGGAACTGTACATATTGTACCAATAAAGCATACCTGGACCAACATCAGTCTCCACAGCTGGTCTGTGTGTCCCTTGTGACTAATAAGAGACTTTATTACAGACCTAAGAATAAATATGACTTGTTTAAACAATAATATGCAGACGTGTACAATACATAAAAGTTGCCAAGCAGATCTAAAGTTGATACATTAACGGAACGCGGGCAATAGTAAAGTGCAAATGCGTGCGCGCTCCACAAATAGTAAACATCATAGTGGACTGGCAGGCAATGACCACCGCGAAGCAATGCATGCGGGACCCGTGTGAAACACACAACTGCAGCCCACAGTGTGCAAAATAGACGATCGCTTAATTGCAGGCCCAAGTATACGAACAGATGGCATGTACTGGCACTGAAATGACAATGTCACACTAATCTGGAACTACAATAAGGGCACAGTACCCATCATGAGGTGCAAGTACAATACGCAACTCTGAACGAGTGAACATTCTACATGGTTATGCTGAAATATGAATGCCAATGTCAGCCTAATCTAAGAACACAGTCGAAAAACAGACAGTCATAAAGTGCAAGTGCATGAAGCGGCGATGAACATCATTGCATTCAGATTAATTAGCAGCATAAAGAACTGTTAGATAGAGACGTGCTGATGCAGCTCTAAAATGATCAACGAACATTATGGCACATATGGCAACACCAAAAATAATACTTACAAAACACTGCAAAGGTTTTAGGAAGCATGTGCAGCACAAAGGACAGAAAAAAAACTCCATGAAGTGCAAGTGCAAATGGTAACAAGCCCAGATAATGGTTGTTCTGACACTGGAATTACTATGTCAGCTTAATCTCGGAACACAGTTGAGACACACAGACAATTATAAAGTACAAGTGCATGAAGTAGCAATGCACGTCAATGCATTCAGGTAAATTAGCAGCAGAAAAAACTGTCAGATACAAAATTGCTAATGCAGTCCTGTAGGTGTACCAAAAAGTGAAAGTGCATGCAGATGAACATCGAAAATGATGACACATGTGACAACAACAAGGATAATCCCAAGGAAACACTGCTAAGATCATAAAAAGCATGCGCAGCACAAAGGGTAGACAATGCACCCCATAAAGTGCAAGTGAAAATGGTGACAAGCACAGATAATGCCAACACAGGATAACACCTCCCCCCACAGAGAATGCTCTGTGTAGGGCAGATATGTTACTCACACAAATTGAGTATAAGAATACTGGCTGCACAAGACAATAAAGTATCAGTGCAGACCACAGAGCAGAAATAAACGCCACAAAGTGCAAGTGCAAAGGCAGCAGAGGCATGTAAAGTGCTAAATGGCAAGAAGGTGTGAGTGCAGCACACACTTTCATTGACTCATATGCAACAAAATCGAAAAATGTCTGGCTAGCATATGCAAATCTTAATACTAGCAAGAAAAAAGGAGAGGTACCACAACCCTAAAACAACACAGTGGTGTAAATATTTTAAGACAAACAACAGTAACATGATAATAGGACTAATATTTTGCACATATATAAAAATAAAAATATATAGACACTGGAAGAATAACAAGCAAACACATTATGATATGAACCAAGATGATTAAACACCTCTAAAGTTATATATTTCCTCATCAATATTGTGGCCATGGAGAACTTTGGTATATAAAGCCAGAATAAATTTGGTCTCAAGTTGGTGAGGTTTCAAAGTTCTATCCACACCTCAAGGATGAAATAGCACATGATGAGCACAAAAATGTTTTAACAACTGAACATTACTGGCATGATTCTCTTTAAAATGTTTGGCCATAGGGTATGATGGATCCACTGTTCTTATAGCCCTCATATGCTGGATATCCTCATCTTGAGCTTGCAAGTGGTACAACCCATGTACCACTTGTTTCATGGACAGTTTAGAACATAAACAAAAAAGATGTTATCAAATGTGATGAGCTGTAATGTGAAGGTATAGCTGATACTGGATGCACATATGTTCTCAGAAGAGTCTCATAGGGGCAGACTTTGCATTTGTGACACTTGATGAATGACTTGGGACATTGAGAAAGATACACACTATGAGCAGCCGCCATGCTATTTGGTGCAAGAAAACTGAAAGCCAATTTTTCTCTGAGTGAAGGGGACCATCTGAAGGTGAGACAAGGCCGAGATGACAGCAATGGAAATAAGTCTTTGTCCATATATACATTACACGGCCCGCGGTAGTGGCCGTTTAGTTATGGTTAAGTTGCTCATCTCATAGGAAGAGCACTTTTTGGGTGGCTTATACCTTCACTCTCCCTGGACAAATCCCCACCAACCTCTGAAAAAAGAGTATATGGCCTGCTCTGAATTTCTTTGTAAAGTTTAGTGAGGTTTTGCCAAGGGGGGGGGGCAAAGTTACGGGGGGTCCCATTTTTTTTCCATAGACTGAATGGAGAAAAACTTTGCTCACGCCTACAGCCCAAATTGCTGGATGGATTTTCCCCGAATTTGCGGCAGGAGCGGCGGCTTGGTACCCAAAAGCGTGCTTTTTAAAATTTGGTGGAAATCGTCCAGTAGTTAATTTGTAAATGACCAAAAAGTAGGTCCAAAATAATTAGTGATATGTGGGTTCGGTCCACAGATCAATTTCCCTGTTTAGTTCACGGGTAGGGCTCCGATTGGCTTAGAAGACAACGTGGTGTCCGCAGACATCGGACGTGCCCACTTATTGGATGGTGAAATCTTGAATTCACAGACAGCGGCCGGTGTCCGCGGACTTCGCAGTAAAAACATATTAAAAAACACAACATTGCACTTGTCAAAGTTATCAAATAATCTCTGGGGAGGTGAGAGGTGATGAGTATGGGATGGGATATGATTGCAGCATGCACCATAGAAGTACAATATTTATAATCTTGTAATTTTGCTACCTTATGCAAGTTTTGAGTAATGTTAAACACGTAATAACTAGCTAACAATTCAAGACTTACTACACTTGTGCTACTACAAACAATACATATGAAGAACCACAATGTATACAAATCAAAGGCACATAGAGGGAAACTAAAGTAAGGAAGAAAGAACCAGCATCATCAGCAAATGTTAATAACATTAAAGTTTGTCTTCATGTATCCAAATTAATTGTGTGTTTGAGGCCTGCTTACTTCCCCATGCATGTACACAATTAGCTGAGACTAAACCCTAAGGAACGTACTTTAAGAACATATGCCAAGGTAAATGTCTAGATATATAGCACCTTTTCCATTTTTAATATTCGGACTGTCAGTGAACAAAACCACCTGGCCTGTATATATGTCAGTGAACAAACACAAGTGACCCAGATATGTGATGTCATCAGTGATGTCATCAATGACATTTGTGATGTTATCTTTGATGTCCTGGGTGTTAGTCTTAGCTTGCCATAAACGGCGAATTTCTCAGGTTTTTCGGTTTTATTTGTAATCATAATGTCTCTTTAACAAAGTTTCTTTCAATGAATATATATATATATTCAGGGAAAAAACTTTGTTAAAGGGACGTTATGGTTCAAAGTAAAACCGAAAAACCCCTGAAATTCGGCAGTTATGGTAAGATAAGCAACCATAACTCACGCCACTGTGCACTGCTAACACTAACACCCAGGACATCAAAGATGACATCACAAATGTCATTGATGACATCATTGATGACATTACATGTCTGGCTCTCCCTTTTTTCCCTTTACTGACATATCTAGGCCACATAGTTTTCTTCAGTAACAGTCAGGAAGTAAAAATTGAAAAGGTACTATATTTGTAGACTTAGGGTCAAGTCACATCATATGAGACATATACATAGCGGAAGACACAGGCGTGAAAGAGAGCAATCCTTTCTGTGCATGAAGATAATCATTAGGGTTATCAGCACTTTCTCATAGTTTTATTTTTATTACTCTACCTTCCCTATATATGCTCATATTTGTATACATTATACTCACTCTCCTTTCCTTTGGGTGCAGTCACATCATATGATACACATACATATGGTAAGTAGCAGCTTTGAAACAGAGCAATAGTTTTTCTGCATAAAGACAATCAGTTAGGTTATGAACTCTTTCTGCTACTACTTCTGCTTTTTTGTTTACTTCACTGTCCCTGTATATACTCATATGTGTATGTGTTGTTGTCTCTTTGTGTTTTGTCTGTAATAATTATGTATTAAGTGGGTTTTATTATCTTCTTACTACATGTTTCACAGTACGCAAAACTCTAATAAGAAAGCAGTTATCATTTCACTATTCAACATGGCAAGATTATGAATATGGCACCTTCACCATGCATGCTGCACACACTGCCTATGTTTCTGCATGAGAAGCTTAGTATACTGGATAGAACTTCATAATAGAATGCTATTTATATCAGTGCATTGCTTAATGCACTAATTAGCTCATGATATTTAACCCAATGGTCCTTGACAGTTTTTGGTCAGCATTATAAGAATCCCATGTACAGAGTTTTCATGAAAAGTAAATGCACATGTGATGTCATCAGTGATGTCATCAATGACATTTGTGATGTTATCTTTGATGTCCTGGGTGTTAGTGTTAGCAGTGCACGGTGGCACGAGTTATGGTTGCTTATCTTACCATAACTGCCGAATTTCAGGGGTTTTTCGGTTTGACTTTGAACCATAACGTCCCTTTAAGAAAGTATTTTCACTGAATTTCATAGGTTTTTAGTAGCGCAACTTAACGTCCCTTTAACACAGTTTTTTTACTGAATTTCATAGGTTTTTAGTATTAAAACTTAACCACAAGGTCCCTTTAACAAAGTTTTTTTACTGAATTTCATAGGTTTTTAGTAGCACAACTTAACCATAATATCCCTGACTTTAAATACATGTAACATAGAACATACTGAACCCCTAGCTAGTGATTTTGATGTCCGCAGACTACTGCCATGTCCGCGGACATATCGAAAATCTGAGCATGGTGAATGTAAATTTAAATGGTGTGCCCCATTTCCCCTTTGAGGTTGGCTCTGAAAAGAGCCGTTTTTTTTGTTGTTTTTTGCAGATGCTTGACAGACACCTGTTATTTTGTATTTTTTTTCTTCTTTTCTTCTTACTTTACTCCTAAAATCTTCACATAACCTTCTCCAAAGCAACCCTTACATTCCAAAACAGCATGGCATTTCCCATAAAAGTTAAGGAAATGCCATCTTCTTTAAAATAAACAGCATTACTGGAATCAATATTCTCATTATTACAGAAGAACATACCAGCTCTAAGCATGAAGGCACACATGCCTCGGTTGATTACACACCTAGCATTGTTTTGCTGAGGACAAAAAACAGAACTATTGTCCCATATTGCCCTAGGTAGTAATCCAGAAAATATTACTTTTGCATTTGGAAGGAGGTTCATTACTGCTTGAACCAAGTGTTCCAAATTTGCCAACAAAGTAGGGGCACTGACATAGCCCAAACGGAAAGCACCATAGTGCAAAAATTCCACATGGGGACTGTTGATCCTGCCCATTTCTTCACAAACTTGTACAATTCCCTGTACATTGCAATCAGGCACAGTGCTCCACACGACCTCCACTCCTTTAACATCAAAATTCTTTGCAACATGCCTGCATTGAGCATACTGTTGTAAACCATGCACAAACATATCTCCGAGCATCAGCAGCCTGACTTTCTCCACTTCTGCCATCTTCACTACACACAGTCTCTTTCAACACAAATCCACAACCTCAACATCTGATTGGGTGATCCCTACAGTCTTCTTTCCATGCTGGATTTGCTGGAAAACCCCGGATGTAGCACGCCCTGTCCCCGCGGACCACGTAACTCTTGGACAGCCCTTCTACCATTTCCACTTCACTCTCTGTGCCATTCCCTCATTGCATACAGCTAAGCAGTCACACAATACGGGGAACATCCTCAGAACACCCCCATTTTGTTTATTTTCGAACATTTCAGGACACTGAGAGTGTTCTTATAACACATTCAACTTGCCAGCGAACAATATGGACAACGTCCTCAGAACACCCCCATTTTCTTTATGTACGAACATTTCAGGACACCGCAAGTGTTCTTCTGGCTCACTCTTTTTTCTCTTGCTGACATATCTAGGCCACATGGTTTTCTTCAGTAACAGTCAGAAACTAAAAATTGTATTTTATTTGTAGACGTGTCCTACAAGTAGGTTCTTATAGTAATTCCCTTAGAGTCCAGTCACATCATATGAAACATATACTTATACATAGGGGAAGACACAAGCTTTACAGACAGCACTATTTTCAAGCAAATAAATGATGATTTCTCTGTTTCAAAGCTGCTATTTACCCTATGTATATGTATATTGGTATGTGTTCTTGTCTCTTTCTGTTTTCTCCATAGTAAATGCAATTATGTAATAAATGGGTTTTATTAGCTACGTATTACATATTTCACAGTACACAAAAATCTATTAAGAAAACAATTATCATTTCATTATTCAACATATTAACATTACAAATATTATACCTTCATCTTGTACGCTGCACACAATGCTATGTTTCTGCATTAGTAGCTTAGTATACTAGATAGAACCCCATAATAGAATGCTATTTATATCAATGCATCGTTCAAAGCACTAATTAGGGTATGATATTTATTGCAATGATCCTTGACACTTTTTTCACAACATTATAATAAGAATCCCTTGTACGTGTATGGGGTTGCTGATGGTACTCTTGTTCAGAGACGAATTGGCATAGCATTTCGGTGCTGGACTGCCCCTGTGGGCGGGACAAAGACTGATATGCAAATGGATATTTCCCATCTGTGAAGGTACAGTGAGCAAAAAGCAATGGCTGCAAACTCTCAATGTGGTTAATAACCACTGAACAGGTTATCATGCCTTGTTCTTTCGAGAGAGGGGCGCCTGCTACCTTTTTTTGTATTTTTGAAAGGAACTTGGGGTTGGTCACCCTAGGTTACCTGGGGGCAACCAGACGTGGACTCCCTGCTCACTGTGCTTAGAGAGGCTCAGCTTCACCTCACTGATGATGCCCAACAAGGCTGAAACACGTGTATGGGGTTGCTGATGGTACTCTTGTTCAGAGAAGAATTGCCATAGCATTTCGGTGCTGGACTGCCCCTGTGGGCGGGACAAAGACTGATATGCAAATGGATATTTCCCATCTGTGAAGGTACAGTGAGCAAAAAGCAATGGCTGCAAACTCTCAATGTGGTTAATAACCACTGAACAGGTTATCATGCCTTGTTCTTTCGAGAGAGGGGCGCCTGCTACCTTTTTTTGTATTTTTGAAAGGAACTTGGGGTTGGTCACCCTAGGTTACCTGGGGGCAACCAGACGTGGACTCCCTGCTCACTGTGCTTAGAGAGGCTCAGCTTCACCTCACTGATGATGCCCAACAAGGCTGAAACACGTGTATGGGGTTGCTGACGGTACTCTTGTTCAGAGAAGAATTGCCATAGCATTTCGGTGCTGGACTGCCCCTGTGGGCGGGACAAAGACTGATATGCAAATGGATATTTCCCATCTGTGAAGGTACAGTGAGCAAAAAGCAATGGCTGCAAACTCTCAATGTGGTTAATAACCACTGAACAGGTTATCATGCCTTGTTCTTTCGAGAGAGAGGGGCGCCTGCTACCTTTTTTTGTATTTTTGAAAGGAACTTGGGGTTGGTCACCCTAGGTTACCTGGGGGCAACCAGACGTTGACTCCCTGCTCACTGTGCTTAGAGAGGCTCAGCTTCACCTCACTGATGATGCCCAACAAGGCTGAAACACGTGTATGGGGTTGCTGATGGTACTCTTGTTCAGAGAAGAATTGCCATAGCATTTCGGTGCTGGACTGCCCCTGTGGACGGGACAAAGACTGATATGCAAATGGATATTTCCCATCTGTGAAGGTACAGTGAGCAAAAAGCAATGGCTGCGAACTCTCAATGTGGTTAATAACCACTGAACAGGTTATCATGCCTTGTTCTTTCGAGAGAGGGGCGCCTGCTACCTTTTTTTGTATTTTTGAAAGGAACTTGGGGTTGGTCACCCTAGGTTACCTGGGGGCAACCAGACGTGGACTCCCTGCTCACTGTGCTTAGAGAGGCTCAGCTTCACCTCACTGATGATGCCCAACAATGCTGAAACACGTGTATGGGGTTGCTGATGGTACTCTTGTTCAGAGAAGAATTGCCATAGCATTTCGGTGCTGGACTGCCCCTGTGGGCGGGACAAAGACTGATATGCAAATGGATATTTCCCATCTGTGAAGGTACAGTGAGCAAAAAGCAATGGCTGTGAACTCTCAATGTGGTTAATAACCACTGAACAGGTTATCATGCCTTGTTCTTTCGAGAGAGGGGCGCCTGCTACCTTTTTTTGTATTTTTGAAAGGAACTTGGGGTTGGTCACCCTAGGTTACCTGGGGGCAACCAGACGTGGACTCCCTGCTCACTGTGCTTAGAGAGGCTCAGCTTCACCTCACTGATGATGCCCAACAAGGCTGAAACACGTGTATGGGGTTGCTGATGGTACTCTTGTTCAGAGAAGAATTGCCATAGCATTTCGGTGCTGGACTGCCCCTGTGGGCGGGACAAAGACTGATATGCAAATGGATATTTCCCATCTGTGAAGGTACAGTGAGCAAAAAGCAATGGCTGCGAACTCTCAATGTGGTTAATAACCACTGAACAGGTTATCATGCCTTGTTCTTTCGAGAGAGGGGCGCCTGCTACCCTTTTTTTGTACCCTTGTACACATATTTCATGAAAAGTACATACACATGTGATGTCATCAGTGATGGCACAAATGACATTTGTGATGTCATCTTTGATGTCCTGGGTGTTAGTCTTAGCAGTGCACGGTGGTGGCGCGAGTTATGGTTGCTTAGCTTACCATAACTGGCGAATTTCAGGGGTTTTTCGGTTTTACTTGGAACCATAACGTCCCTTTAACAAAGTTTTTTCTATCAGCACGCAAACAATATACAAAGATGGAGTGTAAAAAGCAATTTCTCAGAGATGGCTGAACACAGAATGTTGCAAACTAAGAATTTATGGTCGTTTACAGTGAAAGTCAGCTGCTTCAATTTTTTGCTCGCGTGCCGGTGAGGCCCACGACTCGCACTATAAGGTTCTATTGTTTTTTGACCTTGACAGACATGGATCGTGCTAAAAGACTTCTTTTGAAGGAGTGTTGCAAAAACATAAGACACAATAAGGATGAAATTTCTGAAACGAAACCACTTTTATATATTATATCACTATGAGAAAGATTGTTGGCACAGACAGAGTCGTATTTTGGGACTGCACTACGCTTAGACAATGGAAAATGCCAATATAATGTAAGTAACCCTTTAGATTATTTTATACCGGAATATAATAACAATAGCGTGGCGTTAAAGCCCAGTTAAGTTGTACTTGTTCGTTCAATGTGGCATAGTGTTTTCTACCGCGCACTATCACCACCGAATTGGTCCCCTGTTGCTTAGAGGGCTCTGAAAAAGGCAGAGGACAGAGGGTGGGTTAATGGGAATAAGTTAACATATTTCATTGCACTATCCTCGCTAGCAAATAGTTTCACGCCCTAATAAATAAAATAAAATTTTTTAATGAAGATCGGCTGGTGAGACTAATTTATGTTATTTAAAACAGGTATGTCCTTCCATACTGTCAATGCCACGATTTTCAGACCCCGGCTGATGGATTTTTTAACTGCCAGGTGCAGCTACTTCTAAACAAATTCATGACCCTCACCATTTTATGGGACAATCGCCAAGGACCAATATGCCCTTACGCTGTACTAGCGGCTAGAAGCAACATACCAACCACTATGGTGGTCTAATGCCTCGTTGTTGGAACAGCCTTCCGATTATCAGTGCGACCACAGTGCTTCTTTTATCATAAACCAACACCCTGTGTACCGCAAAGGAACAGCGCGTGGCTCAAGATGAACTTTTGCAGATCGACAGCAAAGGCAAATGCAAATCGCTGAATATTCTCTAAACATTTGATGTTAAATAAAAGTACTTTACGAAATGTACAATCTTGCTGTTTGCTTTTAAATCACAGTTTCATATACCGAATTGTGGCGCGCTGTGTTGTGAGATGATCTGTGTTGTTTTCCGGGTTCTGTGTAAAGTCGCGTAGGACTGGAGACGACTGGGCCTTACCCGGTACTAGCGGCTAGAAGCAACATACCAACCATTATGGTGGTCTAATGCCTCATTGTTGTAACAGCCTTCCGATTATCAGTTCCACCATAGTGCTTCTTTTATCATAAACCAACACCCTGTGTACCGCAAAGGAACAGCGCGTGACTCAAGATGAACTTTTGCGGATCAACAGCAAAGACAAATGCAAATCGCTGAATATTCTCTAAACATTTGATGTCAAATAAAAGTACTTTACGAAATGTACAATCTTGCTGTTTGCTTTTAAATCACAGTTTCATATTCCGAATTGTTGCGCGCTGTGTTGTGAGATGATCTGTGTTGTTTTCCGGGTTCTGTGTAAAGTCGCGTAGGACTGGAGACGGCTGGGCGCGTTTGGCTACGCACCCTGTACCGTCACGGAGAGAGACGGGGAATATGAATGCTTTGATAATGTCAGGCTTAGAGGCGGGAGATATGATTTAGTGTTGCAAAAGCAGGTCTGCCACGTCGATGGGGCAAGTGATAGGATTATCAAATAATGTCGACGCACAGCAGCCTGATTTATCGTTTGTTTAGTGGACAAAAAGTCGGGTAAGGGCTATAGGAAATTGTAATGTTAACGGACATATGGAGGGTTCTTAGAACACTTTCAACCTGACAACGAACAATATGAACAGCATTCTCAGAACACCCCCATTTTGTTTAATTGAAAACATTACCTCCATGTCCACTCTTCCTCGTCCCAGTACTTACTTCATGAGGCCCCTGCCTCTGACACAGGACCTTCTTCTATTTCTTTAAATTCCTATAACTCCACCCCCACATCCACATCACTCAGTTTCATATTACCAAGCGGAGCATGGGACCTTCCACGCAGGGAGGGTGAGGAGGGTCGTCAGTACTGTGACGAGGAAGAGTAGGACTAGGAGTAATGAAGATTACCGGTAAGTAATCAGAGCATTTCAGGACACCGCGAGTGTTCTTAGAACACATTCAACTTGACAGAGTACATTACGGACAGCGTCCCCAGGACACCCCCATTTTGTTTATGTACGAACATTTAAGGACACCGCAAGTGTTCTTAGCTCAATTTTAGCTTGCTTGCGAACAAAACGGACACATACTCTGTCCTCAGAACACCCCACCATTTAGTTTATATAGAACATTTCAGAACAGCCGTGTTGTCCGCAGACGAATCGAACACAACAAAAGTGTCTAGCATATAAAAAAAACATAACATTGAACCTATCTTATACTCTCCCACCCTCCCCAAACACTCTTACACACAATACACTCCACTGAATAGAATTTTTAATCCAAGTTTCACCGCGCTGTCCGCGGATGCAAGATAGCGGGCGCCACAGAAAATCTGACGCGCTCCACGCCCCATGCCGTCCAATCAGCAAACACGTTGGATGTCCACGGACATCGCGCAAGCCGCTCGGCCAATCAGGGCACTGTCCGCGGAGCGAACCAGGAAGTCCGTCCGCGGAGCGAACGGAGATATCACTAATTTTTTTGCCTTACATTTTGGTCATTTTAAAAAAAACTACTGGACGGATTTACACCGCACGCTTTCGGGACCAAGCCCCCACTCCAGCCGCAAATTTGGTGTAAATCCGTCAGCGGTTTGGGCTGTAGGCATGCGCAAAGTTTTTTCCCATTATGTCTATGGGAAAAAACAAAAGTTTTGGGAACCCCCCTATAACTTTGCCCCCCCTGGACCAAACCTCTCCAAACTTTGCAAAACAATTCAGAGTGGGCCAAAAACTTTTTTTGCAAAGTTCGGTGAGGATTCGTCCAGGGGGAGTGAAGTTATAAGCCACCCAAAAAATGCTCTTCCTATCGAAACACAAAATTAACCATAACTACATGGACGCTACTGCGTCCATGTAATATATATATATATATATATATATATATATTTATATATATATATATTTGTGTATAAAGTATTATACAAAAGAGTTAAAGGTTAAACCAGCAAAAACTTAAATTCTATAGACATCAGAAATAATCATGTTAAGGTAACAACATAATAAACGTTATTAATAAATGAAAACAAATACATTAAAATTGTTTCCAATGATTTGAACTTCTTTTTACGGTTATATGATTATTGATTTTGAGTGTTTGTTGTAGTACTAGCGTGTGTAGTAAGATCATATAGTATAAGTGTGTGTGCGTGTGTGGCATAAAAACATGTCGCCATAAATGTATGTTTCATAAGTGTGTGTGTTTTCAAGTGCCTATGTTGTAAGACTGTGGGCAGTAAGATTTTGTGTCATGGCTGTTGTAGCAGCATATGTTGTAGGCGCATGTTTCATAACAGTGTGTGTTATAAGAGTGTGTCGTCAGATGGCGTGTTATGGGAACATGTGCCATAGGAGCATGTGTCGTAGGTCCACATGTCCTACACCCAAATGTTGTAGGTAAATGTGTTGTGGGTGCACATGTTGTAGGTTCACATGTTATAGGAGTATGTGTCAGGAGTGTGGATGATAACAATGTGTGTCATAGGAGTGTGAGTAATAGCAGAGCATGTTGTAAGTGCACGTATCAAAGCAGTATGTTTTATAAGAGTGTGTTGTAGGACTGAGATTGTCGGAGTACGTTTTATAGGGTTGCCTATGATAGGAGCACTTGTCGTAGGAGTGCATGTTATATAAGCGCACTCCGTATGAGCGTGTGTTGTAAGAGGGTGCATAGTAAGATTTTGTGCTATTAGTGTATGTCTAGGGATTTAATATAAAATATACCTCTATTTTGCTTCTGCATTGCATGCCTTCTATACGTATAAAATCTCACATTAAAGTCAACTTTAACTTTAATGCGTGTTCTTAATGCATATGAGAAGCCAATATTACTTCTCGAATTCGTAGCTCCAAAAAACGTATATCAAAGTAAGCCCTGACTTTACTATTATTTTTCATAACATGTAACTTACAGTTGGTATGAAAAATGTACTTTTATTGCATTCCCTGAAAACTAACATCAAAATGAGCCCCTACTGATATGCGGGTTTAGATGTAAACTATGTAATCTATTAACTTTGAACCTAATATGCCTCTTTTGCAATTCATATGAAAAGTGTAAATGTATTCCATCTCCTTAAAACCGACATACAATTTAGCCCTGACTTGCCTTTGATGTGAACTTTCAGGAGATGTTCATTTTGTGATATACAAACTGTAAAGTTCAAATGCACCGAGTATGTGTTTGCAGTACTTGTTGTAGGCACCCGTGTGTTATGAGTATGTGTTGTAAGAGTTTTGTAGGAGCGCATGTTGTAGAGCATATGTTGTGTGTGAAATAGGAGCATGTGTAGTAGCTGCATATGTCATTGGACTGCGTGTTGTAAAAGTGTGTGTCGTAAGAGTGTTTGCACAAGAGCACATGCCGTTTGTCACATGTTATGTGTAGTAGGCACGTGTGTAGTAGATGCAGCTGTAATAGGAACCTATATCACTGGAGTCTGTGCCATAGAAGCAGGTGTCATAGTACCATATGTTGTAGGATAATGTTGTTAGAGTGTGTTATTAGAGTGTGCATAGAAAGATTGTGCGGTAAATGTGTGTCATATTCTGCTTGTGCATTGTTTGCCCTCTATATCTAAAGTTCATTTTAAGTTAAATGTGTGTTTTTCATATATATGAGAGGCGTATATAGCTTTTTCATGTCAAACTTGTATACAACTCACAGCTTCTGAAAACCTACTACAAAGTAAGCCTTGATGTTCCTGTCAGTTTTCAAAAGATGCAAACTGCATGACCTACGAACTGTGAAATTCATATGCCCCTTGGTAAAGTTTGTATGAAAAATTTACATTTATCACATGCACTGAAGATCAGCTCTTACTGATGTTACTTTTCAGATGTAACCTGTGTAATGAATGAACTGTGAAACTCATCGTCCTCTTGGTACAGTTTGTGTGAAAAGTGCACATTTATTCCTTCACCTTAAAACCGACATCAAAGTCATCCATGACTTGACTGTGATGTGAGTTTTTCTATGTTAATTGTGCAATGTTTGAAATGTAAAACTCATACGATCCTTGTACATTTTACATGGAAATTGTACTGTGATGAATCCAATGGTGTTATCACTCCTTTCCCAGGCCCATGTGTCCAGGAGAAGGCAGCCACTGTCTCATGCTGACTCTGGGTGCGGCTACATGAGGGAGGATCACATAGGGGAGGAAATCTTCAAGGGAGTGACACAACATCATCAGATGAGACATAGTATCCCCCTTTTCCTTCCTTTTTCCTTTGCTGACCCCCTCCATTCCACACACCTTAATGGCATATTGTAGTGACTCCCTTCACATCCCCCTGAAAGCAGCTGAGAAGACCTTCTCATATTCTCTACACAAGTCAACAAGAGTTGACCTATCTTTCCCTAGATGTAAAAATACTGTGATGAGGATGCTGAGTGGAGTAATGAAGATTGACAGAGGCCAGAAGCACAAGCTACGCTCTAGTGGTTGCACGTGCATACGTGATGCTGGGACACTTAAACTGTGTAGTCTGCTTACAGTAGAGAAACACTGGCTCTGAAAATGTCATCCTCTTGTTAGCGACCAAGAGAAAGCTGTTCTGTTAAAGGGCCCATGGAGCCAACCGGCTCATGGAGGAGGCAGAGGAGAGCAGACTGCAGGAGCTGGTCCACTGCAAGGAGCCCATGAGATGATGAGAAGGGAAGACTTCCTAATTTATGCAGGCACTAAGAAGCAGCTTCCATGCTGCATGAGGACCGAAGAACCCAAAGCAGGCTAGCAGGAGCCGCGTGGGACGTGGAAGCCACAAGGTAGAAGCAGAGAACCTGGGAAGAAGGAACGGGACGATGAAGAGCCGCTGCAGGCTTACTGTGGGAGAACCGACACATGCCACAGAGAACAGGTGAGTCCACCCAAGGGAAGTTGGGACATAGGGGCACGTGGGCAACCCTAGGGAAGGCAAATCAAAGTAAATGAAGCATATACAAGAGCATGGGAGACTCGATATTTCCTAAAGAAATATAACAGTAACAGAATGCATATATGCTTCATTTGCTTTGCTTTGCCATCTGTAAGGTTGTCAACATGTCCCTGTGTCCCAGCTTCCCTTGGGTCCAGTTTGCAAGTGCGCCCAGTGAAAGAACATGAGAAAGTTCAGGCAGGCGAATACCAGGCAGATTCAAGTTGGACCAAGTGTAAAGTAAATTACATGAGTGAATCGTGATAAGGATACATCAGGTATAGCTAAAGACCGTATTGAAATCATGCTAAAAGGAGAAGAAATCTGGCAGGAGAGTAGACCTGGTAATCTACCAAAGTTAATATGACAGCCCAGTTGTTTTGCATTCAAGCTGTTTTGCTGACCAAAAGGAACCCAAGGAAGACTTGTGTCCTTAAAGGTTTAAATTACAGTGAAGAGAAATCCAGGGAAATGGAGTCATCCTCTTAAACTGTGAGCTTTATCCACCTGGAACCTTTGTGTTGGAGTTATGACTTTTTCCTTTTTAAATACTTATGCACTTTTCAAGGCCAAAGGAGTTCCCCTTTTCACCTTAAAGTTAATTTATAGAGTGTGAGTGTCAAGACCGGTGGGGGGGTCTGTACTTCTGCTCTCTATATGGTAGAGGAGAGGCACAGAGGACCCCAGCCAAGATTCTCTAATACGGTAGCGATGGGCGAGCAATCAAGGCCTAGCTTCTCAGGAGGTGATGCAGGCTGGTTCTTAAGTACAGTGTATCCCCAAGCCCCCACAAAGGAATGTCCACACACTGTATTACTGAAAACACAGTCTTTATATAATTAATATTCAAGGGTTATGTACACTTATCACAATAACGCACTTTGTGCTCAGGAAAATCAATAATGGTAAATATCTACAATTCTAAAGTGGTACCACTAATATTAGACCTCATTAAAGTGCATTCACAATACTGTTAAAATGGCACACAGATCAATAAGAAGGAAACCAGCAATAGAGAGAGGAGAGATAACAGAGGGTTGAAACAATAGGCAGAATACTGGCCCTTGCTACTGGACACAGTTCTGTGTGGAGATCCCCCCACCTGGGCAACCTGTAAAATAAAGGGATATGACACAAGCCCAGTCCATATATTGTTCCACAGTCTTATTCTCTCCTGCAATGTTTTTACCCCCCCAATGTACCTGGTGGAGTCGAGTTCTTCGAAGAGGCGTCGACAGATCCTTCTTGAATGACCCCCTTTAAAGCAGGAGTCACGGATCGTCGAGAGGCGTCGAGAAGCGTCGAGGAACTCGGTGTTCGGTGTCGGGGAATCGACGGCCCTTCTTGAATGCCTCCCCTTTCAAGCGGGAGACACGGGGCGTCGAACGTCCGACAACAAACGAGGTAGAACGGCGTCGATGAGGCGGCAGGCTTCGATCCGAGCGGTGCTCGTCGGCGTCGAGACGTCGGCGTCCTGCGAGGAAGAGGCGTGCGGGGCGCCTCGGCGACACTAGTTCTGGACCGCAAAGATTGTGAATGACGGTGGCCCAGCAAGGGCGTCGAGTCGCTCGAGTCTTTGGGGTCGTGAGGTGGCGGGAAACCCACCGGCGGATTCTCCTCGGCGCGTTGGTCGTCCTCGACTTTCTCCGGCAGGACAAAAGCGGTCGACGGTGCGGTCGAGAGAGTCCTTCGATTCAAATGTTCTTAGGCAAGGAGCGGACGGCTCCGGTCGTCGGCGGCACGGCGTCAAGTGGTTCCCACGGCTGGGCAACACAACTTCGACGGGCCTCCAGCGGTTACGCAGACCTGCGAACCCTGGTCGACGGCAATGGACTTCGACAGCGTCGATGTCCGGGTGCTTCACTTCGATCTCCTCGGCGGTCCCGTCTCGGGTCGGCAGCCTTTCGAGGGTCTGACTTCCAGGGCGCTTCGGCGAAGATTCAGCGGTGCTCGATGGTCCCTCGGAGCACGGGAAGAGGGCGCCTTACCAGGTCCTCTCTCGGGTCAGTCCTCGACGATTTCGACAACCTTCAGTTTCTGTCGAAGCAAATGCCACAGCAAGTCTTCTTCTTCCAGTTGGACGTCGAGGATCAGCAAATCCAGTTACTCTTGAGTGGAGACTCAGCTTCTGAATGCTTCTGAACAATTTCCAGTGGTGAGAGGTCCCCAGATATACTATCCTGTCTCTCATCCACACTGCTGGCACACACACAGCAGCCAATCACACAGAAGGGCATTCATGCAGTCAGTCAGCCAATCAGGCATACAGTGCATTCAGGCCACACTCCTCCCTTTCAGACACTCACAACAAGGAATGTGGATTGGGACAAGTACCCAGCCATTCAACTCTACACACTGCATTCAGGCCAGTTTCGGGCAGGGCTGTCTCAGTCTTTGTCTCACATGCCAGAAACCAGACAACCACAACAAGAAGTGCATATTGGTCACACACTCCATTCACCCAGGTCCCACCCACAGGAGGTACCCACAACATACAGTCAAAGGGAAGGCTCCAGTCAGTCTAGCTGGGCCTTCACAACAACACCATATATGGAACTTCCACCCAACGGCCAGTCAGGGGGAAGGGACAGAGTCAGGGCTTCCCAGGACTTTGGGAAAAACAAGACAACAGGCAATAGAAAGCAAGAGGCCACAGGGGCCATCTTGTTTTCTATCAGGAATCAACTGATCCCAATGGCAGGGCCTGGGTATCCCAAAATGGAGGACACCCAGAGCACCTGTCTAATTCAGCATGGAGCTGCCACCAGCCCATACCCTGCTCTGTGGGCCACCCACAGGTGCCCAAAAACATACACTAGGGGCACAGGGTTGTACCCCTACCCATGGGTGCCATAAGGGTATCCCATGGGTCTGTTCACCAAACCAAAAGAGAGAGCTGCACTGCCAGGAGTCCCAAATGGACTCCTGGGCAGAAAACATAACAGAACACACGATAAAAGGCAGAAAAGGACAAGGATTCAGAGGCCCTGTCCCTCAGATGCATTTCCAGCATCACAGTCGCCCCCCCCAGACTGAGGTGGAGGGTGTCTAATCTCCCACGGGATAGACACCCTCATCCAGACGGTCAACATACCTTCTGGAAAGGCCATCCGCATTATCGTGACTCTTCCCTGGTCTGTGCTCTATGGTGAAGTCTAGCCCTTGCAGGCTAATGGACCACCTGAGCAATTTCGGGTTCTCACCCTTCATCTGCATAAGCCACTTCAGGGGCTTATGATCTGTTTGGACCTTGAAGGTAGACCCCGTAAGGTAGGGCCTAAAACGCCTAAGGCTCCAAACTATGCTAAAACACTCCTTTTCAACAGTAGCCCACCTAAGTTCTCTACCCTTGAGTTGTCTACTGATGAATATGATAGGGTGTTCTCTCCCTTTGTCATCTAACTGGGACAAGACAGCTCCAATTCCGGTGTCGCAGGCATCCGTCTGGACGATAAAGGGTCGGCTGTAGTCAGGCGCACACAACACAGGTGCCCTACACAGACTTTCTTTCAAGCCATCAAAGGCCCTCTGACAGTCTTCAGTCCAATTAACCTTCCTAGGCTGTTTGGGCGAAGTTAGAGCTGTCAGGGGTGCAGCTATGGTTCCATAGTCTGCCATGAAATTGCGATAGTACCCAGTGAGGCCCAAAAAGGCTCTCACCTGGGTTTGAGTAGTGGGAGTCTCCCAGTTCTGTACGTCCTGTACTTTACTGGAGAGAGGTTGGATTTGACCCCCTCCTACCTCATGACCAAGATAGGTAACTTTCCCCTGAGCTATCTGGCACTTGGTGGCCTTGATAGTGAGGTTAGCCCTTTTCAAGGCCTGCAACACCCTATCCAGATGTGTCAAATGCTCTTCCCAGGTGGAACTGTAGACGGCAATGTCGTCTAAGTAAGCCACACAAAAGGCTTCCAGCCCACTGAGCGCATGGTTGACCAATTTCTGGAAGGTGGCAGGGGCATTCTTCAACCCAAAGGGCATGACCCTAAACTGGTAGAGTCCCTCAGGTGTGGAGAACGCCGTCTTTTCCTTGGCATGGTCCGTCAGAGCTATTTGCCAATAGCCTGAGGTAAGGTCAAAGGTGCTCACAAATTTGGCAGCACCTATGGTGTCCACGAGCTCATCAGCCCTGGGCAATGGGTGCGCGTCAGTTTTGGTGACGGCATTGACTCCTCGGTAGTCCACACAGAATCTCCAATCCTTGGTACCCGCCTGGGAACTTGCCTTGGGGACAAGGACCACTGGACTGGACCAGGGACTGGTTGAGGGTTCAATAACACCCAGATCCAACATCTTGGCGACCTCAGCCTGGATGTGGTTTTTGACGGTATCTGACATACGATAGCTCCTGCTCTTGACAGGCACGCTGTCACCAGTGTCAATTTCGTGCTTACACCACGGTGTAAGGCCCGGTGTCAGTGAAAACAGAGAGGCATACTGCTGGAGCAAAGCCCTGCAGGCCCTCTGCTGCTCTGTTGTCAAATTGGGAGAGAGTTGTACTCCCTCCACTGAGCCATCCTGAGGGTTGCTATGCAGCAAATCAGGAAGGGGCTCACTCTCATCCTCCTCTTGCCCTGAAGCTAGCAAGAGACATGAGGGAGGGTCAAGGGGACCGACAATGTCGATGCCCACCCTCTCAGATGGTGTGCCAACCACTGGCAACAGCTGTAGTGGGGCAATGACACTGCCTCCAGTCTTGCCAGACAACTGACAAGTTGGGCAGGTCCGGCAGTGGGACTCCACCTCTACTCCCATCCGTGGCCAGTAGAAATGGGCAGAGAGCCTCTGCTTAGTCTTCTTGGTCCCAAGATGACCAGCCAAGGGCACCTCATGCGCCAACTGCAGTAGGAAGGGCCTGTAAACCTGGGGTACCACCAACCTCTTGCGGGCACCAGGTTCAGGCTTAGTGGGCTCACTAACAAGGAGCTCACCCTCCCAATAAATCTTGAATGTCCTAGGCACTTCACCTTGTGCCTGGGACAGGGCCTGTTTCCTCAGGCCCTCGAGAGAGTGGCACTCTCTCTGTCCTTTACAGAAGTCTGCCCGGGAGGGTCCCCCTTCAGCTAACAAGCATTGAAGGTCGGGGTGCTCCTCCGGGTTTAGAACCTCTCCCACAGGAGAGTCTTCTGCCTCTTCTCCCACAGGAGTTGAGTTTGGGTTTTCCACTGGACCCAGCCCGTCCGGAGCATGGATCCCAATGGGTGCTGTCGGAACAGCAGGAAGAGAAGGTGTTCCCTCCACAGAGGTGGCCTTCTTAGTCTTCCTTCTTCTTGCCTTAGGCCTCGCCTTTGGCTCGGGTACCTGACTCACAGCCAGACCCGGTGTCACCTGTGACCTAGTGACTGCAGCAGCAGTCATGGGAAGACCATCCGAGATCAACCCCAACTCCACTAGATCATTACCTAACAGAATGTTAGCAGGGACATTGTCCTGAACCAGGACAGGAAGCTTTGCTGTCTTGTCTCCAATCATGAGTGTGACTAAGGCTACAGGTGATAATTTGGGAGGCCCACCAGCTAATCTGGTGGTTTGCAGAGGAGCACCTTCATAGTCCTCTGGCCTGAGCAGGGTCCTGTCCACCACTGTCATGCTTGCCCCAGTGTCTCTCAAACCAGTAGAAGGCTGGCCATTCAAGAGGACACTTCTCAAAAACCTACGGGTGTTCTGTGGGATAGTCGCCAGTACTTCTGCGTACTGGTCCCAGGCCCCAAGGGACACTAAGGAAATCTCTACCGGAGCACCAAAGGTGATTCCGGTAGAGGAGGGGAGGACAGTGGCCTCCACCTCAGACACGGGGTAAGGGTAGGTCAGGCTGACAGCCTGTACTCCAAGTGCCTTACCTTTACACTTGGGGTCACCCCTTTTGTGATCCAGAGCCCCACAATCCCAACAAGTGCCAGGAGTGCGGGGTACGGTACTGGAACCACTGGGAACCTGCTTTGCAGCAGGTGGACCACTACTCTTATTACCACCCACAGAGGACTTATCCCCACTAGATTTTTTGGTCTTAGGAGAGGACGGTTTTGGTTTACCCGACTGTGACTGCTTTTGGGACTCCTCAGCTTTCTGAGAGGCCCCCTTTTCTTTGTCCTTGTCCTTCCCACTGGAGTCCTTAGGGGACACCCGATGGGAGACCCACTTGTCAGCCAACCTAGCCAGCTTAAAGGGATCCAAAATGTTCTGGTCAGCCACATACTGACGCAGCTCTGGTGAACAGGCTTCAGAAAAATGCTCAAAAAACAAGAGGTGGGACAACTCAACAAAAGTTTTCACCTTGTATCCATCAATCCACCCCATCATGTTCATGTGCGCAGTACTCACCCAGTCAACCCAAGACACATTCTCTCTTTTCTTAAATTCCCTGAACCTTTTAAGGTATTGGGCAGGTGTCTTGCCAAACTTGGCAATCAAAGCAGACTTCATACACTCATACTGACCCCTTTCTTCCACACTCAGCTTCAGAATACAGTCATATCCAGTTTGAGGCACTCTGCTTAACAAACACTTAGCCCAATCTCTTTTATCTACATCATGAATTGCACAAGCCATTTCAAACGCTTCAATCCATTGGAGGATATCTGAACCCTCCACAAACACACCAACCAAATCTTTCATAAACTTGGTGGCTGGGGACCTGCCACTCTCAATTGGTCTAGCTGAAGTCTCCACTCTAGCTCTCTCTAGCTGGATTCTCTGACATTCAGTGTCCTTGTCTTTGAGCGCAAGATCCCTATTCTTGAGTTCCACTTGCTGTGCCAGCTCCTCTTTCTTAAGCTCAGCTTCTATTTCCAACTTGCGATATTCAAAGGCTAACTTCATCCTTAATAACTCAAGTTCCATGGAATTGCTGGGGTTTGGAACAGAGGCAGCAGGAATGGTGGCATTCCCAGAAACAGATTCAGCGACAACCCCAGGGGCAGAGTCCTCACTGGTTGCATCCCCCCCTTCCTCAAGAGTTTCACCATCAGTCTGGTAATCCACCAGGGCAGCTATCAGCTCAGCCCTAGACTTATCCACAAAGTCTAACTCCCTGGCTTCACAAGCACTCTGGAGAGCCTCTAAGCTCATCCGAGTCAATTTACCATTTGCAATGGACTCCATGGCTTGTAATGCAGTTATTTGGTACACACCCAAACCTTAATCTAATAAAGTGCGGATATTTTGTAAGTGGCACGGTTATACACTGAGTCTTAAAACCATAAGCATCCCACCGCTGGCCACCAGCTTGTCAAGACCGGTGGGGGGGTCTGTACTTCTGCTCTCTATATGGTAGAGGAGAGGCACAGAGGACCCCAGCCAAGATTCTCTAATACGGTAGCGATGGGCGAGCAATCAAGGCCTAGCTTCTCAGGAGGTGATGCAGGCTGGTTCTTAAGTACAGTGTATCCCCAAGCCCCCACAAAGGAATGTCCACACACTGTATTACTGAAAACACAGTCTTTATATAATTAATATTCAAGGGTTATGTACACTTATCACAATAACGCACTTTGTGCTCAGGAAAATCAATAATGGTAAATATCTACAATTCTAAAGTGGTACCACTAATATTAGACCTCATTAAAGTGCATTCACAATACTGTTAAAATGGCACACAGATCAATAAGAAGGAAACCAGCAATAGAGAGAGGAGAGATAACAGAGGGTTGAAACAATAGGCAGAATACTGGCCCTTGCTACTGGACACAGTTCTGTGTGGAGATCCCCCCACCTGGGCAACCTGTAAAATAAAGGGATATGACACAAGCCCAGTCCATATATTGTTCCACAGTCTTATTCTCTCCTGCAATGTTTTTACCCCCCCAATGTACCTGGTGGAGTCGAGTTCTTCGAAGAGGCGTCGACAGATCCTTCTTGAATGACCCCCTTTAAAGCAGGAGTCACGGATCGTCGAGAGGCGTCGAGAAGCGTCGAGGAACTCGGTGTTCGGTGTCGGGGAATCGACGGCCCTTCTTGAATGCCTCCCCTTTCAAGCGGGAGACACGGGGCGTCGAACGTCCGACAACAAATGAGGTAGAACGGCGTCGATGAGGCGGCAGGCTTCGATCCGAGCGGTGCTCGTCGGCGTCGAGACGTCGGCGTCCTGCGAGGAAGAGGCGTGCGGGGCGCCTCGGCGACACTAGTTCTGGACCGCAAAGATTGTGAATGACGGTGGCCCAGCAAGGGCGTCGAGTCGCTCGAGTCTTTGGGGTCGTGAGGTGGCGGGAAACCCACCGGCGGATTCTCCTCGGCGCGTTGGTCGTCCTCGACTTTCTCCGGCAGGACAAAAGCGGTCGACGGTGCGGTCGAGAGAGTCCTTCGATTCAAATGTTCTTAGGCAAGGAGCGGACGGCTCCGGTCGTCGGCGGCACGGCGTCAAGTGGTTCCCACGGCTGGGCAACACAACTTCGACGGGCCTCCAGCGGTTACGCAGACCTGCGAACCCTGGTCGACGGCAATGGACTTCGACAGCGTCGATGTCCGGGTGCTTCACTTCGATCTCCTCGGCGGTCCCGTCTCGGGTCGGCAGCCTTTCGAGGGTCTGACTTCCAGGGCGCTTCGGCGAAGATTCAGCGGTGCTCGATGGTCCCTCGGAGCACGGGAAGAGGGCGCCTTACCAGGTCCTCTCTCGGGTCAGTCCTCGACGATTTCGACAACCTTCAGTTTCTGTCGAAGCAAATGCCACAGCAAGTCTTCTTCTTCCAGTTGGACGTCGAGGATCAGCAAATCCAGTTACTCTTGAGTGGAGACTCAGCTTCTGAATGCTTCTGAACAATTTCCAGTGGTGAGAGGTCCCCAGATATACTATCCTGTCTCTCATCCACACTGCTGGCACACACACAGCAGCCAATCACACAGAAGGGCATTCATGCAGTCAGTCAGCCAATCAGGCATACAGTGCATTCAGGCCACACTCCTCCCTTTCAGACACTCACAACAAGGAATGTGGATTGGGACAAGTACCCAGCCATTCAACTCTACACACTGCATTCAGGCCAGTTTCGGGCAGGGCTGTCTCAGTCTTTGTCTCACATGCCAGAAACCAGACAACCACAACAAGAAGTGCATACTGGTCACACACTCCATTCACCCAGGTCCCACCCACAGGAGGTACCCACAACATACAGTCAAAGGGAAGGCTCCAGTCAGTCTAGCTGGGCCTTCACAACAACACCATATATGGAACTTCCACCCAACGGCCAGTCAGGGGGAAGGGACAGAGTCAGGGCTTCCCAGGACTTTGGGAAAAACAAGACAACAGGCAATAGAAAGCAAGAGGCCACAGGGGCCATCTTGTTTTCTATCAGGAATCAACTGATCCCAATGGCAGGGCCTGGGTATCCCAAAATGGAGGACACCCAGAGCACCTGTCTAATTCAGCATGGAGCTGCCACCAGCCCATACCCTGCTCTGTGGGCCACCCACAGGTGCCCAAAAACATACACTAGGGGCACAGGGTTGTACCCCTACCCATGGGTGCCATAAGGGTATCCCATGGGTCTGTTCACCAAACCAAAAGAGAGAGCTGCACTGCCAGGAGTCCCAAATGGACTCCTGGGCAGAAAACATAACAGAACACACGATAAAAGGCAGAAAAGGACAAGGATTCAGAGGCCCTGTCCCTCAGATGCATTTCCAGCATCACAGTGAGGGCCAGGATAGTATTTCGGAAAGAGTAGATTTTTGCTTTGGACGTCTTGACATTGGACATACCCTTAATTTTTGTTTTAGGCAGGGAAACAACTCCTAGAATAGGGATAGTGGGGAATTTTTCAACCCCTTATTGTTTCAATACGCGTTTATGGCCACAACTATGAGTTCTCTGCATCCGAAATCTCATTCCTGGCTCCTCACTGTTCATATATTCTATCACTTTAAAACTGGCATCAAAGCTAACCCTGTCTTGTCTTTCATGTGAGTTTATTTTAGGAGATGTTAATTGTATGATGTTTGAATGATAAAACTCATATGCTCTGCGTACAGTTCGTATGACTTGCCTTTTATTTGAGTTTTCAGGAGATGTTAATTTTTTTACGTAAATACTGTAAAACTCATATGATTTGTGGAGTATGTGTTGTAAGAGTGTGTCGTAGGGCCAGGTGTTGTAGGAGCGCATGTCGTTGTAAAGCATGTGGTAGGAGTATGTGTCAAAGGAGCATGTGTGTGTGTAGTAGAAGAGCCGTTAGCTGCACATCCCATAGGGGCATGTGTTGTATGAGCATGTGTTGTAGGAGTGTGGTAAGTGTGCAGTGTAAGAATGTACATCGTAAGAGTGTGTCTCGTAAGAGTTTGTGTGGTTGGAACATGTGTCGTAAGAGCATGTGTAGTGTGTCCACATGTTATGTGTAGTTGGCCCATGCATGTGTGTGTTGTAGGGTCACATGTTATACCATTGCATGGCGTAGAAGCACATGTCATAGGACTGTGTGTCATAAGAGCATGCAGTAAGTGCGTATCTGAAGTGTGGTTGTGGTAAGAACGTGTGTTAATGGAGTACGCATCGTAGTTGCATTTGTCATGGGTACATGTGTTGCACGTGTCGTAAGTGGATGTGTCACACGTGCATGTGTTGTAGGTGCATTTGAGAGCACTTATTGGGCATCTACATATTATGTGTATTAAGTGTCTGTACTAGGTCACATGTCATAGGAGCATGTCTCATAGTGTGTGGTATTAGAGTGTGTGGTATAAAAGAGTGAGGTAAGTGTGTCATATGGGTGTGTTGTAGAAGCATGTGCCATAGGAACATGTCAAAGGAACATGCATCATAGGAGCATGTGTCATAGGTACATGTGTCGTAAGAGTGTGTGTCCGAGGTGCATGTGTGAGCATGTCTCGTACCTCCATATAATATGTGTAGTAGGTGTGGGTGTCATAGGAAAATGCATCATCGGAGTGTGTGTTCTAGTAGCATTTGTTTATTTTACCATGATAATAATCTAAGCAAGGTATGTGTGACACAACGTACTGCAGGATTGCCACGAGCTCTCTAAAGAGACTTTTACATTTGTGAAGTACTGTTGAGGCTGCATTACTAAAACAATGTGGCATAAGGAGGTAGAAACATGCAACTTACAAAGTAAAGCATAGGATTATTTATATGTTGTATTTAACATGTTTGCATATTCATAAATTGAAGCACTGGGGAGAAGCAATGCCCAGAAGCAGTATTTCTTCTTGAAATGCTAACACTAAGATTAAAAAGCAATGTTCTGGATGTGCAAAACAAGGGCAAAGAACCATAAATATCGTGTGAACGTTTGCACAATGTACAACCACTCTGATGTGCCACCAAAAATAAACAGCACCACCAAAAATAGTTCATTTGATCCGTGCCCACATTCCCAGCAATTGCAATCTTCCTTCAAGTGCCAGGTTTCACACCTCCGTATGAAAAGTTACTACTGTGACCATTGTTATTTTTCATTGTCATAGCACCCATTCTGCCTCTTCACGCAATCCTCTTTTCATATAGCGGCTGCACCTGCATTGCAAATAAGCCTGTTTCCTCACTCACAAATCAAGTATTGCCTATTTATTTTGTAGGAGCATTGTTATCATGGTGCTCATGTGAGTGCAGCCAGAGTGCAAACCCCCTGGTGCTTTTTTTTTCTTTCATGCAAAGAAATCCTTGTAGAACAGTCGGAACTTGAGCCCATAGCTATTTCAAAGTTCTGTTGAAACATGTAGTTCACCTGCGTCCTGGCTGTCCCAGATACTGCAGACACAGACTGGAGATTTATGTGTTAGTAAAAGTTGTGCACATCCTTTCCTCCATCCCATGAAGGTAAAACAGTCTTCAAATAAGAGGTTTAAAAGCACCTGCGTGCACCTTGATGGCAGGGTCTAGTTAAAGAATGGTGATGTTCTACTGTGAGGCAGCCAGGAAGGCTGGCAGCGTGCCACCTTCCTAAAGCATTTATAAGGTGCTGCAAATCATTCGTCCTCCCCCTGCTGGTTTAAGTGGCTCCAATATCATTCAGTATACCAGTTTTATTCGCCTTGTATTTCGCAGTGATTTCCATCTTCAAATGAGAAGTTCAGCATTTTTATATTAGGCGATGCTCTGTACAGTTTCTGGGTATAACACATATAAGTGATCAGCCCTTATAAATGCAATTGAATGCTTATATAAGTTCCACTCCACAGTAAAGCAGGGTTTTGGCAGTTTAATCCACAGACGAAGAGGCATGCAAATTACTTAAAAGAAAAAAAAAGATTTTTAATGTGCTCAAAATACAGGCTAAAGAGTGGAATCATATACCTTTTCAAACAGATAAGTTCATCATGCAGTGCAACCAATAAATGCAAGTGCCACAGAGCTCTGATGAGGGCATTTAAACAGTCACGGGTTTAAAACAAATATCCTCTGCATGGATGAGATTTCCATTCGAATTTAAGACAACATTATACAGTAGACCACTTTCTATTGATATGAAAAAACATAACAAAAAAAACGTGTTGTTTTTATTGGTTTCAGATATATTTGGATGAAGCCACACATCCTCTGTGCTAAAGGTAAAGAGTCAGAGGTCAAAGTGCAATGCAAATCACTGATATGCTATTCCATCATTTATTTATTTTCCCCGAAATGTAGCAATAGGATACATCAATCTCCTCTGGTGACGACCAATCAACAAGTTGCACTAACTATGCACCAGTAGTTACATACCCTGCTCCTGAAAGCAGATTGGTCACTGGTCTATTTTCTAAGACCAATTGGTCACTGGTCTATGTTCTGAGAACAAAGATTGGTCAATCCTCATGCAGTGTGGTGCAGCCAGGGAAAAATAAATTGACCTGTGCGAGGAATTATCATCTGGAAAGGAAGCAAATCTGTTTTATTTTTTGTATTGAATAATCAAATGAAGCGGTTAGTTCCATCTCTGAAAGGGTAATCTCCTGATCAGATTTTCCTTTCGCAAGCTCCATGCCATAAGCATAGTACATATCTGTTGACTGCTGCATCAGTATCTTGATTTGCAGTGCCTGCTCTCCCCACCCGTTGCACCAAGCAGGTCCAGAAGTCATGCATGTGCATTTGACAGCAAAAATGACAAAGCCTCTTCTGCACAGGAGTGACATAGCTGGTGGTTTACGTGTTCTCAGTTCTCCGGCCCTGTACCTCTTTCGCCCAACCCGTCATCGCATGCTGAGGGTCGCAGCAGAGCTAGTGGGGACGCTATTGAGTGTTGGTCTTTTTACTTTCTCATGTCCTCACAGAATGGTATGGATAAGGGGGAGATGGCCATGACTTTGCCTCGAGAGATACCATGATGAGCAATCATCCAGTGAGATGGGTCAGCTCAGTTCTGCTTAATGGCAGCAAGTGACGGAGGCTATTATTGCTGATCTTCCCCAGTGTAGACATGTGCATGACTTTGGTTTGTGGGTGGAACTAGCGGACAAAGTTTCAATGCTAGTGCGCCCTGTTATGGTGGACAACTCATGCCAAACTGATGCACTTCTGGATATGGAGGCTCTTAAAAATATCTCTCAAAAGCCAATTTCAGCCTCTTGAAATCGAAGCTGTTAATAACCCTCATATGGCTGAACTGTCAGAGCACATTTTAAAGTCTAAGGAGAGAGCTAGGCCGACTGAATTGAATTCTGCTAATATGCTGGAGTTGTTAAATCCAAAAATATGATGCAATCCCACCATGCCACCATGGTTTCAGTGTTATCTGTGTAAAGACTGGAGGGGGGTATGTGTACTTTTGCCCTCTATATGGCAGAGTAGAGGCACAGACCACCTCAGCCAAGGTTCTCTATATGGTAGCTATGGACGAGCAACCAAGGCTTAAGCTCTCAGGAGGTGATGCAGGCTGGTGCTTAAGTATAATGATCCCCAAGCCCTCACAAAGGAATGTCCACACACTATATTACGTGCTAACACAGTTCTTTATATAAAAAGAAGGTTCAGAGATATATACGCAATGAATAACACACTTTGTACTCTGGTTATTCTATAATGGCAAATCTATACAATGCTATGTGCTACTACACTTGGACTTTAGATTCCTTTAAAATGCATCAACTACTGGCAGTTATAATAGAGCAGACACATCTTTCAGTAAGATATATCAACATAGGAAATAAGGAAGGAAGACAGGTTAAAGTTAAGCAATTGCAGAATGCTTTCTATGAATATAGATGCACAATTATGAATGAGGGCCCCCGACCCCCGGCAACCTGTAATAAAATAATTAACAAGCCCAGTCTATAAATGCTTAATGCGCCTTGCTTCTTGGTTAAAAAGTTCAACCACCCCAATGTATCTGGAGTGGAAGAGTTTCTTCGATGGTTCGAAGATGGTAACCTTCAAGGGAGGACTCCCTTTCAAGCAGGAGCCACTGGGCATCGAGAACCTCGAGGAAAAGTGGAACATTTCTGCCGATACAGCAGCTTTGACTTTCTCATTGCTCTTTGACAATCGTTTCTTTGATAGTGGAAGTCCTGGGAAGGTGAGGCGTGTGGTAGACCTTGATGCAAAGTGTTGTGTGTCCGAAGTAACGACCTGTGGACTTGAAAGACCTTTGGCGTGATGGAAGCAGCCCCGGCAGCGGGAGTCGGATGTCTGGGATCGTGGTCAGAATCCTCTGGTCTGTCGGTGCTGCAGCGGCAGCACGTAACTTGGGATAGCTTCGATGATTGGGAATCGAACATGGGCTGGACCTCGGATCTTCACTCTGTCAGTGTCCTCGGGGCATCTTTCCCGGCTTCTGGTGGTGGGAAACACACCGGTGTACGTCCTTGGTAGCCAGCGACCTCAACATTCTCCAGCGGTGCAAAGTGGTTGATGGTGATGGCAATGGAGCCCTCTATCAAATATTCTTAGACAATCCTTTTTTCTCTAACATTGCGCTTGTTAATAGGGTATGGGTAACACAAGTAGACATTTATGTTACATCCTCTACAGCTCTTTATGTATGGGGAGCATGTTGCATTGCACTTCTATCAGGTGGGTTAGCCTTCTTTTGTGATAACACTTTACTGTCAGTGCCTACCCTGCTTACTTTGATAAAAGGCTCCCTATTGTATAAAGTTGACCTCTCATCAGGGCCCGGACCCAGGGACACCCTCAGAAATAAGGTACTGGCCTGTTTGCAACGAAGAACTGGACCAGGGATTGTTAAAATCTGCAACCTAAAGGTTTTATGGAGGATGAAGATCCATGGTGTACTCAAGAAAATAAGGATTGTATAATTATTGGGTGCGGTTGTACCAACCTTCCCAGCATTTTAGCTAACGGTAATTGTTTATGAACACATCATTTGAACTAAAAATCATTGTAGATCATAGATAGCGCTTACCCCTTTCCTGAACTGGGTTTTCACTCTTAGTCTATTTGTTCTTGTTTTATAATGTTGTATTATTTTGCCATTTGTTTTGTCCTGCTTTTTGTGCGGGCTGAGGCCTATGGGCGGGTCATGCTTTATAAGAAATTATCAATTAATTATGTTCTCCCAAATGTATCAATAGGATACATCAATCTCCTCTGGGGACGAAGTATCAGCTAGTTGCACTAACTGTGCATCAGTAAATACACACCCTGCTCCTGCAAGCAGATTGGTCACTGGTATATTTTCGAAGAACAAAGATTGGCCAATCATCATGCAGCTGGGTGTCAGCCATGGGAAAGTAAGATCTGTGTGAGGAATTGTCATCTGGAAAGGTTGGAAATGTCTGTTTTATTTTTTGTATTAAATAATCAAATGATGCGGGTACTTCCATCTCTGAAATGATAATCTTGTGATCAGATTCCCCTTTCACAAGCGCCATGCCATAGGCATAGTACGTATCTGTTGCCTGCTGCATCAGTATCCTGATTTGCAGTGCCTGCTCTCCCCACCAGTTGCACCAATGCGGGCCAGAAGTCATGCATGTGCATTTGAGATCAGCAATGACAAAGTCTCTGCTGCACAGGGGTGACATTTAACATATGGACACCTTTATCTAACTTACGCTGATCATAAGTAACCCATGAGGGTGGAGGATAATCTCTAAAATAAATCTATGTCGGAGTTTAGGTATAGTGTCTGGTACAACTTTTAATCACGTCCGCCACATCCCAAATGATATCACAGTGCGTCAGCTCTGCTGTGGAAGATGATGTGTATTCTGGTCAGCTGAATGTAGCCCACCAAATGACAGGTCAGGAACCAGAATAGCCGGGCCTCCTCTTTGATCTCTGTCTGAGGGCATGTAAAACCCTCTGCCCAAGACAGCCACACACCAGGCAGCTGTCGTGGGCCCAGGCATCAAAGAAAGCACACCCATTCAAAAGGAGTATCCTCACACCAGTGTGCTGCATCTCTAAAGGACTTTGTTTTCAGTGAGAAGGGAAGGGGGTGGGGTTATGATAAGCAGGTGTACTCTGGACAATGAAAGGAAACTTCCACCATTTTATTTCTTGCTGTCCCTCTCTCTCTCTCTTTCATGTCCCCTCCACTTCCTCTGGAGGAAAGTACTTTGGGTCTGACATCTGAAGAGCAAAGTCTACTCCATTGAAGAGCAGGGATTGGAAGAACTAACTGTACTTCCTTTGGGAAAGTTGTACTTTCCAAAGTCCTCAGCCTAAGGTGAAGAAGAAATCCTCCAAGACAGAAGGAGGATCTGTTCCCTACCTGCTCCGAGGGCACATTGGGAGTGACCTCTGCCATGGAATAGGATTTACCACTCTGTACCGGAATCACCTGAGCTGGAAGATCAGACTCTGAAGGGAACCATCCATCCTTTCATCGAGTTCCCTTGAGTGGGCATCACAGCAACTGGAGGACCAGACCAGCAAAAGCTCCCTTTTCGACCACACTGAACCAGTCACCATGTGTTCACATCATCTGGAACTAGAGGGACGTCACTGACACTGGTTGTTGCACTCCTCCACCACTTTGAACTTGCTTGCATTGTTAACCATCTCGGCACTTCATCATGTCCTAGCTAAATCTAGTCACCTGCTAGGACCAAAACTACTGCTAGATGCTAGGACATAGACTGAATCACTGGAGACTAACACACTGAATCTAACCAGGGTTACAACCCACAGCTCGTCCCAGCTAGCCCTTGAACTGTCACCTTAACAACCTGAACATCAACGCACCTAAGATCACCACTTTGAAGACCATCATCCACTGACTTGAAATGCTGGAGCTTCACTCATCGACTCCTCCCATCAGCTAATGCCTGAGTCAGCCTGGCAAATTGCTAAGCATTCCTAGGACCACCCAACCGGCATCCTTCAGAGCAGCTATTTTACTGCACAGATCGGCTATGTTCGCACCAACTCTGTGCCCGCTTGCTGCTTGGGCCCTTTGAGGGGTCAGAAATGCAACACGGACACAAAGGTATAGTTTTCTCACAAGATTCCATTTTCTTTCAATAAAAAGGGGTGAGACAAACACCTATCTTTCCCTATTCTAACAAGAATGCACATGCCTAACAAACTAAGATTAAAGAAAAATGACCAAGTGTCCAAACATTCTCTGTCCCTCACTTTTAAATACACAACAAAATGATTGAAGGATTGGTTGGCTGCCCTCTGTTCCACAAAATAATATATCAATTCAAACTCAAATGCTTCAAAGAGCGCTCCTTGTGACCAAGGTTGGGATCCCATCACTGAATCAATTCAGGAATACCTTGATTAAAGTTCAGACTCAGGAATATTCTGGATATCAACAAAGCTCCATTCAACATAGCACCAAAAGTATTTTCCATTCAATACATTCTTTCACTTGGCAAAATAAATGTCTCTTGTACTAAGGCTTGTTCATAAACCAAATCAACTGTTATTTTCCACAATCTCTTGTTTGGCAAAGCAAAGGTGTTCTCAAAACACAAGTTCGTAAACCTAGACGATTGTTCTCTTCTCAAAAGCCAAGCAAATATTGGCACATCCTACTTCTTCAAAAGAAAAACTTTAGACAGGATAGCTTCGAAATCACATTCGGTAATGCTACAGTTCATCAAGACAAGGTGATGTAATTTAACAAGTTCCTTTTCAACATACCTTTTACCACAACCACAATAATTTACATAATCATCTTCTTTCCTGCTACACTCACATGCCAGGACGAACTACTAATGGTCTCTTTCCTGGTGTAGATGCCTGCCAGAATAAAAACTCCTACTACTACAATTGCATTCACTGGTAATGCATGTTCCCAATCTCTCCACACGAGGATCCTAAGTGAGGAGGTTTGAACAACAACTGTTTCTCTTTATAGTCTCTTGACTTCTGTGTTATTCTTTTATTGCCTTTCGGCTGCAGGCAATGCAGGTTATTTTCTTCCCATTGGTATCTTATATAATGAGGATTGTGCTCTTGCAATTTTCGTACTCTTATGCAACCACTTGGCTGCTGGCAATGCAGGTTACAATGATCTCCTAATTGGTATCACTTATCAGGATAGTTACAATCTGGATTTCTTTGTAGTACTCTTCTGCTGCCTTGGCAATGTGTGTTACAATGTTCTCCTAATCATCATCTCTTTTTAGGAGAGTTGAGCCCAGTCTGCCTTGGAATTGCTCTTCTGCTGCTTTGGCAATGCAGTTTACAGTTATCTCGTAATTGCTCACTGGCTGCCTTGTTTCATTCGTTCGATATTCAAAATTATCAGTTCTGCTTAGCTGTCTTTTTTGCAGTGCCCTAGGGTCTCTTGATTCAGGCCAACTCACCGGTCTTCCTTTGTGTCTCCTTTGGACTCAAGGGTGTTGAAGGTGATCTCCTCGGGCTCCTCTACATTTCTACCAGTTCCGGTATGACTGCCATGGTACGCACAGTCCTACAGTGAAGCACTGATAGCTCCCTGTGACCTCGGGTTGAACATCGTGACCGGTGCGGTTCACAGTGTGTTTGGAGCGAGTCTCCCACATGGCGTAGCTTGCCTCAAAGCCATTTTCAGCTGTGCATTCTCTGCACAGCCACGCTTTTTCTCCCCGTTCGCCTCAGCTGGGGTTCCTCTGCCTCATCAGCTTCTCCCGCATATAGTCCTGCTGTCGCCTCTGCTGCTTCATCATCTTCTCCTTCTTCCGACACCTTAATAATAACCTCAGGTGCTCTCTACCACAACAAATAGGGCACTCATGAAACTTCATCAAATGAAAATCCCTCTTCCTTGTCCCAATACCACAGGCATTAAGGGACCTGAAGTAGATAATGTTTTTGATATGTTTATAATTAGTTAATTTAAACTGATTTGTGAACTGAGAGTTGTGAAGTTTATGGGTGGTTTTTAAAAGAGTTGATGACTTACTCTTTGGTTTTGGATAATGTAGAACCATAACAATTAGAGGCTGTGATATTTTCCTCCTGAACCCTTGATGTACCAATCTTAGGCTGTTTAGCAATCTTAGGCTGTTTAGCAGAGTTTTCATATTCTGTGCTTTGGGTTGCTCTACGAGAGGGAACCATACATTGAATGCATGCCATTAGATATTTAAATATAAGGGGCTTCTCATCATCTGAAGAGGATGAATACTGCTTCTCTCCTAGCGGAGTCACCACTTCCCCTTGACAACTGTCTTCTCCCATGTGATCCTATCTCATGTTACCAGCCCGAGGGCTAGGATCAGGTAGCAGCTGCCTTTCCCTGGCCACATAGGAGGAGACTTTAGCCTTGGGTTTAGTGATGACTCTGCAGGATTCATCAGAGCCCACATAACCCAATGTGTCTGACTTGAGTTTGATTCACTCACATCTTTGTTCAACACTGGCCCTGACTTAGTCAATCCACCAATAACTGAATCCAGGTAGTGTTGACTCTGAACTGCCCCCTTATTCCACTTAGATGCTAAAGACTGGTTATGTCACTATAGCAACACACAACTGTATGCAATTTTTAAAGAGCAGTGGGGAAAACCTTCAACTCAAAAACATGAGTACAGTGACCAGGGAGAGGCTGGGTCATTGAGAAAGACAGAAGGAAGGAAGAACATAACTTCCTGTCCCTAGGGGAAGCACTCTCCCTAGGAAGCGGTGATTGAACGCTTACAAAAAAGGGGACAGTAAAAGATGGCAAAGAGAAGTCATTTTTGAAAAAACATAACAATTAAGAAATTGTTGGACTCCTGTATGTCCCAGGCACTGATATCCTCAAGGAGGACAATGGGCTGGAAGGTGTTTAAAAAGAGTACACACCTTAGGTCAAGAAAAAAAGGGGGACAATGATCTGTTTACTATGGGTCCAATATATTTTAATATCTCGTAGTCAGATCAAGTAATCCCAAGGTAGCTCTGGTTAAGAACTCAAAAGACAAGAAGCTCAGAAAAATGCTGCAGGTTATGACTATTGTTTTGCAGCAGATACTCTCTAAATGGGGTGAGCTTAAATTTAAAATTGAAGACAAGCAAAGCCCACGGGTACGAGTCCAAAGCAAGTACTAGATGGTTGGACAGGGCGTGGGACAGTTATGAAGAACATATACAAGGTTGTCCATGTTATAGGTAAAGCTAATGTTGGCCTCCACCATGTGACAGCCACTGTCTACCGGTTTCAGTGGTGTGTATTTTAGTGAAACCACTTTCATCAGGACAGGGGGTATGGTGATCCTAAACATTCAATCACCAATTCATACCGCAGAGTACATATGTTACCTCTTCTTGTGTTAAAACACTAGCCTGTTAGGGCTTCACCCTGTACATTGTATGATTCAGTGCCCCCCTCATTTTGAAGCTATGTCACTATAGCTCCTGATTTCATCCAAGATATATCCTTTTTTGTGGCTGGTGATTTACCTAGCACCCCTGTAACAACACTCAGAGTGCTACTTTCTCCAGTCGGTTGGATCTTTTATTTTCTTCCTTGGGGCAGGTTTTTGCACAGTATTTTCTATTCCTTCTACATGTAGATTTTTTGTTTGATTAAAATATATATATATATTTTGGACAGTGATACCGTGTTGTTTCTGTCACTACTGGTTCACATTCACACCCTTCTTAAGAGCATAGGTTTCCCTTCACCAATGTTACCACAAAAGGCGAAGGGGGTATATCTCTTAACATTTCCTGTTTTACCTTTATGATCACATTGTTTTTTTGGTTTGTGAGAGGTGTGAGGGCTGAGTGGGCCATTTCACCCCTACTCATCCTTGTACTACTGTGCAGCAGAATCCAATTTGTCATAAGCTGCAATTACCATTCATTTATGTTATAAAACTAGTCACTGTACTGAGCCATTTAAGCTTTGTCTGATGATCCCTTGCCAGTCCCATCCACATAACAGGTAGTTGATTGAACTTGGATCTTCTCTCCTGAGCCTTTGCTCCTCCCTGGGCCACTGCCATTTTTTCATCCCCTACACTCTGGACCCCTGCTCCAGTCCCCATCCTGTCCATCTGATCCCTTCCTGGGCCCTGCTTTGCTCCTGCCTTCAGACACCAGCAGCCCCTGCTAACATGACTCTTTGGCTTCAGTACTACGAGCGGTACTGCCAGAAGCACTACAGATTTTCCACATTCTGTCTCATTTTCAGATTAAGTTGGATCACCGCCCTTGTTGATTCTGACCCCTCTCCCTCCCGTGTCTAACCCCCACTCATATTGCTTTTTGAAATATGGGCAACCAATGGGAGAATTTATATGTAGTGCCTGCCGTGTTTGTTCTATCTCAACTTGGGCTCAAAATAGCACTGCACATTGGTGCTACCTGATATCACAGTAGATCAGGGTTATAGCCAAGTCCATGATACAGTCATCTTGCCCGATGGCTATCCTCACATACTGTGCCTGACATGGTGATACCATTTAAAGGTGCCTGCACCTATTGAATCAAGGGCGATATGACCATACGATCTTACTTCAACGATACAGTAATCATCTAGTAGCCCTTCTATAACAACCACCTTGGAAGTGTATTGCAGCTTTTTATTTCTTTCTTAAAACTTCTCCACAATTTAACAGGTGTATACAAAGGCTAGCAACTTATTTACAAGGGGAGGATCCAAAAATAGCAAATACTAGTCCATCTAAGCTTATGGGCAAAGCCCAATACATTAGAACCATTCCATATTAATAAGGATATAATTACCACAGAAAGTAAATTGACCCTACACATATTGGATTTTTAATTTGAGGAGGCAGTCCACCGCCAAATTACAACTACTGCCAAGGATGGCAGTGGCAACCTATGGTGATAAGGCTTCACATAACTCATGCTTACATTTACCCTGGCACCTGCCAAGCTATCTATGCTTTCTTTGAAGCGGGCAACTTGCAGGACCATCTGCTAGCTGAATTTCTCTGCTTATCAGAGTAAGCGCTGACCACCGTCAGTTACCATAAGGGTTAACTGGAAACATCATCAGACCATCTCCACATGTGATGTTTGTGGGGCAACCCTTTGTCTCCACCTTGGAAACCCCGTTCAGATGAACCTTTAATCAGTGACCAGCTGCCCCTAATCCTCTCCTTAGTTTACGGCAATATAATTCTCCCATCACAATTTGCTCTGGGGGGAACTAGAAACCCCTTAGTTCCTGGGTTGCTGCCACCCCATTTAACTCACATGCCTCCCTATGTTTGTTTTCCATAAACTACTTGCACTACAAGCCAGTCTGTCATAAATTTGTAATGAAGGAAAAATCCTATCCTGGGATCCTCACCCATTCCTAACAACATGAATTAGCCCCTCGTCAGGGACTGATCTCAGTATGTCTTGACCATCCCTATTAGGAAGACGTAGTGGGAATCCTCTCCATCGGGGACTCTATTTATGACATCAGTCCCCTGAATAACACTCTGCTTCCTTACTTTCCTTCACACACACTCCTTAAAGCCAGACCCAACTTCCCTGTTCTGTCATTTGTTCAGCTGTCAGTCAAGCAGTCACTGGGAAACAGATGATCTCTTACTGCCTCCATGGAGACACCATGCTGCCACCTATTGCCAAGCATCACTCACTGTAGTACATATTCATCCAGCCAATAAAACAAAGACAGCATGACATCCTACTAGAAGCTACTGACTTGAAAGCTTAACCTCTTTATTAAATCTTTACCCATTAACAGGCAAGTAACATAGCAAAATAGAATTCTGAGCAGACGTGTATTTAGGCTTTTTGCTTCCCTGGGCTTAAGTAAGTTTATGGGGACCTCCCTCCAAATGCGTTCCACCACTACAGTGTCTGCACCTTCACCAGATTGCACCCCTTCAAAATACACTGCCTTAGAAAAACTATGCCCCTTCACCCACATCGTGTTCCACATTTGGACTTCATAACAACTTAAGGACGTTTTTAATGCTGCTAGCATTAAAAAGCTATTGCTCTCACTCTATAAATTCAAGCCTGTTATCTTAAATGTTATGTTAGTTGAAATAGTGTTTTCAGATATCTGCTGCCCACGAGTTGGAGAAGGCAGTGTGTGCTACAGTTCAGTGCACTAGAGGTATTTGTTGAGGCCAATTGTCTAAACTTGGCTAGGTCAGAGAACAATTTAGCGAAAGTTGAAAAAAGGATTTTTGGTTTCAATGTGAATATCTGATTTCTCACGAGTTGCCTACTATCACCACATTGGAAGCACTTAGAGTGGTCTCTGATATGAATGTTTCAAGCCACATAACTAAATGTCAGCATGCGGTCTTGTCAATTAAGTTTGGATATGAAATATATGCAGGTGGTACAGGCACATTGTAAAGATGAGTCCTGGCTAATGATGACTCTGACATCCTGGGATGTACCAGTGACTCCTTTAATAAGTTCCCTGTACATTACATCAGGTACATAAGGTCAGGTACACATAAGTTAAGGGCAACATGCACCAGCATCCTCTCTCAGGGGTCTACATCTCCAACTGACTCTCACAGATCACCACTCATACATCAAAATTCTCTCAGGCTGCATTCTCTGTCACTCACTCCAACATTCCATGTATTCTACTCAGGGTCCATGGGAAACTTAGTCACTACATATCTCACCCATAAATAATAAAAAACAACACCTACCAGCAAAAGACACACACTCACAAACACACACCATCCAATGCATGTGCATCTCTTACCTCAAAACAGGAACACTCTACACACATACACAAACCCTAAAACCGTCCTCACCCTGTGGGACAATTACTTCTCCAAACAATGTCTCTCCCCTTTTCCACACAGTAAAGAAGAGACACCATGAACATCAACAAAGATACCCTTCCAAACTCCTAAACATGATCAGGCATACCAGCCCTTCTACAAGTTTTCTCATCTCACTGCGCACAACATCACATCATTCACCCGGCTCCATCACAACCCTCTCCATACCACAACTCACTGGCTGCACACACCACATTGTCCATTCAACCAGGCTGGATATTCTGAATAGCCAACACCAGAACACTCAGTGTCACTATCCCACATGTGCCCGTGTTGAAAATCACCTATACACTTCTCTTCAAATACACGGAGCTCTTCGTAACACCACTCACCACATCATACATCTATTCATCATACCACAGGACATACGTCAACAATTTTAACATGTCATACAATTTCAATAAATTTACATTTCTACCAACAATTTGTTCTATTCTTAAACTTTCAAGTTCTCTACCATGAATAAAATTCCCACCTGTAATGGCAAAATCATTAGTGTGGCAAAATTTCACAAATCACGTTTCTGAACTCCATTTACTGCAAAACTAACCAGTCCACACTGCCTATTAATCTTTAAAAAAAAAAACGTTAAACATAACTTTTACTATTAACTCACAAATATCCACTTCACTACTGTGCATTCCTTTAAGAGGCCACGACTCCCAAACTTATCCAGTGCACACAAAATCAGTTGCACGCACCATCTCATCACATTCATCATAGAATATCTACAGGCCTCACATCACTACTACTATAACAACTAGTAACCCTAACCAAAACAAATAAACCAATTTGTCTTCATTGATGCTCCTCCTGTCAGCATCAACTTAAAACAAAAATACATCTGGGACACTGCCCCTCGTCCCACTGGTCTCTTGACCAGCCCATTTCCAATAACTCTGCCAGTACTCTTCTGTGAATGCCCAGTGTACTGCAGTTGTTTGCCGGCATTCGCTTCATTTTCTTTATCTTCTGAATTGCCCAACACCCTAGCAGTGCCGCCCACGAGCAGCACCCACAATGAGTTAAGGCTTCCTCTCCAGCAAACCCCTTAAGCCTCAAAGTACTGAATCAAAGATGTTGTTCTTTACTCCTGTAGTGCTTTCATTCCTCAGCAAAGTGTTAATTCGAGCTTCTCAGCCCCTCCAAAGTGCTGCTATGGGCTCCAAGCCCCTCCCAGTGCTCTGCTAGAGGACATATAAGCCCCATTCAAAGCACTGCAATGGCTCCAAGCCCCTTCATTACTGCAACTGAGCTCTAAGCCCCTCCAATGCACAGCAATGGGCTCAAAGCCCTTCATGTTATGGGGCCTCACCCCCACCAAGGCACTAATTCTTCACAGCTCCTTTATCCAATGTCCCTTTTGTCTGCTGGCTGGCACCTCACTGGCGCCTGGCCCTGGCGCTGCCCTCTACCTTCAGTGCATCCAGCACTGGACTTCTCTGTGCCTACTAGCAAACAGCGCTGCCTCTACCTGAGAGAGGATCTTCTTCTTTGGTTGGGGGCGGTGCATGTCCCTTCCTTTGTGCTGTCCCCCCCAGCACAGCCAGCATCCTCATCGCCATTGTAAAGATGGGTCCTGGCCAATGATGACTCTGACATTCTGGGATGTACCAGTGACTCCTTTAATAAGTTCCTTGTACATTACATCAGGTACACATAAGTTAAGGGTAACATGCACCGGCATCCTCTCTCAGCGGTCTACATCTCCAAATGATTCTCACAGACCACCACTCATACATCAACATTCTCTCAAGCCGCATTCTCTGTCACTCACTCCAACATTCCATGCATTCTACTCAGGGACCAGGGGAAGCTTAGTCACTAGACACATCCTATGAAAATGTTGAATAAAAAGTACTCAACCTACTTCTCATGGTTACATCTCTGATGTTATCAGAGTGGGACATGGGCATAAGTCAAGTTACCACCTGCTGCGGCCCCTGTAGTTCCAATCCCTTAAGAGGGAATGAATGCCATTAAACAATAGTAAAACTACAAGTGAAGTGTGCAAACTCTTCCTGGGCAGAAACACTTCACTAGAGTAAGACAGTTGGAGAAGGTTCTAGGAACATTTGCCTGTGCATTCTCACAATGGAGTAATTATATAGGCAACCCTGAACATTCATGGGTAGGAAGCAACAACATTCCTTATCCACCCACATTGCGTACACCTTTTATTACAAATGAAGTGGAACATACTGTTTACATCATTGATGTGTGTACCATTGTCCAAAATACCCCAAACGCTAAGAGCAAAACTGAGCAATGAATAGTGTGTTCCAGCATAACATTACCTTTGTGGGTGTGCTTCAGGTTATAGGTCTTGCCAGCTTGCGTTTAAGGTAAATTAAAATGTTTGTTAACTCCTTAGATTTTGTTGGACTATACAATACATAGGAACATTTTGAGGCGTGTGTGTGTTAACACTGGCACAGTTTCACCATAAAAAGTCCAACCTTATATTCAAAATCTATTTCATGTAAAGGTGAAATAAAAAAAGGCAATGGTTATGCACTGTGTGTCATATTTTGAACTTGGTTCTCCTGGTAGAGCTGAACATGCAGCTGAATATCATCAAAGTCACATGTTAAACCCAGCAGGTGTGCGATTTGCCTGCTTAGTACTGGGCAGCTTCTGCTGGATCAATGAACAGATATCTAAAGGGGACACTACAGACCTGTCTTGTTTACTGCTGCAAAACAGGGCGTACCTTTGGCACACAGTATTTTTTCTCTCACCCTTCAATGGCTTTGGTATTATTTCACAGGCTTCTTGATGCACTTGCTCATTTAAATCTACTCTTGCCATATAAACTTCTGTACAATCTATTTCATGGTTGCACCTTTTGTGGACCACAGACCTCCGAATGGAGCGAAGTAGTGCTTGCTTCTGAACATAGGTTTAATGGCCACCTGTTGGATGTCTGTGCTTGTCATAAACATAGACTTGCTTTTAATATTGTGAAATGATGCATCATTTTTAATCTTTACTTTTCTGAAGGGAAACCGGTCTTTTTTGCAATGGTTTAAAAATTGAATGTGATGTTTATTTGAACATGAAAATTAGTGTGTGTTGATTCAAACGAACTTCACTGATAAAGTGCCTGGCACTAATAAAACCAACGAGGGTCTGATATTTTTTTCATATTAAATATCATTTTGGGAACATAACAATGACAAAAGATCTATATAAATATGTCATAAATGTCTGTGAGAGTAGCAAGACTGAATCACTAAATACCTACTGCACACTGGTTTGGTGCACATATATATTTTTTTTATTGTTATTATTTCTTTTTTTTAAGCAAATGTCACTCTAACAATTGTGCAAGTTTGGTTAGCAAATACTTTAGTTGTCATAGTGGAATGTCTGATAAAATCTTAAAATCATCACACACACATTGTTGAGGGTCAGGCTAACTCAGAATAACAAAATGAACTTTATATTAAAAATAATTACAACTTTGAAAATAAAATGCTATAAAATGTCATGCATGTGGCAATCTGGCGCCCTGGGCCAGGGCCTAGTCAGCCTTATTGCAGGTGCATCTTGTATTCTGAGCCCATTAACAGATATGGAGGTTTCATATTTAGTTGTGTATAAATAGTGTTGCACAAGTTCATGCAGATTTGCTTGAGGAAAGCAACCAGCAGCTGGAGTTAACAATGATATGATGCTAACTGGGTTTTATAGCAGATAGTCCTTACTTGCAGGAGAGACTACAAACTATTCTCACATCAACATCATTCTGAATTCCTGACAGCAATATTTTCAAAGGTCTACTGCCATTATTTTGTGCATGTAGAATTCATAAAGCTGATCGATGAACACTGTGCGCCTGATTCATGGAATATGTGCCTGGTTCAAAGTGAATTTGCACTGCTGAAAAATGAATGTACACTGCTGACACAAACCCTGATTCATGGAACTGTGCAAAGTGTATCACAGATATGCAAAGTCCGGGCAAAGTCAGCGCATAGTCATTTTTGCAGTTCACAATGACTTTGCCCGGACTTTGCACAGCAAAAATCCACTTAGCAGAGTTCCATGAATCAGGGTTTGTGCCAGCAGTGCAAAGTCACTGTTTAGGAGTGCAAATTCACTTTGAACTGGGCAAATGTTTCATGAATCGGGCCCTTTGCATCTTTTCAGAGAGTGAAACTGAGGCACAGACAGTTAAAGAGATTTTCCCAGGATCTGCCAACATGGATATAGTCAGATATCAGAACTAGGAATGTTGTTTTCTGGTTTTACATCCGGCACTTTGATCACCACAACATGCCATCTTACTCTAACAAGTGACCATTTCCTAAACCCATACTGTTTGAGGTGCACAGCCTAATGTGTCCCAAAGTTAACTGTCATTTGCTTTGATTTTGTGTTTTTCGTATTTTCGTTTTTTGAAAAATACACACAACAGAATTGTCCATGTAGGCAATTATAGAATGCATATATAGTAGAAGAATGTGAACATCTGCCTTTGGAGGCCATGTTGCTCTAAGTTATAGATCACAGCAATCATAATCGTCATGTTTTAAGCATATTCCTCCATTTTAGCTTGCTCTTAGCAACCCCTCCAAGCAGGAACTGCCCAAAGCCACAACATTGGAAACAATCGATAGTTTGAAAGGATTGGCCACATTATATCAATACATATAATTGAATGGTGAATGGAAAAGCTCTCACGGTGGTGAAATTCCTATTGAGCAGCATCCTTGCCAGCATGACCAATTCCCCAATGGAAGATGCTTGTTCAGTCCTATTTCTATCTTTGAATTGTGGCACTTGTTGTCCTGTTTATATAATGGAAACACAGAAGCCCAAGTTGAAGACAGTTAGGAAAACAAAACAGGCCTTGGCCAGCATATCTGGAATGGGCCAGGCATGCAGGCAGTCTTGATATACCTTTGTTCAGTGTGAACACATGCTCTGAGACTATAAACCAGTGACTATTATGGCTATCCCATATTCTGGAAGTCCCTCCTTGGATCTGCTTCAATGCTGTTTTATGGAAGCATGCATGTCCCCATGATAGCACTTCAAAGTGTCCTGTGTCTCCGGGGCTCATAGGTAAAATACTCATTGGCCACATTCAACAGTAGTGCTTAGGGAGGTTGTAGGGCATGGGGAAGAAACTAACCATCAATAATGTGAACATTTACAAGACAGACACATTCTATCCTTATTTATTAAGATTTGAGCAGTGAACAAGACCAAACAAGCCTCTAATTCCCCTTTTCAGGCATTTGTCCCGACACATATTGTTTGCCCAGTAAACACAAAATGAAATGTCACTCCATTTGTCTCAATTGTTCTATGTTCAACTTTGATCAGTTCCCCACTGGCTCTTTCATACTTCAATATCTGGACTAGGTCTAGAAGTCCAAAAAATCCTGCACTGCTGGCATATTATGCTACAGATGTTTTTCCAGAAGTATAGGTTTAAGTGCTTTGTTTATCTACATGTCAGTCACCGATGTCAGTGTTTAAGTATCTGGGATTTTGTTGTTAATTTTCCTCTATGGGCCTGTTAAGATGGATTTCTGAACTCTGACCTGGTGGACAGAGGTTCAGAAGTTCAGCCTAGTTTCTTGGAACTGGGTAACCTTCTGGACAAGCCGGACCTATCAAGGTAGCTATGGCAGCGGTCAAGACTAGGTCTCAGGAGAGATGAGGGTGACTGGAAGACCTCAATGAGCACACAGAGTAAAGGACACTTACAAATTACTCCCAGTCAGGTGTAGATATATTAAAAATACAAATAGATTTATTTCAAGGCCTTTGACTTTCAACACACAATCAAATCACAGTAATACTTGTAAACCAACACAATCCTATCTAAATACATATATTAAAGACCAATGGGGTCTAAAGGGTTAATTCATGCAATGGGTCCAGAACATACAAGGGGGGGGGGGGCGAAACAGGCATTGCAAATAGTCTTTATGGCCCTTCTGCATCCACCACACTCCTAACTAAGAGGCAGTCCAATCCCTAAGAAGAGTGGATCCTATTGCTGAAATGTACTTGCACTGCTGGCGCATGCGGTAGTTGAAATGGGCAAAACGGGGTCTCTTCAAGGGTCTGTAGCAGCTCAGGAAGGTGGGTGAGGTGATGAAGAATAGGTTCCCACTATTCAAGGAGGGCCTCCACTTGAGGGCAGAGTCGATTTGAAATGTTGGGAATAGTTTGCACTAACAGTGGAAAGGAGAGGGGCCCTCAGGGATCACTCGTGCATAAAAATGGATGGATGCGCTTGGGGCCACCGGTTAGGTTTGCGATTACTCACCAAGCTCTGGCTCACTCCAGACCAAACTTCGGCAGTCGAGTCCACTTCAGTTGCAGGTTCAAATGCGGCAATCTCGCAGCTCTGCGGCTTTCAGCGACAAAGTTGTAGCGTTGATTCCCTTACGGGACAGTGGCAATTTCTCCGCACCTGGTGGATGGATCAGGCCAGTTCCGCTGCAGCAGGCTTCAGGGCACAGAGAACCATAGCTGCAATGAACTTGCAAAGTTCGTCACCACAGCTGGGTGACACGGCAACCACGTAAACTCCAGTTCGGGCACACTCACTTTACTCCAGACCTGGGAATACCAATTGTACGAAATTTGGTGTGAGAATGCCGGAAATACAGAGCTTGCGATGGGCCAAGTTTCAAAGGCCTCCTCATAATGGCAGCAGTATCAGAGCCCAATGTCTGCACAAGCTGGTCAGTCCACTGGATGGCCCAGGGACACTTCCAAAAAGGCTTACTTGCAGGATAAGATGAAGGTGCCGAGAATAGTTGGTCCCCCTATTGCAATGGGTCGAAGCGCCTTCGCAGATTTTCTTGGATGATCAGATGCAGAGGGGTCCAGTCGGGTGACAGCGGGCTCAGGGTGCCAATCCTTCCAGCGGGTCACCAGCGGTTCCTCGACTCGGCTTCTTAGTTTCAGGATACTTGGATCCTATCCTTCGTTCAGTGAGAACTCCAGAGATCGACATGGTGTGGGTGTTGGGGGCCTTCTCTTATCCAGAATCTCCTTCGCGCCAAAACAAAGAGGACCCAATGAGAAATCTGCTCACATACAGGCATACCATACATGGACCAATCATGGACCAAGGTGTTCCCAGGCATTCACAGCACTTCAGACTCTGGCACTCAGAACCAGACGTTCCATCCCACATCCTGGAGGCACACACAAGGCATGCAGAAGCCCGCGAAAGCTTGGAGTTTTGCGGGAAAATGCATGCCCAGATAAGGACTGACCCGGGTTGGCTCGACCTGGGGAAGGTGAAGTGGCAAGACGTTCAAAGGACAGGACAGGACAGAGAACCTCGTAGCGTGGCCATTTTGGAGCTAGGCCACCTAAAAGTGCCAAACGTGGCAATACGGTTTACCTGACAAGAAAGTGTTACAAATATGCAAAATGATAAGCTGCTACCAGCCCTGTCCAAGGCACACCTGCACTTCTCCTAAAAAATCCTTTGAGATTATCTAGAGCCTTTGGAAATGACTAGACCCAAGTGCACTGTACTGTAAGGTACATTTTACACTTGTTACATGTTGCATAAAATGGCAACAAGGACTAAGGGAAACAAAGTCTCCCAGCACTGACTGTCTTTAAGGGCATGTCAGTTTCCCCATAAGAAGTTAGCGAAAAGCCAAGGGGAGTGCAGTAGAAGGCTGTGCTCCGCTGGTAAAGTCAGACTGGTGTTCAGACATCAGCCAAAAGTATCGGGTACACAACTGGAGGGAAAATTACACCTAAATGGAATCTTTCCTAACAAGGCCTCATTACAGTTGTGCCAGTCCGGAAACAATGGTGCCGGTAAACCTACCGGCACCGTTGCTTCCGGCCCGGCCCACTACAACTCTGTGGGCAGGTGTCGTCGTGCCCACCAGGTTCAGACCTGCTGGGCGGAATGGCACCTGCTTGCAGAGTTCTCACGGGAGCACCAGCACCGTTGTTAATGGCGCTGGTGCTCTTGTGTCCCCATTCCTTTGGAGTCCCATTGGACTCCATGGGAATGGGGACTAAGAACATTACTGGGGCCTGACTTCCCAGCCACCAGACTCGGAATAGCCTGTTGTCAATGGGAAGTCAGGTGCTGGTCATTTTTTACGGGTCCTGCGGCAACCCGCCAGTAGCACCAGCAGGATTACCGCCTTAACCATAATGAGGCCCAATGTCTTTGCATCAATCTCACTGCTCGGTCTGTGCCATTTTCTCTGCCATTGCAAAATCCGGCTCTGCTTTCACTGGCCTTGTACCCCTCCCAAACTGGATCGGGCAGTCTTTCTGTTGTCTCATCATGAGTCTCGACATTGCTTCAGTGTTTTTCTCAGTGCGGTGTCTGGGTTAGTTTTATAACTTTCACACTACTCATTTTCAGAACCTACTCCCCAAGCTTATGTTGGTCACTACATTACTCTCTCATTTTCTCTCTCTGACTCTGTATCGCCTCGTAACCCCTGTCAATCTTTGCTTTTTCATCAGTCTTTGTCTCGGGTTCAATTTCCAGCATTTGCCTCAGCATCATTGCCACTTTCTCTGTCAGTGCTGCCTCTGTTTATGTCATTCTCTCAGCATCAATCTCTCTGTTTAAGTGTCTGTTTTATATGTGTCTCTTAGTTAATATCACATGATCTTGCCTGGACATCAGCAGATGTCATGTTACTTAAAATAGAGAAATACAAGTTATTTAATGTAGGGACCAAATTGAGGGGTGCCGAAAAGCGACATCATCCGAAAGTTGAGCGTGCTGTTCTTGGAAGAATGATTGAGGTGTGCTCTGCCTGGGCAACATTATCACATCTACATGTTGTGTGCGCGGTGGAGGTCGTGCACTGATGTTTTGACTCCTGTGCAATAACGCTTATATTTGCACGTGAGTCTCCAGATGCACAGGCACATGTCTTTGCTCATTATTGCAGAGGGGTTCAACTGCTTGTGCAGTGGTCGAAGTGGGTGGGAGCGGTGCTCGTCTACTTATTTTTAAAAGTGTTAATGTTCCTATACTTTTATTTTTTTAAATGAACCGTTCCGGAATGGTTTACTTTCAAAATAAAAGTATAGGAAGATGTTTAAACTTGCACTTCAGCGCAGTGAACTGAATATTCCCATAAACCACAGGCATATATTTCTGGGGGGTTGGATTACACGTGGGAGGGGGCGTGGCCAGGGCCATATTAAGCTTTTTTGGGGCCCTGGGCATGGACATCTTGCCCCCCCCTCAATCAAACCAAAGAAATTAAGTAATCAAGTATATCTGGTGGCACCCGCCGCCCCCACCGTGAGAAAAACCCATAGGAAGACATGCCGCCTCACAGCATTCAAAATAAGCATGTTTACTCCCTTTAAATCCCCTTACCCTCTTTATTCTTGCTCTGATCAGATTAATAAACAAGTAGCATTTGAAGGCCAACATTAGCAATCTACGAAGAGGTTACTTCTCTTCTAGTATAGAAACAGGATACTTTCTATCAATATCATCTTGGAAGGTATGCGGCCTGTAGTACTAATGCAGTACTGTATGTAAAAGGTACATGTAACCCAGAATAGGCAGAGAACACACATTAGCTAACTCAGAGAATGCAAAAGTGCTCAAGAATGAATAGAGTAGACCAATTGTAAGGAAGAGGAAGCTACACATACCATATCATAGATAGAGGAGGCAGATTAGAAGCTACCAGGAAGGTGCCTCTATCCAGACAGACTGAGATTAGAAGTGGGACATGGTTTTCAAATAGCGTTGCCATTAGAGCTCAGGGGAACAATTGCCTGTGGTGTGCAGTATATCAATGCTCACTATTATAGTGGAAGCAATCCTATAGTTAGTGAAACCATGAGTGAGGCTTTTATAAAGATCATACCCTGAGAAGGGAATCACACTGAGGGGCTGACAATTTTGAAAGGTTTAGGTACTGGCAACACTGAGAGGTTAGGCAGTACAAGATTAAATGAGTTGCCCAGGATCACATGTTGCTTTACTGGGTGAAGCTGGGATTTGTGCCAACGCTGCAATTTCTGCATTTGAACACTTTCTATTCCAGCTCTTACCATGTACTAAAACAATCTCATTTTATAAAACTGACTTGCAAAGTACATAAATGACATTTCCAAACCTGACAATTTTTAAAACCAAAATATTACAGAAGGGTGTTACGCAAAGATGGGAATGATTCTAGCCACATTCTCTCCATCATCAAGGGAAGTATATAAATACCAGCATACCAATCGATGTGATATAACAGATTTAATCTAGGGATGTCTTTTGTACTTTTAAGCTTTAAATACTTCCAAAACAATGGTTTGTGAAATTGTCATTCATAAATGTGCAGAAAAAACCTTTGACTTTTACACAAAAAGCAAAAAGTTGTTTGTGTCAAATGAACAGACCTTAAAATATGCTTGCTGCTGCCCAATGCCTACAACATCTGGTCTGCTTTCTCCTGTCTACCACCCCTTCCATTCAAATGGCCTACAAAAGAAGAAGAAAGAAAGATCAAGTCATAAGCTAAACGATGCCACTAGCATGCAAGAAAGTAAATCTCACAGAAGACAGCACAATAATGCAAGGGATATATGATTTGACCAGGATCACTATCGTCTGCTGGCAAAGCCTGGATACAAGCATGAACACTTTGGTCCTACAGTCTTTTATTCACCATTTGGACTAATAGTTTATGCTTATCTTTGGAGGGGATTGCCTAGGTTTTAGAACGCCCCATCTAAACAAACCAATTTCTAGACCATCACCATACGAATGACATGTTAGTTTTTATAGCAACCCCTATCTGGTGCAGGAGCATTGCTGATAATAGCACCTCTTATGTTGCAACAAGTACATATGCAGGTAGGTTTATAAACTTCAGACATAGGAAAGGTTCAGCCAGCCTTGCTGGAATGTGCTCTTCTAATCTTTCATATGAACACACATCTCTGCAATGCATGCTTATCACACTGAGCTAACGTCTGAACCATTGTGGCACTCAATTTATCAATATGGATTTCAACTTTGGCTATTGCACATGAACAACATAATTCCCACAAGAAGGAAAGAATGCTACAAAAGTTGTGCCGTATGAAGCACACAAACTTAGTATTCCACAATGAAAATAGAAAGCATTACATGATTAATTGATCAAGGCAGAATGTACCTGTCAAAACAGACAATAGGTTTAGCGCCTCAGCAGCATGCCATTTAAGGTTAGTATTAAATTAAAGCATTTGTACTAAGTTGATCGATCAGGTACTGAGGATAAATAGCATTTTGCATTTATTTGCCACAATTTAACCCTTACAACACAATCAAAAGCAGCCTTTAGATGTAGGGATGCAACAAAAATGGGACTATTTTCTGAGCAATTAGCGGACGCAGTGGTGTGACCGAGAATACAGGCGTTTAGAGGGGTACCCATGTCATTTGCAACTTCCATTTTAATATAGTTTCACTTTCATGGTAGTTCTTCCCATTGTTCTTCCATAGATCTCTATTTACGAGGGCAGTGAATTTTCTACAGGTAGAGGGAGACCAATTAATCGACAATCTGGGTCTGTCAACTTGGATTAAGGAAAGATAATTTTCTTGATGTCTAAATATCAAGTGATCTATGATAGATCTTACAATCATTAGGTGGTCACCCAAGTGAATCTCTAGAGTGCAGATATTTGTAAGCGTACCAGATAAGTATTTGGAAGAAAACATGTGATCAATCCATGATTTAAAGACCCCACTATTCCATGTGAAAGTCACGTGATTGCTATCTGGCTGTATTAAATACACATCCCAACATTTTAGAACATTTCTCCATACGTTTCCTCTTTGTAGTAAAGTCTGAAAATGTGCTGAGCTTGTGTACGAATTACTATTCCTTGTCCAAAATGATGCATTAAAGTCCCCTCCAATAAGGATTTCAGCATAAGGTGATTTAATGTAACGCTTAATGAGCGCATCATTAAGTATTTCACAAGCCATTTCAATTGGGTACAAAATTGGATTCCAGTACAATGATATTATAAATAAATTTCCGCTATGTAAGGAGTCGATTTTTACATCCACCAGTAGGAAAAGATCTCATTTATATACATGATTGATAGTAAAGTTCAATTTATTGTCAATAAGAATGGCCAAGCAACCTGCTGGTCTGCCTTCTGTACCTCTAGTCGCATGGTGTTCACAGGAAAAAAAACATCAATTTCGATGTTTGCTACAGCCATGGTTTCTTGTGACAACAAAATATGGGGAAGGGCATCTTGTTTTGTCTTGTCCTTCCATTTAGCTAGATTTGAGAAGCTGCAGCAATTCCACGATGCAACCTTGAGGTAGTGAATTTATGAAGGTGCATCTGGCGAAGGTATGGTTGCAGCTGTTTTAATTAATGGTTCTAGCCATTTTAGACCTCTCAAAGCATTTGTAAGCGCTGACAATTGCTCCAACATGTTTTTGAATGGATCCTTATTTCCAGGTAGATTCTACCGCTGAAATAGGAGGTGGTGTTTGGAATTCCAGAAAAGCCATAGCATCATTGATGTTCGAGAAGGCATGCATATTGAGACCAAGTATCTTTAAATCACTTTGATGTTCCCAAATCAATTTTGCAATTATTGGGGATAACATCTTAATGAGCATTCTGTTGTTGTTTTCATTTGAGAGCCAAATCCATTCAATATCGTTTGTAACTAGGCTACGAAGTGAGGGGATCTTAAAGCGTGCATTCATTAGAAAAGTGCGATTGATGCGAATCGTTCCACTAATGTTAATATCGCTCTTCCATCCAATGGTGTTCTTCATCTCATTCGGAATTGATTGAAAGGTGTGTAAAGCATTCCAGTTGGCCGCCTCAGGGTGAGCCCCAGACTCCATTTCATCAGTGATAATGTCACTTCTTATCCTCTAGGCTCTCAGAAACATTGTGTCATTGATTTAATGATTCAGTCTGTTCTTGAGCCTTTTTGATGGCTTGAGAGTTCAACTGAAACATCAAAACCTCCTTGGGGGGGGTTTAGGAATTGTAGGTACTGACTGTGGAGGCACGGTGTGTTCAGAATTATGTTTGAGTACCTGATTCTTTTTGGGGAGATTGTCAGACCCCACCTTTACACTATTTAAGCATGTCTCCGGAAGTGTGGACATTTTTTGGGATTTTTCAACCGATGCCATCTGGTTCAAACCTTTCTCCTCAATAATCTGGGGAGTTGTTTTTTTTCCCACAGATTCCTCTTTTTCTTTATTTTTTTTTGGTTTTTCAAGCAGTTATCAGTTTTTTTCTGTGTGATATCTGTAAAAGACGAAGTTAGATGTGACTGTTTCATCATTGGCACACCTATAATTGGGTCTTGTTGTGTTGGAGATCTTACTTTTATGGCAATCAACTCCGAATCCGGAGTCATCTGTTTTGAGCCAGATTTTAAGATTGCCACCTGTTCAGCGCTCTTCCCATGACTGTTGGAAGAGCTAATCTGTAGTACTCTCTTACTTTCCTCATTCAGTTCACTTAAGTTCAAGATTTGTTCAGAAAGTGTAACATTTTGTGATCCTTTGCCTTTACTAATTTGAGTATTGTTGGAAATAGTGGTTTCCAAATTTTTCTCTTTTGCTGCTTTCTCTGCTCATAAAGCACTCCCTTTATTTTTATGTCTTCTTTTTATAGATTTCTGAAGGTGCTTGTTGGCCCTCTGGAAATAAAATAAAAATGTTCTCTTGGGACCGTGTCTTCTTTGTAATTTTCTAGAACTTTATCTTGTTCAATGATGTTAATGAGTGTAGTGGGACTATCTGGAGTCTCCACATTCATAATTAATTTATGTTCTGATGCTTCTGCGGAAGCAAGCGTCTCAAGAAGTTTTTCTTTGGGATTCGTATGCACTAGAATTTGTTCGACTTGAAGTAACCTTTCATGTTGTAATTTTGCAACTTCCAGATAATCAATTGGCTCGCTTATAGGTTTGTTCGTAGTATTCTTCGCTGCATCATCTTTACAATGTATTATTTGTGCAGAAGTCAAAGGCACTCCATTTAACAGAAGGGGATCGGCCATTGTTTGAGAACTCTTGTGCTTTTTTCCAGTTGTGGTGTGCAATTTAGTAGCTCATTTTTTACAATTAAAGCTGCTGTTATATGGCAGTTCAGGTGATGTTTATGAAAAGCCTCCTGCGCTAAAATGTATCCTTCTATTTTCTATTTTTTAGCTCCTTCAATAACAGATGAGAGTATTCATGCCCTTGTTCTAAGAGATTCAGGATTCTTGTGAAGATAGGAAGACCATTGATGTTATGATCTATTAGTTCCTCTTCATGGTTTTCCTGAGTAAGAGGAACTTCAGGGAGATTAGAAAAGTTAAACACAGGCATAGATGAATTCAAATTCCTTTCTGCCGGAATGCAGTTTTGAGGTTTTGTTTCTGACGCATATTTCGGAGTAGGGGAGCTAGTAGTGGGCAATTGCAATTTTTGAGCAAATCGGGACTCTTTTTGCTCGGTACCAAATTGAGGGCTCCTAAATTCCTTCATGGTAGTCTTGTGAAAATGTACATGTTCTCTATAATTCCTGTTTGTTTCTACAGGCATAGAGGGACCAAGGGACAAACGTACTCTCCTATCGAGATCTGCTACAATTACAGGTGCAAGCATGGAAATATCTGACATAGGAGAGTATTTATTTTCATGTATCTGAGTAACAATTTTCTGATCCATGTGCAACTTAGCTACTGCAGCAAACAGATCGCTTGTAATATCCTTGTTTGCCTTTTTTAGTGAGCATTGTTCTTTTACAGGCGGCTTATTATCCTGTAAATCTGGGATAAGGCTCTTCTCAATAACAGGTATTTTCTGATCCACGTGCAACTTAGCTACTTCTGCAAACGGATCGCTTGTAATATCCTTGTTTGCCTTTTTTAGTGAGCATTGTTCTTTTACAGGCAGCTTATTATCCTGTAATTCCGGGACAAGGCTCTTCTCATTAACAGGTATAATTTCTGCTGTGTGAGCAGACATAGAAAGAAAAGAGCGTTTACCATTTAAAGAGAGAGATGGGCTGTTTTTTTTTTGTTAACATTTTTTGGGTATTCGAAATTAAGTTGATTCTTGGAGGAACAGTCCTTCCATTTTTTACCATTTCTAATGGTAGTCTCCATAAGGTACAAAAAATTGGAAACAATTTCCGATAGAAATGCAAGAGACCAGTTTTCAGAGGTTGCGGCAGAATTTAAATAATTAAAGAGTTATTAACTCCCTCCTTGCCGCCCCACATCAGCCGACTAACATCACCTTACCAAAGAAGGAGTAAACGAGCACACCCTCAGCCCGCCTACCTCCACACAGCCTAGCAAGTTACGAGCTGCTTACAGAGTCACTTAAATTATTTACACAGCAAACCCTGCGACCTGCGCCACGCACCGTCAACAGTAAACAGTACTTTGCCATACTTGTCGGTGCGCACGCGGTGCGCTGGGTAATGGATATTTCAAGAGGAGGGGGTGCGTCACAACACAGGGGGGCAGAGCCACAGACCAACACAACACCTTAGGATAGAAACAAAGGAGCTATTATAGACACAAGGCATGTGGCAAAATACAAAATACAAACATTAAAAAGCACACAATCACCTCCTTCACTGTTTAGGAGGCCAGGCAAGATTGTGTCACTTGAAAAGACGTCCTCCACAGATGAAACAGCAATACGGCTTGAAAAACCCCAACGTTCCAACAGGATTCAAACGAGGGGTGGCCACAGTAAACAGTACTTTGCCATACTTGTCGGTGTGCTGGATAATGGATATTTTAAGAGGCAGGGGGCACATCACAACACAGGGGGGCAGAGCCACAGTTCAACACAACACCTCCTTCACTGTTTAGGAGGCCAGGCAAGTTTGTGTCACTTGAAAAGACGTCCTCCATCATCCACGGATGAAACAGCAATGCGGCTTGAAAAACCCCAATGTTCCAACAGGATTCAAATGAGGGGTGGCCACATTAAACAGTACTTTGCCGTACTTGTCGGTGTGCGCACGGTGTGGTGGGTAATGGATATTTCAAGAGGCGGGGGGGCGCGTCACAACACAGGGGGGCAGAGCCACAGTCCAACACAACACCTCCTTCACTGTTTAGGAGGCCAGGAAGTTTGTGTCACTTGAAATGACGTCCTCCATGGATGAAACAGCAATGTGGTTTGAAAAACCCCAACATTCCAACAGGATTCAAACGAGGGGTGGCCACAGTAAACAGTACTTTGCCGTACTTGTCGGTGAGGCAACAATTGTCGGTGAAGGCAATAATCTTTGCAGATGTCTTGCCTTCAACATGTGTTACCACAACACATGAGGCACCTGCACCCAGGAAATCCTTTTGTGCATCTTGTGAAGATGTTCATATCACTCTAACGTTGGAGTGAGGGCCAGATAGATTCCTTCTGTGTGCCTGGGAATTGAGGATTTCTAAGGAAACTGCATGAAACAGGGGTCATTGTTTGAACAGGGATAGTCCCAACAGGGATTCTTTCATTTGTAGCAGAAACGGTTGAGGGGTCTGACAGAGTAGCCAAGAGGCATGAGACCTAAAGTAAAAGGGTGTCACCATATTATGAAAGGCTTTTTTCCCGACTTCCTTGTCACTTACACTTCCATGCACACCATTGCTCTTGCACACCCACCTTTGCTATTGCGCATGCACCCTTGATCCATGTTAACTTCAGATATGCACCATATGGTGCGCGCGTGCACACACACAAACTCACACACACACACATTCCAGTAACCCACTTGCATGTATCATCTGCACTTCTCACACTCTTCAATACTATCTTCTTCAGTGTTTAACACATTGTTTTATCATTGTACAGTTCCCCGCTCTCCCACACTTCAACTTTCACTGTCACAACGTACCTCAATGTCCCATTGATATTCAAGCGAACAAATCACATCCACATCAGGGCCCACCTCATTATTATGTTTCGTGACAAGGATTGTGAGCGCTCTTGCTGCCACATCTGCTTTCCTAACTCCAAAGAGATATGGGGTCGCCATGAATGGTTTTTGTTTTGTAGACACAATTGTTCATGTGCATGGACCCTTCCATGCACATACACATCAGCTCTCTTTCTCACACTTTATTTCACAATCATGCACCATGGGTCTTTCGCACACGTGGGCATAACCACTCTAACATCCAAGATCTCAAGTTTGCACCCCAGCTCTTGCCTTTTCCATATGCCATTGTACTTTCATGCAAACTCCTGCTCTTGTGCTTTCCAATAACTCTTGTATATGCACTATTGCTCTTCCACACACCCTCCTGCTCTTTCACAGGAATCATTCATTTTAGGAATTAAACATTGCTTTTTAGCAGGCACAATTCCTCACTCAAGTGCCCTCACACTCATGCAGTCACACTCACACCATTGCACTGTACCATGCACCCATGCTCTCTGACTCAAAACCATACTATCTCACGTACACCTCACTTCCTCCCACACATACCTAACACACTTGCACCCTGTATCACTAGCAGCCTCATGCAAGCACTCTCTCTCTCTCTCCTTCACCATGGGTATATTTCTTGCAGCCTGCCCATCTATCTTGCAACTAGGCTCCCTCTCTTGAACCTTAGTTATCGTTCTCTTGAAGCCTTGAGTCAATACAAATATGTCTGGCAAATGTCTTACAAAGTATTCACATTTTAGCCACAAACTGTCCTTTCTTATGCTGAAATATGTATAACAAAAGAGTGAAATGGTTACCCCTCCCTTCAATCCACGGTCTCGGTATAGGCCGGCACCTTAATACTGTGTGAAATTGTAACACTGTATTGAAAACAAGCACTTGTATTCTACATATTATTTATTCAATTCTAAAAACAAATAATTCAGTACAAAAACACAGTTGCTATGATCATAAATTGCGAAAAGACTGAAGAATACTATTTCACTTTTAATCTTTCACATACACCAAAGATTTCTCTGTGAAGGGGTTAGTACATGACTTTGGTTCTTGTACAATATATTCAAGGTTTTACAATGAGTCATACAGAATGAAAAAGTAGATATTAGATTATTATTCGAAACACTTCTTATTTACAGATAGTGATGTAAAAAATGACCAAATCCTACTAAAGTCATAGAGATTGGTGATTATCAAAGTCCCTTTGGATCTGACCTACAAGATGGTTCAGGCTCTTGAGTATGGTCTCAAGGATGGTCTACATATGTTTCGGCCCTTGTGTCTTTTAGGCATTACCTCTAATGCTTACTCATTTATCGGGCGTTCTTCAGGACAAAGTTGTTTCATAAAATGATGACTTAATCAAAGAACCCCATTACTGTTGACTGTGCCTCGATGCTACAATGCAAACAAATACACATTGTTGTATTAAAATCACATAAAAACTATTTATTTTAGTTGTGCTTTTTATCAGAGATGTTTTCCTATTGTGGTGGGCCCTAACCTGAATTTTAGATCACGTGACCTGGGCTATAGCTTCAAGACTGGATCCCTCTGTCTTGATTGTGCAGGTTTTTCATCTATATGGTCTGTCAGGTAAGTGATACGGGCTCCATCTTGAAGGCCAGATCTAAAGGGCCTTTGATAATCACCAATCTCCATGACTTTAGTAGGATTTGTTCCTTTTTTACACCACTATCTGTAAATAAGAAGCGTTTCGAAAAATAAGGCGTAGGCCTACTTTTTCGTTCTGTATGACTCATTGTAAAACATTGTGTAGAGAAGGAGCTAAGTACCCCCACCTCAACCACCTCACCCATATTGCCAATATGTTGGGAACCAGAGTGTGAGACATGTGCAGTACCAGTGAAAATACAGATAGCAGAATCCTGGAGGCAAGGTTCCCATTGAGGAAACCATGCCTGCATACGAGACAGTATGATGGGTATTTGAATGAAACCCCGAAGAAGCAGGACCAATGAATGGCAAAGAAGAATGGTGACGTCATGCAGAGTCGAGGTGACATACATAGAAGAGATGCAGAGACAAGAGAATGTAGATATTCTATAAGGCATCAAGAAAGTATTGAAGATAAGTGGCATCTAGGGATCAAGATGAAGAAACTTATGCTACAGAAATTAGGAAGATGTCAAGCTGCTTTACACAGGTACAGATGCATAGAAACACAAGCAGATGAAGTATTCTTGAGGCTAGCTAGGTCGTGAATAAATTGCAGCATGCGCCAACACACACACATATATATATATAGTTATGGTTAAATTGGTGTTTCCATAGGAAGAGAATTTTTTGGGTGGCTTATAACTTCGCTCCCTCTGGACGAATCCTCACCAGGAGGCAAAGTTATAAGGGGGGTCCCAAAACCTTTCTTTTTTCCTATAGAGATAATGGGAAAAAACATTGTGCACGGCCACAGGCCAAACCGCTGGACGGATTTACACCAAATTTGCGGCAGGAGCGGGGGCTTGGTCCTGAAAGCGCGCTTTTACAAATTTGGTGTAAATCCGTTCAGTAGATTTTTATAAAATGACCAAAACGTAAGGCAAAAAAATTAGTGATATCTGTGTTCGCTTCACGGACGGACTTCCCTGTTCGCTCCGCAGACAGCACCCCGATTGGCCCATGGCCTTGCGTCATGTCCGCAGACATGCAACGTGTTCGCTGATTGGACGGCGAGGGGCGTGGAGCGCGTCAGATTTTCTGTGGCGCCCACCATCTTGTATTCACCGTCGACCATGTACAGCGCGGTGAAACGTGAATAAAAAATTGCATTTAGTGCCGTGTGTTGGTGTGTAAAAGTGTTTGGGGAGGGTGGGGGAGTATGAGATATGTTCAATGTTTTGTTTTTTTATGTGCTAGACGTTTTTGTTGCGTTCGATTTGTCCGCGGAGAACACGGCTGTTCTGACATTTTGTAAATAAACTAAATGGTGGGGTGTTTAGAGGACGGAGTATGTGTCATTTTTGTTCGCAAGGAAGGTAAAAATGAGCTATGAACACTCGCAGTTTACTTATTTGTTCGTAAATACACAAACTGGGGGTATCCTCAGGACGCTGTCCGTATTGTAATCTGTCTAGTTGAATGTGTTCTAAGAACACTCGCGGTGTCCCGAAATGGTTGCAATTACACAAAAATGGGGGTGTTCTGAGAACATTGTTTGTATTGTTCGTTGTCAGGGTGAAAGTGTTTTAAGACCACTCCTTTTGTCCGCTAATAGTACAATTTCCTATGGGCATCAACCGACTTTTTGTCCACTAAAGAAACGATAAATCCAGCTGGTTTGCGCCGACATTATGTGATAATCCTATGACTGGCGCTATTGACCTGGCTGACTTGCTTTTGCGACACTAAATCATATCTCCCGCCCCAAAGCCTGATATTATCAAAGCATTCATATTCCCCGCCTCTCTCCGTGACGTTACAGGGTGCATCATCAAATGCGCCCAGTTCTCTGCAGTCCTAAGTGACATTACACAGAACCCGGAAGACAACACATATTATGTCACAACACAGTGCGCCACAATTCTGAATATGAAACAGTGATTTAAAAGCAAACAGCAAGATTGTAAATTTTGTAAAGTACATTTATTTGACATCAAATGTTTAGAGAATATTCAGCAATTTGCATTTGTCTTTGTTGTCGATCCGCAAAAGTTCATGTTGAGGCACGCGATGTTCCTTTGCGGTACAGAGGGTGTTAGATCAGCTTACAACTCAGTGCGCCACAATTCGGAATATGAAACTGTGGTTTAAAAGTAAACAGCAGGATTGTACATTTGGTAAAGTACATTTATTTCACATGAAATGTTTAGTGAATATTCAGCGATTTGCTATTGTCTCTACTGTCGATCAGCAAAAGTTTATTTTGAGCCACGCGTTGTTCCTTTGCGGTAGATAGGCTGTTGGTTTATGATAAAAGCAGTAAATGGTCGCTCTGATAATCGGAAGGTTGCTCCAACAACGAGCCATTAGACCACCCTATTGGTTGGTATGTTGTTTGTAGCCGCTAGTATTGCGTGAGGGCATATTGGTCCTTTGCGATTGTCCCATAAAATGGTGAGGGTCATGAAGTTGCATATTTGGACTTGCACCTGGCAGTTGAAGACCCCATCCGCTGGAGTCTGTAAATCGTGACATAGGCAAAATGGGGCCACATACCTGTTTTAAAAAACATAAATTAGTCTCAGCAGCCGATCTTCATCAAAAATCATCATTTTATTTATTAGGGCGTGAAACTATTTGCTATCGAAGATAGTGCAACGGAGTATGTTAATAATAAAATAATAATATTTTCCCATTCATATAGCGCTAAGAACCGTGAGGTATCTAAGCAGTGCTTATTATTAACCACGGTGTGTGGTGCTCATTTATCGACCACGGAAGGATGAAAGGCTGAGTTTGGCCTTGCCGGGATTCGAACTTGCGTTAGCAAGCTGTGCACGGATGTCAAAGCGAGTGTTGTACTCGCTGTGCCACTTGACAGGCTACAGTGAAGTGGCACAGCGAGTAGAGCGCTTGACTGCCTATAGACCGGTTAAATTATTTCTATTAACCCAGCCTGTGTCGTCTGCCTTTTTCAGAGCCCTCTAAACGACAGGGGATCAATTCGGCGGTAATAGTGTGCGGTAGAAAACATTATGCCACTTTCAACAAACAAGTTCAACTTGAGCGGTCCTTAATGCTACGCTATTGTAATTATATTTGGCATAAAATAATCTAAAGGGTTACTTACAGTACAATTGCAATTTCCATTGTCTACGAGTAGTGCAGTCCCAAAATATGACTCCGCGTGTGCGAACGATCTTTAGGATAGTGATATAATATATAAAAGTGGTTTCGTTTCAGAAATGTCATCCTTATCTTCTCTTACGTTTTAGCAACACTCCTTCAAGAGAAGTCTTTCATCACAATCTCTGTCTGTCAAGGTCAAAACACAATACAACCTGTAGTCCGCTTCGTGAGCCTCTCCGGGGCCCGAGAAAAAAAAGGAAGCAGCTGACCTTCACTGTGAACGAGCATAAATTCTTACTTTGCAACATCCTGTGTAAAGCCATCTGTAGAAGTTGGTTTTTGCACGCCATGTTTGTATATTGTTTGCGTGATATTAAAAAAAGTTTGTTTAAAGGACGTTATGGTTCTAAGTACAGCCGAAAGACCCCTGAAAATCGCAAGTTATGGTAAGCTATGAAAAATAACTCGCGCCACCGTGCACTGCTAACACTAACACCCAGGACATCAAAGATGACATCACAAATGTCATTGATGACATCACTGATGACATCACATGGCTGGCTTTCCCTTTTTATCCTTTACTGACATAGCAAAGCCACGTAGTTTTCTTCAGTAACAGTCAGGAAGTAAAAATTGAAAAGGTACTGTATTTGTAGACTTAGGGTCAAGTCACATCATATGAAACATATACATAGCGGAAGACACAGGCTTGAAAGAGAGCAATCCTTTCTGTGCATGAAGATAATGATTAGGGTTATCAGCACTTTCTCATAGTTTTATTTTTATTACTCTACCTTCCCTGTATATGCTCATATTTGTATACATTATACTCACTCTCCTTTCCTTTGGGTGCAGTCACATCATGTGATACACATACATATGGTAAGTAGCAGCTTTGAAACAGAGCAATAGTTTTTCTGCATAAAGACAATCAGTTAGGTTATGAACTCTTTCTGCTACTACTTCTGCTTTTTTGTTTACTTCACTGTCCCTGTATATACTCATATGTGTATGTGTTGTTGTCTCTTTGTGTTTTGTCTGTAATAATTATGTATTAAGTGGGTTTTATTATCTTCTTACTACATGTTTCACAGTACGCAAAACTCTAATAAGAAAGCAGTTATCATTTCACTATTCAACATGGCAAGATTATGAATATGGCACCTTCACCATGTATGCTGCACACACTGCCTATGTTTCTGCATGAGAAGCTTAGTATACTGGATAGAACTTCATAGTAGAATGCTATTTATATCAATGCATTGCTTAATGCACTAATTAGCTCATGATATTTATCCCAATGATCCTTGACAGTTTTTGGTCAGCATTATAAGAATCCCTTGTACAGAGTTTTTATGAAAAGAAAATGCACATGTGATGTCATCAGTGATGTTTAACAACGTTTTTTTACTGAATATATATATATATATATATATATATATATATGTATATATATATATATATATGTATGTATATATATATATATATGTATGTATATATATATATATATATATATATATATATATATATATATATATATATTACATGGCCACAGTAGTGGCCATGTAGTTATGGTTAAGTTGCTGTTTCCATAGAAAGAGCACTTTTTGGGCGGCTTATAACTTCCCTCCCCCTGGACGAATCCTCACCAACCTTTGCAAAAAAAGTATATGGCCCACTCTGAATTTCTTTGGAAAGTTTGGTGAGGTTTGGTCCAGGGAGGGCAAAGTTATAGGGTGGGGGTCCCAAATTTTTTTCCCTCATAGACTGAATGGGAAAAAAACTTTGCTCGCGCCTACAGCTCAAACCGCTGGACGGATTTTCACCAAATTTGCACCAGGAGCAGCGGCTTGGTCCCGAAAGCGTGTTTTTGTAAATTTGGTGAAAATCTGTCCAGTAGTTTTTTTTTAAATGACCAAAAAGTAAGTCAGAAGAAATGTGTGATATCTGTGTTCGCTTTGTGGACAGTACGGGGATTGGGCAAGCGGCTTGCGTGATATTCACTGACATCTGAAGTGCTTTTCTATTGGCTGCCGTGAAGCGTGCAGTGCGTCTATTTTCAGAGACGCCCGCCATCTTTGTTTATCGCATGAGAGGCTTTATCATGGCTTCCCCATATCTCCCTCCTGTCCACCTCCACCCCCGCACATGGCCCGTGTCTCCCTCGTGTTCCCCCACCCCCTGCTCATGCCCCGTTTCTCCCTTGTTTTACCCCCCACCCCCCGCTCATGCCCGTGTCTCCCTTGTGTTACCCCTCATCTCCCGCACATGCCTCGTGTCTCCTTTGTGTTACCCCCCACCCCCCTGCTTATGCCCCATGTCTCCCTTGTGTTACCCCCTCGCTCATGCCCCGTGTCTCCCCTGTACCACCCAACCCCCCTGCTCATGCCCCGTGTCTCCCTCGTGTTACCCCCACCCCCCGCTCATGCCCCGTGTTACCCCCCACAGCCCGCTCATGCCCTGTGTCCCCCTCCTTTCCCCCCCACCCCCTGCTCATGCCCTGTGTCTTTCTTCTGTTCCCCCACCCCACGCTCATGCCCCATGTGTGCCCTGTTCCCCCCACCCCCTGCTCATGCTCTGTCTCCCCTGTTACCCCCCACCCCCGCTTATGCCCTGTGTCTCCCTTGTGTTACCCCCCACCCCTCGTTCATGCCCCTTATCTGCCTCCTTCCCCCCACCCCTGTTCATGCCCCGGGTCTCCCCTGTTCACTCCCACAACCCGCTCATGCCCTGTGTCTCCCCTGTTCCCCCCACCCCCGCCGCTCATGCCCCGTGTCTCCCTTGTGTTACCCCACACCCCCCTGCTCATGTGCCGTGTCTCCCTTGTGTTACCCCCGCTCATGGCCCGTGCCTCCCTTTGTTACCTCCACCCCCCCGCTCATGCCCCGTGTTTCCCTTGTGTTACCCCCCACCCTTGCTCATGCCCCGTGTCTCCCCTGTTCCCCCACCCCCGCTCATGCCCTGTGTCTCCCCTGTTCCCCCACCCCCCGCTCATGCCCCGTGTCTCCCTCCTTCCCCCCTCAACCCTGCTCATGCCCCGTGTCTCCCTCCTTCCCCCCACCCCCGCTCATGCCCTGTTTGTCTCTCCCCTTCCCCCACCCCCTGCTCGTGACCTGTGTGTCTCTCCCCTTCCCCCACCCACCAATCATGCCCTGTGTCTCTCTCCCCTTCCCCCAACCCCCCGCTCATGCCCCGTGTCTCTCTCCCCTTCCCCCATCCCCCGCTCATGCCCTGTGTCTCCCCTGTTCTCCCCCACCCTCTGCTCATGCCCCTTGTCTCCCCTGTCCACCTCCACCCCCGCTCATGCCCTGTGTCTCCCTTGTGTTACCCTTCCAACCCCCACTCATGCCCCGTGTCTCCCTTGTGTTACCCCCCACCCCCCTGGCCATGCCCTGTGTCTCCCCTGTTCCACCCCACCCCTGCTCATGCCCCGTTTCTCCCTCGTGTTACTCCCCCACCCCCCCGCTCATGCCCCATGTCTCCCTCGCGTACCCCCCAACTCCCCGCTCATGCCTCATGTATCTCCTGTTGCCCCCACCCTCCACTCATGTCCCATGTCTCCCTCGTGTTCCCCCCACCCTCTGCTCATGCCCCATGTCTCCCTCTGTACCGCCACCCCCCGCTCATGCCCCGTGTTGCCCTTGTGTTACCCCCCACCCCCTGCTCATGCCCTGTGTCTCCCTCATGTTATCCCCCCACCCCCCGCTCATGCCCCGTGTCTCCCTCCTTTCCCCCCCACCCCCTGCTCATGCCCCGTGTCCTTTTCCTAATCCCCCCACCCCCGCTCATGCCCTGTGTCTCCCCTGTTGCCCCACCCCCGTTCATGCCCTGTGTCTCCCCTGTTGCCCCCACTCCTCCGCTCATACTCCATGTCTCCCCTGTTCCCCCCACTCCCTGCTCATGCCCTGTGTTTTCCCTGTTCTCCCCACCCCTCGCTCATGCCCCTTGTCTCCCCTGTTCCACCCCACCCCCTGCTCATGCCCCGTGTCTCCCTCCTTTCCCCCGCACCCCGCTCATTCCCTGTGTCTCCCCTGTTGCCCCCACCCCCACGCTCATGCCCCATGTCTCCCCTATTGCCCCCACCCCCCTGCTCATGCCTCGTGTCTCCCTTGTGTTCCCCCAACCCCCCCGCTCATGCCCTGTGTTTCCCTCGTGTTACCCCCACCCACTGCTCATGCCCCGTGTTTTCCCTGTTCCCCTCACCCCCGCTCATGCCCCGTGTCTCCCCTGTTCCACCCCTGCTCATGCCCCGTGTCCCCCTCCTTTTCCCCCACCCGCTGCTCATGCCCCGAGTCTCCCTCGTTCCCCCCCACCTCCCGCTCATGTCCCATGTCCCGCTCCTCCCCCCATCCCCCACTCATGCCCCGTGTCCTTCTTCTGTTTCCCCCACCCCTGCTCATGCCCCGTATGTGCCCTGTTCCCCCCACCCCCTGCTCATGCCCTGTCTCCCCTGTTACCCCCTACCTCCCGCTCATGCCCCGTGTCTCCCTTGTGTTACCCCATATCCCCCGCTCATGCCCCGTGTCTGCCTTGTGTTACCCCCGCTCATGCCCGTGTCTCCCTTGTGTTACCCCCACCCCTCGCTCATGCCCTGTGTCTCCCTCCTTCCCCCCACCACTGTCCCTGTTCATGCCCCGGGTCTCTCCTGTTCCCTTCCACCCCCCCGCTCATGCCCTGTGTCTCCCCTGTTCCCCCCACCCCCCGCTCATGCGCCGTGTCTCCCTTGTGTTACCCCCCACCCCCTGCTCATGCCCCGTGTCTCCCTTGTGTTACCCCCATGCCTCCGCTCATGACCTGTGTCTCCGTTGTGTTACCCCACCCCCTCGCTCATGCCCCGTGTCTCCACTGTTCCACCCCACGCCCCCGCTCATGCCCCGTGTCTCCCTCGTGTAAACCGCACTCATGCCCCATGTTTCCCTCGTGTTACCCCCACCCCCCGCTCATGCCACGTGTCCTCCTCCTTTCCCTCCCACCCACCCGCTCATGCCTCGTGTCCTTCTTCTGTTCCCCTCAACCCCTGCTCATGTCCCGTATGTGCACTGTTCCCCCCAGCCCCCGCTCAGGCCCTGTATCCCCTGTTACCCCCACCCCCGGCTCATGCCCCTTGTCTCCCTAACGTTACCCCACACCCCCCGCTCATGCCCTGTGTCTCCCTTTTGTTACCCCTGCTCATGGCCTGTGTCTCCCTTGTGTTACCCCCCACCCCCCGCTCATGCCCTGTGTTTCCCTTGTGTTACCCCCCACCCCCGCTCATGCCCCGCGTCTCCCCTGTTCCCCCACCCCCACTCATGCCCTGTGTCTCCCCCACCCCCGCTCATGCCCCGTGTCACCCTCCTTCCTCCCCCACCCCTGCTAATGCCCCATGTCTCCCTCCTTTCCCCCCACCCCTGCTCATGCCCCGTGTGTCTCTCCCCTTCCCCCTACCCCCCGCTCATGCCCTGTGTGTCTCTCCCCTTCCCCCCACCCCCCACTCATGCCCCGTGTCTCTCTCCCCTTCCCCCCACCCCCCGCTCATGCCCCGTGTCTCTCTCCCCTTCCCCCCACCCCCCGCTCATGCCCTGTGTCTCCCCTGTTCTCCCCCACCCTCTGCTCATGCCCCTTGCCTCCCCTGTCCACCTCCACCCCCGCACATGGCCCGTGTCTCCCTCGTGTTCCCCCACCCCCCGCTCATGCCCCGTGTCTGCCCTGTTCCCCCACCCCCCGCTCATGCCACATATCTCCCCTGTTCCACCCACCCCCTGCTCATGCCACATGTCTCCCCTGTTACCTCCCACCCCCCGCTCATGCCCCGTGTCTCCCTCCTCCCCCCAACCCCTGCTCATGCTCCATGCCCCCCTCCTTTCTCCCCACCCCCCGCTTATGCCCTGTGTCTCCCCTGTTACCCCCACCCCCGCTCATGTCCCGTGTCTCCCTCCTTTCCCCCCACGCCCTGTGTGTGCCCTGTCCCCCCCACCCCCGCTCATGCCCTGTGTCTCCCCTGTTACCCCCCACCCCCGCTCATGCCCTGTGTCTCCCTTGTGTTACCCTCACCCCACACTCATGCCCCATGTCTCACTTGTTACCCCCCACCCCCCACTCATATCCTGTGTCTCCCTTGTGTTACCACCCCCTCGCTCATGCCCCGTGTCTCCCTTGTGTTACCCACCAGCCCCCGCTCATGCCCCGTGTCTCCATTGTGTTACCCCCCACCCCCACTCATGCCCCGTGTCTCCCTTGTGTTACCCCCACCCCCCGCTCATGCCCCGTGTCTCCCCTGTTCCACCCCACCCCCTGCTCATGCCCCATGTCTCTTTCGTGTTCCCCCCACCACCGCTCATGCCCTGTGTTTCCTTCCTTTTCCCCCCCACCACCCGCTCATGCCCTGTGTCTACCTCCGTTCCCCCCACCCCCTGCTCATGCCCCGTGTGCCCTGTTCCCCCATCCCTCGCTCATGCCCACATGTCTCCTCTGTTCCCCCCCACCCCACTCATGCCCTGTTGTGTTCTCTTTTTACACCCCACCTTCCCTTTCCTTTCGGTAAAAGATTTTCCTTCCTACACCGGGAAGCTGCAGGTGTCCCGGTGTAGGAAGGAAAATCTTTTTTTTTTTTTTTACCACTGGGGGTTCCCACTTTGAGCACCTAAGATGCTAGTGGTCTTCATCTATTGAAAAGGAGGTTATGGTGACGTTGCACTAATAAAAACCTATGAAATTCAATGAAAAAACTTTGTTAAAGGGACGTTATGGTTAAGTTGCGCTACTAAAAACCTATGAAATTCAGTGAAAAAACTTTGTTAAAGGGACGTTATGGTTAAGTTGCGCTACTAAAAACCTTTGAAATTCAGTGGAAAAACTTTGTTAAAGGGACGTTATGGTTCCAAGTAAAACCGAAAAACCCTTGAAATTCACCAGTTATGGTAAGCTAAGCAACCATAACTTGCGCCACCACCGTGCACTGCTAAGACTAACACCCAGGACATCAAAGATGACATCACAAATGTCATTGATGACATCACTGATAACATCACATGTCTGGATCACTCTTTTTTCTTTTGCTGACATATGTAGGCCACATGGTTTTCTTCAGTAACAGTCAGAAACTAAAAATGTTATTTTATTTGTAGATGTATCCTTCAAGTAGGTTCTTACAGTAATTCCCTTAGAGTCCAGTCACATCATATGAAACATATACATACTGGAAGACACAAGCTTTAAAGACAGCAATCCTTTTTGTGCATAAAGATAATCAATAGAATTATGAGCACTTTCTGACAGTTCTGTAGTTTTTTTATGGCTGTACTTTCCCTGTATATGGTCATATTTGTATACATTGTACTCTCACTACTTTCATTAGGGTCCAATCACATCAAGTGGTACATATACATAGGGTAAATATCAGCTTTCAAACAGAGCAATCATTTATTAGCATGAAAATAATCAGTTACGTTATGAATTGTTTCTGCTACTACTTTGCTAAGTGATGTCATCAATGACATTTGTGATGTCATCTTTGATGTCCTGGGTGTTAGTGTTAGCAGTGCACGGTGGCGCGAGTTATGGTTGCTTATCTTACCATAACTCCCGAATTTCAGATGTTTTTCGGTTTTACTTTGAACCATAACGTCCCTTTAACAATGTTTTTTTACTGAATTTGATAGGTTTTTAGTAGCGCAACTTGACCATAACGTCCCTTTTAACAAAGTTTTTTCACTGAATTTCATAGGTTTTTAGTAGCGCAACTTGACCATAATGTCCCTTTAACAAAGTTTTTTTACTGAATTTAATGTTTTTAGTAGCACAACTTAACCATAATATCCCTGACTTTATATACATGTAACATAGAACATACTGAACCCCTAGCTAGTGATTTCGATGTCCGCGGACTACCGCCATGTCCGCCGACATATCGAAAATCTGAGCGTGGTTAATGTAAATTTAAATAGTGTGCCCCATTTCCCCTTTGAGGTTTGTTTTGGGTTTTTTTGCAGATGCATGACAGACACCTGTTATTTTGTATTTTTTTTTGTTCTTACTTTACTCCTAAAATCTTCACATAACCTTCTCGAAAGCAACCCTTACATTCCAAAACAGAATGGCATTTCCCATAAAAGATAAGGAAATGCCATCTTCTTTAAAATAAACAGCATTAGTGGAATCAATATTCTCATTATTACAGAAGAACATACCAGCTCTAAGCATGAAGGCACACATGCCTCGGTTGATTACACACCTAGCATTGTTTTGCTGAGGACAAAAAACTGAACTATTGTCCCATATTGCCCTAGGTACTAATCCAGAATAAATTACTTTGGCATTTGGAAGGATGTTCATTACTGCTTGAACCGAGTGTTCCAAATCTGCCAACAAAGTAGGGGCACTGACATAGCCCAAACGGAAAGCACCATAGTGCAAAACTACCACATGGGGACTGTTGATCCTGCCCATATCTTCAGAAACTTGTACAATTCCCTGTACATTGCAATCAGGCACAGTGCTCCACACCACCTCCACTCCTTTAACATCAAAATTCTTTGAAACATGCCTGCATTGAGCATACTGTTGTAAACCATGCATAAAAATATCTCCGAGCTCCAACACCCTGACTTTCTCCACTTCTGCCATATTCACTACACACAGTCTCTTTGAACACAAATCCACAACCTCAACATCTGATACGGAGAAGGTCCTCAGAACACCCCCATTTTGTTTATTTTTGAACATTTCAGGACACCGCGAGTGTTCTTAGAACACATTCAACTAGCCAGCGAACAATACGGACAACGTCCTCAGAACACCCCCATTTTCTTTATGCACAAACATTTCAGGACACCGCAAGTGTTATTAGACCACTTTCAGCTTAACAACGAACAATACAGACAACGTCTTCAGGACACCCCCTGCGAACATTCCAGGATCCCACAAGTCTTCTTAGAACACTTTCACCGAATCCATTCTGTTTATTTACGAACATTTCAGAACAGCCGTGTTCTCTGCAGCAAAATCGAACACAACAAAAGTTTCTAGCACATAAAAAAAACAGAACATTGAACCTATCTCATACTCCCCCACCGTCCCCAAAAACTGTTACACACCAACACACTCCACTAAGTACAATTTTTAATCCACATTTCACCGCGCTGTCCGCGGTCGTCCGCGAATGCAAGATGGCGGCCGCCACAGAAAATCTGACGCGCTCCACGTCCCACGCCATCCAATCAGCAAACACGTTGGATGTCCGCGGACATCGCGCAAGCCGCTCGGCCAATCAGGGCACTGTCCACGGAGCGCACCAGGAAGTCCATCCGCGAAGCGAACGGAGATATTTTTTTGCCTTACATTTTGGTCATTTTAAAAAAAACTACTGGACGGATTTACACCAAATGTGCAAAGGCACGCTTTCTGGAACAATCCCCCGCTCCTGACGCAAATTTGGTGTAAATCCGTCCAGCGGTTTGGGCTGTAGGCATGCGCAAAGTTTTTTCCCATTATGTACATGAGAAAAAAACAAAGTTTTGGGACCCCCCTATAACTTTGCCTCCCCTGGACCAAACCTCTCCAAACTTTGCGAAAATATTCAGAGTGGGTCATATACTTTTTTTGCAAAGTCTGGTGAGGATTCGTCCAGAGGGAGCGAAGTTATATGCCACCCAAAAAATGCTCTTCCTTTGGAAACACCAATTTAACCATAACTACATGGACGCTACCGCGTCCATGTAATATATATATATATATATATATATATATATATATATATATATAACACAGCCACGGTAATATATATATATATATATATATATATATATATATATATATATATATATATAAATATATATATATATTATAAAGCCACGGTAAATATATATATTGCTAAAATCATTGGGTCTGTGGGAGAAATAAAAATCCATGTTGGATTAAAAAAAAACATTTTAGGTTTTGCTACAGTCTATTTGTTTGTTTTCAGTGTTCACTTGTTGTTTCTAGCTAATGCTCTATATATTGGCTTGTTGCAGATTTTTGGAGCAGTTAGATACCTGTTGACATATTCTAACAGTCTATTTTTTGTTATAATGAAGAGGTTTTGATTTATCTGTTTGGGTATTGTAAAATTTTGGGGCAGTTAGATACCAGTTGGCGTATTCTAAATATCTATTCTTAGATATAATTTAGTAGTATTCATTTATCTGTTTAGTTGTTGTAGAATCTTGGGGCAGTTATATTGCTGTTGGCATATTTTAACAGTTTATAGTTTTTTAATAGAAGTTTAGTTAATGTTTAAGTACAGTTTAGTTGATAAATGTTGGTTTTAAGAAGATTACATAAGCATTTGTAAGATTTACAGGTAATCTCTGCTTTAGTGTAATGGTACTATCATTACATTCAAACCATCCACATTTGTTTTTATATATGCAGTATAGTGACTTGCATTGGTTGTGGCTCCTGTGTGGTAGATTATACCTATTATTGTGAAGGTTTTCTTACCAAGTGATACTTGACCATGTGTGAATCCAATCAGCTTGTAATTGTTTTTGGTACCATCTGCATTGTAACGTAGAAGCATTAGTATTACGTATTTACTATGTGTTTGTATTAGTAAGGCAGAGCGATTATCCGAATTGCAAGTAGTACATAATCCAACATGGTTTGCATTTTGTACAAGTTGCTGAAGTGGAACGGATTCACAATTAGGTATTGATACATACATAAAGCGCTCATTGTGGATTTGTTCTTGTGTCACATTGTTGCAGAGAGTGCATGTATGTTTCCACATGTATGAAATCTGGAAGATTTCATTTATAGGTATGTTTTTGTTTTCCAGTACCTGTAGTAAGTACATTAGAAATTCTTGTGGATCTTCCTGTGAGTTTATAGTGAATTTCACCATTCCAGCACAGTAGTCCAATTGTTGTCTTATTCCTTATACGTGTAGTCAGGATTGTTTGTTGCGTTTCTATGAAGTACTAACATTTGAAAACACAATTGGTCTGTACTGTGTAAGTAAATGTTGTCAACAATTGGTGGTAATTGAAATAGAATATTCATTGCTACATTTGCGTAGCAACTTACACCAATTACATTTGAAAGTTTAAATGGACCAGGTAGTTCTGTATCTGAGTGCTTTTTTTTGAGTTTGTCTTCCTTTTTTGAAGATGTACCTAGTTTACTTTCCCTAATAGTTTCTTTTTTGTTTGTGGTACTTGATGAAGTATTAGTTTTTTGTATTCTCTTTGGAGGATTTGCAGTTACATCCTGTTGCATTTCTGTTTGATTTAGTTTTCTTTTAGAACATTTTATTTTTTGTGGAATAGGATATGTTTTTAGATGGGGGTGTATAGTGAATGAAGTCTAATGTATTCTAAAAAGCAAGGAATATCAGCGTTTACTTTACTTGCATCAAAGTTGATTAGAAATAGACCGTAAAGTGTATGTAAGCGTGATAGTGCTACGTAGCTCATGCCTTCTTTAAAGACTGTGTTACCAATGTCTATCAATGCTTTGTCTAGGGTAAGAGCTTGTTATTTATAAATGGTGACTGCGTATGCAAGAGTTAGAGAAAATTGTTCTCTGCGTACATACATGACTTTGAAGAGAAGGAATCGAGCTGTTGAGCGTCCTATCTTTTTCACTACTGAAAGTTTGTCAAAGAGATTATTGACAAACTGAATGTTGTTGTCATGTGGGTATGTTTGAAAGCCAACAACTGTACCCAGTGCTCCATTAACTAGTCCTTGATCCACGTCAAGGTTACGTTTAAGCATTACTCTGCAAATTAAGGATCATTTTAATATGTTTTCCAATCCAGCTGTGTTGGAGATTGAATTTTCTAAACTATTTAGTTTCGTTGTGGCTTGTTCACACATGGGTAGTGTCATACCATGCATGTCTAGTTTGTCTGTGGCGCTAAATTCAATTATTAGTTGCATTTCTTTTTTTAACATTGTTTCATTGAATTTGAAACAGCTTGCAAGAGTTGACATTTTTGTGGGCTAATTGTTCCATAACATCTGTAGCACATGCATTATCGCATTAAAGTGCATGAATGTGCCGGGTTTTCAATATTGCTTGTGCTTCTTGAGATAATATACCAACTGGAATACTTTTTAAGATGTTGGCATAAGTGAGATGTGCAGATTGCCGCATATTTTCTGTTAATTCTCTGTATTGGAAATGTTGCCAAAGGTTGACATTTCCAATGCTGCCAACAGTTTTACGGCAGAGTTTGTGTCCTAAGGTTTTAAAAACAGGCTCACCTTTCACTGGTGTCAATTGAAGAAGATCTCCGAAAACAATAATGTGTTTTCCTCCAAAGAGCTCTTCGTAGTTTGTTTTGAGTACTTCTTGTAATCTGAGGTGAATCAAAGCCAACATTAGGTTGGAGACCATGCTCACTTCATCTATTAGTAGAATTTTCAAGTTTGTAATAGTCTCACTTGTTTAGGTGTTCTACTGGCAGGAGTAGTAATCAGTGTAAAGTGACACCGCCTATGTTGTAGGCAGCTAAACCTGTGGGGGCAGTGACAACAGCTGACAGTTTGTTGTTTGTCAATTGTTGAAGGAATTTACTGAGGATTTTAATTAAGAATGTTTTGCCAGAACCAGCTTCACCAGTGACGTACAGTAGTATAGGTTTGTAATTTTGGCAGGTGCATTCTTTGTTTTCATGTTGTACACCATTTGCAATTTCTTTGGTTACTTCTTCAAAAATGCTACGTAGCATAGTTAAGTCTTCTTTATCTTCATACTGACACATGGTGTTTTCTACTTCTGTCATAGCTAATTCTGCCTCATTTGTTATTAGTGGCTCTCCCAATGGTTCTTGGCTTCCTGTTATAGAAGGTTGACTACTGTCAGGAGTGTCCTTATCCAGTTGGGCCTGGAGTTCTTCTTCATATTGCTGTTCATTGTGCAACATTATTTTGTACTGTGTAAATTTTACATCGGTTATAGTGCTTTCATTTGCTTTGAAAGCGTCTTCATAGGAGTCATAGTTATCTAGTATTTCTTCTTCTTTTCTCCATGGTTTAAAGAGTTGTAGCAGGAACATGTAATACAGTTCTTTATGTTGAGGAGTGTTTAATGACAATATGATGTGATTAATTACATTTTGTTTGGTGGGTTTTACTAAACTGCCTTCACAATTTGACACTCTGTATTTACCTTTTTTTATCGGGTTTTATATTATTTTGTATACAAAGTTTTGGGCTATGTGGTATAGACACATGGTTTCCAAAGCGGTACTTCTGTTTGGGTAGTATGTGTCTAGTAAATTGTTTTTTTAAATGTCTTGGCTGTTGGGATCATGTTTGGCTATTGTTTCTATATTGTCGTATGATTTTAGAACTCTTTTTCTAGATTTAGCAGGACCAAGACTTAGCCATACTATATTTTCAGATTTTCCATGCAAAGCAGTACAAGTTAAACGATCAGCTGCTTCATAGGAGCCACAATCTCTATGGGAGACCATTTTTATGCCCAAGCTGTATAATTTCTGAGACAGTGTTTTATCTGATGACAGGTCATTCCAGAGGTCTTGAGCTCTGTTTTTTTTTCTGCTTTGGTTAAGTATGCTGTAACATATCATGCAACTGCAGTGAAATTGTCTGCAATGTACTGCACATCTATGTTTGCATTCCATAAGTGGGCAATGATTGCATTGTAATCATTGATATATTTTTCTTCTTCTGTTCTTTTTACATAACATGTATTTTTAGGTGATTTACCTTTAATTCTATGTCTAACTGAAGACATGAAGTTGTTCACTTGACCTGTTTTTGTAACCGGTCTAGGGAAACCGAAGCAGCATTTGGTGTAGTATTTCCCTTTTTTGTATTTGCAACGACAATATTTGCCACATTTGTGTCTTTCAAATTGTAAAATGTGTGCATGAAGATCACTATTTGTTGCTTCTTATGGAATTTCTCAAGTGACATATTTTTCAATAAACTGTAACACAGTGGCGTCATTGTCTTGACCAAATTTAGGAGCATCTTTAATCCATAAAAGCATGTGGATATATGGTGCTCCTCTGGCTTGGTATTCTTTTCTCCAAAAGAAGTGTTGCACTTCTCCGAGAGGAGGAACAATTTTATTACAAATAGAGTGTAGCATAGCAATGAAGTGATGGTGAAAATATTTTGAAACATTAACAAGATTTGAGAACAAAGTTCTCCAGGTGTTAGTATATGTATGTTTGTTTTGTTTTTGTTTGATATGCGTAGGAAATCATGTAAATCTTCCAATGCATATTCTGCACAACTTAATGTAACAAACCAAGTGGGTGGGCCAAGGTTTCTTATCATATAATGTACATCTCCATGACGTCCAAACCAATACTCTTTAGTACCACGCATGTTTGCTAATAGATTTGTCATATTTGATTGTAAAACCTCATCTTTCTTTTGCACTTTTTGTAATAATTTTGTATCTGACATATTTTGAAAGTGGAATCCTGATTGTAATGTGTGTGCAACTCCGTAACATAAAGTTGCTATTTCACTTTCAAAGAGTAGGTGGAATATGTATTCCACATTTTTTCTAAATCTGGGATCTTTAGAATACATCCGTAGTGAGCGGTATTCTGATGCTTTTATTTGAATAGGTCTATCATCCTACCTTCCTCCTTTGCCAGTAGGAAAGAGTAGAGGAATAGCACGTGCTTCTATACTTTTTTCCCATATGCTGATTGGTGATCCTTTTGTTTGTCGCATTTGGTATGTTTCTAGTGCATCTTCTACGGTGTCATTAGAGTGCAATGGATGAATTGTATAATGGTCTAAAGTGTTGGATACTGTAGAAGGATCTAGGAGCTCAAATTGACGAGCTTGTTGTGACTCTTGAATTATTTCAGTGGTATCCTTCAAGTTTTCTTCAATATTAATTTCTTTGTAGTATTCACTATTGTTTTTTTAGATATTGCAAGGCTTATCTAACTTTATGCAAATATACCAGTTGTTGCCAATTTTTTTTGTCTTTTGTAGGTACACCATTTACTAAGATAATTAAAGATTGCTCCATTGGACGTTGCACTCCTACAGTGTGCAGATTGTGTTTTAGATCTAATGGTAAATACACTACTTTTCCATGAATACCTTTCACTAATTCAGAGGGAGGTAGTTTTGCTGTTTTTGGTTGATGGCATATTGTTGCTTGAAAGGGGTGCCCTGTTTGAATTATTATGCTCTCATATAAATTGAGTTGTTGTAGGGGCTTTGCTAGTGGAAATAATTCCAAAAGTTTGGTTGTTGTCAAGTTTTGTAGTGCAGTAACTGTAAAGTATTAAGGGGTCAGTTATTTCGTATTTGTTTTCTGCTATAAGGTAGAGAGCTAATTGAAACCATTTAGAATCTTCATTGTCTTCTATTTTTTATGTTAGGTCTACAGTTTTTGTATTACTTTTATAAAAAGTTCTGTGGCAACATACACACATATGGTTTGGTACTTCAGCAGATGTACTTTTAAATTTCAGTATTTCTTTTATGTATGTGTGTAGTAGAAGTGCCATGCATAGAATTGTTGCTAATTTGTTTTAAAGCTATTTCATTCTGTAAGTGGCTTTCACTTCCAAAATATTTTTTCTGTATGTAGTCGATTTCTTCAAGTAGGTCTTTTTCTGTACCATGTAGAAGAATGTTATTTAAATTGGCTAGTGCTAAAGCAGGACTTTAAGCATAGTACAGTTTATAGACTAAATTTCTTATAGTTGAATGATGTGTTGATATCATTTTGATATAATGGAAGGTACTTTTGCAAGTAGGTCCTGAAATGCAGGTCAATGAGTTTCCTTGTAGTCCTGTGTACTTGCGCACTGGACAGGTATCCATATTTTGCAGTAGTTTAATTTTGATTTTGTCTTTGCCTTTCACATATTGATTGAGGAATTGGCGTAAAGACTTGAAAGATTTTTTGGGAATGTTGCACATTGACATGCATGGCCATTTGTATACTAGATGCTGTGATTCAGTTGAATGGAGAGGTAATTCTAAGTTTTCTGGGGATATTTTTGTAAGCAGTATTTCTTGTTCCATTATGGTATTATTAACTTTTTCATAACCTCGTCCACTGCTATTTATGGCAATTGTATTTGTTTGCTTTTTTTTGTATGCTTCTTCATTGAAATATGGTTCTGTGCTTGTGGTGTGACTCCGCCAATCTCCACAGATATTTAAGAAGTTATTTTTATTGACATTTCATTTATTGAGAAGTGTTTTTTGTAATTTAGTCATTAGTTTTGTTAGTGGTTTCATTTTGTTTAACACTAAAATAAATAACTTTCTTTTGAGAAGGATTGCACTGTCTATAAAAGCTTCTAAGATGAATTTTCTACGGTAGGTTTTAAGGGTTGTGCATGATTTCTCTCCTGTTTACATAAGATTTTGAAGGACTCTGTGGTGGAAAATATTTGCTAAAATACTTTTTTTGGTATGCTTACTTGGCACTATATCAAGATTTATAGGAACAGTTTTAGCAGTAGTGGTAGCTGAATTCTTGTTAATCGTTTTCTGTTTCGTTTTACATTTTGATAGAGGAGGCAAAGTTTCTGTACGTGAAGCTTGTTTTGTTTCGCTAAATGACTGTATTAGCTGTTTTGTTTGAACTTTTTTTTACAAATTCTGCTAGAGATGGATGCTTATTTTGGACACTTCTATTTTCATTTGCTCTGCTTCTGAGTTGCTTTCTACGGACTTGATTCTTGGTTTGCATTCTTTAGGGTCTGTTGAAAAAAATAAAGAAGGTATGGGTTGGGGTGTTCTGCAATGTATGTGTGCTGTGTGCATGAGTGTCTGAGTATGATGATAAAGATGTATGTGATGGTTTGTGATTGTGCATTGGGCAACTACAACTAGTTGGGATGGGTATTCTTGAATTTATGTGCTACTAAACTGGGGTTCAGATGACAGGAGAAAGTAAGCCAGTGGTGCAGAGAAGTACAAATAGTAAATCTAATGGTGTACAATTAAAACAGTTCTTTGTTCTATAATATCAAAATTTTAGGGGCTGAGTTGGGTCATTTGTGAGCCGAAAAATAGGAATTTCTGCGCCATTCTTCCTGTAAACCTCTGTTTAATAAATGGGGATTTGTGGACAGAATGCTGCACAATCTCTATTTTTAGGCGCAGAAACAGCATGAATTAACCTTAAAGTGTGTTTGAGTAATAGTACAAATATTATGGTGGTATTTAACTTACTTTTTTTCTGGAATTAACAGGTTTCTTCTTAGTTGTTCTTTGTACTTCAAATTCGGCAGCTTCTTTTCAGGAGAGTGGTCTTCACTGCAATTGTAAAGGAAACAAATTAGTAATTTTGTTTGTATATAGCACTGATTTTAATTTAGACATTGATTCTTATGTTTTTGTACAAGTGTCGTTTGATATTTGAACATACTGTGTGCATGCAATTTTGTTTGAGGAGGTTAACTCTTTATATTGTAATTTAAATATGTTAGTTCAACATGCTTTGCAAATGTGTGTGTGAAAAGAAATTAAATAGCCGATAGATTTGGAAGTGACAGTTGATTTTAGGAGATGGAAATGACAGTAAATTCATTTTATAGATTATACAAGCTAAAAGCCAGTTAATCTGTTTATATGAATCTATAAAAATTGTAAAAATTGTACATGTACTACATAGAAAATATGCATACCTGTAGTTTGTGTTCATGCATATGGATATGCATGCAGCTGCAAGTAGAAATCTTGGAGACTTGTACAGTATTTCTGGTAGAAGGTGCTTTCCAATGATATGAAACTTGTACTCAGAGAGATTAACAGTACATTTAAACTGCTGATCTATGATGATGCAGTTAGATGTATAGGTCTTGGATGTGATTGGTGGATGTTCATGTGACTTCTTAGCTATATCAAATGAGGGAATGGCACAGATTTGAAAAGGAAATGGTAGAAGGACTGTTCATGTTACAATATGTCCGCGTACATGGCGGTAGTCCGCGGACATCGGGTGTTACATCTGGGATTTTTGGGTTGGGGAGCCATGCAAATGAGAATGAGCAGAGAAAGGGATTGGTCAGGAAAGTTTACTGGGTGTGTTGTGCCAGGAGAGAGTTTCTCAGATACTCTTTTTGCTGAGAGAAGAACAGATGTGTTTCAAAAAACAGATTGTTTTCGATTTTGGGAAACTCGTGGATACATTGGTTGAAGGTGCATGCAGAAAGCTGTGGAGTAGCTGTAGATCTTAGATTCCCACACGTGGAAGTGCACTGGCATGGAGTACGTGGAATGAAGTGGTTGGACTTGCAAGCTCTCTGTGCTACTTTGGAGACAGAGCAATATCTAGACATAATTGTAGTTCATTGTGGAGGGAACAGTTTAGGACATGTGTCTGGAATTTCTTTGCAATTCGAAATGAAAGAAGGACTTGGGAAGGTCATGGACATGTTTCCGAATTCTCAAGTAATTTTTTAACGGATTGCGTAGAGACAAATGTGGCTTCGTTCTTCTTCATTTGGTCCACAAATGGAGAAAGCAAGGCGCAATGTCAATAAGGCTGTTTGTGCTTTTCTAAGAGATTTTGGCATGTCCTCTTTTCACAATGAAAATATTATGTTTCATAGCACATACATTTTTCGCAGATATGGAGTGCATATTACTTATGCTGGCAATCTGATTTTTCTGAGAAATGTACAAAATGCATTGCAACCTTTTTTGGAATTACAGCATCCATTTTGTAGTAGGTGTTGAGCATTTCAAATTTTTCAAACACAAACAAACACCACCAAAAGGCTCTTTTCAGAGCCACCACTTCCTCCCAGACAGAACTGCCATGGTTATGATAGTGCAGCACCCCAAAATTTTAGATGTTCGCGGACTGTCCGTGGACTTCTAAAAAATACACAGGGCTCTGCTTCATTTATTTTCACTTCTATTTTTAAACTGTGAAAGGCGGCTCTGAAAAGAGACTTTTTAAAATATTTGTTGTTTTATATTTTTTTGTTTTTTTATACACAATACACTAGGATAGGATGGAAAAGGAGGGTAAAGGGGGGACACCAACCACGGGGATAAGAAAGGGTGGGTGGAGAAAGGAAGATGTAGAGTGGGTCTTACTTGGGTAGTGAGCAGATCTTCTCGTGCTCTGAGACCAGAGTCTCAAAAGCACTTCAAAGTCTCTCTCCCCTGCAGAGTACTTCGTCTCAGTACATACACACAACTGTGACCCTCAAAAGGTAAGGGTCATCAGTATTGCGTATGGCCTGTGAGGCAGTTTGAGGAATACGCTGTCCCACAGGAGTGTTCCTTGTGGTGACAGGATCAGAAACGGAGGATGCAGTAGAGGAAGTCAACCTACTACGCTCCTCGCAAGGTACAACCTTGGCCCCAGTGTGGAATGACTTTAGGTGTCGCTTCATGGTAGTTTTCCCAAAGCTGTATGAACCAAGCCTCCTGCGACTGAGTTCCATTTTGCACTCTTTTCAGGTGACTCGGTTCGCACGCGCCTTAGGTACATTACCATGAATGGTAAATAACCGCCACACCCAAGACTCATGCCGAGTGCTGGTAGTAGGAACTTCCACTACTTCATTCTCGTCATCCTCTTCATCCTCCTCTGCATCCTCACTCCTGTTGCCCTCTTCAGGCCCTTGCGGAGGTGGTGGTGGTGGAGCGGGTGGGGGTAGTGCTGAGGCAGATGTAGCACCAGGTGGCAGTACTGCAGCCATGGGTGCCATCAGGTTTCAGATGAAAATCTGGAAAGTTGGCAGCAAAATGCACTGTGTTCTGTAAGATAGCCAGAAACACAATGAGAATGAGCTCTAGGGTGTGGCCTTTTATAGGGGTGCTTGTGCGCGGTTTGCAGATACGCGCGCTGTCCGTGGACAGATCGAACACCAAAAAAAGGTTCAAAAAGTCCAAAAAAGTATGTAGAAACTCAGGATTACTATGTGGGACTTGTGCTACGGTGATTTATTACTGAAAAATATTGTGGATTGTTTGAAAAGTTAGTTTTAAATTGTTCGGGGACACGAACAGTGTTCGCAGTCAGAACACACGCTCAGCGGGGTGCGGTCATATGATAGCTTTGCGAACATGTCCGCATAGGGAGCGAGTGTCTGCAGGACATCAAATGGACTGAAACTGTTTGCGCATGCGCGTTGGTGCACTATGGACACTGTTCGGGTCCTGAAACTAATTAAAAGTGCGTCACAAGTGAAACTAACAGTTACGAAGAGGCGTTTGTTCTTAGAACAGTTTCAACTCGCTTGCGAACAATACAGACAGGCGTAGAATCCTCAGGACGCCCCCATTTTGTTTATTTGCGAACATCCCGGGACACATAATGTGTCCTTAGAACAGTTTGAACATGCTTATGAAAAGCGCAAACAGGTCTAGCGTCCTCAGGACACTCCCATTTTGTTTATTTACGAATATTTTAGGACACCGTGTGTGTTCTTAGGACAGTTTCAGCTTGCCTCCAAACAATACGGACAGGTATAGCGTCATTAGGACACCCCCATTTAGTTTATTTATGAATATTTCAGGAAACCGTGTTTGTTCTTAGGACAGTTTCAGTTTGCCTCTGAACAATACGGACAGGCATAGCATCCTCCGGACACACCCATTTTGGTTATTTACGAACATTTCAGGACACCGCGTGTGTTCCTAGAACAGTTTCAACTCGCCTGCAAACAATACAGACAGGTATAGCGTCATCAGGACACCCCCATTTTGTTTATTTACAAACATTTCAGTATACTGCCTGTGTTCTTAGAACAGTTTCAACTCGCCTGCAATCAATACGGACAGGTCTAGCGTCCTCAGGAGACCCCCATTTTGTTTATTTACGCACATTTCAGGACACCGCATGTGGTAGTTTGATTGCGGACATCCCGAACACCAGGTTTGTTCTTAGAACAGTTTCAACTTGCATGCGAATAGTACGGACAGATATAGTTCCTTAGGACGCCCCCATTTTCGTTTCATTATGGACACCTGAACTACTTTTTAAAAAAAGCCAAGAAATTAATTAGGACACAATATAATAATTTTACTTTATTTGATATGGATGTTCAATTAATGACAGAGAAGGTGAGGCAGAAACTGAAACAAAAACAGGAGAATTGGGGGTTTCAATAGGACTTATATGAGGTGAAGAAGGGATGGAAGTCTCATCAAAACGTTTTGGTTCATGGAGAGGGTTTGAGGATAATTGACTGGGATATGGTGAGGGGGGACAGGTACATATGGGACAATGGTATCTAGTTTTTTGTTTCAAGTGACCCTCCACAAAGTTTTTTAAATTGTTGAAATGTGCCATTAGTAGGTCCATTTTTTCTTCCATGTGTTGGAGAGTCTTATCCAATACTTCTTTTTCTTTTTTGTGTGGTCTGTACAAAAAAAAAGTATATTTTAAATGTATATAAAATAATATTTATTAATTGGTTTATATAGTAAAGTGTCTACCATTAGGTTCACTATATTCAGACATTTCCTCATATGGGAAATGCCCTCCAGAGTACTAGACATTTCTGTGAGAAAAAAAACCTAATATCACTTTTTTGTATCTAATACAGAAAGTTCACAAATATATGAGTAAAATGCAGTACACATACTAGCTTCTGGTAAGGTGTGTTCTTACTGTTCTTTAGATCTGCTGTTGCTGTTAGTTGTGGAGTTTCTATGAGGTAATCATGTTGGAAGACTATCTTTCTTCTTTTGCTATATTCCATTATAGAACATATTGTATTTAAATGAATGGTTAATGTGGTATATGTATATGGGTTACACTTCTTATGTGTTACTACATATAATGTGTATGTGTGCTGGTTTGTGAATGTGTACAATGTTCATATGTTATGATATAACAATTAAATATACCCCTCAGACTTTTTGGGTAGTGGCGCTTATGTCCGCGGACATTAGAAGAGTTTGCGGACATCAAATTCAGTAGAGAGGGTTCAGTATGTTCCATGGTACATGTACATAAAGTCAGAAATATTATTGTTAAGTTGCGCTACTAAAGACCTATGAAATTCAGTAATAAAACTTTGTTAAAGGGACGTTATGGTTAAGTTGCGCTACTAAAAACCTATGAAATTCAGTAAAAAAACGTTGTTAGGGACGTTATGTTTCCAAGTAAAACCGAAAAACCCCTGAAATTCGCCAGTTATGGTAAGTTAAACAACCATAACTCGCGCCACCACTGTGCACTGCTAAGACTAACACCCAGGACATCAAAGATGACATCATAAATGTCATTGATGACAATCAAACCCTTCATCTGTCTGCAGGACTTCCGAGCTATAGTGCAGGCTTACAGATGATGACTTGGCTCCTCTAAAAACTGTTGCTACACGTCTTTTTATGGGCGAGCATACATTTGACCGAATTACACCCATCCTACGCAAACTATGTTCACTTCCTCTCCAGGACATAATGCTGTTTAATATTGCATCTATCATCTATAAAATAGTCACAAGTAACACACCAGTGGCTAGGCTTCACATAACTGGTTTCACAAGCTTCTCACAGAGCAAACTGACCAACCGCTTTGAATCACAAGTCCTCTACGAAAAGAGAAGCGGCAAATAATCCTTCTCTTGTCACACACCCACCCTCTGGGCCTCCATCCTGCTATCAGCTCTGAATACCCCCAAAAGGACATCAAAGATGATAATCCTTGGATTATCTCCAACCTACCAGCAGTGACTGCCAAGATATATGCATGCTTGTTATGAAGAGTTGTCTCATTCTCTCCTTCCTGAAAGCCACTGAGTGATGGCCAATCCGATTTCTGTTTTCAACCAATCCAGCAACTCCAAAACTAAAATCCCAATTCAGTTTCCCACCTCTTCCTCAGCTTCATCCCTTTTCAGTGGTCTGCCTCGTACCAGAGCCTTAACTGCACTACAGACATCCTACTGCTGACTGCGCTTAAAGGACTATTCACAAACCACAACCACAGGTTCCTTTTTTTATAACATTTGAGGCAGTCCTCACACATACTGCGTTGCCCAAACATCAAAGGAAGGTTGGGAATGTTCATTCCAGGCCAATCGAATACATTCTCATTTCATTTTCATATACTGACAATATGTATAACATGCGGCTCTGCTGTGTTCCCTTGCTGAGACCCACACACATAATCCTTGCATAAAAGAGTCCCCAGCTAGCACAGCCTGCACTCAGATTTCACCCCACCCAACATTTTCGCAAAGTTACGATTCTGTTCAAGTGAGATCTACACACGGACTAAATGGAAGCATGCGTTAAGCACTTGTAAACGCAGTGTGTGGTGGAACAGAACAGTATTTTAACTTTTTTCTTTTTTTAAACTCCCATTTGATTATTTTCTTATTTAACACATTTCCTGGAAAAAGCAGCAGGAGGGTGAACTGTTCCGAAGGCTTACAAGGGAAATTGCAAAGCAGTTAAGACTAGAAAACCACATATTTTCTCCTTGGACAAATCTGTCAAGAAAACTCTAATGATTCGTAATTGCATGTGCTGCTCTCGCTCAGTATTGATTTCCAGCATTGTGGTTATATAGTCTTTGTTAATCATGACATTCCTGCGCTTCACTGGAATAAGAGTGTTTGCATTCCCTGTGATATACCTGATATTGCTTTCCACATTGTAATTGCTGTAGTCTGCATGTTGTTGTGAGAACCTTGGATAGCGCCCATCGTCGTTTCACAGAATATGATCAGGCTTGTAGGGGTGAGGGCTAGATGTCCCCCCCTTCTATTGGAGGGGTTGGTCTTTTAGTGATGTGTACCATAAGTGTACAACAAAAGAAACATATGCTAGCATATACACAACTCAGCAACCAATTGTTATTTTATTTTTATCTATTGGGCCAATTCACACATGTTCAGGGAAATGTTTTTCGCACTTTGATTTCCTTTTCTGACCTTGATATTCCTTCTCATCTGTGAATGCCTGCAAAATGTGTTGCACAAAATGTATGGTTTTAATGAATGTGCGAATTTCATATTACAAACCTTGTCACATACAAAACCCCTTCCCTGTATGGAATGAGTACTTGCTTCCTTGGATCAGCAAGTGAAAGGTTAGCCACATCGTCTTAGCCTTCCTTTCATCCATCCCAAGCATCCGACTCTCTTGCTGTCATCCATCACAGGGTGGCTAATCGCCGGTGTATGCTGTACTGGTCCTAACCTGAAATCATCTAACTCCCAGCTGCTAATGCCTCACCCTTTCTCCCCAGTCACGCCCCCTGACTGTCCCACCCCCCTTCCAAGGTGTGCAAGCTTCATTCTATCTTTAGCATCAGGATATATTAAAAATGTGTATGACCGATATCGCCATGATGGTCACAATCAACTTTGTGTGCATACACACAATCCAGGCCCCACTGCTTGCCTAACATTAGAACAACACGTCGAATTCTACTCTGGTCTTCAGCGTGGTCGATTACCGCTCTGGTATTTTGTTAGGACTCTATTTCCTTCCCCACTCAACGACTACGGACACTCTCTTTGACCCTTTCTCTGCCCGTAGCCTCTTCATCTGCTGGTTCTCTTCAACATGAATCCCTCTTCAAACCACTTGTACTGGTCTTCCAATTCGAATCGGAACACCCAACCTATGCAGCACAATCTCTCTTGTTACTCTTTGCAGTCTCAAACACTCCTCACTCGTATTCCCAAATAATGCATATCATGTTTTGTCTTTGGGTCTTGTCCCCTCCTCGTGTTGCCACTTTCATCTCTCCCTTCCACCAAATGTGTCCAGTGTTATTCATGAATCAGCAGCAGAAATACAGCTTGCCATGCAGAGCCGCCTCCACACACTGCTTGCATCTCTTATGCTCAGTGATTCTGGTGTGTGCACTCCTCACTCTTTTATTAACTCAAAATGCAACTAGAACATATGTGACCGTTGACTGAAGTTGCTCTATGACTTACCTCTCTACTTTCCGAGAGGAAGAAGAGTTTTATAATGAGTTGTGATTGTTTCAAGGCATATGCTCAGCGACCAAGTGGTGTTCAGTCAAAACACTCTCTGTTAGGTACATTGTCATAACATAAGGACTATGAAAATCTAGAAGCGTGATATGTTAATTCTCTGAACACTTCCTGTTCTACTGTCTTACACCAATCCCTCCTCTTGCCTTTTTGGTCATGTCCTGTACACCCTCAACAGTGGTTAGAACATGTATTTTCATTTCATTTAATAGGGAAAAACAGATGACTCTTTTCCAAACATGACTCTCCTTCGAATTGCCTGTAAGCGAGTGTGCAATCTTTTGGTGACAACAGAGCAGGTACTGCTAAGGAGAAAAGAATTGAATTATTTGTCAGCATATTACAATGAGTAGATTTAGCTGAGGGCCCAACCTTCTTGAGATGATCGGGAAAGTGGAGGTCTCATTGTAATTAACAATATTCAGCTGCTAGGAGGCCTGTGCAGGATAAATACAAGACTGGCTGCAAGAATGACAGTTCACGGGTTTCTAATATTACAAAATGTTAATTAAATGGCGGGATAAAAAACTAGATGAAGATGTACCCAAAGCCCAGCCTCTCGCACTTGGTGTGATAAGCTCTCATCTCCCCGCGGCATTCATGTTTCCCAGGGGATCCCAACTTCCCCCGTCTACATGATTCCCAGGGGATCCGGAACCAATGTTTCTGTATTTGTGCCCCAAAAGCAAAACGTCTCTCAGTCAGTTGAACTGGCACTTGGACCATTGACAGGTATAGCCGTAACGTTTCCTTTTGTGAGCGCGTCCAGAGGTTGCCACCTATGTCACATATCAACTCATCTTTCGCAGGGATGGGGTTCCCGCTGTGTCAAGACTGGAGGGCCATTCAATGTCAACCTGACCTCTACCCCTCCACACACTGTCTCGATTGCCAAAACAACGAGGCCAAAAACACCACTCGTTTTTAATTAAATCTTTGTGGGATTTTGGAACTTTTTTCGAAATAAATAGATGGGGGTGGGTTAGGGAACAGAAGGTATGGGACATGTGGGGGGGCTACAAGGGATCTTTCCCAGCATATAAAACGGAAAGAGTGCTAAAATTCGATTGCATTGTTTGGGGTGTTTTCAACCTTGTTGTTTTTTTTCTTTTCTTGGTGTTATAACGTAGATACACCATGCCTGTGTCGCATTCCCCCCCCCTTCCTCCTCAGTCTGATCTGGTCAACTCAGACCACGTGTATTCACATCCTATCTGGATACAGGGATGTTCTCCTAATTCTTCTTGGCTGTTTTTCTTTTCCCTTTCTTCACTTCTTCTACTGTTACCACATCCTCCTCTTGTTGCTGCAATGTCACCTCCAAGTCTTGCAACCACCATTTTTACAACAAACACCTCCTCTGTTATTACCACCTCCTCCGCTGTTGCTCCAGGACATCCTCTGTTGTTACCACCCCTCCTGTATCACTACTATCTTTACCTCTGTTGTTACCACCCTCTCCTCTGTCTTCTCATCTCATCTCCAGCATCCAGTAGCGTTGCTAGGGGGAGGATCTGGGGGGGCCAGGGCCCCCCTGTGAAACCTTGTGCCCCCCACCTAAGGCGAGAAGTGATGTTCACCCCCTACTTTTGTCTGTGCGCCCCTACATTTGTCTTTGGCCCCCACTGTGCCCCTCCTAAATTTGATTCCTGGCGACGCCACTGCCAGCACCTCTGTATTGCTCCTTGTGAACACATGCCATAACCTTCCATCTGAAATAGCCCACTCTGACTGGCCGCTGTAGACTTTATACGCTCTTTTATCCTCACCTGGGTGGGACTCTTAGTAACGGTCTGCACCATTGGTCTAAAACTAAGAATGGCTTTGAATTATTTGCTGTTCCGGAGTGCAAATGTGACTATTTTGGGCTAAGGTATCTGGGCCAGGCCAATAACTGGCCTGTCTGCCATCATGGAAATTGCTTGTATGGACAGATCAGGTTTCCTGTTCTCCCTGCACGTGTTTTAAATGCTGGTGAAACCCTAAGTAAGGTCTTTAAACGTTGTGCCAAGAAACTGTGTGTGGGTGGTGAAAATGCAACATTATATTCTCATGGAAATAATGTTCTGCTGGAAGAACATGATTTGATAGCTTCCCTTCCTGTTAGAGCCCTCCATGGTTGGAAAGCAATGAACTTGCAAAATAGAATCAAAATATCTCTCTGGTTCACTGCATGCTTCTTTAAAGCTATACAAGAACATACCTTATGTATTTATTTATTTATTTATTTATTTATTTATTTATTTATTTATAACATTTGTATAACACCCAGACCCAGAGATATCACAGCATTGGTAACAGCACATGATGTAAGACAAAACAGTAAAAAATGGGTAAGGGCATATTAGTGTCAAATGCCAACGTTGCCGTCCAGTGGAAAGTTATGCACCATGAGTTTCCATGTGAGCGGGATAGTAATGGAGCAGGACACCTGCAGACCCTAGTCATGTTTGTCAAAAAGCCATGTTTTTAGAAGTCTCTTGAATGTTGCATAGGAAGGTTCAATCCTAATGGCCATAGGTAATGAGCTCCAAAAGGTGAGCGCAGTGACACTGAAATGTGCACCACTCGTTCTGCCACATTTGAAGCGTGCAGTGGACAGTGAAATGCTGCTGGAGGATCACAAGAGACTCTTCTGTTGTATCCGTGGGATGGTGTTATACTGGAAGGGGGGATTCATTGTAGATAAAGCAGTGAACAATCAATAGGGTCTTAAAGTCAATCCAGGCTTTGATAGGTAGCCAGTGGGAGTCGCGGCATGCTGCTGTAATGTGCTCAGAGCGGTGGAGCCTCAAGGCTGTGTGCATTGGAGGAGTTGAAGCTTAGCGCGATTGGATGCTGACGTGCCTTTGAGAACAACATTTCAGCAATCAAGTTTCCTTAGTATGAGAGCTCTCGATCGAGTGAGGCGGTTGTTGGTAGAGAGGAACGTTCTGCTCAAGGATATGAGCTTCGATGTGTAGGATGTTGAGGAAGCAAGGGCATTGATGTGCGTTGTCATGCTGTCGGATTACTGCAGACAATTTTAAAACCCTAATTTATCTAATGCTAGGTGAATACAAAAGACTGTAATTTTAGTGGCAGGTGTATTGTGTTCAGCTTTTATACTTTGGGTCTTCATTGAGAGAACTTCAAACTATCTATATTGAGGGGGTGCATTAATGGTGCTTGTGTTGCTGTCCTGTTGCACGCACCTGGGACAAGGGTAGATGAGAAGGGGATCCCTCCCAAAACTATCTTGAGCCCTTCATCCACTTGGTAAAAGAGGCAGAAGAGGCCCCCTGAGTCACAGCCCCAAATGGTTCCAATAGGCATTCAGGGGGTATTGTCACAACCTCCATTTTGCTTGTCCAAAAAAACAAATATTTCAAGGGATGTAAAAGTCCTGTTACAAATGAGCATGGTGGCTCAACAGTTTTTTCCAATTAGGGCACCTTGAAGCAAAGGTCCATTGCATATTATGCCATGCAAATTAACAAAAAATACTTAAATAAATATAGTGCACCATAATTGTACAATGTTTTCAAAACTAGTCAAAATAAATATTGTCCAGCCAGTACAACAACAATGCACAGTCTCTAATTCTTTTTAATTCTGCACATCCACGGCAATGTCATCAATGGTTTCTTGGACCCGCCACATCTGCCAACAGGATGCACACTGAATCAGCAAACCGAAGCAGACAGAGAAGGAGAGATGTGAGGGACACTGAAGCTGTCTGCTAAGTCAAAGAGAAAGCAAATGGGTTACCGGAGCATATGAAAGTGTATGCTGTGTCACACAAACACGAGAGAGGCAAAGCGAAACATATGAAGGAATTGGAATATTTGCAAACAATATGGGAGAACAGGTTGGCTACCTGATGCTTCAAATGAGCATTTAATGTAAATACCAACACTATTGGAAAAGGGGCAGAAGCACAATGTTTGAAAGGAAGAGTGGGAACTAAGAGAAGCTTTGCTAAACAAGAATCAGTGACCCAATATCGGTCAAATATAATACCGTGGATACAGGAAAGTGTGATTGAAGAAACCCTAGCATCTTAGTGAACCAGGAACATGGTGAGTATGGGACTCACACCCACGAGAGAAAGACAAAGAGACTTATTAATTTGACATCCTGGCCATAGAGTAAACCAGGAGTGGAAGATGTGAGGGGTCAGTAATGCGAGGCGGACAGTGGTTTGAAGATCTTTCAAAATATGCCATTCTATTATTAAAGAAAATATATAAAAATGCCTCACTGTCCCTACTCTGCTGAGGAATTCCCTGCCTATTCTAAAAGCTAAGGGAACACACTCTAAGACAGGATAACTGGCCCCTTTAAGAAAGTCATGGTATCAAAATAAGACAGACACAAGTGACCACAGTTCAAGGTTGTTTATGGAACATTATCATGGGTATGATAAACGCTAATCTAAACCTAAATCTAAGATGGGAGCAAGCTACGACCATCAAATAATAATAATGCAGTCTTAGTGGAGTCTCATCGAAATAAAAGGGCCCATACTAAAAAACGTATTCCCAATCATTACCGCTAATTTACAAATAGTGTGGGGAAAGGTTCATGAAAACAAAAGAAGTGTTCACAAAATGATAAGTCAGGATGTTCAGGACGTTGGCCTCCTTTCCCCTTGTTTTCAGCACAGGACAAGGCGGTTCACTCGAGCATAGAATACTCTTGGGTTTCTTCGGCACGAGGAAACAGTTCTATTACAAGCATCAGGGCCTTAATAGCCCAAGTCTCTTAAGTTACCAAATGTCTCTTGATCCAGAGGGCCTGATGTATCAAACAAACAAAAATTTTAATTTCCAAGAATTCAAGCAGGGTCATTCACTCTTCACCTTGGATTCCCCTCATCTGGGCTCAGATCCCCGTTTGTATGACAATCTTTTCTCGGGTGACTCACGGTTCACACCGGATCCCCCTCAGTCGGACTCAGATCCACTTTTCACAATTAGCCTCCATCAGCCAGGCTCGGACCAATTACAGTTCTTATATCCTTTCTCGGGTGACTCACAGTTCATCCAGGTTCCCCCTAAATCAGGCTCAGATTCCCTTTTTACAATTAGTCTTCTTCAGCCGGGCTTAGACCAATTACAGTTCTTATTTGCTTTTGAAGACTTTCAGATGTGCACAGGGTTTGGCTTGACCTGTTGCGGGACAGCTTTTATTTCACAGTTTACAGTTTTACACTCTCAGTTGGATATCTTACAGAGACCTTTGAATGAGCACCCAGGTGGTGCCGTAATACTCTGTATATGGCATCTCCTTTGGTTTAAAAAGTTCACTCACTCCTTGGATATTCAATTATATTTGTGTCGCTCATCACATATGCCTTGAACTTTGTTCTTTGCAGATTTCTTCATACAATGTTGCTGCTTGCAACCTTGGTCCTAACACAGACCAGTCTGCTATCAGTCTCCCCGACTCACCGGCTTTGCTCATTTTCCTGGAGCGGCTTTGTTGGAGTCAAGGACAGTACCACGGCTGCAATTGCTCCTCCCTGCCTCAGCTGTCGATGCGGGAAAGCCTTGTGTACCTTTGACACACAGTGCACCTTTCTTCAGCTCTGATTCAAAGTCTTTCCTTTTCCTCAAGGGCTCATGAAAATAACAGTTTTCTTCCTCTGAAAAGGCAAAGGGCAAGTCCCTCCATGCAACCCTTTCTGGTCTCTCCGTATTTCTCCTTGTTTTAAACTGCCATCTTGGAACTGCTGCTTCCTCAGGTGTGTTGCCTCGCTCAGAGTGTGCCCTCGTGCTCCGCCTTTTTTCAATGTGGGAAATGTGATGGAAGTCAGGTGTGTGTAATTATTAGTAATTGCCTGACTCTGCCTGACACTTATGTTGGGACATGTCAGGTATACGGCTCTGGTGTTAGTCCGTTGTCGCTCACTGTGAACTGTCCAAGAGAACGTGTTTATGTCGGGAAAGGGGGGTTAGGTTCCTAGGTATCCTACCTGGTAGGATGGGGAAAAGATGTTTAAAGGAAGGGGATACCATGTCTCCCCTTCCGGTGTCCCACTTCCACTCCTAGAGGTCCCCCCATCCAAGTGATGCTCCCCCACCGGTCCAACCCCAGGAACTGGATCCAAAGTGATGGGCATGTCCTGGCCACCTGGATGACAGATCCCCGGGCACTGGTGGGTGAGACACTTTCAGGCTTCTCACACCTTACACTAAACAACAAACACATAAAGAAAAGGTATGGCAGTTCAACATGACATGAACAATATCCACATTTCCTAGACAACCTTCTAATGTGCCTGTGAGATTTTTCCCTTCCCCAGGGTTCAAAGTCACTTTGGCAAATGTTCAATCAAAGAATGAACATGTCTTAACTCAGTTCTTGAAATTGAAAAGTCAAAGTAAAAGTGAACCTATCAAAGTTCCACTGGCAACCAATCTCCTCTTTTGGGTGAAGTTGTCCACTTTTCACTTCTAGCAAAATAGCCCCAATGGTAATCCTGGCCACAAAGCGTTGTCACTCCCACAGCAAGATTTGGCACAGCTCAAAAGAGAATGCAATATCCACACTGTCAATAATACACAGTTCTTGGTTAACAGTTATGATTCCTTGAATTATAGTTTCAACATTCAAAATGGTATATTTGTCAGGATTACTTCTTAGTACTGCTTCATTTGCTTCAACAACTATATTTCTACTTGTTTTACCATGAGAACAGTCACCTTTTTCCCACAGTATTTTACCTTGGTTTCGACAAACAACTGCAATGTGTCATCTACTGACAATCAGATATACCTCTTGAGTTTCAATATTTTAAACTACTGCCACAGCTTCAAAAGCTTTTAGACAGACTTCGACGGGATAGATTTTTAAAGTACTTCAACCTCCTCAAATAGGCTAGGTACTTTTCCTTCAAATAGCTTTCTTCAAAGGGGCAGCATCTTAGCCTCTCTTGTCTAACTGCCACAATGATTACCTGGGTTTGCCTTCAAGACTCTCTTCTCATTGATCTCCACAGTCTTGGGCATTTCAGCTTGAGTCTGCTTCAAAATAGTCCTTACAAGGAGCCAGTTCCCCTTCCCCAACTTTACCTTCACCTTTCTTTGAGCTATCAGCCCAAACACTTACGCAGAAGCCTTGGTGCCACTCTCTTAGCTTGAGGTAATACTTGCATGTTTGTATCTCAGGCCTTTTGATTCTTATTGACTTCACAATGCAGCTGAATTACTCTAAACTCTGAGAATGGGTCCGCTTCAAAATTAGTATGGAGTACCTCTTGGCCTAGGCAATGCTTGTTCTCTTTTTTTTGTTGTGTAATACAAAGAATATCCCTTTTATACAAACTATATGGTTTAGTCATTTGGTAAAAACTACAATTAGGCACATGCAACCACTATTTGAGGTAGCTTCCAAGCTTTAATAGTGGATGTATAATTGTATTCTGTAGACTAAAAGGATAGAGTTCAGGTCTCCTTGTGGAATTGCAAGAAAGGCACATGCAAGCATTATTTAATGTTGTTTTCCCATGGTAAAGATTATAACTCTTGCATCATTAAAGTTAAATGTTTGTAACTATTCATATCAGCATTCTCTCTCCTTAATTAGGGACACACAGCCACTCTTTGAGCAGTAATAGTCTTTGAATAGTAGAACAAGGGGTTTATAGTAGCGTTAGCTTCTTATGCCAACAAGAAGCTTTTCACTTGTAGGTGTGTGTTACAATTCCATTGTTCAAAGGGTTTTCAATACTGTGATCAACGGAGGATAGCACAGGGGCAACATGCTGGTCTTGGACGTGGACTCCCTGCTCACTGTGCTCAGAGAGGCACAGCTTCACCTCACTGATGAGGCCCAACAAGGCTGAAACACGTGTATGGGGTTGCTGTTGGTACTCTTGTTCAGAGAGGAATTGCCATAGCATTTTGGTGCTGGACTGCCCATGTGAGCGGGACAAAGACTGATATGCAAATGGATATTTCCCATCTGTGAAATGTACAGTGAGCAAAAATCATGTGCTGCAAACTCTCATTTCAGAACAGGTTATCATGCCATGTTCCTTCTGGAGAGGAGTGCCTGCTACCTTTATTGATGTAGTTTAATGAAGAAAACATTAGCATTTTCCTTTGCATTGTACCCTTCGTATTGAGGAAGGTGTTTAGTTTGGGATACCCAAAAAGATCCTTCTTTTGGTGAAGTTTGCTCAGCTCTTACAACGTTAGGGTCCACAACCGTAGATCTAATATGAGGTTTAGGTTAATTAAAATGACAATAAGCCATTAGTGTTTTCGGTATCTTGGAATACTCTTCCTTCCAGAGGAAAAATACTGTGTCTCATCCCACAGAATGTACTCACCACCTGCGGCCCTGTCTCCTCCGAGGTGGTCTTCCCGCAGTACACCACCCCCGGGTTGGGATCAGGAAGCGTCTGCCTTCCCCTGGCCACCTGGTAGGAGATTAGAGTATGGTTTTAGTGAGGGATCCCTAGGATCCTTCACATAGAGGAACAAAATAACCTATTGAAAGTGTAACTTGCGAACCTGGCAGGAGAGTAAACCCGGAATAAGAATAGAAGTGAATGTGAAATTGTGAAACTTTGAGAAACAAATACAAAACAGAGGAATTAAAACCCTTATTTGAGAACTGATGTGAAAGTTGCAAATACCATGGCAGAAGAGTACACCAGGGCCATACCAAAATATAGCAACAAATGGACAGGGGAAGAATGGTGCCCCTTTTAAATGAATGGAAATACAGAGTTTGAAAATCTGAACATTAAAAGAATGATAACGTTTGAGGGACACTCGAGGGAAGAGGTATCCCTCTTGAACAAGTGTGAAATGTCAAGAAGTGACTTGTTAACTAACAGAAGAAATCTAGGGGAAATGAGCACCTTTTCCTGGTGCAACTTTATTTCTTTTTTTCTACATTTTAGATCTTTATGTGTTGTAATGCTGAAGGAAATCTACAAATACATACCTTCCATAAACCCCCCTTGCACACATTATATTGAGTTTAGAGTGTAAGGGTTAGTTTAGGTTTTTCGGCACAGGACGCAGGGCAATCTTCTTGTTAAATGCTGACACAGACATTCCTTACTTTTGTTGAGGCAGGGAAACCCTTTTTAGAATTATGGATAGATTGGAGTCCCCACAGCCTGCTTATTAATTTGAAAATAAGTCTACAACCAACATAGAACATTCCACGGTGCCCAAGGCTTAACATTGATCCCTTACACTACAGTGATTTCCAGTTGCAGCACCATAGATCATGTAGCACCTCACAGTAAATTGATAGTGTTCAAACCATCTTGGAGAGATCTTGTGGCAATTAACAGGGTTCTGAGTTGATTTTTAACTTCTGAGTTGCTGGGAGAACAAAACCAGTATCCCCAGGAACACAGTGAGTCCTTTGTTCCATACTTGGAAAATTGTCTTGCATGTGCATGGTGTTTATCACCTCCAGTAAGTATGGTCCTGGTTAGAGTGCACAGGCAGTAGAGAGGGCCTTGGTTCACAGGGGTGTCACCCATATTTGCCCCTTAGGTGGGTAGGAGGAAGAGCTTCCTTCTTCCTTGGAAACCTTTGTCTTTGCCTCTGTGGCAGAGGAATTCAGAATAGAATGTATCCACAACAGAGCTCCTGGTGAAACCTTCTTGCCTTAAAGTCTAAAGATAAATCAACTAAGGGCAGGTTTTCTTCCCTTATCCAGGAAAAATAAAGATAAGAAGAGAACCAGGAAAGAACAGAACCCCTAAAATCAAAATACGAAAGAGATTACAAAAACAAGGAGTGATCCACAGTTTCAAAAGTGGCAGATAGATCAAGTAGAATAAGAAAAGAGGAGTGTTTTGAATAACAAGCTGAGAAAAAGACAGAATGGATCTCAGATCTTCACCAAGTCTGGACCCTCGGGACATCTTTGTTAGGTTTTGGTGGTGGAAAACCCACTGACAGACCTCCCCGGCTTCCAGCGACTATGGACTCTCTCCGGTGGGAAGAAGTGGACAAGGATGATTTCAAGGATCTCCTTTGAATTGTTCTTATGCAGTTTTGAACTTTTGCAGCTTTGGGTGTCTAGCAGCGCTATGCCAGGATAACCCCTCTTCTGAGCGTTAGACTGCAACGGCTTCCAGGAGTCAAATAACTCAGCTCTGGACCCTGGGGGACATCAATGGACTTCTCTGGCTTAGGATGTCTGGAACTCCTCTTCTGGACTTCGAAGACCCCTTCTCCGGACAGCAGGAACACAGGACTGGCTTTCAGGATACTTCGATGAAGATCAGCAGCTTTGCACAATGGTAGCTTGGGGAGAGGTCTCCTTTAAAGGTCCTCCCTGGACCAGTCCTTGGGAGACTCGACAGCTTTCAGATTACTTGAAGAAGTTGCAGCAGCAGACTTCTCCTACAGCTGGGTTTCAATTAACAGCTTCTTCTTGCTTCAGCTTCGAATTCAGGTTCTGAACAAATTGGCATGTGAGAGGTCCCCCGATATACACATCTGTTCCCCATTCACTCTGGCTGAGCCAGGTTCAGCCAGCCAATCACACAGAAGAACATTCATGCAGGCAGGCAGCCAATCAGGCTCACTCCACCCAGACACTCATAACAAGGAATGTGGATTGGGCAAGTACCCAGCCTTTGAGCATACCAAACTGCTTTCATGCCAGTTTCAATCTGGGCTGTCTCATTCATTGTGTCACACACACAGGAACCAGACACCCACAACAAAGACTCAGGTCCCACTCCTAGGGTGTACCCACAATGCACAACACCTGGGAAGGCTCCAGTCAGTTTAACAGGAGGCAGCCCCAGAGCAAACATGTTATTTCCATCCAACAGCCAGTCTAGGGAAAGGGCAACAACAGAGTAACATATTTTGTTTCCACCCAACAGCCACTCAGGAGGAAGGTAACAGAGACAGAGCTTCCCAGGACTTTGGGAAGCAATGTAAAAGACAATAGAAACCAAGAGGTCACAGTGGCCATCTTGCCTTTGAGTAGGAATCCATTGATTCCTATGTCAGGGCCTGGGTATCCCAATAATGGAGGATACTCAGAGCCACTGCCAAGTCAACAAGTAGCTGCCACCAGCCCATATCCTTCTCTGTGGGCAACACACAGGTATCCAGAAACACACAACAGGGGGCACAAGGGTGTACCCCCACCCATGGGTGCTATAAGGGTATCCCATGGGTGTTGGTCACCAAAAGATAAAATGAAGAGCTGCACTGCCAGAGGTCCAGGCTGGACCTCAGTGGCAGAAAACATAAGGAAAACACACACAGAGAAGTGGTAGGACAAGGACTGGCGGCCATGTGCCTCCATAAGGCATTACCAGTGGCTTGTGTGTGGGTCACCAGTTCTCATGTTATTTCCTCTATGCCCCACCCCAGCCAGTCATGTATCCAGTTACCACCATGAAATCCACAAACCATGTATTTCATAATCCACATCATCATCGACCCATATTGGGTCCAGAGATAGTTTCTACACTGACCTCTAATTGCGTACCTATGGTTTCGCCATTGCCAGGGTGTGTGCCAGGGTATGTGCTGGGAAAGTGCTTGTGGAATTTATATGCAATGGAGAATAGTTTGGTGACAGTTGGTGACATTTTGGTGGTCTGATGTACTTGACAATAGAACATGCATATGTGGAAAATTGGGGTCTATTACTATGCTTAGTTTCTATTAGACCAATATGATCTTCATTAATTCTGTTGATGTGCTTATTCCCTTGTTTGTCCACTTGTTTGCCTGCTTGACATTGTACCAGTGCTTCTATTGTCAGGCTACACAGATTCACATGGCTCTCAGCCTTTTTGAAATTTCAATGGCATGCCTGCTGACACTTAGTGTGGGCAAGGAAGAAGCCTCGGGGAGAAAAGAAAGAGCTGCTTTTCACATCACTGGAGGATGAGGCATGAGGGCAGATGACTCATGCTCTTTGTGGGAGCCAGTTCATGGACCTGGGCCTAGGCCACAGCGCGCCACCAAACGTCCAGGTTAGTGGGGGCGGTGAAGGCATTCGGGGACACCTGAGAGATGGCAGGGGTGTCCCTGACAGGGACAAGTACAGAGGCAGGGGAGGGAGGGTTTCATGTTGAATCACCACTCAGACACACTTTTTCATCCTATGGGAGCAGGTTGTGGCCACAGCAAGCACCTTGGAGGAGACAATTGGATTGAATCCTGAATGGGTGGGAGGCATAGAGATAGATGATGTCTACACCAAGTTGAATGTAGCTGTAGAGGAGGGGCAGGTCTGTGACACTGGGAACATGGGGGAACAGCCTGCGAAGATTCTGCAACTGGAGGTGGAGACACCATGGAGGAAGAGGAGGAGCAGGTACAGAAAGAGGTCCTGATGTTGGAGCCTAATCCTGATAGCAGAGGGGGAAATCCAGGAGGAGCATTGGGGAGTGGTGTCCTCAACAACATTTACACATCCCACAGGATTCTATGTATGTGCCTATTTGACTGTTTCCCTATGCACCACAGCAATGAGAAACTACATGCACCAGTGGCACAGGAGAATGCACCAAGTTCACATGCCTTCAGAAGCCACAGTCAACACCAGCGCACTGCAGTGGTGGTGAAGAGGAGGACAAAGAGGAGGGGGACGAGTGTTAGGGAGAATTCTCTGTTTAGGCTGAATTTCCTAACCTAGTGAGTCCCCCAGCAGCTTTGCTGGATTTCTGGAGTTTGTTTTTTCATCCTGCCAAGAGTGAGACTCTTTTTCTCCCACTCTTGGACATGATTTGTGGTATTTCTTTGAATGTTAATGTGTTCTATGTGCTATGGGGTCTTTTACTCCGTAGGGTCTCATGTGTTTTGCTATGTGTGCTACACAGCACCCTCCGTGCCGTAACACTGGGGTGTCCTAGGTGACCCCCACCATAGACTCCATACCCTGGGACTGACTACTGTCTCCCAGGGCAACTAAAGTCACCATTGGCTTTACTAGACCTAAATTTACTAACAGAACTAGTACAAACCATCCTATTGTGGACGTACTGGTAGGGGTAATTCGATTACCCCTGGGTCTGTTGTTTGAGGGGGCACTGTCCCGTCCCCCCTCGTCGAGTTTTGGCTGGTGGCAGTGGATACTACTTTTTATATTCGACCGCAAATATATTCCTATGGGATTCTTCCCATTGTTCGAGGCTAATACTTTTCTTCACATTAGTCTCTAACATACCGTCGGTTTATTTAATTAAAATAAATTCACCGGTTGGTATTTTCTGCCAGAACTTGGTTTTTAAAATTGCGTATGTGTTCGCCTTTGTAACTCCAAACCAAAGGTTGAGCCCTTTGTACCACTTTTGGCGGGCTTCTGTAAAGAAGCCCTCCAGAGTGGTGCCATTCTGTCTGGGTACCACAGGGTGTGTGGGAGGAGGTTTAGGCACCCTGGACTGAGTTTCCTTGCCAACCCAAGTCTCACTCTGGTGTGATTGGCCCAAGTGGTGAGCCGCCCCGCTCACCACTTAGCATGTTTGATTGACAGCTAGGCTGAATGAATGGGGGTTTTCTGCATAGAAGCAGGGCTTTTGGGACTGGAACTTGAGAAGTCGCCACAGGACCTAACAATCCCACAAGGGTAAAGCTGAGCTGACCTGCAACGACAACACCTCCGCTGGAGCCCTGCTGAACTGACTCACCACTTCCCAACGACAGAGGAGATCTCCCTGCTGGAGAGTCTTCTTCCCTTTGACTGGTGGGAACAACCAGTCCCTTGCTTTTTCTTCGCTTCCAGGACGTCTAGTGGTCGAATTGCCCGTGCTGAGCACCCCGGCAACCAGATAGCTACTAACCACTGTACCGCGACAAAAAGGTGGTGCCTTGTGACTGAGCACTCCGCGGCTGGTCTCTTCCCTGGTGGTGCAACAATCTTCAACTTTCTTCTACGACGAGACCATCTCATCTTCTGGCAAAGCCCCGACTTGCATCCACCACCAGGAACCACTGCCCCCGCCGGAGCTGTCTCTTCACTCTCAAGGTACTGTGTCCGCCTGGCTTCCCTTGTGACGGTTACCGTGAGGTGTCTTAAATCCTTACCTTTCCACGGGGCCGCCTCCAGACCTTCTTAACTTTTGTTCTAAAACTGGTCCAACCTTTCTGTGACATTTTGCTACAAAGACTTGAAGTGCATTTCCACTGTGATACTTTTGGGACATACCACCTTCCCTCTCTCCGAGTGGGCCTGGCCTCTGAACTTTGGGATCTACAGTAGACCCTGCCTTGCTTGCCTTGCATTTGCTTCGTAAAAGTGTTGGTACTGAGTTGGTTTCTTACCCTGCCTTTTTCTCTCCCTTTCTAATGAATATTAGAGTGCCATCTAGGTGAAGCACTCACCTCTGTCTGCAAATAAGTGGTGTCTTGAACCTAGACTTGTCGAAATATTGTTATGGGATTGATATATACTTATAATAACTGTGATTGAAGTTGTTTGCCATATTAGTGCCAGTGTGTTTTTCATAGATGTGTTTTTAAATAAATAATTATATATCTTAACACCCAAGCTCTGATCCGTGTCTGCTTGTTCTACTGTGTAAATTGCCCTATCTTGTATACTTCAAATACTGCCTAACTCGTCTTGAGAGAAGTCTGACTGCTCAGCCACAGCTACCAGGTAAATCTGGGTGGTGCAGACTGCTACCAATTGGGTTTACTGCAAACTCCTGTAGTCTTAAACTTTTTACAGTGGTCCCAGAGGGAACTGCACAGTTTTCTGCCTAACAGCAAGGCCCTTGCACAACCCAGGAAAGGATTCTGAATAGCTGCACTATTGAGCATGCCATGGCCAAATCCCCAAACACATCCAGCCTAACCAATTGCAATTGGTAGCAGCAGCTGCGGCCAGCAGCTGCCTCCTTATGAATGTGGCACCGACACAAGTGTTTGGAGTTGTGCACTACGGAGTGTGTCCATCTTTTGGCAGGACCCATTGGATGAGATCATGTGGCATGGGTGAACATATTGCCATAACTGCGGGTTGTTGGTGAGTGCTGGGGAGATGCATCATTTAGACAGAAAGGCTGCTTGCTGTACCAATACTGTAATGCATCATCCTCTCTTCTTAATGGGCTCTTTTCAAGTAAGTAGCCACCACACACCTGTGCTGCTGATGGTTCCCTATCTGTTCCTGTTTACCCATATTTATTCAAGAGACCCACGCCACTATGGAGAGTGTCTCGCATATTGTACTTCCCATAGTCTGCTGTTTCTGTATTGCTCTGACATCTTTCAACAGGTAGTAGTGTTGCCCTGCCCATTGATGCATGCATCATTGGTGAGCTCGGCATGCCATTTTCACTTGGCAACATTTGGGCTGGTTGTTGTTCTTACTTTTGCCTTTCTTAATTTATGTTGCAAGCTCTATCTGCAGAAAATCATTCTTGCAAATGTGTACATTGTCCCCTCCTTCTGATACGTGCTGCAAGGCCTGCTACCCTCAGACGTGTTTGAAAAATTGCCTTTTTGCTTCAAAACATGGGTCCACAAAGGAAGCCAGCAGCTGTTCTCTTTAAAACGAACTCTCATTGACCACCAAGTATTGTTGAACGCAGGGCTCTTATTACATGTGCTGCATAAACATCACCTAACGAGACTTGAGCTCTTGCCAGGTTGTTCAGGTTGACCTCATGCAGTTATACACAAGGGAGAACCTCGCTCAGGGATTCCTTGTGATGCTCAACCCACTGGGTGGCCTCCTCAAAAGATTGTAGCATAGTGCAGACACTTGACATCTGCTGACACTGACAGTTTGTGAACCATGGCCCATCTAGATCTCTGTTATGTGTGTTGCAGTAATTGGTGATGGTGTTGCACTGCTCATGTAGCCCATCTAGGATATGCAAAGTAGAATTTCAATGTGTGGCCACCAAGGACTTCACGTTGTGCAGTGACAATTTGTGTAACACTTGAAGTTGGCATATTTCATTTTTCGCATGGTAAGCCCAGCTGAAATGGGAGCCACACTTCTGGGCCACAGGATCCATTTCCTGACAGGCTGACAAGTAACGACCAGGTAAAGGACATGGACCACATGTTCAAAGTAGGGTGTGTGCATTCAGTTGTCTATTTGTAAGATAGCAAGGACATTTGAGCAATTGTTTGCTGCCACAAAGCGACATAGAAAATGTAAGGCCTTTGCCACTATGCTTCCACCTTTTCCATCTTATTGCAAATGACAACTCCCCCGTGACTTCTCCCTTGTAATCTTGAATGCACAAGGTTGCCTGGTGGTAAATTGCACATACATGTCTGCCCGCTTAAGTTGCTGCAGCATCGCTCTTGGCTTCTGGAGCATGAAAAGTGCACCCATTATGCCGTCACAGCTATGCAGTCAATGCTCTGAGCACTGGTCTTCATGTCCATGGTGAAGTGGAAATGTTGCCCCACGGAGTGCTGTGTCAGCTGCTCCATGATAGCCATAGCCTTGTTGTACATTTTCTGTATCAGAACATTAATTTGCTGGGAAGATCGCAGCAGAGATTTTATGCCAGCATAGCATCCAAGTTAACATCAAGCAGTTGCTGTCTGTGGTAGGACTCTTGATACGTAGGGCCAATCTCAAATGCTTCCCTGACACTTCATTGACAAAATATTGGATCACTGGCACTGAGCTGCTCGAGGTGACGCTTGCTGTGCTACTCCCATTGGAAAACACTGGTGCAGCTGAAGTAGTTTTAGGAGTTATAGGGCAGATCTCAGGAGGATAGCTCAGAGGCAACACGCCTGTCTTTGAAGCAAGACAACGCTGAGCATCACAGGTTCAATCCTAGATCTGCCCTTTGAAACCTCTGGGTATTAAGCACGTTGTAAACAACCCCTTATCATTACCATTACCAGATTGTTTGTTGTATGTTATTTTCCGAAGGCACAAAGTGTTAAAGTGTTGACTTCATCCCATGTCTGCGATGTCTGCTGCTGCATAAGGGACGTATAGATGGGGTACTCAAGTTTGTTTTTCTGGCATTCTGTCAGCACACTGTTTTCCAGCAGAGTTTCTTGTGGCCAGATTTGGTTGTGTGAAGAATTCAGGGAATGTGTCCCTTCTCCACAAGGGGGAGCCAAGTCTGTTGGTTAAAAGGGAGTTCAATAGGATAAACACATACAGTGCCCCCTTATAGTGAAAGGCTCAGTTTCTGACTTGGATTTGTCTCTGCCTCTTTACACAAAACAGAGCCAATAGAGTCATCCCTTGCATTCTGGGAAGGCACTCAAAAGCAGTGAAGCATCAAACCAGAGAGATAGAATCCGCTAGAGAGCAGGAAGCTTTGATCTGTGTGGGTGCGCAACAGAGGGGGACATTCACAGTCATGAGAAGCTGAGAACCATGCAGGTGGTGTGCACTATGGAGCTCCACAACGGCCCGAGAGGGTCTACAATCGCGTCTTAGCTCACTGTACCTTTCGCAGAGGAGAAACATCCATTTGCGTATCAGTCTGTTCCCACCCACCTGGGCAGTCCATCACCAAAATGCTTGGCAATTCTATTCTGAACAAGATTATTAACAGCAACCCTGATGCCTATTTTGGCCTTGTTGGGCCTCATCAGTGAGGTGAAGCTGTGCCTCTCTAAGCACAGTAAGCCAGGGGGTCTAGGTCTGGATTACACTGGATAACCTAGGGTGAAATTCCAAGTCCCTAAACATTTGCACAAAGGTCTGTGAGCCCCTCTATCCAGAATTAACACAGACAAATAACCTGGTCTATGGATAGCTGCCCACTTGGGAGGGTCTACAACTATCCACAGCCTGTGTGGACATGCTTTCTTATAGTAGGATTACTGGAATTATATACAAAGCAAACAGGAGTATGTTCCTATGTAGGAATAATGTCATATATTGGTGCAGCCAGCATGAAAATATATGGGCACAGCCAGTGTGAAAATGTTACACATGTTTTTTTTTTTATACTGGCATTTATTTTTGATGTAGGTGCCACGGAAAGGCATTGGGAAGTGCTTGTGTGTACTGTTGGTGACTTGCAAACTGTTTTGATTTTTACACAGTTTTCCGCAGAAAGTGTGCTGTATATGCAACACGTTAAGCCAATATTTATTTATTTTTATTCTGGGGAGGGAAAGAGCCCCAATGCTCTACTTTGGTTCAGGCTCCCTCTCCATGCTCGGTCGCTCTGGCATGTTTGGGGTAAATATTTACGCCACTCCAATTAAAAATTCATCAGCTGCCACTGGATTTAAAGTGACCATTGCTGGCGTAGATAGATTGTACTATATACACCTGCAATGGTCAGTTTAAAATCACATGTATGAAGCTGCCGCCACAAGCTATCCATGCCAGTAATGGTCACTTCAAATCATATGCATGAAGGATGAAGCACTTCATGCACGTCATTTAAAATGACAGTTACTGGCATAGATAGATTGTGTCAGCAACCTCATGTATGCAATTTACACTGACCATTACTGGCATAGATAGGTTGTGGTTGCTGCCTTATGAATATGGCATAACATGCTCATATACAGTGCACTGTTGGTGACATGGACTTTACTCGATTGATTCATATGGTACCCAAGAGAAAGAACTGTAAATTGTATTGTTTTTTACCTCATTCTTTGTTGTTGCAGAATTGTGATCAAAATGCATAATTCCAGCACATTATTTAAAAAAACAAACTCTTGGGCGGGTCGAGGGGACACCCAAGCTCCCCTTCATTTTTGGGGGCCCCATCGCCACACTCAGTAACTAGCGGTAATTTGAGGAAACATTTAGAATACTCCACTGAAAACATTCACCACCCTACGAGGGCTTGCTTAATCCATAAATCGTTTAGAAATCTTAGTGCCCCTTCAGGAGCTATCCGCCTTTCCCCCCGTATTACCAAAAGCTGCTTCCACCACTGCACTCAGGGACTGCTAACACTTTAAACCCAATGTGCACAAGACACACACTTCACAATGTAATGCATCTGTAGAGAACCCACTGCAAAGCGACATTAAACACTGGGTTTTGGTGGCATAACCATGTGGTTAGGCATTTTGTGGATCCCAACATTGTCAGCTAGAGGGGTGTATTCAATATGTCTGCTGGGTTCAGCGGGGCTTAGAATAATACAGGAATAATGCAGATGGGGAGCAGGTGCAAGTGGATCTAGTTCACCTGGCCTAAGCCCCGCCCACCTGGTACCTTCCTGACTGCTGCTCTTTTTCACCACTTAGTAAGCCCCGCCCACCTGGTGCCTTCCTTCACCATCACTGTCTTGTGGCCAATGCTGGATTTGACTTTTATGAACTTCATTCTTTCACGGTGCGTCAATCTTTCTCAACTCTCATGCTGGACTTCCTTTACATCTTGTACTCATGGTGGCCCTGAATCATGCTGTTCCCATCTTCATCTTGTATCCTGACTTGCAACATTATGTGTTACTACTGACTTCTGCAATTGTATTCACTCTCCACTCTTGCTTCTCCACTCTTTTTGACTGCTTACTCTCTTTTCTCTCCTCCTTTCCCTGCTCCCTTTTCCTATCTCCTCCCCTTACTTTCTTCTATGCACTTACTCTATCAGAATTGTCCGTGGACCTAATATGCTAGCAACCTCGTCTGTTTCCTCCAACCTCCCATTACTGTTTTTTTCCTCCCCACCACCCCTCCAGCACTATCTGAAATGTCGTCAGGCCTAGTATGATAGTCGCTTTTTTGTTCCTCCCCTCCCTCACCTTTTGTTTTTCTCCGGCTCTACCAGAAATGTTGTCAGGCCTAGAACGGTAGTCGCCTGTCTGTTTCCATTTCCTTCCCAATCTCCCCCTCCCTTCCTTATCTATGTCTTAGCTCTTGCACTATCTGAAATGTCGTCAGGCCGAGTACGATAGTTAATTTCACATCCTTACTGTTCATGGCCTGTAAGAATGTGGTTGTATTTTCCCTTGATCCCTCCCTTGCCTTGAAGTGCTTTGAAACACATTGTGTATAGGCGCTATATAAATAAACAATCATATCATATCATATCATATCATATCATATATTGCATGTTTTGCCACTCCCATATTAAGAGCTTCTTTTCTGAATCTCTTCAATTCCTCCTGCTTTGAAAGTGGTCTGCGTTACATTGGACATTGACCTCTGAAGAGACCCCGCCCCCCTTGTCTTCAGACCCTGACCTTTCCTGAGTAGGAGTTTCCAGGTCTGACTTCTGTAAGGCTTGAAATGGGTATTTATTTCTAGAACTTCTATTTCCAGAATTTGAGCCTATCGTGTCTGTGTGTTTACTGTAGTGTTCATAATTGGCAATTCGAAGGGATCAGTCACTGTCAGTCACTCTCATTCTTCCATTTATAAACAGAGTGTGAACGTCAATATTGCTCATCAAAAAAAAGTAATGGATTTGAGATGCTATTGCTTTTCAGTGTGTTTTGCATTGTTCCAGTGCCAACCAGAAGGAGCTGCGCAATGCATGTCAAACTTATTGCTTCAGCAAACAAGAAGATTCATAAATAACCTGTAAATTATCAAGACATCCAAAGTGCTGACATTTTATGAATTTCAGAATGCCGTTCTTCTACAAATAGCCTTGCGATGGGCTTTCATTTAAGCACGTTGCTTCGTTTGTGAACTATATGAGCTAGCGGTCAACTGCAAGACATCTTGTAAAAAGATATTTGAATCCTATATATTATTACACACTGTTGGTATCGTGAACAATGTCCCAATACACATCAGTTGTATTACGTTGTATGATAGTTTGCCTTCATGTGCATTATGCTGAGTTGGCACTTCTGTAAGGGGGCAATATGATCTTGAAAGATGCTGAAGGTGATCAATACATATATATTCGTTGCATTAAAAACGTGCTGTATATAGCTGGGCTCTTTTGTGTGTACAGAGTTAAGCTGGATGCATGTCATAATTGTACCCCATGCCTTTTGTGATTGGTTTGTGTACTCCCCATCTGTTTGGCTGTGATGTTGCTTCACGCCTCGTTTATGTGTTTAGTGACTTTACTACTGAGACTTACACTCTGTAGTCTGGCGCAGAGCCTTCAAAGCCTAAACAGAATGTATGAGTTGAGAACTGTCTGCCTTTACCATGCGCCTTTTTTCTTCCATTGGATAGGTATATGTATACTGGAGCCTAGCCTCACATGCCCTTTGACTTAGTTAGAGCGGGGGAGCCATGGAACTTCGTGTTAGGGGCATGGGTGATGGGGATAGGTGCAAGGTAAAGGTCAGTGTGACACTTGGGTGCCGGGGTAGGCTGGCCTATTGGAAAATCTGGAGATTTCCTGGTAGGCTTTGCACCCTGGACCACTTTTGTGTGCTATTTCCGTATATTCTCATAGGATAATGGTTGGACTTGCTGATAATCTGTAATATAGGGACACTTTAAACATTATTTCCAGGGCTTCTTTTGGTTCTCAGTCCACCTCTGCTTGGAAGTAGGGGAGGGACAGCCCTGATGGTTTTGGCATGGCACTGGGGTTCGGGTCTAGGGCAGGAAAAGGAGGGAGGTGGTGTTTACCATGTGTCAGGGGCAGCAACAGTGTTTTTAAATGGCACTGAGAGGAGGGCTGCTGAGGGGAGGTCTGCAAGGCTAGATGGTCAGAGTGATGAGCACCCACGGAGCACACAGAGATGGCAGCAAGCAGCACTTGGATTGCCTTAAATTCCCACCAGCTGTTGCTTCCCTGGAGGAGGAGGTGCTTCTGTTCCAGTCCCGGCCAATCAATGAGTGGCCGAAGTGGGACAGGAATTTAGGTAGCAGGGACAGGAAGTCAGTAAACTGGCACGCCAGGAGCGCCTTTTGTTTTTTCCAGGTATGGAATGTCAGGCCAGAGCCCCAGTTTGGACCCAGGCTGGCCCAAACCCCACCTGACTCCAGTCAACATATTGGTAGCCCCTCTATATCTACAGTGAGCCGGTTTTCCTTCTGACTAATGGGAGTAATGGCGTTTTGCAAGAAGAAATGTCTTGCTGACACTCTGGGCATTAGAACAGTGATTTATAATGTATTTTGTGTGGAATATCACATAACTGATTACCAGGGTGCAGCTGACCATAAGCAGAATGAAGAGAACCGACAATGGAAGATGTTGTATGACTTGGTATCCTCGTAAGAGAAGACGTTACTCTTTATACGTGAGCATGCATTCGTTTTGTGCAATGGTATCTTCACTAAACTATCCTTGACCTCCTATGGCAGGAAAGACCACTTCCTGGGCAGGTGTTTAGGAGATAATGCCTGGTGGAGAGCATGAGGGGGACAACTTGCTTGCAAAGTTTCAGTAAGCCCCTCCCTCAAACGTACAATTACCCATGTCCTCTGTAAGTGTGTGTTATGCCCCCGTACAAACTGCAACACGTTTAGGTGATGTGGAGGATGTGTGTACATTATTTACGCCAGCATATAGAATAGATTTTGATATTGAAGATCAAGATTGTTGAACATGATGTGACGTTGGGTCTTCCTATAGACTGAACATCTTGGAAAGAAAACGTTGGTGGACATAGGCCTGGAGAGCTGGATCTGTCTTGCATTGGATCTCAGCCATGAGCCCAACCACTTGAGGTTCCGATGGGAGCAAACGACATTTTGTTTCCGGAAAGTTTTCTCTCAGGAATGAGCTTGGACAGGGCCGCGGAGAATCCTGTCTTCAGTACCACACATATTCTGTAGTTAATGCATAGTCATTTTATTGCAAATGGTGATTCGTCTCAATGTAGTAATGTGCTGCTCTTAACGCATTATTAATGTCTTGAACTCAGTTTGCTAATCTTCAAATGATGTTCCAGATGTGCTCACTGCTTCTTCTTAGTGGTACTCTTAGACGCTGAGGTCCCTCCACATTTAATTGTTCGCTCTTAATTGTCCTTTATATATACAGTAGATTACAACACTTGTCTGTGTAGTTATTTTTTGGAAGGGATATTAAGCATATTTTGGAGGACCTCATAAAGTTGATCTGGTGGTCACTGGCTTCAGTTCAGGGTTGTTGGAAATGAATCCCAGAGGGATGCTGCCTGGACACATCATAAACTATACGAAAGAGGCCCGAAACAGAAAATGTCACAGCTTCAGGTACAACTGATAGCTTAACATCCTTTGAGTTCATTTTCAAGGTGGAAGCATATTGATTGACTTGCCTTATCAAAAAGGTGTGATCTATGTAGTGAAACACATGATATTTCATACCAAGGGATTGCAACTTAACATGGGACTCTAAGCAGCGTTCTCAGTGTTCGGGGATATGTTGCCATTAAATGACTTGAGTCAACATATAAACCGCGCCATTGTCCACCAGCCAATTTATGTTCTTTGGAAAGGCCCAGACTAAAGAGACGTTCATAACACAGCAGAAAGGAAGAGGCACTGTATTATAAGGGCCGATACACAACAAGGGAAGGGCAGAAACAGTCAAAATGCGTTTTGACTGTAGTGTCCAGAGCCAAAATGTTTGCACAATGTGATTGAACTGCCGGATTTTGTACCTAATTGTGTGCCTGTTATGACAACTAAGATGTAATTTACACTGTGTTGTCTGCATGAATCCCCAGCGTTGAAGCCCGGGTTCTGCGTATGAGATTGTGCCCTAACAATGATGGTTTGTTTTATGTTTGTTTATTTTAAATAATGTATGCACATGCATTTACCAATTTCTTGGTGCCATTTTACATTAGCTCTAGTGCCTGCAGTTAACTAATGAACGAAGATGGTGGTATGCCCGTGTATCTAGGATTCTGGCAACTGGCAGATACGCCCACAGTTCGAAGAAACATGTGCTGAGGATTTAAATGACCGCTGTTACTTCTATCCGCTGAAAGGATTAAGAGAACCAAGGGACATTATTACAATCGTAGGATCTTACCTTTATGAATATGTTCTCATTATAAAATGAACAAGCTATGGCTAGTGTGGCTGTTTTTCGTTGTTAATTTAAAAGGTCATAATCAAGCACGCTGTTTTAATAACAGCCACTTGTAGAACACGTCAAGATATTAGGACTGCAGGCGAGATTAATGGCCATTGCAGCAGGCATTGCCAACCTGTTGATGGAGGACGGTGACAGAGTTCACATCAAGTGTAACAACTGTAAGAAGATACATGACTGAAACTCATACGTGTGTGCATGTGTGTGCATGAGTGTGTGTGTGTGTTTATGCATGCATCTGTGGATGCAGGCATGGGTGTGTTTGCATAACTGCACAGGCGTCGGTTTTTTTTTTCTTTTTGTATCCTCGAGGTACAGGATCTCGGAGATCACGCATGGGCCATTGACCTTGCTTGTTATTTTCAAGTAGGAATTACTCCGACCATTATATGGTCTTTGCATTTGAAAAGTGTCCATAACAGGCATAGAGATACGTCCATTGCAAACCACTAATGCAGACGATCTTCTACTATTTCTGTGACCATGTGTGTCACTCTCGAGCAATTTTGGCAGTGGTGACAAGTGGAGGCTTTGTGATTTAAATAAATGGCGCTGCAAGCAACGATCGCTGTGTTCTTACTAATTGCCTACATGTATGGTGTGTCCACAGAGTGTGGCTGCATTCGCTATTCTCCTTCACAGGCCCAGTGATTTGCAAAGATGGTTGCAAGTTTGTATACAGTGCCATTTGTGTATAATTTAACATGAACTGCTCATCCGAGTATATTTCTCATGATGGGAGCATACGGGGTCCTTACTCATCAACAACACACTGGTTAGTTTCATATTGGCATGGCGCAGTATAAAAGCCTTTTTGACATAACCTACAACGTGCATTATTGACGGGCACCATATTGATGAGATTACTGCTACCGACAGCATTAAGCATGCCTGAACATGGCTAAATTGCCAATATAATATTTATTTTGCAAAACGTGTCATGCACTTTAAAAGGCAAATCAACATTATAGCCATGGGACCGCTTCATTGCAGCACACAACCATCAAAGGCTTCATGCCCACAAG